>NC_083329.1:24245338-24934522 GCF_963455315.2 Globicephala melas | reverse complement strand
TGCAGTCTGGGGTGCAATGTCCCCGCCTGCTCCCTGGGACACATCTGGCTCCCTGGAATGGCTCCTCCATGCCAGATGTCTGATAATCCCCGGCCCCCCTGCCTCCCTGATCTGACCTTGTTCTTGGGGGCTCATTAGGTAGGAGGAAAGGAAATGTGAAAGTTCAAGTTTCTAACGTGTTTGAGCTTTGCTGGAAAGTTCAGGTAGGAGGTGGCTTCCTACGTTCACGTCACATGACTGTGCAGGCAGGCTGACCCAAGCTCAGCCGTCTATCCCCGTTTTGGGGCTTGGAAGGCAGACATCAGTGAACAAACGGATGGAAGTCAGGGAGCTGGCAGACAGAAGCACAGAATTTCAGGGCTGGATGGAAGCAACTAGTAAAGATACCTAATCTTACATATACCAACAACCAAGGCTCAGAAAAGCAAAGCAAGTAGCAGAGGGTCACACGGCTAGCTTTTGGCAGCATCTGGCCCAGAACTTGGTGCCCTTCATCTTGTAAGAAAGATGAGGAACCTGCCAGCCACTGGGAGCACCTGTGCGGAGATGGGGCGCGAGGTCTCCTGGGAGTGATGGTCAGGACTGTGCACTGTCCTGAGGGCTCCCATTCTAAACCCTGATGTGCTCCTTCCATGTTACATGGATAAAATTAGATTCCAGGCAGGGAGATGCAAGTGAATCAGGAGAGGCTGTGTGTGTTTGGGTCCAACTCTGCTCACATCTGCTTTCCAGCTCTGGAGCACGGAATGACTCCAGAGGGAAGCAAACTGGAAAAGGAGGATGGGGAGAGAGGGAGGGCGCGTGTGCGTGTGCATGTGTGTGTGTGTGTGTGTGTTTGGCGGGGGGGTGGGGTGGGTGTGGGTGGAGAAGAAAGACAGGAAGTAAGGATCAACACAGAGCCTGGGATGCTGGGAAAAGGCATATTTAAGGGGGTGTCTGGCAGCCTTCTTAAGGTGGAACCTTTTCAGCAGGGTTTTCTCAGTTGCAGCTCCCACTGGCTGAATGGCCAGGCCATGGGGACAAGAGCTGACTAGATGGAACCAACTCAGAGTGATTTTATTGGTTATTTTAGAAAACTAAAATACCCAGCAGCCTTGTAGAAAACCTCTGGGTGAGTGGTTTAGGTTAGCAGCCTGCCAGAATGTTCACTGGCCTTCCCACGCAGACTCGTGGTGGCTGGATTGTGGGCTTGGCTCTAGTTTCCATTGTTTAGAGAACATCAAAGCCTGGGGTAGTGGATTTGGGCAAACACGCCCAGGCACACACAGTCCTGTCCCACCTAACGGGACAGAAAGGGACACCTCAGCCCGCTGACTGGTGTGCACAGGGCCGGGGGCAGGGGCGCTATGTCCTGGCAGGTCACTCTAAGGTTCAATCCCATGTGGCCAACGACCTTCATCCTACCCGTCAGCACAGACCAATCTGAACACCTTGCGGCATGCTGTGTTCTGAGCCAATGTCTTGTGAGTGCCCCCGCCGCCTCGGCCATCTGTGCCCTCGGTGGGGGACAGCTCAGAACACGCATCCTACCCACAGTGGGTCTGGGGTTCCCAGGTGTGGTGGGCTGGAGAGGCGGTCTCCAGAGCCCATGACAGGGACTCTCTGTCATCCGGCTTACAGGCAGAGAAGAGAAACTGGGTAAAGTCATCACAGTGGAGCTGCTTCTAAAGGACCCAGAACACTTCCTGGAAACAAGCCCCTCCTTGCGGGGGGTGCTAGCCGGCCTGGGAGCCCCAGGGCAGAGGGGCCTGGGGGGCAGGACCTGGTAGGGGAGAGGTGAGTGAAACCCACAGGGTTTAGTTTGCTTCCAGGAGTATCAGGAAGCTGCCCACTCCCCTACTCACACCCCTGAATGGGTTTCTCAGCTGGGAAGTGTGATTAGGCCCAAGGAGAGTGAAGGGCAGAGCAAGAGGCCTCTGAACTAGGCCTGTGCTCAGGCCACACTTCCGCCCCAGCTCTCTCAACCACGGAAGCCAGCCCTGCGGAGCGGAACAGCCCGGGCCCGAGCCTGCATCTGTGGGCAGCAGGGGCCGCCTGCTGGGACCTCGGCAAGGCCCGTGGACGCCAGCACTGCAGGCGGCCCGAGCTGCAGAGCACGCCAAGCAGCCATGGTCGGACACGGAAACCCAAATTCAGATGTGCTGGACCCTCTTGACGGCTGCACGGGAAGGGATTGCACCACTGCCTGCGAGCCGAGCCAGGGCCCCTGTGCGCCGCTGGCTGTGGCTCAGCCTCCGCCTTATGTGTCCCGGGAGGGTGTGTGCAAGAGGAGCGCTCTCTGTCACGGCCGCTCAGCCTCGCGGTACTGAAGCCGTCAAGCCAGGCCGTGGGTGCAAAGCTGCTGTCAGGATTGACCTGCCAGCTGGTGCCCTCAGCCACTCTGCTGCCCAGGGCCAGCCTGGGGGCCGGGGTGGCAGAGAGGCACCTTGCTCCTCTGCTGGGGCTCTTACCTGATGTACCACCAGCCTTCCAGATTCTTCCGGATCACCTCCACGGTGACGCCCTTCTCAAAGCCAATCTCGTCCTTGCTTTGGCTGGTGTAAGGCTGCACAGTGACATACTTCTCCTCTGTGGGTGGTGGGTGAGGCGAGAAAGCACAGCTATTTGAGGACGGGGTACAGGTCCTTTGTCCAGCCTCCTTCTCCCCCTGGCCTGGCCTCACTTAGTTGGTGGCCAAGGTGTACTGCATCAACCTCTGGCTTTTCCAGCAAAGGGAAGAGAAGGGAGCAGGCCTCACAGCTGTGCCCTGCATGTGCCAAAGCTGGCCAGGGCCCCAGGTGGCCTTGCAAGCCCCAGGCAGCGTAGAGCTGGCTCTCCCAGCCTCCCAGTCCCATAACTGCAGACAGGCTGCCGGGGCCTGGAGTCCTCAGGGTCCCAGAAACTCCCTGGGCTGAGGGCAGGGCCATGAGGAACCTGGCCCTCCTGGGGCCTGAGTCAGGGAGTCTGAGAACAAACCCAGGTGTCCCCTCAATGCCTGGAGGCCTCAAGGCAAGCCCTCTCCTTCCTGAACATGCCATGCGTCCATCTATGCCCCAGACCTGCTCTCTCAGCCTGTCTCCCACCTCAAACCCTTAAACCCCTCCTCTGCCCAACCTTCTGACAGCTCCAGGGACACCTCAGCCTCCCCTGACCACTCATCTGCTCGCCTGATCACATAACTTCCCCGAGAGGATGCTGTGGGCATGGTTACGTGCCCTGTTAAGGGTCCAGGGGCCAAATGAGCAGGGGCAAAACAGTGCGGCACAATCAGGCGGGAGCCCTGGGGGGACTGAGTTGACCACACAGCTCGGTGGAGCCCCTCTGGGAGCTGCCTGCTCTGGTCTCACAGTAGGATTGCACGCCCTCTTCTGGGCTCCCCAGGCACTGGGAGAGAGGCACCATGGGGAGCTGAACAGGAGCGTGGGGGGGCAAGTGTGGGGAGGCTGGGAAGTTTGTGTCTTCCTGGATTCCTTGGGCCTCTCTCCTGGCAGGGACCCTGTGCCTCCACGGGAGTCCCTGCTCAGGCCTCCTGTCTGCTGGGGACCGGCAGACCCACAGCTGGCCGGCCACAGACACCCTGCCTCCTGGGAGGAGAGTCTCCCCAGAGGAATAGCTTGGGGAGGAACACCCAGCCCCATCCATCCCCTCAGCGGAGGATAAGCGGCAGAGATTGGCACACCCTCTGGGAGGGTCACCCTGAACCTGTGCTGTCCTCTCCGACCTGGATTCTCCCTGGGGGCTGAGACAGTGCCTGGCACACAGTAGGCGCTGCAAAGGGACCATGGAGTACATTGATGAGGACAAAGGTGTGTTGAGCCGGGGCACCGAGGGGGAGACTCTCTGAGCTCAAAAGAGCAGGCTGCTGGCACAGAACAGCTGGCTCTGAGACGGGCGCTCCCCACCCCCCAGCTGGACCCTGCCCGGCAGCCTGCCCAAGCCTCTGGCAGTAGTGGGGGAGAGGGCAGCTGCCACCCTAAGCCCCTGCTCAGGAGGGCCATCTGTTCATTCTTCCCTAGATTATCAGGGTCCCGTCTGCGGCCCTGCGCCGGGCGGAGATAGCAGCTCCCTCTGGGGTGGAGACAGCTGCCCTGCCAGGCCGCAAGGACAGAGCTGGCAGGCCGCTGGCCGAATCTGCAGGCTGCCAAAGGGCAAAAGGTAGGTGACGCCCCACGGGAGCCTCCACAGCTCAGCACGCTCTTCTCAAATGCAAGCCTTTCTCGGCGTCAACTGGCTCCTGGAAGCTTTCAGATTCCAACCCAGCCATGCTGGGGCGAGCCGCCAAGACCGCCTGAGAACCCGGCCCTGCCAGATTCTGACTCGGGCCTTTGAGAAGGTTCGTGTTTTATAGTCCAGCCCCCTGCGCTCCCGCCTATTCCTGGTCTCGCTCCATTTTCCAGTGGGACACCGTAAATCCTGGCCCGGGCGGTGGCCGGAGCAGCAGCGCCGGGCCCCAGGGCTCCAGGGTTCTGAGGCTCGGGTGAGCCGAGGCCTGGGCTCCACATTTTGCCTTTGCTCAGTTGGGCTATTTTTAAAAGCCTGTGGTTCGTGCAGGAAGCCATCATTAAAGTTTCCCTGGGCAAAGTCACTTTTGCAGAGAAAAATTACAGCCTATCTCTTGGGCAGATCAGAGGAGCCCTTCTCTGCCCCACGGCAGAGGACAGGGCCTAGACTGCTTCATGGGGGCCAGGCCCCAGCACCAGCCTCCCCAGTCCCCAGCGTGTGTGCTGAGGACAGAGCCCCGAGGGCCATGTAAGCATCCTGCCTTCCCCTGCCCCTCCTGGTGGGCAGAACCAGGGGCGTCCGTCTTACTCAGGAAGGCTGAGCTGCTCCTGCACGAAGCCCTCTTCGTGGTGGCCCTGGGGCTCATGGGAACACAGATGTCTGGGAGTTTACGCTCCCAGGAAGAGAGCTGGCTGGCTTGGAGGCTCGTCCTACCCTGGCACCGTAGCTTCTAGGAGGTGAGAATTCAGAGCCCTGGTCCCAGGCAGGACAACTCCTCCAATTGGCCTGTTTGGGGGCTCGGTTTTCCGCCACGTTTGGCTTGGACGACGAAGGTGTGGGTTATCTCTGTGTGGCCGCGTGCCCTGTGGGTCTCAGCTCCCTCCTCACAGGTTTCCCTGGGGGAAAGCAGAGGCAGTCCCTCCACTGAACAGGGGCCACAAACCCCACCTTAGGGGGCCAGACAGGAGGATGCCCAGACTGAAAGAAATGACCTTGGCGGGGGGGAGGGAGCTGAGTCATTTGCGTTGCTTGGGGTCTCTAGAAGAGATGCCCCTTAGGAATCAAGTTGAGGGAAGAGGCCCAGGAGCTCTGGGGGCACCTCTGGGCTTCTGGGAGGCGCTGATGCCATGGTCACTCCGATATACCCTCGGAGGATGGTTGCCACCTCACCCCAGGGAGGGCTGGCCAGGCCGCCCACGGGGTGGGTAGGTGGCCGGGCCTGTTCTGGTTTTGGAAGCAGGGGCTGGAGAGCCCTGCAGTTTCCAAACCACAGACGCCTCCCCTTTCCAAACACTTTCCCCTCCGTCAGCAGTCTCCCTGGCTCCCCTCCCAGTCCCTACAACTTACCCAACCCCGATGCAAGAGGCTTTTTGATTCCAGAGGCCTGGTTGGCTCTGGGACTGGGGGAGTGGAGGCCCCGGGGAAGCACTGCTTTTCTCTTGTCTAGTTATATACGACCCACTGCCTGTTCCCCCCTCGTCAGCTCGGCTGTTTGCAGCGAAGTTTCTCCCAGCCAACTTCCTGCAAGTTTTTCTTGGCTGCCTGATTTAACTTAGCCCTAATTTAACTTAGGGCTAAGACTGGGAAAGGATGTTGTTTAGGTCTCTTATTCAAGGGAGAGAAGTCGTGGGCCCGCATTTGCTTACATATTTACATATGTGTGGCTGGCCATAGAATTATGCATTCAGTTGGGTATCTGTGTCTACTTACATCATGTTATGTTTAGAATCGTAAATACTGTTGCCGATATACACGTGGTATAGGAGTTATGTATACGAGACCGCATACGAAGCTATACGTGTACTTGGGGGGTGGCTGCAGAGGTGTACCTACGATGTGGTTGTGTGGATAATGCATCTGTGACTGTGTAAATAGTGCAAACGTGGAATGGTCTACGTGAGGGTGCGTAAGTGTGTACTGTGAGTGGCTGTGTGCACGGGACCGCAGACGTGCAGCTGTGTAGGGCCTGGAGGGGCCAGTGTGCTGTGGCCACGCCCGTGGCTCTCAGGGTTGTGTGCCGGCGGTCATGCTTCACCGATTGAAGTGTCCGAGAGGCCATGTGGTCGTGGAGACAGAGGTGTGTTTGGGGTTCAGTGTGTGATGGTGTTTGGAGCAGATGTGGGAGGGGATGGGGACAGGCCAAACCTTCCACCCTGCTCTCTTTTTCCAGGCCAGGGTCCCACTCTCCTTTGCTGCCAAGGCTCAGGGCCGCTTCCCCGCCTGGCCCCCAGCTATGCTGCCCCACCCATCCTACCTCTATGGTGCCTTTGCTTCACATTCAGCCTGTTCTCTCTGCTTCCACGACTTGGCCCCCTGTCCTGCGCCAGCACCCAGGGTCCACCCCACACTCCACCCTCGGGACAAGCTGGGCCCCTCGCAGCCCGTGCTGAGCCTGATGCAGAGCCAGCCACGGGCGGTGGCCACCCCTGAGTCCAGGCTTGCTGCTGCCTGGGGCTCGGGGCAGATACCAAAACAGGGTCTCACAGTCGTTCAGGAACAAGCTTTGGGGGTAGGGTGCGAGTCATGGGGCATCCCTGCTAATTCTGGAAAAGCCAATGCTTATGACACCCTTCCGGCTGTGCCATCACCGTCCGGAACACATACCCTCCACTCTCCTTGAGGCAGGAGAGATGGGCCACCCACTGGCCTTGGGGCTCTGGAGGTGTTTAGAGGTTTGTTCAGAGGCCTGCCCCTCATTTCCCTGCCTCACAAGCTCTTGGATGTTGGAAAGGCCCTGGACTGGCAAACGCCTTGGTTCCTAATCAGCGTGTATGGCAGGCCAGGGGCTTCCCTGGAATAGTCTTGATCAGGCTGAAATCCCAACAGCTAGTGCTGGGGCTGCTGGAGCCCCCAGCTGGACCTGACCCCACCATCAGAACTTGTTGAGGCTGTGCCCTGGGGCCTGGCTGTGTCTGGATTTTGCTCCTTCTCTAGTTTCCCTGGAGCTGGCTGAATGAGGAGATTGTGAGCTGCTCTTTCTTCCTACTCTGTCCCTAAGTAATTGCTAGAATAGCTCTGGCCAAGGGAACCCTTTCTCAGAGGAGGGAGGCAATGAAGGGCAGGGGTGAGGGGACGGCCCAGGCAGAGACCCAAACACGCTCAGTTCTCTCAATCTGAAGCTTCAGGGTAAATGTGGCCTTTCTTAGAGTCCAGCTGCCCCCATAATCCTGTCCTAAGTCCCATGACCCCTGCCCCCAGGACGCTGGCCAAAGACAGAGCTGCCCCCATTGTCACCCCGATTCCCAAGCGGCCCCTGCGCCCCCCTCCCGCCCCCCCAACCCCCCCACCCCGCCGCCAGCTAGAGTAGGTGAGAGGAAAGTCTGTCTGGTGAATCTGGGTAAGGAGGCCACAGGGCAGAGAGAGGCAGAGCCCGGGAAAGAGGAGAAGTGTTAGTGAAAGAGAGAGAGGCAGCAGCTGTGGGTGAGGAGAAGCCGGCCCGCATCGTCACCTCGGCTGTGCTGCCTGTTGACCATCCCGCCCAGGGTCCACCGGCGATCCAGGCGCCGCAGATGGGCCTTGCGTCTCTTGGACACTGGTGTGGGAGATAGCGATGGAACACACAGCCGACGGGAACCGGCGGAGAGAATGGACATGAAGATGAGATGGGATGGGTGGGGAAGGGATGGAGGGGGGGAAGGTTCGCATCCCCAGGTCTTCACCGCCTGGACTGAGCCCCGGCGGTACATGCCTGCTGGAGGGGCGCGGATCTGACCAGTGGCGGCGCTGGCAGGTGGGGAATAACTCAACCAAAGCCACATTGCATGGGTTATGCCCCCGAGCCTGGGAGGGGCTAGGAATTTAGAATCCCAGCAGCTGAGAGGGGAGGAGGAGCCTTGGCTCCAGCCCAGTGCAAGGACGACCCTTGGTTGCGGCCCTAGGGGGAGCACATGGCTCCCACCATTGCTGGGCAGTGATGGTTCCCAGGAGGGTGTGCCCCACTCTCCACCAGGGCTCACATCCACCTGTTCCCCTGCCCCCACTCACTCAGCAAGTCCTGCTTGTGAACCTGCCACCACGAGCCAGGCACTGCGGATGGAAGAATAAATGTGCCCAGCAGAGACTTGGGGTCTCTTCCTTGGGGGGCTTATAACTCTCACCATCCTGGGTTGGTTTATGTCTTTGCTTTTTCAGTCACCCCCAGTGGATCAAGTCTGTTGAGGGCTAAGACTCTGCATCTCTGCGTCCCCAGGGCCTGGCACGGAGCCTGGCACGGGGCTGATCCTTCAGAAATGTTGCTGGGTGAAGCACACACAGTAGGATGCCACAGGCCTTGGTCTGTTCCCTCCCCACATGCTACCCACTGTTTCTGACAACAGAGGCCCTGCCGCCCAGCTTTTCACGGCTCCACACTCCTCTCATCTGCACAGGTCCTCTGACTGCTATGGACCAGCTCCACGTGCCCCCCGCCTTCCTATGGGACGCCCAGGTGCATCAGGGGCCCCCACCTCCTGGCACTGCAGAAGGAGGGTGCCAGGCTGCCCAGGTCTGGGGGAGGGAGGCCAGCACTTAAGAGTCAAACTGCCCTGACACAACTGAGCCACATCCCACCAGGGCCTCCTGGGAAGTACTTATTTTTCCAGAGGGAGAAGAGTAGCCTGTTTGACCTGCTTCTTGTAAGCAGGAGGCCTGGACAAAAGGTTAGGGGTATGGATTCAATCCAGGCTGCACTGCCAGGTTACTGTGGCACCCTGGCAGGCTGCCATCCCTCCCTAAACCTCTGTTTCCTCATCTGTCTTTGGGGTTGACACCACCTGCCCTGGCGTGAAATAAGACAGGGTCTGGACAGGCTCTGTGGAATGGAGATGAGGTCCTGTGTGAGGTCAGACTGGGAGGAACCTGGACAGCTGACCTCCTGCGGGTGCGTCCACCTGGTTTCTCTGTGAGCAGAGGAGCTTCACTTCAGCTGATGCCCCGCCTGGGGCCACCCTAGCAGTAAGTGACATTTACCCGGTTTAAACCAGGTACCAAGACCATCTCACTGGAGCCTCACAAAAGCCCCACGTAGCTGGCACTCTCCCCATTCTAGAAATGGGAGGCCAGAGGCACAGGGGTGTTCAGGAACCCTCTGAGTCACACACCTGAGCGTCAAGGCAGCACGCAAATCCACGCAGTCTGGCTCTGGAGCCTGGACTCTAGACCCTGCGCCCTTTAGGCACCAACAGTGGAGAATGCCTGGACCCTGGGGCCAATGCCAGCCCAGGGAGAAAGGCAGGTCATTGCCGGTGGCTGCAGGACGCAGGGCACAGGCAGAGACCCAGGTTTGGGGCTTGGCTCTGCCACTAACTGCTCCGGGGACTCCGTGGAGGTGACACCCCTCCAGGCCTCCGCTTCCTCACCTCTGAGGCGATGCTCCTCACGGAAGCACCCTGCCATCGTCGGGCCTGGACCCTCCTCATCAGCAGTGGACAAGGGGGTCTCAGCCTCCACCTCGGCCTTCCTGCCCCCTACTGAAACGTTTCTGCATTCTCCACAGCACACCTGGCTTCAGGAGAAACATGAACATATGCCAGAACATCTGATGACAGAAATAAACCGAAACAGCCTCTTTTCTTCCTGAAGCAATGGAGCATGAGCTGTTAGGGAAGCTCTGATGGGACGAAGGCTTCCAATTTCTGCCTGTAGAGCTCAGGGGACCTACAATGGGATGGCAACAGGGCTGGGGTAGAGATGGCCAGAGACGGGACCAGGGTGGGCTGATCTCTTAGCCACATGGCTGCCCGTGCAGAGACTGGCGGACACACCACAGCTGTTGGGCCTTGGGCTGGGGTACTGAGTCCTGAGCCCTTCTGTACAGCTGCGGGGAGATGCCCACGATGTGACGATGGGACTCACAGCTGCCCAAATGTTGCCAGGGGTGCTGGCACACAGGTCCTATCAAAGTGTGCAGAGGAACCTCTCATCAGGAGGTTCACCCTGAGCATACACGCGCACGCGCACACACACACCCGCCCCCGCCCCTGCTTGAAGGCGGAACCTCCACTGGCTGCCTGGCTCTTACTCCATCGAGGTCAAAATTCTCTATAACCTGTTACTGCTTGTTCTGTGCAAAGCACCCAATCTCTCTTCAAACCAGCCTGGCGGCGTCACTGCCCACGCACCTCTCAGGCTCCTTCCTACCCACTTGGTGTCCTGGTCCTCCAGCATCTACCTGACGTCTCCACTCTGACTCTCTTGGCGTCACCTTTTCAGGTGGGGCTCCAATTCCACACACACAGACACACATACACCCTCCTAGAATTGCTCACAAGAAAATGCTTCACGGAGAGGCATGCGGCACGGTGGGAAGACCACTGGCGGAGGAGGCCGACCAGGGCTCAAGCCTTATGAGGACAAATACATATCTAAATATTTGCAGCCTTAGTTCCTGCATCTGGAAAATGGAGATGATGACAGAGCCTCCCCAGGGTGGTGAGGGCATTTCAAGTACCAGGGCAGACACCTAGGAGTGAGTGAGACCTCAGTACACTCTAGGGATTGTTATTTCTGAAAAGCCCTGGGATACCCCCCAGAAGGTGGAACTGGATAGGAGGTGAGGCCTGGTGACTGCAGACAAAACAGACCGGACCCAGCTCAGGAGCTACGACCCTGCACCGCTGCAGAGGTGCGAGGGAACCAGAGATGAGATGGGGGACAGGCTCAGTCCCTGGGCTCGGGGAGCAGCCAGGAAAGGCCGAGCACCTGGCCTGAACATGCCAGCCCTTCTCAATGGGGCCTGGTCTCTGGAAACCTGTCACAAGGCAGACATGCACTGCAGGGGCTGCAGTACTGGTCAAGGGACTGAAATACAGCATTTACATGGGAGGAAGGGCGGGGCTCCGACTGCCTGCCGAGTAACCGACATTTGCGGGAAGGATGAAGACGGAGCTGGGGCTTGGCAGGCCGCTTATTCTGGCCTGGGCAGTGTGGAATGGGGGGTGGGGCAGGGGCAGGCCTGGAGGTGGCCTGAGCCCCGGGTGGCAGGCACGCATCCCCCTGGCTCTCAGATGTGCCCATTTGGACGGTCTCCACTGACCGTTAGGGCAAGCGTTCCCGCTGCCAGAATAAGGGAGGCTTGGAAGCGACTAGGAGCAGGCAGCCGGGAACAGGGTGGCTCAGACTCGCCGGGCTCTGGCAGCCCGCTCTGGGGAATACCCAAGTCCACGGATAGGCTGAGCAGGCCAGTGCTGGCTGGGGTTGGGAGGAGGGGAGGCTCCTTGAAATGCACTGGAGAAAACCCCAGAAAAACCTCACCAGGTCAGAGCTAATGAGAGAGGCTGACGGTGCAGGGCTGGAGCCATCCCTGGGTTCCTGCAACACTGAGAAATGATTCACAGACCTGCCCTCCACGTCTGCACCCCTGACCGGGATGAGAGGCACCTGGAAGAGAAGCCTCTGAACAGGCTGTACACGGCAGGAAGTTGTGTGCACAAAGTCCCTTTGGGGTCGTCCCTGTCGCAGAGAGCACAGTGTGGGGTGAGGGGGGCAAAGGTGGATCTCTGTGGGGACCCCCAGAGGAACCCAGGCCTGCTGGTGGGGAGAGGGACCAGCCCTAAAGCCGTTCTCCCCCATCTCTGCCCCAAAGTTGCCAAAGCCTGAGATCCACACCCCACGGGAATCTCCCCTCTAATTTTAGCCCCATGTGGGACCAGTAAGGACAGACCTGGCACAGGAGGTGAGCCTGTGGGTTGGCCTCAGTGACACGGGATCCTGGGAGACGCAGGGGGGGAAACATGATCCATATCGTTTTAGAGCTTCTGATGGTCTTAGGGAGAAGGGTGAGAAAGTTGCATCATCTCCCCGACCCCTTGAACCCACAGGAGCTTACCTTCCCCAGTCTTGGAGGTGTTGATATCTGAGTCGTCCCGAGTACCATTCTGGGCCTCCAGGTAGGTGGCAGGGACCCAGCCCTGTTCCTCAGAGGTGCTCACGAACCACCAGCCTGCAGTGGGGACGGGAGAGCAGCCATGAGAGCCCAGCAGATGGCAGAGGTGGACGGGGCCAGGACGAGGAGGGAAGGAGCAGCGTGGAGGGGAGGGTGCAGAGCCACACCGCCTGGGTGCCTGGCAAACGTCTTGCCCACCTCCAGCCTCCTGGAGCCCAGGCTCCTCGCTGAGAAAGAAGAAAGCAACACGCTCCCTGAGAAGAGGGCCTGATGGACCACCATCCACTCACACAGACATCTGATAACAAAAAAACCTGAAAATGAAATCGACACAATGATATGCCCAACACGTGAAAGTTACCTTGCAGGAAAGGTCACGGGAGCTCTGACCAAACACAGAGATGGTGTAGGGTCCTTCAAGCCCACTAGGACCACCGGTGTGACCCGGAGTTGCACCACTTTCTCTGCTTTTAAAGGCACCAGGGGGTAAAGGCCTCACAGATACGTTCTAATGGTCACTGCTCCTGCTTCCCACCTCCGGTCAGTGGTATTTTCACATCAGTGCTACTCACAGCTGCCCTTCGGTATGTTGACAACTCAATCGCAGTAAGTGGGCACCACACCCTTGAGTGACCCTTGAGGGTTGTGGCCAAGTGATAACGCCTCATTCATTTTCTTTCCCCTTTGCTGGCTTGTTCATTCATCATTCAAACAAACGCTGAGCAAAGTACTCCAAACTTGGTGGCACAAGTTCTCTTTTCTGTCCATGACAGAGCTCAGCATTTCCAAACCTGGACTGTAGCCTGTCAGGAGACCCCAGGGTTCCTCCCTGGCCAGCACTGAGGCCCCATCACCACGTGGCCACAGCAGTGAGTAGCTGCCCGAGGAGGGGCACAAGGGGACCTCCAGGCGCTCCCAGCTGGGCTTAGCCCTGGGAGGTGGTGGAGGCTGCCTGGGGGCTGCTGTGACAGCAATGGAGACGGACGGAGGACAAAAGTCCCACCACTGCACAGGACCTCCACACCCAGGGTCAGCACCTAGGTCTTCAACTTCTGATGCCCCACGTCACAGGCCTAGGAGAGCAAACAGCCTGTGGTCTAGTCTTGAATGCCCACTGCACCCCACCCTTTCCAGGAAGTTCCACAACACTCTGCGAGCAGCTCTGCAAAACCTATGAAACACCATGACAGCTGTGTGATACCATAACGTTGGATACATGTCCTTATACGTTTGTCCACACCCACAGAACGTCTAGCACCAAGAGCGAACCCTAATGTAAACTAGGGACTCTGGGTGACTAGGATGTGTCAGTGCAGGTTCATCAGTTGTAACAAGTGCACCACTCTGGTGCAGGGGGTTGAGGATGGGGCAGGCTGTGCATGTGTGCGGGCAGGTGTATGTGAGACACCTCGGTACCTTCCACTCAATTTTCCTGGGAACTTAAACTGCTCTAAAAAAACCAAAGTCTTCAAAAAAAAAAAGTTAAAGAGAAAGTCTCAGACAACGGTCTGGACTTCTGTGGTCCAGCCCTTAGCTTGGTCACTGCCCCTCCGGAACCTGGGATAGATGCCTTCTTTCCCTCCCTCTGCCAGATTCAGGTCAATTCCCTTGTCCTTCCCCAAGTGGGATGGGTGTGGGCCACCTTCACAACACCCACGGCCACGTGCACCCTCTGGGCCTACCTGCCTGGGGCAGCACCGCCATCCTCCCTGACGCCCAGGCCACAGCGGCACAGCTACTCAGGAGGCTGTGAATGAGAGACTCCAAAGAAGCCAGAGGGGTCTCTGCCTGGGATGCCTTCTCCCCTTCTCGCAGGCTCTGCGGGAACACTCTCAGGAATCCCAACAGTCTGTGCCAAGAGGCCCCGGGCCCAGTGTTCTTTCACAGAGCCCGACTGGAGGTCACGGGACGGAGCTCCCGACCTCGCAGAGGCTCCTGCCCTGCGGCCCTGCCTCCTAGGCCACAGGAGTCGTTCTGACTGGTCTGCACTTCCCCGGACACTGTAATGGTTCAGGGGCTTTTCCAGGAACCGACATGGGTGCTCTGGCGACCTGAACCCTAAATCCCACGTTAACCAGGAATCGCAGGGGTGTGTGGGAAGAGACGTCCTGAGGGTTAAGTCAATAAAACAAAGTCAGGAGATGGAGAAAGTCAGCCTTGACCATCACTTGACCCTGGGGCGCAGGTGTGCTAAAGCTAGACTGCCCTGTTGGACTTGCTAATTACAGTGAGTCAGTGACCTTCCTGGGCTGTTCACCTGAGCCAGAGCGGGTTTCACTCACTCACTAATGTCACCCGTACCCAGCAATCAGCAAGGTTCATAATCGAAGGTCCACCATCATGAGTCAAGTCTGGAGAACAAAACCCAAGCCCACTGGGCACCTGCCACCACAGATTTTGGCACGTAAGGATGAAGCCCTCTGAGCCACTCTGGGTCAGCGGTCCCTCCCCGACCTCCCGCTCACAGGATAAGCTCCAAGAGCCCCAAAGAGCAGGCACCACAATTCCCAACTTGGAGTCACTTTTGGGAGGGTCTGGAAGGCTGAGGCTCTCACATGCCTGCCCAGGTCCAGGTCCCAATGCCAAAAGCTCAAAGGTTTTGGTTACCACACCCTCCAGACCCTCCCCAAACTGTGTCCGGGGAGATGAAAGACCAGTTCCAGCCTCCAAAGCCAAGCCAAGTCCCGGTAGGCCAAGGAAGTACCCTGAAGGCCTAGTCTCAAAGGGAAGCTCTTCCTCCCAGGAGAGGGTTTCCCCAGGATGGGCCCAGGCTGGGGCCAGGGACCTTATCGTCATCAGACAGAACAGGGATGTGCCTGGAGAAACCGTGGAGCTTGGATGCATGTGTCTCGTGGAGGATTTGCCAAGATCTCTCCCATGCCCAGACCCTCTCAGCCTCTCTTTCTACACCAAGGTGTGTCCACCGCCAACTCCACCCTCTGAAACAACCTACTTGCTGTCTCAGTGGGAGCACAGTCTTTCCTTTCCTTGTGTGACCCCATGGCTTCCCAGGAAAGAAGGCGACTTGGTGATCTCCTGGACGGCTGGGCTGACTGTCTCCTAAGCCCTCTCTCTACTTCTGGAATCTGGGCTCCAAAGTCATCCTCAGCAGAGGTGAAGGAGGCAAGTCCCGCCATGGGTACCAGGAGGGCTTGCAGGGCATTTCTCCATCAGTCCCATCCAAGCTTGTCTGTGTCCTCACACGTGTGAAGCAAGCCCACCAGCCTGCTGACCTCTTGCTGTCCCCTCTCCTGACCTCTTCCCATGGCCATCTCCAGACCAGGGCCCTGCATGGACCTTTCTCCTTGGCTCCAAGGGCCTCATAATCCCAGGATGTAGGGCTCTTTTCTGCTGGTGGCATCGTTTCCCTTCCCTCCTAACTTCACCCTTTGGGAACCTTCCATGTACTTTCTGCTCTCTCCCTCCCCCCAGGAGCCAGAGATCGGTGATGGAGGGATGGATCTGGACTTGTCTGTGCAGAGAATCTCCCAGGGGCAGGGCAGGGCTGGCCCTCCTCCTACCTCTGTTGCATAGGCCTGGCACTCAGGGTGAGCTGGGCAGGGACTTGCTGAGAGGCCCAGAGTGTGGCCGAGGTGCCCAATGGGCAGGGCGGCACGATGGTCTGTGCCTCACACCACCTGGGTGCCCCTTGGAGGTGCCAGGGCTGTCTCTGAGTCCTTCCCACCTCAAAATCTCTGTTGCACCACAAGTTTCTATGGAGCGTGGGCCACATTACTGGCTGCCTGTGACCGTCGCACCCCAGGGCAGCAACTTAGGATCCTATTCTCCTGCTGCACTCCCAAGACTTGGGGCTGAGACTCTCAACCATCCTCACGGCTTTGTGGACCTGCCGACCTTGCCCGAGAACACTGGCCTGGACTTCCACTCCAGCCCTGACACACGCAGAGCTGGGCTGTGTGGCTTCGAGTCTCAGGTCCCTCCTGCACCAGGCCCTGCAGAGAAGAGCTTGCCACTGGCTGGGCTGTAGGCACCTCCGCAAAGCAAAGGTGGACAGGCTCAGTCACCGCCCAGGCAGGCGTGGCTGAACAGGGGCAGAGGTGCCTACCTAGCTACGCGCAGACCTCCTGGGAGCCCTGGCGTGAGTCACACAGTTGGGCCTCTGGGGGAGGCTCCCGGGGCCGGCACCCACCCACAGCTGCTGACAGGCCTCTCCCAGATGCCAGCAGCTCAGACGTCAAATGCTGCAACTGGGGCTCCTGACCAAGGTCACCGCTGCTCCACCAAGGAGCAATTAGAGCCTGAACCACCGTGGGGGCAGCCTAGCTGGCCAAGAGGACTCAGGCGTCAGCCAGCCCTCGGGGCTCCCACCGTGGGGGCAGCCTAGCTGGCCAAGAGGACTCAGGCGTCAGCCAGCCCTCGGGGCTCCCAGGCTCCCCTCCAGCACACACCGTGTCCTCATGCCTGCAGAGCACATAGGGGGAGGTAGGTTCTGTCCACACACACGCGTGGACGGCTGCCTGTGCACCTGGAACAGAGGTGTGTCTGTACGTGCATCACATGATATGATTACAGTCAGACGCTGAGAAGAGCACGCTGTCAGGAGCTAACATGACACACATTACCTGATTTCATCTTCAAGAACCTTACATTTTACTATCGTCATCATCCCCACTTGACAGATGTGGAAACTGAGGCAGAATAGATCACAATTAGGAAGACGCAGAGCTGGACTCAAAACCAAGCAGTCCAGCTTCACGACCCATATTCTTAACCACCAAAGAAGTGGAGTAGGTGCACATCTGTGGCACGCAAGAGCTCAGGGGTGACTCCCTGAGAACGAGTGTCCCTGAGTCCTTGTGCTTTATATATGTGCCACCTGTGAGTGGGCATGTCCACATCGCTGAGGGTTTGCTTTCTGTGCGAACACCATGAGTCCAGTCGCAGGTTTGAGAGTCTATGTCTACAGGTGAGGATCCTCTGGAGGAAGAGGGTAATAATTAGGAATCTAGGGTCAGACAGACTCAAATTCAGGTCCTGGCATGCAACTTCCTAGCTGTGTGATCTGGGGGAAATTGCTAAACCTTTATGAGCTCAGTCTCCCCTCTGATATGGGAGTAATAACTGGAGCCCACCGCCCAAGGTTGTTGAAATGAACAGATGAGACATAAGTAGCTTAGCTTGGGGCCTAGCACAGAGTCGGAGCTGAAAACCCTGAGCTCTGATCAGGGTGGTGGTGGGTATTTGGTATTCTAGACTCACAGAGTCAGCACCCATGGGTGGCCAGGTGGTGTGTGTGCCCAAGGAGTGTGTCAGGAGGTACTCAATACAGCTTGGTGAACTCACGTGTGTGTGTGTTTACTGATATCTATGGAATTTGGGGGCTGTCTTCTGGGGTTTCAGAAGAACGGAAGGCGCTATCTTTTGCAATATGGCTTGCTCTTTTCTCAGCTGATGCAATGCATGATAGCAAACACGGTGAGAAATGGGGCCAGGGGGAGACGTCCCTGGGGTTCTCCTCCTTGCCCTACATGTCTCAGGGCCCCCTCGGCCTGGCTCCGGTCCTTCAGCTCACACAGCTCCCCAGCACAGAGGTCCTGCAGCCTCCTTTCTCCTTTAGGAAGCCCTCCCTGACTGACCCCCCAAGTCCCAGTAGCATCCAAAGCATCACCCCCACAATTCACAGCAGCTTGTGCACTCTGAGAATAAGTCTTGTTGGGACTCTAAGTATCTCGTCTATTTTGTCTTTAGGGCAGAGCTGAGCTTGCAGCAAGCCTAACAGCAGATGAGGAAACTGAGGCACAGAGCCTAAGTGCTGGAGCCAAAGATCCGACTCTGAATCCCATCTTTGCCACTTCCATGCTCTGTGGCCTCAAGAAAGTGACTTAACCTTTCTGAGCCTTGGTTTCGCCATCTGTAAAATGGTAAGACTACCACGCAGGCTAGCGTGAGGACGAGATAAAGAACAGCGCGTGGGGTCTGGCACACCAGCAGGCACCCATTAAATGGAAGCCATGAGCTTCACTGAACGAAGGATTAAAGCCACAGGACGTGGGAGGTAAGGTGGCCGGCACTCGTGGATGCCCAGGGACCGGCCTGAGCCACAATGTCTCACAATATCTCATGTCCTCGGAAGATGGATCCAAACTCCAAGCTGGCCTCTGCTACCCTTCCTCTTCTATCCTCCTAGCCTCCGTTCTTGGGAAAGGAAATTCAGCAAGGTTTTACTAAAGGACCGAGCTTTGGACTGACGAAGTGGCCACACCTGTGCCCAGCTGGGGGCAGCTGTTCCCCGACAGGCTGCCAGACTTGGCCTTTTCCCAAGAAGTCAACCCTGGTTCCCAGGCAAGAGGGGAGCAGGCTCTTTTTTGTTGTGGGGGCAGAGGACTTAGTGGAACAGGAGTTGGTGGGGAGCCCCCAAGGGGCCTGGGCTAGCTGGGAGGCCCCTTACACGCCCCGGCACCCCAGCCCGGCAGCCATGCTCTACCAGCACCAGCCAGGCCACTGCTCAGGTAGGTCTTCCCAGCTGGAGTGCCTTATGCTGAGATGCCCCCCAGACGGGGCAAGAGAGGGCTACCACGTCCATTCTTTTGAATGGGAAGCTGCAAGCTGATGTCCAGGAGCACTCAGATGCTGGACGTACAGGAGGAGGCATCCTTCTGGCGGCCCCAGGCTAAGCCCCCGGGCCCGGGACGGCGTCTGGGAGCTGAACTGGCCAAGCGCCCCAGAGCCGCCTCACGCTGGCCTCTCCTGGGAGGACCGCGTGTCCACAGTGCCAGAGAAGAACAGCATTCGGCGAGGCTGGCCTATAGGCCAGGGCCCAGCCCTCTCCAGGAGGCAAAGGCCCAGAAAGGACAGCAAGGTCACCTGTCACAGCATCCGACCGGCTCAGCGGGACGCACTAAAACCCACCTCACAGTGGCTCAGGGGCCGAGGGTGGGAGAAGGCAGCACCGGGTGGCCTGGCCAGCACCTCCAGCTCAGGGCAGCGCTGGAGGACTCCCCACGCCAGGTGGGGCAGGGAGCCCCTCAGCCACAGCAGGCAAAGCTCTGGGCCAGAAGGTGGGCTTTTCCCTCTGTCCAGGCTGAGCGTAGTCCTTAGCTGCTGGGCCAGTTGCAAAGCCCTTTCAAACGGACTCTAACTGGGGTGGAAAGGGTGGAGCTAGAAAGAGAGTGAGGCACGGACACGGACACACACACACACACACACACACACACAACACACACACAGACACACAGACACACGCGCGCGCACGGGGAGGGAGTCAGAAATAGAGACAGACGGAGGGGATGGGAGGACCTGGGAGAGGGACTGGGGGCCTTAGCCTCTCTAGAAGGGGGCTGAGCCTGGCCAAGGGTGGCAGGAAGTGATGGGCACTCCCAGGCCACTGCTGTCCCCAGGGTGACCAGGCCACAATGGCCTCCTTAATGAGAATGGATAATGAGCTCATTAGGGCCAGAGGAGGCCAGCTGCATGCGATCAGGATGTGAATAAAGTCCTCTGAGGTCACGGCTCCGAGTAGAACAAGACAGCTGGTGGGGGAGGGGGACCCCACTCCTCCCTCTCCCTCTGAAACTCCCCCGGTCCTTCGAGGTCCTCCATGAGGTCTCCCCAGCCTGCTCACCCCAGGATTCAGCCCACAGGCACCTCTTAGCCCCTCTTCCAAGACAGACCTCAGTTTGGATCCTGGCTTCACCACGTACTCACTGGTGACCGGGAACAGGGCTGACCTCCTTATCACAAGAGTATGAGCCGGGGGCTTGCCTGGTGGCGCAGTGGTTGAGAATCTGCCTGTCGATTCAGGGGACACGGGTTTGAGCCCTGGTCCGGGAAGATCCCACGTGCCACGGAGCAACTAAGCCCGTGAGCCACAACTACTGAGCCTGCGCATCTGGAGGCTGTGCTCCGCAACAAGAAAGCCCGCGACAGTGAGAGGCACGCGCACCACGATGAAGAGTGGCCCCCGCTCGCCGCAACTAGAGAAAGCCCACGCACAGAAATGAAGACCCAACACAGCCAAAGTAATTAATTAATTAATTAGTCAATTAATTAAAAAATAGTAATGAGCTGCCCATAGGGTTGCCTGGCATCCTGTGGTGCACTTGGGCTGGTGTATTGAAGACACGTGGTGTACTCAACAACCAACCTTTACTGAGCACCTGGCACGTGCCAAGCCCTGTTCTAGGCATCGGGACGCTGCAGAGAACAGCCCACAGTCAGGACGCAGGCTCTCCTCCTCTATCTCCCCCTGCACGGCACCCAAGATGGGCGCGGACACAACCTGTGCACTGGCGCCGGGGCCAGCAAGAAGGCTGGGCTGCCCTCCCACTAGCCCTGGGCGCCCACACAGAGGATATCAGGCAGGATGAGACAGACTGGGCGGAGTTTGGAACACAGCAGCCTTGAGGTTACCTCCGAGCCTGCCTTTTCTTCTCCGCCTGGTCCTTCACATGGTCTAACCCAGAGTATCTGTGTGTGCAGTGCTACTGTCTGCCCAGGCCTATGCGAGGGCTTCCGTGTGCAGGTGGGCAAGGGGTGAAGGAGCCAGGAGCAGAGGCACAGTCCCAGGCCTCGAATACCTGCCCCCATTCTCCATGTACGCTTGGCTCAGGCTTTGGCCCCTCCGTGAGAGTGAAATGTCCGGGCATTCTCGTGTCCTTTCCTTGGAGTGGTTTGGAAGAGGGGAGGAAGAATTTGGGGGCACTGAATGGTGGACGTAGGGGAGATGCTGAGGACGAAGGGGGCTGAAGGGGACCTGGCTAGGCACATGTCACCAGCCCTGCCCACCTGGCCACACTACACCTGGCACAAGGCTGAGCCTTAAGGGACGGCTTCTGCCCTGATCCCCCTCCCATAACCTTGGGGCAGATCTGAGGCTTCTACCTGAGAGCGGCCAGAGATGTGGGAAATGCAGGCTGTCCACGGCATGCTGTGCCTTTAAGAACAATGAAAGGAGGCCACCCTGGGCCAGGCCTCCCCTGGTCAGAAGGCTCTGTCACTGCGGCCTCTTGCCAAGACACACTCCAGCTCACAGCACGTGGCCTCTACAGTCCAAAGCAAACAGGAGCGGGTGACAGTCCCTCCTAGTCACCCGCCTCCTCGGAGAGGCTCCCCTAGTCCCTCCCAAAGTACCTCCACAGCCCCTGCCTTCCTGCCTGACCCATTCCTCTGGTCCCACCTCTGGCCCCTACCCTCCTCTCTGCTGCCCACAGCCTCCCCTTCCCCCAGATGGGGCTCTCAGGCCACCAGGGCCCCAGAACCTTCCCATGGCGCCTGAGGCCTGAATTCCAAGACCATTAGCACAGGCTGTTACGTCACAGTTTGGAAGGCTCTGTAGATCTGTGGCAAGAAGACAGCAAGAACTGGGCCGCTGCCACTCCTCCCCCAACCCTGCTCCAGCCTGCCCACCACACTGGACGAGCCCAGGAGTCCAGCGCTGGGTCTGGGCAGGCCAAGGTCATGAGCAAGGCACCCAGCAGAAGGCAGAGAGGGGGGACATGCGAAAACGATGGGTAGAGGAGAATCATGTCTTTAAGCAAGGGCTCTAGGGTGAGGTTGCCTGGGTTTAAATCCCAGCTCTGCTGCTTACTAGAGCCGCATGATTTTGAGCAATCGCCTCAATTTCTTCAACTGTAGAATGGACCTACAGTATGCCTACATCTCACTGTATTGGTGGATGAGTAAATCTATGAAAAGGGCTCAGAATAGTGCCTGGTTCCTGGCAAGGCGCACCAAAGAGCTATCACTAAAGTTTAAGTGCAAACCACAGCGAATTTTAAAGGAACCAAGACCTCAGTGCCTCTCAATGACTGGTGTCAGGGCTGGGCAGGGAGGCAGGTGGTCTTAGGTGTCTGGAGTTTCTAGGAGAGAAAGCCTCTTGGTGTCACTGTTACTTGGCCTTGACCTTAGAAGGTCTCTACTGAAGATCTGGTTCTGTGCTTGGCACAGGTTGGGGGCAGGGACAGGGCAACCCAGGCAGCCTCATGCCATAGACACAGTGATTGTTGATGCAACATTTGAGGAAACTGCAGACATCAGAGATGAAACTGAGTAGTCAGGGAAGAACTCTTAGAAGAGAGGAGACCTGAACTGAACCTCAGATTAAATCTGGAGGGAAGGAGGGAGGGGAGACGGCAATCTGGTGGGAGGAGCAGGATGGGCAGGTGATGGGAGTACATGCAGCCCTAACCATAATGTTCACCATGCTCCACGGTGGGGATTCTTCCAGATGACGGTGAGAGGGGCAATCACCTTCAATGTCACTGCCCTCCACCTACCGTGAACAGAAGGTAGCTCAGGAGGGTAGGATTGCAAAAAGGTATTTTCTGCCATGATTGTAAAGGATGCAAACGGTGGGCGAGATGTGGCTCTGCAGGGTGAGTGAGGCATTCAGATGGAGGGAGGGGCGGCAGCGAGAAAAACAGAGAAGGGAGGTGTGGACTTCTCAGAATCACGACAGGAAGGTTAAAGTCTCCCATGTGGATTCCTGAAAAAATGTTCAGGGCAACAAAAGGGTGTTTCCCCTGATGTTCCAGGCAAGAGGGAGAGTAAGAAAGAGGGAAGCTGGAAGAGACTGAGTGTGGGCGTTGACTGCGTGGCTCTATGGGGAAGGGGGCCTGCGGGGCACCTGTCCGAAGCTCGGCATTTCCCCTCCGGAGTCAGGGGCTCACACTGGAGGGCGCTGACCGGGAGGGTGGCGGGCAAACGGCCGCAAGGCGGAGATGGACGCGGCACGGACAGCTGCCCTCCGCGAGCTCGCATTAGCGGGTGTGAGAAAAGGCCAGAGAGCACTTGACCGAGAGCCTGCCAGGCCACCGCGAGCAACCCTGAAAGAAGCGGAGGCGGGAGCGAGGCCAGAGGATGCAGAATGGGCCACAGCCCCAACTTTCCAAGCAGAAGGTAGATTCCAGAGTAGAGGTGACCTCAATATGGGTCCTGGTGAAGGGAAACCTGGGTTCCCTGTGGGGTGGCTGGAGAGCCTGGAATGCGGTTCTGAGCATGACCAAGGCAGCTCTGAGTAGAGACAACAGGAAGGAAGGGGGCCAGACCATGTGGGATTCTGGTTAGACATGAACTGCTGGCCCGGCGGGTCTGGGATGTGTCCCAGATGAGCCACCTGGACCTTGGGGCTCTCATGATCCTGCTGGGGGCTGAAGGGCTGCAGCGATAGATTCACAGCTGATGGCCGACCACAGAGGTCACATCCAAAGAGGGTGTGACAACTCGCTGGTTGCACCCACTGGGAACCTGTGCCGTTGGATGTTTTAATCAGACGCAGTACAAGGCCGGAAGCTGTGTTGGCCGCACCATCTCATTTAGTAAAGGCTGTGCCAAGATCAGAAGCCAAAAAAAAAAAAAAAAAAAAAAAAGAAAGGTCTGAACAGATGGTAATGACAGGTCAAATCCTTCAAGAGAAAAGGTGTAAACAGAGAGACAAAAGGACATGGCTCAGGACAGTGGTGTTATACTTCACCGTCTAAACTTTTTGGAGTCTATGGGGGCGTTATTCATAATTATGCCAAAATCCTAGGTGCCAACTGGGAGTGTCTCGAGCATTTGGGTCGCATGGGTCACCCTACTTGGCAGCAAGGATGAGAAAGTTCCTGGAGTTTGGGGGGTAGACTATAAGCCCGCGAAATCTTAGGCTGTGTTCGGAAGCACCCGGACTGGGTGACTTACCCAGGTGCTGGCTATAAAGGAGCGGTGCCAGGACGGGCACCCGCGTCTGGCTCCCAGTACAGCAGCCACGCGGCTCGGCTTAAAAACGACTCCAGCTGTTGCCACCTTCGCAGAAAGGGACCAACGCCTCCTGCTCTGTTAAGTTCCCTGAATTTCTATCTGACCAGTGAGCCGGGAAACCAGCCCCTCATCTGCTTCTCCTCCATTCTGTCAGTGCCCACAAAGTAGACCCAGGTCTCGGGAGAGTCATGGGCATGGCCTTTCCCCCTCTTGCCATGCTCCCCCAGGAAGAGGCTGACAGGTGATTTCTGCCCCTGTCTCTAGGTAGCCTCTCCCTCACCCTCTCCGAGCCCACAGAGCAGGGCGAGGCAGGGGCACCCTGGCTGACAGAGTTTTCTGGCACAAGATCTCACCCGAGGGCTCCGCCGGGAGAGTGCCTTTGGATCAGCATTTCTGAAACCTCAGATATTTCCACACCATGGATGACTTTTGCCATATCCTTGAACTACATATACTGTGGTTCACATAGTAAATATATGTTTAAAGCAATCTCCCTTTGTTTTTTAACTTCAAGAAAATAATTTGTTTAGGAAACTTCAGATTGCCATCATGAATAAACAATTAGGACCACCAGCCCCAACCATAAAATTATGGAGAACAAAGCAACAGAGTAAATTCGAGCTGTGCTGTGACCGAAGAGGCTACGTCTGTAGCCTGCTTCCTTTTTGTTACAGAGGCAGATTTATGAGAGAGCAGTCAGGGAGAGTCGACCATCAGGCGGAGATAAATCAGGCTTGGAAGAGAACTGAAACAGGACAGGACAAAGTTCTTTTTCACCGTGTGTTGCGGCAATATTAAATACTGCCTCTCTGTACCGTCTAAAAGCACCCTGTGTACCGCGGTGTTGCATGGGTGACGTTTTTAGCTAGAACACTACTTGGTCATTCAAAATGGCTGACAAAAGAGGATGAAGCATCCTCACTAGTGAGATGAGGATATTAAGGAGCATATACTTACCAGGGTTGTGCTGAGAAATCAGAAAGAAAAGAATGGGGGCCACCTGGCAATGTTTCTGGTGTCTTATATGAGTATATCCAGTCTGGAGAAAAGAGCTGAGGGAACCCTCCGTAGCTGTTACCAGTCATTTGAAATATAAGGGGTTATCCCTATCCTTTTAACTAGTTTACTCCAGTGCCTAAGAAGTACACATGGATGAGTTTGTATACTTTCCCCCTTTTCTCTCTTTGCTAAAAATGGAGGCTTCTTGGTCCCAAAATTGAGGTGGTTTCAACTAAAAGCCTTAGACTGACAACAGTCCCCTCCCTTCTAGCTGAGTTCAGCCCCTCTTCAATTGGCGCAAAAATAAAACAGGGGCAATTTCAACTTTAAAGACCATGTCCATAAACGAGACAAACCCACTCCGCAATTTGTCTATGGCATCCCTCCCTCCAGACCCTCCTTCTTTAATTTCTGGGGAATTTTAAATAGAGGTCTTGCAAAAACCTGCACCGCCTGACGTCAACAGCTCTCTGACAACGTGGATTCTTCCACGTGGTGTGGGGAGGAGCCACTGTGAATGCTGATGCTTTTCCAGGCTTCTTTCCCAGTTGGGATTTGGGAGCCACTGGTGTCACCCTAGGAGACTGTGGGAGAAGAATGGTACCCGGGAGTGTCCCGCCTGGGGTCCTGTAACTGTGTTTCCCAAACCTCAGGCATTATAAAGCAACAGGCATGCAATTAAACAGTCTGAGTAGCACCTGTACTAGTGTTTTCTTTAACAAACAAACACGCCCTCTATCTTGCTTTTTTGTGCACACCCAGCAGAGCTCAGAAGCCCCAAATATGTTGGTCTTTCTGATCCATCACTGTGCCGGGGGCCTCATCTTTCAAAACCATTACGTTTGCGAAGTTCCTGTGTCTCCCCATGAGCTGCCCTTCTGCTCTCGTGCCCTTATGTTCCCCTGACACCCTGACCTTAGGTTTGGGTTGGCTGTCACCCCAGCTAGACCAAGGGCTCTTTGAGGACAAAGGCCAAGTCTTGCTCATCTTGGCATCCTGTTGAGCTCCTGCCTGGCTCAGTGTTTGACAAAGAAGACTCAGTGAGCAGTTGTTGAACACGAAATGCAGTGACAGATGGGCACAAGGCTTCCTCCACCTCGCCTGGCTTCTCCATCCACACCACAGTCCCTCCTGCTTCCCTTGGCCTCAGTTATCTCTGAGTCCAGCCCCTGGGGTCAGCGCTGGGCATCTGCTCTACAGCTCCCATTCCTCTGGCCCCGGGGCCTTCTGCCTGGCTAGAGACTAGCAGAGCTCTTCAGCCCCTGGGCAGTGTTCCCTCCTCCGGTCCCCTAAATTGGGGAGGTACCTCTGATTCGCAGCACCCTCAGCTCACCTGGAGGGATTTGCCCACAGGAACCTGAGACCGGGAGATTTCTGTTGCTTGTTGCCAAACTTGCCCAACATCACCCGGTAAGCTAATACTGCCACCTGTGAGCTCTCACAGTCTGCTCACCCACCTGACTGGGCCATTTTCATTTGGGCCTCTCCCCTCACAGGAATGGAAAAGCAAAGCTCAGGGAGGTCCCACAGGCCAAGCGCCAGGGACAAGCCCATGCCCTGGGTGAGGCTTCTGGAAGAATGCTGAGGGATTCTATGCGCTAGCGGCCCCTCCCCAAGCCCACTCAAAGCAGCCTCATGGGCCAGCTGCAGACCTCCACTGGGACTCTTGGAGCCACGGTGTCTCATACAGGAAACACGAAGCCCTCCTCCATGGTGGGTGCAACTCATGGAGGGACCTCCGGAAAGAGCAGCCCCAGAGCCCTGCTGCCTCCAAGCCCCAGAGGGTGGGTGGGGAAAAAGCTACACAGAAGAAACAGCTTCTCCCACCTGTGGTGCTTCTGCCCTAGGGAACCACAGAGGATTCACCAAGAGGCAGCAGAGTGTGCAGGGAAGAAGCTGGCAAACTACCTTAACTCTCTGGGCCTCAACTTCCCATAAAATGGAAGTCATGCTACCTGTGCTTTATGGGGCAGGGGCGGTGATTACAGCACAGAGGTGTCTGGCTCACCGTGTGATATATAGGAGGGGCTTCAACAATCCCTTTCTTGCCTTTCCCAGGGTTTCTGCTATCAGTGGTATCCAGAAAGCAGCAAATGGGTTAAGCTGAGGCCGGAATACCCTGGGCCTGGGATGACCATCCTGGAGCCCAGCTGGGTTTGTATGATTTAGGAAGGTTCTCTCCCTGAGCTTCTCCTGCCTCTGGGCAACATCTTGTCTTCTTAGTTCCTAAGATGTGGTCTAATACAGCTCCTACCCCAGTCCAAGGAGAAAAGGTCACACCCCTGGTCCAGCTGCCCCAGAGACTGCCTGTGGCCAGGTGTCTCATTCTAGTCTCACCACAGTTACAGTGATTGGTCAGGCAGGAGTGACTGACACCCATGGACACCTATCAAGGAGCTCCTTCCACTTCTGCACTGTTAATCTGTGGTGACCCTGCCCCCAACACTCAAAGGGGAAGGGTCTGTAGAGTCATCATCCCACCTTCTGGCACACCAGCAATCGCAGTCCCCTCATTCCCCATGAGACTGAAGGCTCCATGACACGGGGATCAAGCCGTCCTTGCTCATCCCTGTGCCTTGATGTCTGGCGCATAGCAGGAGATAAAAGTTGGGGAATGAATGAGTGCCTCACTTCTAGCCCCTGACTACACACTCACTTAATCGCATGGTTTGGTTTTCTCCCCTCTGAATGACAGCTAGCCTGTGATCAACACCACGCCAGGGTCAGCAGGAAGATCCTGGTACCTGATGGCAGAGAGAGAGGGTAGGAAGCTGGGAAGTCACTGACCTAGCCTGCCCTCCAGAACCCCATCTCCTGGCCTCCATGGGGTCATCCCACCACCTCAGGGCCCTTGGAGGAGAAACTCTGTTCTAGAAGTGGTTCTAAGGTGGGGAGGCCTGGGTGGAATAAGATAACAGATGTCTGGGGATCGAGGTGGGCCTTGAAGAGCTCCCCCCTTTAAATATGCCTTTGCAGTGACAGGCCCAACACACCGCAGCTGAGTCCCAGCCCTCAGCGATGGCAGGCTCTAACTTCACTTCCCAGGAAGTGAGCAGTATCGCCATCAGCTCCTGTTCCCCGATGCTGGCCTGCCCCTTAGCCTAGGATGTGGATGTCTCCAAACCCTCTCTCTGGCCTGCCCCTTAGCCTAGGATGTGGATGTCTCCAACCCCTCTCTCTGTCCTGCCCCTCAGCCTAGGATGTGGATGTCTCCATCCCCTCTCTCTGTCCTGCCCCTTAGCCTAGGATGTGGATGTCTCCATCCCCTCTCTCTGTCCTGGTCTCTGGATCAGAGTTCCTACCAAACCTGGCTCTGACACCATCTAGGCCCCTGAGGTGGGGGGACAGCCCCAAGGGGGCTAAGAGATCAGGGTATGGAGGGCAGGCTAGAATCCTCCTCCCAGCTGTCACATCAGCACCAACAAGACGCTCTGGCAAAAGCGGAGGCTTTCGAAGCAGGCCTTTTAGGTCCAAGGAGGCGAGTTTGTGTCAGCTGTGCAGTGAGGACTGGGACACAGGGCTGGCGTGGAAGCAGAAGAATGGGGTGGAGCACTCATCAGGGGGGCACTGCGGCAGGAGCCCTGGGCGCTCCATCCCCCTGTGCAGAGGTCAGCTTCCTCTCTGTCCTCCAAAGAACAGTCAGTTACAATCTGGCTCTGCTGGCGAGGAGGTCCAGGCATTCACCACCTCTGGTTTTGCTCCCATCACCAAGGCCAGGGGGAAGCATGCCCCTCACAGTGTCAATACTCCAGGAGCAGTCTTATATACACCCAAGTGTGAAGGAGTTGATCTGATGCTTGCTGAGGGGGTGCTGGTCGAGGCAAGGGGAAGGGGATAAGAAGCAGGCCTCCCAGGGCTGGGTTGGGGCTAGGAGGGGTGAGAGTCCCATTATTTTGTTATCTTCACGGGCTGGTCAGGGTCTGCTCCAATATGCTAAGCCATTTTCATTATATCCCCACCCCGCTGTGCTAAGTACATGGCAGACGTGCAGAAAATGCCAGCTTAAATATGCAGAAGGGTCAAGACGCTTGGTTGGCGGGCAAGACGGAGGTGAGGATGCCCCAGGTAGGCAAAAAAGACTCAGGGAAAATGGGCTTCTCCAGGTCACTTCAAGGAGGAACAGCAAACGGGCCGGGCAAACCCCTGCCCCCAAATGAGTGGATGTTGGTGGAACTCTCCTATGCTGGGCCTTTCGGGACCCTGTGCTGGCTTGAATTTTGGCCTTTCTTTAAGTCCCAGAGTGATTGCTTTCACAGACCTTGTTTAACTTGAGAAGGACGGGGGAGGAGGGGCAAGGAAAACTGCATTCTTCCCCATCAAAGCCAAGAGTCCAAAGTAATACTTCTGGTTGTAACTGATCCTGGCCTGTTTGTGATTACGGCCCCTTGCTCGCTTTCTGGCAGAACAGCCCTGGAACCCCACAGCACGGCTGACGGGGAGAGACACCCCTCGCTCACTTGAATAATCTTGTCCTCGTCTGACATGGCCAAAAAACATCTGTCAGCCTATCTGCTTTCAGCAGTTCTCCAGGGCAACTCTTCAAAACATCACTTTATTTTAAAAGGAGGGAAACAAAAGCCACCCCCAACCCCTACCATAAAATTCCACAACACTAATCATATTCCTTCTGTTACCAGCACCATCCTGGAAAACACAGCAGCACCAGCTGTCCCATTGGCTGATGCAAATGACAGGAGAGAGGGAGGCTCAGGATTGGACAATCGTCCTTTTGCCTATGCCCTCCCTTCTATTAGTGGAGCGTGCGCGCGCACACGCACGCGCGCGCACACACACACACACACACACACACACACACACACACACACACACCTTTTGCTGTCATAGCACAGAAGGGGCTTAGCAAAGCTCAAGACTATTTCTCAGCTGTTCTCTCCCTGGAAATTTAATCTGCGGAGCATCTGGCCTCACAAAGCCCATTCCAAAGGTGTCCAGGAGCCCACAGGCCCTGTGATCATTACAAACCTAGGGATGTTTGTAGCCAGTGACCCATTTGGCTGCTCGGAGAGCTGGCTGAAAGTCGTCAGCATGGTCAGATTCCCCTTGTCTGCTCCCTCTAAGCTGAAACTGGCTTTTTCTTGGAGCCCCAGGGGTTACAGGGGATCTTAGGGGTTCTGGAACTATGGAGATGAAAGGTCTGATTCTTGCCTGGCTTGATAAAAGCATGATGGTCAGGGGAATGGCAGAGCCTGGTATCTGGAAAGCAGCCGTGGCCACTGTCTTCACTCCTAACCACACCTCCCTTCTACAGGTGAGGGAAGCTGATGCTCAGGAGGGAAAGAGACCTGTCTGAGATCAAGCCACCACTGGTTAGTGGGTGGCTGAGCTTGGAACCTAGATTGACCGAGATCCTCTCATGCAAAGCTTGTCATTCCTCCCACGAGGGCACACGGCCACTCTGCCCATTCAGATGACACCCCGAGCACGGTGCCAAGTGGCAATCCATTGACCCAATGCCCTAAGCAAGAAGTAGGTGGCTGGAACTGGCAGAAAGCCCCCCAGGGCACAAGGCGGTCGCTTGGCCAGGCTGCGAAGAAGCCTACAGCCAACACTGCAGGCACTGGGGCGGGGCCGAGATCCCAGGCCTTGCTGCGGGTGCATGCTGATGGCAGCGGCTCAGAATTCTGCCTCAGTCTAAAGACGGAGAGCACACTGAGCGGAGAGGAGGCTGGGGCTCTGTGAGGGCACCCGTGAGAAGTACAGAAAACAAACGAGAAAAGACAGAGTGTCCAGAAACACCAGGCCTGGAGGCCTGGCCAACCTCCACAGTGACCCCACCGCCTGCCTTGGGGGGAGGGAGGAATGTAAGAGGCGGGGAAGGCAGTGCTTTGGACTGGTGGGGGGACAGCTAGCCAGTGGGATAGCCCCACTTAAGCCCCGAGAAGTGGCGTTGCTGAAAGGGGGAGTCTGCATTCAAGTTGGGGTGTCTGAAAATGACCTCACTGTGGGGGAAGGCACCTTGTCTGAAAAATAAGCCTGTTTGAGCGCAGGGAGCTGGGGAGGACACACAGGGAGCCGCTCTCTCTTGGGGCTGCCTCTGCTCTCTGCGTCCAGGCTCCAGCTGTAGCAGCAGCTGAGCGGCCCAAGGTGGGGAGCTGAAGAGCCAGTTCACCTCCTCCCTCCAACTGGGGGACAGGCTGGGCCTCAGTCAGTCAGGAGAGATGGGGTGCACCCAGCCCTGGGCGGGCAGCGCGGCCTCAAAGGAGATACCAGCATGCCTCGGAGATGGCACCTCTGCACCAATGGTCCCCAGCCATGTGGCAGCCCTGCCACAAACTCTGTGGGACACTGGGCAAGTGACTTCAGGCCTCCATTCCTCCTCTATCAAAGGGCGGTTCGGGCAGATGGTCCGAAATGTCTCCTGCAGCTTGTCTCCTGCCCCTGACGTTTGAGGCGCTCAAGGCACCCCTCCGGCCTGTTTATCGCTAAGGGAACGTCTCCTCCCGGGCAGCCCCGGCACCCGGCTGGATCCCCCTCATCTGTGCCACGCCACACCTTTGCACATGTCATTCACTTAGCTTGGAGCACTTCAGATCCTTGTTCAAGGCCTACTTTCTCCAGAAGACTTCCCTGACCACGCAAGCCAGCCACCGCCCCATCTCTGAACTTGACAGTATTCATGAAAGCCCAAGGCACCGGGAGCCGACTGTGCCTTCTAGTCCCGCCCTCCCGCCCCCTCAGTAATACCATCTGGCCCCAGCAGCACTGTGCTCTCTGCCTTGCGCATGGTAGGTGCGCTGTGAATGTGATGGACTCGCTGCATCTGGGCCTTTACCCTGCAGGTAAGAGAGAGCCCTAGAATATCGTCACCTCCAGCAATGGGAAGATAGGGGCGATTACTTCAATGGAGCTCTTCATTGGGTCCTGTGGGGTTTGGGGCGGCGCCAGGACAGGCCTTATTTATTTGGACAAAGGGGAAGGCGTCCTGACCGGCAGGACCCGGGCACAGCCCAGGCTCTGCTCTCACACCCTCAGTCCTGGTGAGCGGATCTCTGGTGAGATCCCAAGTGCCCTGGACCCATCCACCCATCCAGTCCAGCCCTGCCCCGTGGACCTGGCTGAGCCATACACTGGAACAGTCACAACTCTTCTGCAGGAAACTGAGCTAGCGAGCTCCCCTTCCCTTTCATATTCCGTCTGCCCTACCCCTTGGCCTTGCTCCTACCCCAGCTGGGGCTTCAGCGGGACTGACCTCTGCTCTCCTGCTCTCTGTGGCCTGGAGAATTCACACAGCAGAGCGCTCTGGGGTTTGGCTTTTCAAAGAAGTAAAATCCACAAGGAAGAGAAATGCAAACACTGATTGCATTACAGATTTCCAAACACTGTACAAACAGCACTGGATAAATAGTGTGGAAGCCCATGCCCCACCTCCCAGCTGTGCAACCTCTGGGCAGGTCACTTAACCACTCTGGGTTTCAATTTCTGCCTGGAAAGGAGAGAATGCCAAGATCTGCCGTTCCTCTTACCAAGATGTTGTATAAACTACATGGTTTTATATCTTGTAAAACAAGCTATTCTGATTCAGAAACAGGTCACCTTGAAAAATGTCCCAAATCCCTACTAGCTGGCATAAGCAGCCACTTACTCCCCCGGTGGCTTCGATCTCCCCAATAATCCCCCGAGCACGAGAGTCCAGAGAACAGACACGCAGGCTTCAGGCCACTGGGCTTAGAACATCCCTTAAAACACAAGGTTCTGGGACACAGTGATCCAAGGGTGGCCAGTGGCAATGCCAATGGGACAGATACAACAGGAGAGAGGGCTCTGCTATCACAGCACACCAGGCTCAGAAACCCACTCATGGTTCACTCACTTTGTGGCCAGTCGCTGGCTAACTCCTTCTCTGAGTCTGGCTTTCCATCACCTCCCATGGTGCCTGGGCCACTTCCCCACAATCCAGTCCAATGAAAGCTTACACAGGCAGATGCATTTTAGCATGAGGCTGAGAGCTCCCTGACTTAGAAGGGAATGTAGAGCTGGGGCTGAGACAAGTAAATGAAATAACAACCCGTCCCCGCCCCCCCGCAATAATTCCATACAGCATATTCCAAACATAGATAGAAATGAAGTTCGGCGTTACATGAGCCAGAAGCTTCCCTCCACTTCTTGGGATTCAACAGCTCAGCTCCCAGGATGGAGACCCCAGTGAACACCAGGCTTCACGACTGAGTCACCCTGGCTGTTCCCCCACAATGAGGCCAGGGAGTCCAGGTCAGCCCCCGGGAACCCAGAGGATGAGGTTACGGAATCTGAAAAGATGCTGATAGAGATGAGGACTGTCACCCGGGGCAAACCCCATATCCAGCAGAGCAACTACTGAAAACCCAACTGCTGAGGGGTGTAATATCACACAGCTGCGGGATGATCTGGGGAAAGAACAAGGGGTAGCAATTTTTCAACCCAAAGTCTCCTTGGTCCTGACAAATTATAACCCAGAAAGTGCTACAGTCCCAGGGTGAAATCTGTTATGTAAGAGTGCAGGAAATGTGCGGACAGATACTTTCCCTGCACTTCAGCAGGTCTGTCACCTCTCCTGGGGACAAAGCGTGTGTGTGTGTGTGTTGGCGGCAGGTGGAGGGTCTCCGGTGTTGCCCATTCCCGGGGCACCTGGTCCAGGATATGTCTGGGGAGGGGAGTGGAGTCACCAGTTCGCTACACTATAAGACTCCCACCTGGTGTGCAGTGGTCATTACCCCTAGAACAGCACGCCCTGGCCTGGTACCACGTGGCCTCTCCTACTTCTCTGTCCGTACCACCTCTCCCCCAGAGTAACTAGCGCCTGGCTCTTCCTCTATTCACCAAGCTCCAAGCATTCTCAGCTCCACTGGCGCCTCTTCAGAGAGGCCTTTCCCGGCCACACTCTATCACCTCCTTCCTCTGCTTAATCTCTGTCATGTGCCCGTTTATCTCCTGCATTGCACTTTTCAAAATCTAGACTTATCTTCCTTGTTTACATATGGCTGCTTCTCTACCACATGTGAGCCCCATAAGTGTAGGACTTTGTTGGCTTCTGTCACCTCTGGGCACCAGCCTGGCACTTAGTCAAGTAATATGGACTTAGTGATGACTGATCACCTGAAGACTGGCCTTGCTGGGCTCTGGGCAGTGTGTGGTTCAACTGGTCCCCTGGTGTTCAAACCCAGAAAAGCAGCATTTGAGATGCTTGTGAAAGGACTCAGTGCAATCTTGCTTGCCCCCCTCCCCCAAAAAAGGGGAGGCAGCCACGTATCGCTCCAGGGCTGAGGCTGGGATGAGCTGGTGTCACTGTGGTACTTCAGCTGCATGGATTTCCAAGGTCACCATGGAACCACACCTTTTGTGCAGAAATGTCTATTCAAGGAAAGGCCGTGGGACACGATAGGTCCATACAGCCAATGTGAGGTCAATGTGACCAGCCACTCCATCGCCCCACCTGAACAGGTGGAGGTGAGACAGAGGGAGCGCCTGGGGACCCGCTGCCCCACCCGGCCGCCTGGCAGCTGGCTCCAGGCAGGTGGCTGGCAGCACTCAGTGCTGACAAGCCCTTGGATGTCTTCCTGACAACTGTCCGTGCAGATCTAGCTCAAGGGAAGAGCTATGGCCAGTCCCGGACACATCTTCCCCTGACATCTTCCTCCCCACAGTCAGGATCACTTGCTTCTAATACTACTATTCTCAGATCCCTCTCCTGCTCACCTATTTTCCGTGGCCCCATTCTTCCTCTCCATCCACTGCTGCCCAACTTCCGCCTTCTTCACCAGGACACACCTCCTGAGGCAACCAACCACACACCTGCCTTCCTGTCTTAGGGCCTCAGTGGGCCCAGCCTTCCACCTGGCACTCCACTCACATGGAATTGGAACTCCTTCCCCTCTCTCCTATCTAATCCCCCTCTCTCCAAGGCCGAGCTCAATGTCTCCAACTCCTCCAGGCAGCCTTTCCCGACTATGCTAGTCCCCTTGCCCCCAGCACTTCAGTTTTGTGCCATGCAACAGAGCCACTGAGTGACAGCCAGCATGAGGGTATCACAGGTGGGCCTCTCCTCTTCCCGGCCTTGCATGGAGCTCCTGATCCCATGAGGTCTACTCCTGGGTCACCAAGGGGAATTGGACTCCAACTCTTCTCCCTGTCACGGGCTGGGCCAAGGAGAGCTGCCAAGCAAAGGCTCCAGGGGGGCGACTCTGGTCCCCAGCATGGTGTCCTGCTGTCATTACCCTGTAGTAAGCTCCCTCCATGCCCTACCCACCTCACTAAACCATCAGGGCTGAGAGAATCTTCAGACACCATGAAATGGGGAAACTGAGGACACAAGAGGGCATCTAACCAGAGGTGAGTTCCAAAGTCAGTTTGTGGTAGAGCTGCCCCAGTCCAGCGGTCTTACTAGCAACTATCACAAACTGAGCATTGAATTCCTCTTGAAGCAGCATATATTGATAATAACCCTACAGCGGTGGGTACAGTTATCTCCTTTTTGCAGGTAAGGAAACTGATGCCCAGAGGATTCAAGTAACTTCCCAGGGTCACCACTAGTAAGTGCCAAATCAATATGAAAACCAGGCTTACCTACGTTGAACCCATATCTTTAATTGTTAGGCTGTCGGGCAATCTCACTCTCAAAACCATCTCCAGCCCAGGCGACTAAAGCTGGGCTGAGGGGCCCAAGGCTGGATTTGGACGCTCACTTCCGTAGATTTATACTCGATGGCCCCTTCCCTTCCAGGCAGCTTCATGAAGTGGGCAACAACCGCACACCAGAGACAGTCTTGGACCAGAACGGACTTTGGAATTGCTGATTAGCCTGACACAGCAGGACCATACATGTGCTGTACTTAGAGAGAGAAGGGTGTCAGATCAAGGCTTTCTGTCAGTTGGGACAGGACCTCGTGGGGACCAGTCACCACATCTAAATGGGGCTGGCTCACTGGAACCAAACACTTAAAAAGCTGTTACAGAGTTAAGAGAGTTAGGTCACTTATCTGTAATGCAGACTGCAACAAACCTGCCCTTCTAGAAAGAGCCTATCCTCACTTTATTGGGACATGTCTTTTCAAGAGCAGATTGGCAATCTGAATGACCAATCAGCAGGTTCCTTAGTAAGCACAGAATCTAAGTAAAAGACACAGAAGATACATAGGAGAAGTCCATTTAAGACAGCAGAAAATCTGCAGAGCTATCCCAGTCTCAGAGTACAGTCCACCCACTAAGTACCCAGCATGCTCACATTAATTAAGTTTAAACTCCATAAAGGCAGGAATCGTATGGGTATGCACCCAATCGGCATAGAGCCTGGGACAAAAGAGGTATTCAAGACTTGAGAAATAAATGAAAGAATGAATAAACGATGAGTATATACAGTGTATTTCTCACTTACAAAAAGTCCGTGTAGAACCAGTTATAACAACGTTCATGAAGAAATACCTAAGTAACAGAATAGATACATCTTCAGTGTTAAGAAGATTCCAACTCACAAAATACATGGCTGAAGAATGCATCGTCTTTGACAACACAAAATAATCATTATGACACACAAGCCTGAGGGGAAAGCTCATTAGTCTGTCTTCTTGATAAAGATATTCCTCAAATAATGAATAGTTACATTTCATTGAAGGAAAAAACAAAGCCCATGTAGGAAGCATCACTGTTCTCTTAGACTCATGAGGAAATGGATTCCTGCTTATATCACACAGTTAGGGTAGCATTAGATCTAAATCTAATAGACTCCTGATTCTTTGTTCTCTTTACTACGCACAGCTGCTAAATAAGTAAAGTAGATGCAGCCCACATGTTCTGGGGTTGTTTACCCCCCATTACCTCCTCTCGTTAAAACCTGTGCTCCAGCAGCCACTGCTGAATAGGTTGGCAAGGTAGCCATGTTTATACCCCATGACCCTTCCCCCAGACACAGCTGATTGGCCCAGGGTTGGACACCTGATCTAAGGTCTGCCCATCCATTGGCTGGCCAGAAACTAATCAGATTCAAACTTCAAATTTTGAACTCAGAGAACCAGAGACCATTGTCAGCTGGTGGCAGTTATCTCAATAAACCAACAGCAGGTGAACAGGCCACTGTTACAAGTGAACAGCAAGACAAGGAAGGTTGGTCTGCAGTTAGGAGAAGATGACAGCTGGACTTTAAATCCACATGGTACCCAAGAAGAGTAGCTGCTTTGTCTCGTGCCAGCTTTCTGGTTCCCAGTCCTTGTGCAGCTGGGATGTACTTCCCACCCTTGGGATTCTGGTGAGATTTTCCCGAATCCTTTCAGTAGATTCTTGAGCAAGTCTAAGTGGGCATCTGTCCTCTGCTCACAACTCAACTGGGACTAAAGCACTGACTTTGGAGGGGACTGAAGATTCTCAGACTCCCCAAGGCTTAGTTTTCTCACCAGTACAATTTCTCACCTGGATGGACCAGGAGCTCAAAACTTCTTGCCAACACAATGCTTTTACCTTAGTCGAATAGCTATGTGCCTCCAAGGAAGTATAAGATCTCCCAGGGTGATCACACTAGTGCCAGGAAAGACGCACAGACTCAGAGAAGGAAAGCTGGAGCAGGAAAAGAATGAGCATCTGCTGACTCATATCCCCACATCCTCCCCTGGCTCCTAACCCTGAGAGAAGGAAACCATCCTGGAAAGTTGGAAGCAGCTTTGCTTAACACAGAAATCAGAGCAACTGGGACCCTGCCATCACCATTCTGCCAGAAGTTAGACCAGATTTTGCCTCCTGGAAGGTAAAGCCAATGTGGTCTTTGAGGTCTAAGAATGTCCTACAAAGGTGCTATCTCAGGCATTGTTGCTTATGTCAGGGTGGAGGGGTTTTCAAGGACAAGACAAAAATGGTTGGCAAAGCTAACAAAGTTGCTAATCTTTCTGCTAGATTTGTCCTTGATCAATGAAGGAAAAGAGTCCTTTTCTGGCTGGGCCCCAGGCCCACTGTTTGATCAAAAATGCTTTCCCTGAAGCCACTCAGGTCCCAACACTGTGGGTGTCTTTGACTTCTACCCATTTACATTCCCTAGAATAGGCTTGTCCTTGGTGTTGGGTATACACCACCCTCAGGTAGCCCATGTCTGTCCCTGACCCACAGCATCACCAGCTCAGTGATGATCCCTGCCAGGATCAGCCCATTCTCACCCCTCCCCACACTTCCTCCGTATAAGGGAGAGATCTCAGCTGTTGGGACTTTAGGGAAATGACTTAACCTCTTAGCCTGTTACTTCAGCCACAAAATGATTAGAGTGCTTTCTACCACAAGGGGTCATTCCATGATGCCAGTAAGATGACGCATGTGAAGTGCATGGCCTAGACCTGGTGTTTACTGTTTACTGATGCTGAATTGCCTTTCATCAGACACATCTCTCTTTAGACCAATGAGATTACAGAGCATTGGCACAAGCACACTTCCAAATCCCTCAGGGGCTGTGGTCCCTGCCAGAGGGCTCTGATGAGCAAGCAGAACCAGAGATGGCTGGGTCCCTCTTTGAACATTCTACGCGAAGGACTTTCAGCCAAGTGAGAAGGGGACACAGGCAGAGTCCTGGCTCCCAGCAGGCAAGGCAAGGCCCCAGGGGGCAGGGTGGTGCTAACTGGGGCTACTGCCCCAACAATTTAAGTGGAAATGCCTCAACACGCCCACCAAGTCCTAAGGTCAAAGGCATCACAATTGGGTCTTTGTTCCAGAGTTCAAAAGCCTCACTCACCACTCCTTCCAAAGCCAGCTTGCAGGATGCCCAACACACCTCCCCTCCCCCTGCCGTCAGCCATCCAGCTTCCTTGAACTGGGAAACCACCCTCCCAAGGATCTGCAGTTGGCCCTCTTCCTTGCTCCCCTCCACCCACTTAGTTTCTCTGGTTACGCTGGTTGTACACTCTAGGAGGCCTCCTTGTTTCTGACAGCAACAGACGGTGTGGGTTTGCACCATGGACACAGCACTCCAAGGTCCCCGTGTACATATCTGCTGCTGAGCAGCTGTTTCCATCAAGGGGAGAGACACAAAGCCCAGAGAATTGGGAAGGCCACATTCAGGGTTCTGTCTACCCAACACCCAGGGCCCTAAGGAGTCTCCCAGCCTCGGAGCCCAGATCTGGGAGGGGGCTTGGGGAGGTCATCTACTCCAGGCCCTGTTTCCAAGCAGCCACAAGACTGTCTCCATTTTACAGAAGGGAGAGTTGAGGCCCAGAGGGAGCAAGGGGCTTGAAGTCACCCAGCCGGTACATGGTAGTGGGCAGAATCCTGCTTCTAGAGACGGCAGCTCCCTCAGAGGATCAGTGTACCAGACTGGGCTTCTCTGGGGATTCAGGCTTCCTGAGCCCCCTCAAACAGCCATCGGGGACTCCTCAGGAGAAGGAGGTGCCTAATACTTTGCAGCCTGCCACAAAAGCCCCACTTCGTCAAGGCTCTCCCTCCTCCACTCCTAGGCAGGGTCCTGGATGTGGGGTGGGAGGCAAAGGGAAGCAGGGAGTCTGATAACAGGCTGACTGCCTTTTGTGTGGGGTCTCCTCTTCAGCCATCCTGGCCAGTGGCTGGTACCCAGAGACATGGGGGCTCACTCCTCCTGCTGCTTTAGGGCTATACAGCTGTGCTGGTGACACAAGGCAGAGGGTCCCTAAGCCAGACGTCTACTTTTGAGCAGCCCTGACCTTATATGGAAAAGCCGACACGCCTTCCTTTGGAGCAAGCCCCAAAACAAACATCTCTCTCTCTCCTCAGTGGGTGTCTCCAATCCCGCCATTAGAGAGCCCTTCCTCTGGGTCTTGAGGTGCTTAGGGTTCCTAGGGCCAGGCCCCTCTGACAATGCAGCTTGGGCGGGGGCGGGGAGGTGGGGCTGGTACTGTGACAAAGGCTGAAAGCCAAGCGGTGCAGGAAGGAGACCAGTGTGGGCACCTGGGGTGAGTAGCCCAGGCCTTTATGCTCGTGACAGCCACTGCCAACCAGGCACAAGGGCAGAGCCTGCCACCTCTGAGGGGAACAAGCTTTGAAGACTCCAGACCCAAGAGGGCCATAAGTCAGGTCTTTGTTGGCATCACGGCCCTGTTCTCAGAGAGCACAGCTCTTGAGACTCCTGCAACAGGAACCTAATCTCACCTCCCCCAGGAGGCCCACTGGGATTTCCTCAGTATCTCTACAGCTACTTGCTGCCCACAGGCATAGGAATCAGGGGCCCAAGAACTGTTCTGTTCTGTTTTTGACTTCAGGTGACTCACTTCCCCTCAATTTTTCTGTGCCTCAGTTATTCTATCTATAGAATGGGCACAGACAGCCTTTGATCTGTCTTCCTGTCAGAGCTTAAAATACTGGAGAGGAATAGAGTGGAACAGGAAAAGAAGAACAGGCCCCTCCCCTCTGGGAGTGTCCTCCAAACACAGCTCAGAGAGGCTCCAACGTGCCCGCATGCACGGGGGCCTTCCCCCACAGCAAACCGAAACCAAAACAGAACACCCCAGGAACCAGTTCAAGCGCCAGCAGGTCATAAGCAAACTGATGATGGATATCCTGGGCCAGAGTTCATCCCTGGCTCTGCAGGGGTCACACACGCCTGCACCTCAGACCGACGGGATCAGGCCCTCCTCTCTCCACCCGAGAGACCCCTGCTGCCAAGGGCACTGAGGCCTACACGGTGAGAACCTTGGAACTGGCAGGCCCCTGGACAGCCAAGACAAAGCCTCAGTTCCCAATGACAGGGCGGCTGCTGCAGGACCCTCCCTGGCCCCAGGACCTGATTTCATCCCCCCTGTCTGGGCCCTCTTCCCAGGGCCTGGCGGCCTTCAGCTCAGCAGGGGGCAGTCAGCTCACCGCCCAGACACTAGCCAACCTCCACAGGCCTGACCTTTCCTCAGACAACCCGCCTGAGGACCCGGGACCCCTACAGTGACGTCATGGCCTGCCTTCCCCACCAACCAGCCGGGTCCTCCCACCCCGGCCTTGTCCCCAATTTGGAACATGGCCCCAAGGGGGAAGCTGCTGTAGGATGCCCCTGAGCTGGGAGCAACCTCCCCCGGGCCTCAGAGGGCACAGGGACCCTGAACATGGGCTGGACATTCGTGTCCATGCTGCCACCCTGGCCTTGCATTAACACAAGCCAGTTAATTACCCCGAGTGGTGGAGACATTCTTCCACCATCAGGCAAACTGCTGGCCTGCAGCCCAAACCAACAGGGGAAACTTCAGCCTCCTCGGCCCTCTCCCCGCCAGATGGAAATAACGTATAGCTGCAGAGGTGGGGGAGGAGGAGGGGAACAAAAACCAGCCGGGCTCCTCGCCCGAGTGGCCGGCCAGACAGCTGGGCACTCACCGCTCTCGTTCTTCTCGATGACATCCACCACCTCCCCGGCCTGGAGGCTCAGCTCCGAGTTCTCCTGCTTCTTATAGTTGGACACCACCACGTACTGTTCCAGGATCATGGGCTCGGCGTGGGTGTCGGCACCTGGCGAGGGCAGAAAGCATGCGGTGAGCCAGCGGCCAGCCATGGCCCCGCGGCCGGGGCGCCCCCTGTCCATCGGCCTCGGGGGAGGCTGCTCGGTCGCCAGCGCCGCTCGGAGGGGCCGCCCGCAGCCAGGGCTCGCAGCTCGCCGGGCCCCAAGGACAGGCCATATAGCAGGGCCCCACACCGGCCCGCTGTGCCGCGGGGACCGGGGGACATGGGGAGCCGGGGGCCAGCGGTGGGGGGCGTGGAGGGAGAGACAGAGACGAGACAGAGGCCGAGGGGACTCAGAGGAAAAAGGCTGCGGCCGCGATGAATTAATCACAGCCCGGCACGAGGGAGAGGGAGTCGGAGGAGAGGCCTGGGGCGGACGTGGTCTCTCCGGACCCCTCGGCCGCAGGGGTGCGAGGGGACGGCCGCAGGCGGGTGGGCGGGTGGCCCATGGGGGCTGAGGCCGGAGCAGAGGCGAGAGGAAAGGCCAGGCGAGGAGGAGGGCTCGGGCCTCTCCCCAACCCCTGTAAACCCAGAGAAAGAGAGTCAGCAGTCCTCCCCTTGGGCGGGAGAGGGAGAGAGCGGGAGAGGACGGCTCCACGGCAGGCTGGGCCCAGGCGAAAAGTCAAGAGGGTTTGAGGCCGCCAATCACTGGGGTTTACTCGCAGCCCTTAAATAGAAACACATGAGACCCATCGAATGAGGAGCCGGGGGTGGAGGCAGGGGAGGGGGAGGAGGGCCGAGACTGTTTACTTGAAACCCAAGAAGAAAGTCCCAGCGCCAGCGCTGGAGAGCCCAGCTCGCCCCCCACCAACTTTTCCTCAAGTTCGGCTCCACTCCTGCCCCTCGGGCTTACCAAGGTGCGGCCACTGAGCCCACGGGCCTGGTCCCCCGGGGACCAGCCTCAGGCCCGTGCCCCCAGGCCCGCTTCCCGACGGGGCATCGTCCGGCCTGGTTGCCGCCCTCCGGCCACATGGAGACCGACTCAGCCTCCCTCTGCCTTTAAGCTCTGCTGGGGCTTGTGGTCAGGCTCCCGGAAGCCACCAGCTGCCCTCTCCTGGCAGTTTCAGGAGCTTGAGGGGTCAAAAGGTGGGGCTAAGCAGGAAGAGGGCAGGGAGCGAGCAGCTTCTCTGTCCTCTTTAGCCACTGAATCAGTGCAACATTTATTAAGCAAACGCCAGGCTGGAAGGTAGACAGATTGGGTGCCCATCTCGGCTCACTGGCTGTGCGGCATTGAATGTGCTGCTGAAAGCTCTCTGCGCCTCACTATTACCATCACTTGAGTGCAGTGGGGACACAGCACCTAAGATAACACATGGCCGGCTAGGAGCTGAAAGGATCCATGAACCACAGACCCACTGGTCACCTCCTACAGGAAGCCTTCCCAGACCCCCCTCTCCATCTCCCCGGCATAGAGGAATTCCTAGCATACTTCTTAGACTCTGTGTCTATCACCCTATACATCTACCAGTCTCCTGAAAGGCTGGGGGCTTCACACCACCAGCCTGGCTATAGAAATGGCTGAGAGGGTCCCCCCTTGGTGCTTCAGCCCGTAGCTACCTTCCCCACATGCCTGAGTCTAACTTGGCAAATGTTCTATGCCAGGCTCATACACTGTCCCATTTTGTCCCCACAACAACCTTGTTACCTTCCCACTTCACAAAAGACACCTCAGAGACCCAGAGAAGACAAGAGGCTTGCCCCAGCTCACACAGTTGCTATGGAGAGAACCAAATTCACTCAGTGTTTTAGGTTCAAGCCCATCTCTCTTTCCATTACAGAACTGTCTCTGATTTGTTTCCAGACATCCCATTCTCCTAGCACGATGATCCTCAACTTGGTCCCACTAGATATGGGGAGCTTCTAAAGTAACTGATGCCTGAGCCCCACGCCCAGAGATGCAGACTGAATTGGCCTCAGGTATTTTTTAGACAGCCCCTCCTCTCCCATGGTTCTCATACACAGCCAGGGTGAGAAACGCTGCTTGGATCTTTGGGTCTTTCTGTGCGGGAGGCTCCAGCCAACCTAGGGTGGGGTCGATGGAAGGGAAAGAAACCCACTGCACCTGGCAATTTTCTCCCATGAGGTGCAGCCCCTGCAGCCCCAGCTCAGTCCTTTGGAGACCCAGGAGGGACCCTGTCCCAGCTGAGGCCTGCCACATGGATGTGCACAGGCACTGCCCCAGGCAGCCCATCCGAAGCCAAGGTTGTATTTCAGGCCAAAATGCAACCAACAGCTAGGCAGCAGGGTGGGCCTAGCTCTGCACTCAGATTGGGCCAGCTTCTGTGCCTACCCCTGCTGGCTGCACAGAGGCAGCGCTGGGCATGGCGCTGACAGAGACTACCTCCCACTGTGTCCCCGGGGGGGGGGGGCTGGTAGTGAGTGCACCCAGCACAAAAAGGGCCAGCCCCTGCCCCTGTGGGACACAGGGGCTCCCTTTCCAGTTTGTGGGAAAGGAAAACTCAAGATACAAACAGAAGACAGGAGTTCTCCAGCCGGTTAGAGAGCTTCCAAAGCCTGAGAGCCCAGATGATGCTGACAGTTAATAGCAAGCTTTCATGAGTGCTCACTACCTAATGCAGACCATATCTGAGCCTCGGAACAGCCCAGGTGTAGGCCCTTGTTCTGGCCCCATTTCACACACAGGCAGACTAAGGCTCATGAGGCAATTTTCCTAAGGTCACACAGCTGGGATGGAACCCACGTCCTCCTGACACCGCTGCTTGCGTCCTGACTCACGTCCTGTCTGTGGCCTATAGACAGCCACTGACCCCGAGGAGGGGCCCTGCCTCATCCTACCCACCCCACATCTGACACATAGTTGCTGCTTAAGAAAGACTGGAGTGTGGGTTTCTTCTCGACTCTTGTAGCATCTGTTGACCAGACCACAGTGCCCACTGGGGGCAGGCACTCTGTAACTGTTGGGGAAATGAATGAATGAATGGACAGATAGATGAACAGTGATTTAACGGCTTGCTTTGAGCCAATACGGATAAACTAGGCAGGGCCTCGCCTCTGAAATCTGGGAAAACTAGAGAACTAAATTCTGGAAGGGAGAAAAAGGGGAGATGGGGAAACAGAGGCAGGGAGAAACAAGGAGTGATGGGTTTGTGGCCAAAAGCTGCTCGAGAGGATAAGCGGGGTGCTGGGGAATGGAGACATCAGGTCATTTTAATCCAAGCCAAGGAAATCTGAGGCAAGATTTCAGAGGGGAAAAACCCACATACTGCTCCCACCTCCACGCCGCCCCTTGGAAATTGGCCTGAGCTTTCTGAAGGCTGACACTCTGGGACACAGGTAGAAAAGTTAAGAAAACGTTCTCCAGGCGTTCCAGAGCACTGAAGACAGGCAGTAGCACACAGCCTAGGGGACGGACAGATGGACACACAGGCAGACACTCTGTCTTCCTCACTGCCCTCCCCTCCCCCAGCACAAGCTCACGCTCTCTGGCATCTACCTCTTAGGGTGTTGCCTGCCCAGGGCTGCTCGGACGGGTGTGAGCTGGGAGCAGGTATCCAGATGAGAAAACACTCGGCAGGCAGGCCGGTGGGTGATGTCATCCCACAGAGGCTGCTCTGGATCCCCTCCCAGCCAAGGCCTGGAAAACTGGGGGCTGAAGGAGTCAGCCCGAGGGAGGGGGAGATGCAGTGGAGCGAGCCTCCTGTCTTCAGATAGGAAGCGTTTGGCAGTGGCATGGAGAAGGGGAGTACTCCTTATAGAGAGAAGAGTCCCTCCCAGATTGGAAGGGGACTTTCTGTCAGGGTCTCATCCATCTCACCTTTGTGCCTTTCTCAGCCCCTGGCTGGATCTGCTGGGGCTCTGGCAGTGCCCCAGAGCCCTGCCCCCCGCTTGCCTCACACCTGCATTCCTCTAGCTACCAACTGGATGGACCCCTGGCTCCTGCCTGCCAACTTAGGCTTCTAAATGAGGCTTTTGCTAAGTCAATCCACTGCTCCAGCACCTTCACTGGGTCCCTGCTGCCTAAAGAAGAAAGGCCAAATTCAAGCTCAGTCTTTCTTGACAACCTGAGCTCCCCAAGTTCCCTGACACACATCTCCTCTGATCCAGGCAACGTTCATTTATCCAACACACAGATATCAAGCACCCACTGTGTGCCAGTCACACTCTTCTATGCTGGTTCTTATGTCCAAGCCTCTGCTTTAGCTGTTCCCTCTGGGAATGCCTTCCCCTTTACCAACCCCAATTCTACCCAACCATCTCTGCCCCTCCAGGAACCATCCAATCACTCAGCTACAGTGCTTGCTCCTGTCATGCACTGGATTTTCTTGTGGGGCACTGCTCCCCAACCAGATCATATGCTTTAGACAAGAGTCTCCCTGATGAGGGTAGACAGACGCCTCAGGACTGGAGCCATAGGACACGGCACCGGACACAATAATTGCCTGAGAGTCGTGACGCGAGAGCATCAGACTGGAGTCTGAGGGTCTGAGGTCCAGTCCTGCCTTGTCCTTATTAGCTCTGTGACTCTGCAGAGGACACTTAACCTCTCTGAGCTTTAGTTTCCTCATCCATAAACAGGAACAATAACAGTACCTACTTTGTGGGGTTGTTCTGAGCATGGTATAAGGTGATGGGGTTAATGCCCTATGTAAACTGTAGACTGTTTATAAAGCAAACAGGAAATGGGAGATTTGGGGAGGAGAGGAAGGGCTTAGGTTCCTCTGAAGCCTCAAAACCAGCATGCAGGGGCTTCCCTGGTGGTGCAGTGGTTAAGAATCTGCCTGCCAGTGCAGGGAACACGGGTTCGAGCCCTGGTCTGGGAAGAGCCCACATGCCGCGGAGCAACTAAGCCCGTGCGCCACAACTACTGAGCCTGCGCTCTAGAGCCCACGACAGGCTGAGGCTGCGTGCTACAACTACGGAAGCCGTGCTACTGAGGCTGCGTCCTACAACTACGGAAGCCGTGCTACTGAGGCTGCGTGCTACAACCACGGAAGCCCTTGAGCCTAGAGCCCATGTTCCATGACAAGAGAAGCCGCCGCAATGAGAAGCCCGCGCACCGCAACAAAGAGTAGCCCCCACTCGCCGCAACTAGAGAAAGCCCGCGTGCAGCAACAAAGACCCAATGCAGCCAAAATAAATAATTTATAAAAAACAAACAAACAAACAAACCCCCAGCACGCAGGTCAGGGCAAGGGCCACGGTTGCCAGGAGAAGCGGCCATGGCTCTGTTCCTTCTCATGCTTTTCTCAGACCCCACCTCCTGGCAGGCAGCGAGCATTTGCCAGCTGGAGAGCCGTATCAGAAACCCCAGGGCCCACTTATGCATGGATGCCAGCCCAAGCAGCCTGAGGCCCCTTATCCACAAGGATCCCCAGCGTCAGCCCCTTACCTCTGAGTGTCCAGTCTCGCTGAACTTGCCAACATTCCAGATGGGGAAACCAAGGCCGGCCCAGAGTGACGTGGCGACTCGCCCAAGACCCCGGCCCTGGTCTGGCGGTTTCCCCCAGCCCACGTGGCCTCCCCTCAGGCTCTCTCTCCAAACAGCTGGGCTCATCCTGAGAAGCCAATCCCTACGGTGGCCCCCGTCCCAGGCTCCCCATGCTCTCCATGATCCCCCAAACCCTGGGTGTCCCACCAAGGTCCCTTCAGTCTCTCACAACTGATTCCTCCCAGGCCAGCCTCAGCCTGCCGGCCTCTCCATAGGCCCTCGGGCAGCCAGGCTATACGTTTGGTGAATAAAATGTATTGTTGTGGGCCAAGTGGGCTCTGGCTCACTGTCTCGGGAGAGGGAAAAAAGGGACGGGAGCCCAGTGATTAGCTCAGGCCGAGGCCCTCATCACAGGCAACATGAGAAGGATGACTGCGAGGGGCTTGGGACAGGCAAGAGGTCCTCTGCCTGCTGCCTTCTCCTCTGCCCCGCCCACCCAGGCTGTTCACCTCCCGTTCCCTGCCTACGGCTGTGAGGGGAGGGGCTGGTCCAACCCCCTCCCCTCAACCTCTGACCTTTCTGTTTTCTCCCCCAACCCCGACCCTCACCTCTGCTCTCAGGTTTGGGCTGGGGAAGGAGGGCCAGGTGGCACTCACAAAAATGGAGGGGCTTCTAGAAGACCCTTCTGGAAATCCCTTCCCTCTACCTGATACCATGTCCATCTAACAGCTGAGAACACTGCTGTCCAGGTTTTTCTACCATTGTCCAGTAAAACCAAGGCTAAAGGTAAGCCTCTGACCTCTGTCCCAGCTCTGCCCAGACACAGAGCCCAAGCCCAAGTCCCTGAGGGCTATGGGTGCCCAGGAAGCCCAAGGTCCTGAAGCCCCAAGACCAGAGGCAGGTCCCAGCTCTGGATCCCCGGGGTGTGGGGGCTGCGACTTCATTGCAGTTACGAGACTCCCCACCCCCCTACCCACCACTGCCTCAGCTGGGGTGTTGGAGACTTCAGCTCTCTGCCTCGGATTAACAGCCTTGAAGGGAGACTAATCGTCTTCAGCTGGCCCATCTCACGGGGTGGAAGGTGATGGGAGCCTCACCACCACCTGAGCACCTTCTGTGCCCCAGGCTCCTGGTGAGATGCTGCCGCATCTGCTCAGGGAGACTCGAGAGGTTACGTAACCCGAGACCAGGACGTGGCAGAGCCGGGATCTAAACCCACACATTCCGGGTCCAGGGTGCATTTGCTGACACACTGTGCTATGTGGTCATCACCCACCAAAGGGCTCCAAGGCTGGATCTGGGACCTAAAAAGGGTTGAAAGGAAGGCAGAGGGGACGAGAAGACGCCAACATGCTGACAAAGAGCTGCCACACATCACAGGGCACCGGCTCCGTGGGCCTGCATGCCAGGGACACACATGTTCACACACATGCACACCAGGCAGTACCTGTCACGTTCTTCTTAGGAGACTCAGCCCAGCTGGAGAGCCACACTTCCGAGTCCCCCGAGAGCAAGCAGCAGCAGGAGAGAAGAGAATCAGAGGAGAAGAGAGAACCGTTAGGCAGGCAGGAGGTCCACACTGGGCCGAGTGGTTGCAGGCGCTGAGTCGGGCCGCGCGGGGCGGAAGGCGGGGGAGGGGAGGGGAGGGGAGGGGAGGAGAGGGGAAGGGAGGGGAGTGATTTCCTGGCCCTGGAAGTGCTGCTGGGCGTGGGCCTGAGTGATTACAGAGGAGCTGGGACACTGCTGGCCAGGACGGGGATAATGAGGTGTCTGCAAAATGCAGGAATCCTCTGGAGCACAGAGAATCCTACAGGATCCGGGCCTGGAACAGGGCCCGTGGGTTATCGCTGCCCTGGAGAAGGCAGCCCGGACCTTCCCCCCGGCCATGTGGGTGGCTGGCCGTGATCCTCACCAGGCCGGCACGCTCAGCAGCGTGGGCCTGGAACCTTAAACGTCAGGTCGGGGAGCCCAAGGCCAGTCTCCAGCCACCGCACCACTGGGCCTCAATGTCTTGTCCAGCTCTAAGCATTGAGGAAGGCAGACAGGCCCTGGCAAAATGCAAGGAAGCCTCGTTTTAAAAAGTCTCACACCCCAACTCCAACCCAGAAGAACGGGGGCCTTTAGCGACCAGAAGAAACGAGGGCTCTCGTCCAGGCTCAGACAGCCACGTGTGATCTGGGCCCCAGGTTCCTCATCTGTGATATGAGGTTAAAAGTTGTCTTCCTGCCGAGAGGGAGGAACCATGTCAAAGCACCTAAAACAACTTAAGATCGTGAGATGTGATACGGTAACATTATGAGGCAAAAAGCTCTTAGCCTAATCAATGGTGTGGACATTTCTAGAATATCAGAGGGTCCACACGTGATGCTGACAGTTTACCTACAGTGAACAGTGGCTCACTTACACCCAGGTCCTTGAGCTGGGAACACACCTTTTGCCCCATTTTACGGGGGTGGGATCTGAGCTTAGACAGGGGAAGGAACTGGCCCAAGTTCCCAAGAGGCCAGAGTAGCAGAGCCAGAAATGGAACCAGGTCTGGGACACCCCAGCTGGTGCTTCCTCTGCTGAACTGCTCACTGCCTCCAAAGGAGAATAGCGTTGGCTACAGTGGCTACAGCGAGAAGGAAACGTGGAGATGCAAGTCGGAGAGGCAAGCCCTTGGGCTGCTTGCCTGGTGTTGGCCAGGAGAGCGGCCTGATAGATAGTAATGGTAATCATCACAGCAGCAACACTTATACAGCATCTACTGTACACCAAGCATTGAGCTGAGCACTTACATATAGTAACTCATCTGTTTTTCATGATAAACCTACAGTGATAAGGAACTCCCTCCACTTTGCAGGTGAAGACTCTGAACCAGAAGTTAAGTAACTTGGTCCAGGTCACGCAGCTAGTACAGTGTTCATCTCTTGTGGTGACACAGGCTTCAGGCCTCAGTCTGATGTCGCTCACCATTTAAAGCACCTAACTCTCCCTCGCTCAGCAAGCCACCTTCCGGTTGCAGGCTGGCTCACCATGTAGACCTGGGAAGCCTGGCCCTTCCAGTGCTCACTGTAAACCAACAGAGTGGGGATCCGCTGGAGAGGTGTGGCGCAGCCTCTGGAGTCTGTCTGGATTCAAATCCAGGCTCTGCCCCTTTGATGAAGTTACTTAACCTCTCTGAACCTCTTCCCTGGGCATATCTCATGGGCTTGGTTCAATCAGCTCTGGGGGGCAGCCGGAAAATCAGGCTCCTGGAGTTGCAAGGACGAGAACCAGATTTCAATACTAGACGCATCAAGAAAATGCTGGCGCACAGAGACACTTCCCACAGACACTGGGTCAGCTGGAATTGGGGGTAAAGGGATTCTGGGGGACTAAACCCACAGACAGGCATCCTGTGGCCAGAGTCTCTGAACAGGCCTAGCAGCCAGAAGCCTCCTGGGACAGCAGGAGCCACGCTGGCCCAGCTCTCATGCCCTGGCAGGGCCGAGACAAAGCAGACACAGTCCGAGGCTTTCAACTGCTGTGGTTGAGGTGAGGGGGTCTCAGTTCAGAACGTGGGGCTTCACTGTCTGGTGCCAGATCTTGCTGGGGTTATGACTCCTTGATGCTGTGCCCCAAACGTAGCCAAGCGGCTGCCACCCAGCAAGGCCATCCTAACGCCCCTGGGCAGGCCTAACGCCAGACCCATCCCAACACCAGCTGGCCGCACCCAGCCCTGGGCTGAGCCAACTAAGAGGTCGCCCACACCTCTCTCCATCTCTGCTGGCTTCGCTACTTCGTACCCTTTGCTTCGGGTTCTTCGGAAGGATATGTTTTGGGAAGTGCTAATGTCCGTCAGTGAGCCAAGGGAATTCATTTGGCCTGGGCCTGGAGGACCCAGGAAGATGTGTTCTGCTAAAACAGGGGTCGACGGACTTCCTGTGAAGGGCCAGAGAGTCAATATTTTAGGCTTTGTGGGCCACGTGGTCTCTGTCGAGACTACTTACCTCTGCTGTTACAATCTGTAGAGAAATGAACGAGCTGTGTGCCAATAAAACTTTACTTACAAAACCACATGGTTGGGGTTCCCTGGTGACGCAGTGGTTAAGAATCCGCCTGCCAATGCAGGGGACGCGGGTTCGAGCCCTGGTCTGGGAAGATCCCACATGCCGCGGAGCAACTAAGCCCGTGCACCACAACTACTGGGCCTGCGTGCCACAACTACTGAAGCCCATGCACCCGTGCTCCGCAACAAGAGAAGATGCCGCACTGAGAGGCCCGCGCACCCCAACGAAGAGTAGCCCCCGCTCGCCGCAACTAGAGAAAGCCTGCACGCAGCAACGGAGACCCAATGTAGCCAAAAATAAGTTAATTAATTAAATAAAATTTAAAAAAACCACATGGTGAGCTGGGCTTGGCCTGTGGGCAGTGGTTTGCCAGACCCAAGGCTGGGAGATGAGGTTGTCAGAGAAGGGGAGCTGCTCCAAATCCCCAGGGGAGAGAAGTGGAGGCTGTTGGCCCATGTGGACTAAATGCTCCCGAGGCCTTTGCTGCTTGGTTGGTTTTTTCAACAGTCATCTTGAAGGGTCCGATGCCCTGCTGGGCCTTTCGAGTTTGGGCATTTGGGCAGGCCAGGGAGGGCAGACAGGAAAAGATCCCTCAGCCTCTGGAAACCGAGCCCCCACTCCTAAATGTGGAACAAGCTGAACTCATGCCCACCCCCTTCCCCCCCCAATAAGCAGGCCTTCCCTCTTTCCAAAGGAAAATGGGAAGCGGACCAGAAACGAGCCTGTCTTTAAAAAAAAAAGCCTTTTTAAAACATGATTTATTTCCCAGTCCCCTGGATCCGCAGAATTAATCCAGTTCCATGGCTCCCACCCCAAATTTCCCCCCTTTGGAGTGCCTTCTCTCCAGCCCAGGGCGGGAAGGACCCCCCTCCGCCTCATTACGATGAACAGAGGAGTGGCCCCCTGGCTTACAAACCCTGGCCCCTCGGCCAGGAGGCAGACATGGCTGCTGGCTCAGGACTGGGAAAATGGTGAGAAGGAGAGACGGGGCAAAGGAGCAAAAGACAGGCGCAGCCAAATGAGCAGCTGTGAGTGACACAGACCAACTGCTTCCTGCCCTCCCTGCGGTCTCTACCCCCCCCCCCCCCCCCCCCCCGGTGACAGAACCAAGGGCCCTACAGAGCAGAGTCACGGGGCCTGGTGGAAAGCAAGGGGCGTGAGACTGGGAATCTGCACAACTGGTTTTGCTGAGAACTGGCTGTGTGACCTTGGGCAAATGGCTTGACTTCTCTGGGCCACATCTGTAAAATCAAGCATTTTGGGCCCACTGATCTCCAAGATACTTGTTTCATGTTCTAGACTCTTCCAGTAGTAACCTGCTAGTCTCCATAATGCAAGTACACCACAGTAGAAACAAATCTTTCCAGAGAAACAGACCACCTTTCCAGGGAAAACCACTTGAACACACGCTCAATATAGGAGACTCAAGTGAAGGAGTGCAACAGTTCGCTCGGGAGGCACATGAGACAGAGGAACTGGAGCAAGAATTTTTTAAAAATCTTGGTTCTTGCGCTTACCCTCTCACTTAGCTCACTGATTCTGGGGCATTTAGCAAATCTCTGAGCCCCTTTTCCTTCTGTGAAATGGGGATAAAAATATCTACCATGTCTTTTTCGTTGTAGGTCTGCTTTAAGAGTGAAATGGGGCTTCCCTGGTGGCGCAGTGGTTGAGTCCACCTGCCGATGCAGGGGACATGGGTTCGTGCCCGGGTCCGGGAAGATCCCACATGCCGCGGAGTGGCTGGGCCCGTGAGCCATGGCCGCTGAGCCTGCGCGTCCAGAGCCTGTGCTCCGCAATGGGAGAAAAAAAAGAGTGAAATGGCCTAGTGCCTGTGAAAGGTTTTGGAGGGATAGGAATTAGGCCCCTGGAACACAGAAGGGGAGTGGGTGACAGGGACAAAGCTGATGACTAAAGCAGTGTGTGCCTGGGAGACGGAAGGCATGGAGACAGGGTCCCTCCCATGGTCATCCCACAGGACTCATGTTCCTGCCACAGCCACTCCTCCTGGCTTGCTGGACCAGCAAGAATCCAGGCCCAGAGAAAACCAGGTGCCTGCAAGTCCTGATGACACTTAGGTGCTGAACCTGACTCTTGTCAAGTCCAGGTGATTATGAGAAATCAAAGAACAATATTACAGGGGCCCCTGACTTTAAGGACGTTCCCCCCAAACACATATACACCCCGAGGACTACGTTACAAACAACTGAATAGACTTAAGTTAGAAGAGGGACTCCTACTGCTCTGTAATGTTTCTTTTAATGTTGAGTAACTCCAGAGCAGGGAGAATTGGGTTCAATTTACCCAAATGTAGTCTCAAACCATGCTTCCAGAAATTCTTCCCTGGTGTAAAGCAAGTTCCACCCATCCAAACTAATAAATCCAGAGTGGGCTGAAAGCCCAGGTGGGAGAGACAGGAGGACAGCCAACAGCATAAACTCCTCGGAGAATGAAAGCAAACCAAGGGCTCAGGGGGACCAGGGCAGGGTCACCCGCCTTATCGGCTTACACAGCCCCGGCCCTGAGCTCCTGGGAGGGGAGGAGGAGCAGGGCCCCTGCCAGGAATGAATACCCCCCTGTTGTCTCTGTGTCCTTCCATTCTTCAATACCTCAGCGCACTTGAATACTCAAAACCTCTCTCTCTTTGGGAATTCTATTGTTCTTACCTCACTGCAGCCTTGAACTGGTTTCTAAATATCTGTTGTATTCTAGTCTTTTCTCTCCTTTTGTACAACTGAACCTTACATGGGGCTAGATTTCTTAAATTTCCTAGACTCCATATGTTTCTTTTCCTTTTTGACTAGGCCACCAGGGAACTCAGCCACTGCTTTCAGGTCATCAACTAATTAGGGCTTGACAGCTGCTAGCCCTGTTATTTTATTTAACAGTAGAAGGAGAAGGAGCTACTTTTTCACGAGAGCACATCCCTTGTGGCAGGCACTGTGCTGTCATAGGCATGAAGTAGCTCAAATCTTTACCAGAGCCCTCGAGGGCTAACAGTGCTTCACAAAGAAGGAGCAGCTTGACCTACATGATATATAGGGCCTGAAATAGGTCATCATGCTCAGAGCAGCAGAGACAGTGGCACAACAGTGAAAGTGATACAAATGGCATCCGGAAAAAGCATGGCATGAATTAAGATGGTCAAGACAGAGAACAAGCAATAACTCAAACACGACTTCCAGTCCAGTCACACGGGTGGAAGCTGGGGAGTGTCCTGCTGTAAGGTGTGTGAGCTGCTACCCACAGGGGCAGCTCTCTGCAGCCTGCTCCAGGGTGAGCAGCAGCCTCCAGCTCATCAATACCTACAGCATGAAAAACTCATGCCCTTGGACTGGGGAGGTGAGGGGTCAATGCTGCTACACCAGCAGCCCAGACCCCTGGCCCTGCCTTCTACGCTCACAGCCTCCAAGGCAGGGGTGGCTTCAGGCGGTGTGATCTGCTCAGGCGCACAGGGACCCATACTTAGCAGGGCCCTGCTCTTGGTTTAACACCCTCTGTTCCCAATTTGAAATCTTTAATAATTTATGAACAAGAAGTCCCCTAAATCATGTAGCTGGTCCTGCCCAGGGCCTGAGGGTTCTGGGCCACAGGATTCTGAGCTAAATAAAGGCTGGAAGGAGCATGTGGGGACTTAGGACCAGAGAGGAGAAGTTTGCCTAAGATCACACAGCAAGTTAGTGGCAGGGCTGAGGCTAGAACAAGCATACCAGTTCCCACTTTCTTTCTTTTTTTTTTTTTTTCTCTTGCGGTACGCGGGCCTCTCACTGCCGTGGCCTCTCCCATTGCGGAGCACAGGCTCTGGACGCGCAGGCCCAGCGGCCACGGCTCACGGGCCCAGCCACTCTGCCGCACGCGGGATCCTCCCGGACCGGGGCACGAACCCACGTCCCCTGCATCGGCAGGCGGACTCCCAACCACTGCGCCACCAGGGAAGCCCCCCCCCCCACTTTCTTTTAATTAATTAATTATTTATTTATTTTTGGCTGCGTTGGGTCTTCGTTGCTGCGCGCGGGCTTTCTCGAGTTGCGGCGAGCGGGGGCTACTCTTTGTTGCGGTGCGCGGGCTTCTCATTGTGGTGACTTCTCTTGTTGCGGAGCACGGGCTCTAGGTGCCGGGCTTCAGTAGTTGTGGCTCACGGGCTCTAGAGAGCAGGCTCAGTAGTTGTGGCGCACAGGCTTAGCTGCTCCACGGCACGTGGGATCTTCCCGGACCAGGGCTCAAATCCGTGTTCCCTGCATTGGCAGGCGGATTCTTAACCACTGCGCCACCAGGGAAGCCGCCAGTTCCCACTTTCTTAACGTGCATGCTAGGTACTGGGTTAAACGTTTGACTAAACGTTTAATCCTTATAAGAATCTGTATTTTACAGATGCAGAAAGTAAGCCTCAGGAAAGTTAAGCTTTTTCCCAAGGCCCCACAGCAAGGGAGTGATGGGTCAGACTTGAGCCCAGGCAAGCAGGTTGGGAATGGGGAACAAAGGAGCCTAAAAACAGGGGACCTCATTCTCTGGATCCTCCCCAGCCATTGGCCAAGGGAGGCTCAATTATTTCTGTTGGGCTTCCCTTTGTAAATGCAGCCATACTCCTTTCATTTTACTCTCAGTAGGAAGGGGCCTGCCTCCTTCTCCAGGAGCTGCCTTTCCCAGAATCCAGAGTCCATGTCGGGGCAGCCCAACCTGGGGCGGGAATGCACCGCTGACCCTCTGACCGCTGAGCCATGCAGTCAGAGCACAGTCAGTCTCCCGGCTCAGGTGGGGAATGGGGTGCGTGAGGGCTGGAGCCACTCCACAACCCCTTAGGGACTAAGTCCAAGGACACCCACCTAGGCCAAGGCGGGCCAGCAGAGACAGCCCAGCCCAAGTGGGTGTGGGCAGAGGCCCAGGCTGCCCCCGGGAGCACCGCAGCTGCCCAGGGGGGCTGCCCTGGCAGGCAGGTCTGCCTCCTTCTCCCACCCTGCTCAAAAACCCTCAGCTTCTGGTTAAACACAGGTGCTGTGGGCGGACAGAGGGGCACTGTGTGCGGGAGGCCAGCAGGGCTCTGAGCCTCTGCTCCCACAGCTGCTGCCTGACCCCATAGTAGCCCCTGGGGTGGCGGCCTCCCCCTCCACTCTCGGGCTCTCACCTCTCCCCATGCCGGGGTGCTGGTGTGCACAGAAGAGACAAACTCAACACTGTTCAGAGTTCCCGGATCCCAGCCACCCCCCTCCCTGGGGTGGCTGCCTTGGTGATCCTCCCCCACTTACTGGGGTATCCCCCCCTCCCATTCCCCCACCCACCAGCTCCCCCCGCCAAAGCCCGTGAGGAGGAGGCAGCGGCAGCAGCAGAAACAGAGGCCAGTGGTGCAGGATGGAGTAAGCAGCCGCTGCGTCTCCAGCCCCCAGCCCGCCAGTCCACCCCCTCCCGTGGCTCACCCTCCACAAGAGCCCTGAGAGATGGAGTCAACAGCGGTGGACCCAGGCCTGACAATCCCACCCCAGGGCCACAAAAAAGGCAATGTTTTCTTTTCCCCAGACTGGACTTTCACTAACAGATTATAAATAATCAACCGCCAATTATCTAACGAGCATCTACCACATGCCCAGCTGGAGGCTCCCGGCTACGACCAACTGACTCTCCAGCCTCAGGGACGGGGCGCAGATATTTACCATCAAAGACACTCTCCCAGGCACTCCTGACTGCTCCGGGGGTCATGTAGGTTTGGGGGAGGCTGCGTGGCTCCCTCACCCACCTGCCTGGTGCCACCAGGGCTGCCACTCAAGTGTATACTCATCGCCCCAGGCTGCCCAGACCCTACCGGAAAGCTGGAGCCAAACATAGCAGGCAGGGCCCCGGGTGCGGGCTCGTGGGGGCAAGGGGGGACGCAGCAGGGCTGAGACCTGGAGGCCTCGCATCTGTAACTGGACCCCACCTTTGGAGCAGGGATCACAATACTTCAGCTGACATCTGGCTGGACACTGCCAGAGGAGGATAGGGGTGGGGATGAGGGGGGCAGGGGCCAGGGGCAGAGTTCACCTGTGAACTGAGGTTGAGGGTGACGCCCTTTTCAAGGTTTGCAGGCTGCCCTTATCTTGCCCTGGGCAGGGTCTCTGTATTGTTCAACGGGTCTCTGTGTCAACTGGCTCCAGAACGTCTGGATAGCGTTGTAGTCCTAGCAAGTGTCTGGCACATAGTAGGCGCTAATCAAAATTTGTTATGAGTCTCTCCAATCAGATCTGAAGTTCCTTCAGGGTCTCAACCCTGTCAGCATCCTCACGGCACACCGAACACAGTAGGTGGTACCCAGAAAGCCCATGGTGGCTGTTGGAAGGACACACACTCAATGCCCTGAGTCCCAAGGGTTTCACGGGGAAACTGAGGTCTAGCTGATACCACTGCTCCAGGGCCTTCTTGGCCCCCAGGGCCCTGCACTTCCTCTAGTCTAGGTTTTGGCTGGGGTGGCCTGAGGTACATACGGGCATCCTCAGGCCAGGAAAGGCCCTGAGCCTAGCTGGTGCTGTGCAGAGTAACTCATAGGCAGGCCCCCAGGCCCGGCAGAACATCCCTGGAAGGCTGCGGGCTTCCAGCATCTGTGGTAAAGCCCTTCAAAGAGATTTAAAAAAAATTTTATACATAAGCAATATGGTCTATGGCAAGATGGATGCTGCAGGAAATGGGAGTCTGAGCAAAAACAACTGGCTTATCTATGATGTCTGGTGGGAGCGGGGCTCAGCAGGGCTCGGGGCAGCCTCCCAGGGTGTGTGGCTGGAGCCTGGGGCCTCTCCTCACCCCCATCCCTCTCCTGCTCTGCGTACATTTGGACCAATCCCCTGAGCTCTCGGATGCCACGTAAACAGAGCAGTGTGAGTGTGTGTGTGTGTGTGTGTGTGTGTGTGTGTGTGTGTGTGCACGCTCACACACACACACACACACACACACACATATCACTGCTTGGGAAATCCCCACATCTGGCTCTCACGTGACTGAGCTATGCCCAGGAGGCCGCAGCTGGGAGGGCCTGGAGGACAGGAGAGGGTCAGGAGTGTGCGAGCTCTCTGGGGAGCACGAAGTTAACCCTTTGGCACCACAGCTCAGGGACTCTGGCTAATACTGAGCTTCCGCTCCGGGGAGAAGCCCGGAAGGAGACCGGTGCTCAGAGGGCTCTGTCCCGGCTCGCTGCACAAGTGTGAGAAGCTGAGGCCATTTTTCTGGGTCCCCCGGTCTTCACCTGTGCCTTGAAAGGGCTGCTCTCTCTGTCCTGTCAATCCCATTGAATCATCAACTACGAGGGAGACCCACTGGATGAAGATTTCCCCGATGGAGACCCGTCTGTTGTCAGGTACTTAACACTTCCGAGTGCCAGGCATCTGGCTGGCCGGGCCACGGCCCTGCAGCTGTATGGAATCAGGATCCATGCCCTCCTGTCACAGGCAGGGCACGTGTCCCCTAGGAGACCAGTGGAAGCCAGAGTCCTCCTAACAATAAGGAACAGCTCAGAGGCGACCTTTGGGGCAAGTTCTCTCCAACCCAGGCACATGTATTAATTTTATAATTAGAACTTTTTAAGCTTCAACAACTTTAGTGAACGAGTGACCATCTACAGTGGTATCTCTGCAGAGATACTGCCCAGCAGGTACCAGGGGGATGTGGAGGATGTGCCCCAGCCCGGTTTAGAGGATGTGAGACACTTGCACAGCCAACGCTAAGACTGACCAGATGCCTCTGCAAGCCGCTCTCCCTCTTCTCCGGGCCGACTCATTTAAAACCTCAGGGAACCGGGGGTAGAAGGTCTCACTCAGCACCCCACCCACAGGCATATCTATGCCTCCCCTGGGGAGGCTCCCTCACATCCCACCCGCTGCGCCTCCACCATGGTAGCACTTGGACATCACATCATAACTGCTGTTTACTTTCCCACCTCCCTGACCCAACTGAGATTCCTGAGGACACGGACCTCACTGTATCCACCTTGGTATCCCTAGGCTTGGACCACAGGGCCTGGCACAGAGGAGGTACTCGGATGTTCACTGAACAAATCTACACGAAGCCACAGCCAGTGCCAGTGAGTCAGCTCTAGGTCTGGCAGGAGCCACCTAATCCTAGCAGGGTCTGGTACCAGCATCCATTCGGAAACTTGCTTCTTACCAGTTTGGCCATACCCTCACCCCTGGGAGAGCTGCCACTACTATCAACTGAGCCCCGGGCTTAGAGCAGAGAGAGAAACCGAGGTCACTGAGGAAGATGGGGAAAGGGCCCTCGTACTCAGAACCCTGTGACCAAACGCAAATGAGGAACTGACAGAGGGCTCTCAGAGCCACTAGGCTCCAGGGAGGGACAGTATACGGCCGAGAGGTGACAGACCAGGAGAAACTGCCCCACCCAGACAGATCTGGGACAAGAGATGTTAATATCTGCCATGTTTGCAAGGTTTCCCCGGGGGGGGGGGGGCTATTGCCAACCAAGATAGTCCTAATTTGGCCTCTTATCACTAGCCTGTCATCACAGCTTTGCAAGGACCTCACCTTCCTTCCGGGAACAGTTAGGTACCCAGCTCTGACCCTGACCCAACACTCAGGGAGCCTAAGGTGGTCCAGGGCCCAGGGGGAGACCCTGGCTAACAGGAAAGGCAGCTCCCAGAAACCTGCAGGGGGCCTTTTCCTACAACACAGCATCCACTGGCCAGATGCAACGTTGGGAGGAAGCATCTCGAAGAGGTGGTGTCTCTTCCTTCTGAGCACAGGGAAGTGAAGGGACTTTCTAACACGGCCCAATTTTCTTGGTACAAGAATCCAGTTCTGGGGGCTTCCCTGGTGACGCAGTGGTTGAGGGTCCACCTGCCGATGCGGGGGACGCGGGTTCGTGCCCTGGTCCGGGAGGATCCCACATGCCGCGGAGCGGCTGGGCCCGTGGGCCATGGCCGCTGGGCCTGTGCGTCCGGAGCGGGAGGGGCCGCAGCAGTGAGAGGCCCACGTACCGCAAAAAAAAAAAAAAAAAAAAAGAATCCAGTTCTAACATTAAGAAAATCCATCTTCATACCAGCTGCTTGGGTCACATGTGGCAATGACAAGATCCCGAGGGTAAAGCAGAAAGAGTTGGGGAAAAACACTTTTTCCCCCACAAACTTCTAAGTTTCACTGAAACTTTGGAAAATTTTTCTTTGCCGTCACATTTCAAAACTGACCAATTATAAAAATGTCACAAGCCAACTGAGTTACACACGCCACATTTCTATTTCTAAACAAAGTAACTTTAGATCAGAAAAAGATGCTAACACAATAAATAATGCACATTTCCCCCAAATCTTTGTTTTTCCATTGGCTTTGTTGTTACTGGAAATGTTGCCTCGTTTGTCACGTGTTTATAAGCCAAAAAGCCCAAGTGGGGAACAAGTTATTTTCTGGCTGAGGGCCGTGGTGGGAAGCATTTCTTTGCTGGACCACAATGTGGGTGTCTCCTCCTCTGAAGAGGAAAACCTTGTGGAAATAAAAGGCAGACGGGGGTCTCGTCACAGCCTCCTGATGAGGGCAGAAGGGAAGCTAGTGGCTGGGCAGGCCCAGTGGAGAGCCATTCTCCAAGGCCCCGAATGCCGGGCCAGCATTCTCTGTCCTCTAACTGCGCTCCCCTTCCCATACTGGTTCTGCCCCCGACCCCCAACTTGGGACACAACTAAATGCACCCTCCAGGAGCAGCCCCATCCTGGGGGTCCGATCCTGCTGCCTCCTCACTGCCTGACTACTCCGAACACTGCCATCAACCCACGTGGACGACCCACCCCAAATTCAACCCCGCCTCTATCTCAGGATCCCTGGGGAGCCCACTGCCTGGTGTTCCTGGCCGCCACCCCCAGAGATGCTCATTCAGTAGGTCTGGGCAGGGCCTGCGAACCTGCACTTCAACAAGCAGGCTCAGGACTCTCAGCATACCTCCGGGCCTTTGCCCATGCTGTCCCCTTCCAGCCCATCTTCTCATTACCCCAGCAGGAGAGGTCGGGTGATAGGAATGAGGGAGCAGAAAGAAGCAGGGCAGAGGGAATCAAGGCCACACACCAGCTAGCTGCCTCCTTCCCGGGAGTGAGATACGGGATTCCAGGACTCGGGGAGCCCTCACCTCCCTCGCCCCTGCTTTGTGTGTGCAAGCCAGTAGGTCAGTGGCAGGGGAGTCGTGGCACAGACACACACTTTCTCCATCACACTGCTGCCACATTGGCTGGCTGTGGAACAGACAAATCAATCAGCCTCCTTTCACTTCCAATTAGTTGGCTTTGAACTCCAGGGTGACATCAGGCTGAGGACCCAGAGCCACGAAAACAAAAATTATTTAAAAACACCAACCCGGGTGAGATGTGCCAGAACACGATGCCTTCACAAGACACGTTCACTTTTGGCCGTTGGAGGGTGCCAGTCATGTCTTGGCCGTGTTCTCTAAGCAGCCTGGGCCTTTCTCCCTGAGGATGGATGGCTCGGGCAGAAAAGAAAGCTTTGCAAAAGTCTTGCTGGGACTTCCCTGGTGGCGCAGTGGTTAAGAATCCGCCTGCCAACGCAGGGGACATGGGTTCGAGCCCTGGTCTGGGAAGATCCCACGTGCCGTGGAGCAACTAAGCCCGTGCGCCACAACTACTGAGCCTGCGCTCTTGAGCCCTTGCGTGGCAACTACTGAGCCTGCAAGCCACAACTACTGAGCCCACGTGCCGCAGCCACTGAAGACCACGCGTCTAGAGCCCATGATCCGCAACAAGAGAAGCCACAGCAATGAGAAGCCCACGCACCACAATGAAGAGTAGCCCCTGCTCACCTCAACTAGAGACAGCCCGCGCAGCAACAAAGACCCAACGCAGCCAAAAATAAAGTAAAATAAATGTATAAAAAAAAAAAAAGGAAAAGTCTTGCTGATACACTCTCCCAGGTTTCCTTTCCAGACACATCTCCTGCCCTCCCCTTCCCTAGCCCTTCACTTCTGCCCGGCTAGACATCTCTTCTTCCCTCAAACTTCTCAATCACATCCCAGACTCCAAGTCCTTGCTCAGGCCCGGCCCTTCTACCAGGGGCGTCCGCCCACCCCTCTGCTCATTGCAACCCCTTCCATCCTCCAGGATGCATCTCCAGCCCCTCCCATCTTGGCTAGTACCCCCACCCCCCAATCACCAGCCCCTTCTATTTGACTCCCGCTGCTTGTGGATCACAACGCAACCTGCCCTGCATTCATCAATGAATCACTGAGAGCATCCTGCTTTCTCAATTGAGCTGCGACCTCTGTGGGGCCAGAGACCGGAGACCAGCAATCGCTTAAGAGAAATGAAAGCCTCCGGGAGAGGCGTGAAGGCTGCTGCCGTCTGCTTTGTCTCTGCCCTTCTCCCTCTGTGGCTGGTGAGCAGGGCAGGCCGGGGGTCAAGAGAGAGCCTGGCCCTGCTCTCTGTCCTACTAGGGCATTCATCCTGTGGGAAGACGAGGGACCAGAGGCTTTACAGACCTGCTCTCTCTGCTTCACCATGGCCCTCCTCACACCTCTGCCTCATTCCAGGGTTTGGTGGGAATGTGATGAGCAGGAAGCCAGGTTCTGCCCAACCCCTCACCTTGGGCAGGTGGCAGGCCCTCTCTTAGTTACTTCCTCTATAAAACGAGGAGGGTAGACTAACTTTTTATAGTAGCCAGAACCTATGGGCAGGTTTTGCTTTAAAACAAATACACCTTATTAAAGACCAAATTCAGACAAAGAGAGATTAAGGGGATATTAGTCACACCCTGTAAAGGGACCCTTTACCCAATTAAGAATCCCTGGTGACCAATGGGTTCCTTCTAGAAACCGCAGTGGGGGGCTCTCTTGGGGAAGTCCCTCTCTCAGTCTGTGGAACCTCCTGCTAGAGGTCTCCAGGGCCCAGTCCTGTTCACCTGTGGATCCCTTGGGTCTTAGCTTAGGAGGGAACAGACTTCAGTGGAAAGAGGTTTGGATCAGAAGGACCAGATTCGAATCCTGCATCTACCTGGCTAGGTGACCTCGGGCAGGTTCCTGAACCTACCTCTCCTGGTCTTTAAAAGGGGGACAAGACCACCTGCCCAGGTTATTGGGAGGCTGACTGGCAACTATGAGATGGTGCACACTCTGCCTTCCCCCTCTGATTGAGAGGAGTCTCTCCTGCAGGAGGGCAAATGCCAAAGCCAGTGGTCCCTTCTGCTGGGGGACCTCCACGGTGGACCTCTGCTAGATATCCACGGTGCTGCCTCCTACTCATAATAGAAGAGGCTTAACCCTTAGCATTTCCTGCAGCAGACACTTCACACGTATTAACACATATTCAAGCCTCAAGCAACCTGGTGAAGTGCTATCGTTATACCCATTCCACAGATGAGGAAACTGAGGCACAGGGAAGTTAGGACTTGCCCAAGACCACACAGCTGGCAGAGCTGGGACACAAAACCAGGCATTCTGGCTCCAGAGCCTGTGTTCTTAACTCTACAGAATGTTCTGAGTCTAGGTTCTGTCTCCTCTGGGGCCAGGCCCTGGGCTCAAAGAATGAAAATAATGCTTCAAGCATGTCTTTTTAGTCTCAAATCCAAGGTAGGACCAACTTCTCCCCTCCTTTCTGAACCTATCAATACTTAAAATAGCAACAACGGCAGCTGCTATCATTGGGAGCTGCTATGTGCTGGGCCCCCTGCTAATTCAATCCTTACCTTTAATAGAGGCAGGCACTATTTTTACCCCTGTTTTCCATATGGGGGCATGAAGGTCAGAGGTTAAGCAGCTGCCAGTCATAGAGCAAACACATGGCAGAGCAGGAGTTCAAACCCTGTCTGATGCCAAAACCTAAACTCTGAACTCCAAGCAGCACGCTTCTCCGCAGTGAAACTACAGTAATGCTGATCTCATTAGCTCCATCCGATGACGCAGACTGTATGGTACTAAAATGGAAGCAGGCAGAGCTCACCAAGTTTCCAAGGAAAAGTATAAAGTAAACCGGATTTCACGAGAAACATCAACACTAGCCCAAAAGAACAAACTTGCAACACTCTTGAGCAACCTCATTTGCATATAAACGAGCTGCAGCTCATCACAGGACTCCTGGGTGGGATGGGGCCTCAGACACAATCCCAGGGCCAGGATGATCTCACAGGATCCGTGGCCACCTGCGCCCCCTCGTGGTGCAAGTCAGAACTCCCCAGCCACCAGCGCCGGAGCCAGGCAGCTTCCCAGAACTCTGGGCGCCCCAGCCCATCTTTTCAGGTTTGAAGAGAAGCCCCTGCTCTGGGGGGGGGCCTGCTCCAGCCCACCTCTGAGCTCCCGCAGCAGTGCTCACCGGGGGGGGGGGGCGGCCAATCACAGCTAACAGCAACAGGCTCTTGCTACTGCCAGGCCCAGCACAAAGCCCTCTAACTACATCACATCGTTGAATCATCTGCACCTTCCTGCAGGTGGCTGCTACTCCATTTTCATGGGTGTGTCCATCACTTTTATGCGTCACCCTGGCTAGGCTACAATCCCCAGTTATTCAACCACACACTAATCCAGGAATTGCTGGGGAGGTATTCTGCACGTGGGATCAGGTTCATAATTAGTTGACTTTCAGTGAAATTATACTTGATACTCCGAGGGCTCCTGGGTCCATCAGCTGAAATGCTTTAAAGGCAGAGCTGAGGCTTCCCTGCAGGAGGAATTTCACCTGTGGATGGCAACCCCAGTCGGCTCTTGGGTTTCAGACTTGCCTCACCTGCCCCCAATCACATCAGCCAGTTCCTTGCCAGAAATTTGATAGCTCCTGCTGGTTCTGTTTCTCTAGTTGAACCTGACTGATACAACAGAACAAGTGAGGTCGCAGAGCTCAGGTGATCTGCCCAAGGTCGTGCGGCTGAGAATGGGAGCCCAGGCAACCTGACATAAACTGCCCCCCACGGCCCACACCCGATCATGGAAATCCATCTCGTCCCTCCATTGCTGCCAGAGTCCTCATCCTCTCATCACCTGTCTCCTCCCCTTAACCATCTCCACTCACCGGTCAGAAAAATCCTTCTGGGATCTAAGTCAGATTATGTCCCCCTTTCCTCAGAACCCCGTAGGGGCTCTTCAACTCACAGTGAAAGCCAAAACCCTTAAAATGGCTGGCAAGGCCCTACACGGTCTTTGCTGCTGCCGCATCCCCACTACATGGCTGCTCTCTCCCCTCCTAACACCCTGACCTCCCCTACGTTCCACCCAGCCACAGACCTCCCACCCCTGGGCCCTTGTACTGGCTGTGCCCTTGGTCTGGACTGCTCTTCCTCAGGTAACCATGCCACTTCCTTGCTTCCCTGTCCAACAGTACATTCTTGTCTGCACAGTTCATCACCCAGAGTGGACTGCAAACCCTTCGAGGGCAGAAAGGCACATTCCTATAACCTCAACGCTTTACAGGTACCGGCATACAGCTGGTGCTCAATAAGGTCAGCTGCAGTATCTGGTCTCCAAACAAGCTGCACTTGGTCCTGCTCCCCCATCTTTGCGCAAATGCTGTCTCTTGATTAGCAAAGCCCCTGCTCTCCACCCCTAATCAGAAAAACTCCTCCTTTTCCTGGATAATGTTCCTGACTAGAGGCTGCAGCGACCTCTCTTACCTGACCTGCAGCGTCATTCATGCACCCACGCCTTCTTCCATCCACCCTCCCATTCAACAAGCACCAGGGGACCCTGCTACTGGTGCGAGCCCTGCCGCAAGGTCTCTGCCTTCAAGGTGGTGGGACACAGATAATGAACAAGAAAACCCACAAGATAGAGTGCGGTTAGTGATGTGCAAGAAGCAGGGAGACCTAAAGGGGCAGCTAGAGAGTGGAGGCAGGGACAGCTTCTCTGAGGTGACAAGCAGAAATCTTAAGGAGCTAGCCATATGGAAGAATGGGGAACAGTATTCAGGCAGAGGGAACAGCAAATGCAAAGACTGTGGAGAGAACGAACCCGAAGTGTTTAAGGAATGGAAGGTGATGGGAGCAGCTGAGCAGAGGGCTGGGGTGGGAAGGGGGGATGGGGATGAGGGCAGAGCCTGGGGCAGGGTGGCAGGCAGGGCCAAAGCACACACGGCTCTGCAAGCCCGGGATAAGGAGTTTTTCTGGGTGGGATGGGAAATCTTGGAATTTAGGCAGAAAAGCACTTTATTTGATCCATGTGTGGAAGAGCTCACTCTAGCTGCGGTGTGGAGGGGCTGGGGTGGGAGCAGACAGGCTGAGGAGGAAGCTGGGGTCCTCCTGAGAGACGGAAGGGAGCTTCCAACAGGTGTGACGGTGGAGGTGGGAGAAGGGGATGGATCTGGAGGTCAGGTGGGCAAGTGAGAGGAAGGGAGAAGTCAGGGATGACCTCTCCGATGCTGGGCTTGAGCAACAGGGTGGATGGAGCGAGAAGGAAGATGCGGGAAGGAGCAGGTTCTGTGGAGCGAAGGAGCAGAAATAAATTTGAGGCTACACTGTCTTCGGGGTCTCAAGGTCGCCAGTCCTGCCTCCTCTGTGAGGCTGTCAGCCGCCTGAGAACTTTCTTCCTGTTGACTCCACCCTCCCAGGCCTGCCTTGTAGTCCTGGCTCTGTGCTCAATAGGAGATCCCTCCAGGAGATCCTCCAAGGATGGGCTGGGGCTTCGAGGACTAAAATGTGACAAGAAATGACCAGGGAACAAGCATTCATGTTCTCCACGCAAACATCCCTGACTGGAGCGACCTTGGGAAGCTTCACGCGCTTCATCACAGAGCAGAGTGAAGCCCAAAGTGTGAACTCAAACCCTCACTTTGCCACAGACTCCAGGCAGCCACCCTCGGAGACACAGCTTCTCATTTGTGAAATGCGAATCCTACCAGCCACCATGCAACATGGCTCTGGGCAGCAAATAAAGAAATATATGTAAAGTTGCCAGCACATAGTAGATGCTCACTAAATAATAACAGTAGCTAGCACTTTGGGAGAACTGTCCAGTTCTCACTGTAGGCAGTGGTCTAAGCACACTTACATATAGAAGTTTACGTAATTTCATCATAACCATATAAGGTGTGTATTGATCAGGGTTCTCCAGAGAAACAGAACAGAATATTGAGAAAGAGAGAGAGCAAGAGCGAGCGAGCGAGCGAGGGAGGGAGGGAGAGAGAGGAACTGGCTCACGTGATTGGGGGGGCTTGGTGAGCCCACAGCCTGACGGCGTAGACTCACAGGCTGGAGACGCAAGGAAGAGTTGCAGTTCAAGTCCAAAGGTGCTGGCAGAATTCCTTCTTGCTTGGGGGAGGTCAGTCTTTCTCTTAAGGTCTTCAACTGTTTGGATGAGGCCAACCCCCATTAGGGAGGGTAATCTGCTTTACTCAAAGTCCACTGATTTAAAAGTGAATCTCATTCAAAAACAAACGCCTTCACAGACACATCCAGAAAAATGCTTGACAAAATATCTGGGCACAGCCAAGTCGACACATAAAATTAACCTTACCAGATGGATAAGAATATTATCCCCAATTGACAGAAGGGAGGACAGGGTCAGAGAGGGTAGGAAGTCTGCCCAAGGTCTGAAAAGCCAGACTCTGAGCTCCTGCAGTCTGGCTCCAGACCTGGCACTTTTAACCATGACACTAAGTGGCCATTATCATAAGCAGCGTAAATTAAATTTTTCCATCCATCCCTTTCCTGGCTGGAGAGTGGAAGGCAGAGAAACCGGGGAAGCTTTCCCTGGGTGGGGCCCTGTCTTGCTTAGGAAGCAGCACAGAACCTGAGCCTTAGAGATTGAGGGTAGAGCAGCTGGGAGGTTAGGAGGCCCAGCCCTTGACTTTATAGTTGGAAACTGAGGCCTAGAGTAGAGAAGGGACTCACCCAGGGTCCCAGGGCTTCAGAAAATAATGCTGATGACAATAAACTGACACTTCTACAGCAGTTATTGGGTCCTACGGGCTTTTCCACATTAACTTATTGAATCTTCTACATGTGAGGTAGAGACCATCATTATCTGTGTTTTTTTAGGAAGAGAAAACCTAGGCAGAGAGGTTATGAAAATTGCCTGAGGTCACACAGAGCCAGAATCTGAGCCCAGGGCTTCCCTGGTGGCACAGTGGTTAAGAATCTGCCTGCCAATGCAGGGGACACGGGTTCGAGCCCTGGTCCGGGAAGATCCCACGTGCCACGGAGCACCTAAGCCCGTGTGCTATGACTACTGAGCCTGCGCTCTAGAGCCTGTGTGCCACAACTACTGAAACCCGCGTGCCTAGAGCCTGTGCTCTGCTACAAGAGAAGCCACTGCAATGAGAAGCCCGCGTACCGCAACGAAGAGTAGCCCCCCTCGCTGCAACTAGAGAAAGTCCGCATGCAGCAGCGAAGACCCAACACGGCCAAAAATAAATAAATTTATAAAAAAAGAATCTGAGCCCAGGCTCAACCAGCCACTACACCTCTGAGGCCCAGGGCAAGTTTCTTGGGGAGAGGGGTGTGACAGAACGCAATCCCATGTTTGCCCCTCCTTCCAGGTTCCCCCACCTATGACTCGGGCTGCAAGTGACAGCTGAGGAGATGCTGCAATTCCTCAAGTTCATGAGGCAGCCTCACCCCCTGTTCAGGGAGGAAATGCTGTTCTGCACCAGGGGTGGGCATACCTGAAGCACCCCTCCCCAGGTGACAGGCATGTGTGCACACGCAGTCTCATCCCACAGCTAGACACAAACACACACCAACCCACAACTGGATACATCCTAACACACTGGCACACACACCCCCAAACAAGTAAACATACTCTCAAGAGCACACAACTATGAAGCCCCACATGAACACACACAACCCCCTGTACACACACGTTCCCCCCATATGTAAGCCAGGACACATCTTTCCTCATCCCAGTGAATATATAAGCAAGCACTTATACACACAAAACATACGGACCCACACTCAGAAACGCACCATGCAATTACAACTAGCCCAATTCACAGCCCATCCATCACACACAGGCACACATACCTCTTCTGATCCACAGTTCAAAGCACCTGGACACAAGTATCTCGCTACAACGTGAGCCATTAATGTAAGCCAGGTGTTCATACACACTTCCCACATCCCCAAGGCCAGAGCCCCAGATGGTTGCGCACCCCCATAAATACGGACAACACACAAGCCCACACAGATCGCTGCATTCCCTTCCCCGCCCCAACTCCCAGTACACACAGCCCTAAGTACAAGGGGCCACCCTCTCCCAATTAACTGCGCCCCGCCCACGTGCTGGCATTTGCCTAGTCCCTCCTCCCCCACCCAGAGAGAATCCTCCTCTGACCCCAGCCGACTGCGTCCTAAACACAACGTCCAGCGTCCATGGACCTGCCCCGACGCTCCCCGTCTCCACCCGCTTCGCAAACTCGGAGTAAGCCCGGCACCTGCCGGGCCGATGCCAGGGCGGGTCGGTGGCCTCCCATCGGGTGTCTCTGAGGGCCACCACGCAGAGCCTCCACCCCGGCACGGTGGAGAAAGCGCTCAGAGTTGGGGAAGGAGGGGAAGGTCTGCGCTGTAGCCGTTAAAAACCCAGTCTCTGCAGCACGATTCCCCTCCGTTCCCCTCCGCCCTTTTTCGGTCCTGGATCTCACCTTCCCACGGCGAAAACCTAGCCTCTCGTTTCTATTAACCCTTCCATCGCTGCCGCACCGCGGGAAGGACCGAGGGAGAAACCACAGAGGTGCCCAGGAGTTGGCCCCGCAGGCCCAGGAGAAGGATCCGGCTGCACCCGTCGCGGGGGCTTAGGCCCTTCACAGGCATCCCCACACTTCCCATGCACCCGCTCCCACCCCCACCGGGAGAGCCCGAGGGGCGCGGTGCGAGGAGGAGGCGCGAGTACCAGAGGTCTTAGGGGGCGTGGACTGAGGAGGGGGGCAACCACAGGGAGTACCCTGGCCCACAGGACCACAGGGCAGGCGGGCGAGGACAAGCCCCCAGAAAGTCCTCCTTAGGGTCGGAGCGGCGCGTGCACGAAGCGGGAGGGGAGGCTGGAGGGAAGAACGCCCGGATGCTCCCTTACCTGATTTCCTCTTGGAACTGCCATAGTCCCTGAAAAAGAAGCAACAACAGACAGACATGGTTAGGGTCGTGCGGAGGCGCGCGGCCGCTGGGCTGCAGGGCTGCGGCTGCCGGGCACCCACGGGCCAGATGCTCATGTGATGCCGGCGGCCGGCGAGCCGCGCGCTCCGCAGCCGCACGCACTGCGCGCCGCGCCTGCCCGCGGGTCCCAGCCAGCCCGGCCTCCAGGCGCGGTCCGCCTGCCCCTCCACGCCCCTCCCCGCCGCCCGCAGCGAGCACCCCTGCCCCGCCCCGCCCCGGCCCAACTGGATGGGCTCGGTGGGCCGCTCGTGCCCTTTCCCAGGCACCTTCCCCCGTCCGTCCTCCGATGGGGGAGGGTGAGGCACGTTTCCACCCAGTTCGTTAATAGGGAAACTGAGGCCCCGGGGGTGGTCGCTAGAACCCAGGTCCTGCCCCGCGCCGGGAGCCCGCTCCCCTCCCCGGCAGCGCTTCCCTTCCCAGTTGTTTACACTGCTTGCTCTTGCTCACTCAGCCTTTAAAGTCACGACTGAAATGTCACCTCCTCAACCTGTCTTCCCCGACATCCTCCCTCTGCTGGCCTCTGCGTAATTACAGATTTGTGTGACCCTTTGATTAAAGTCTGCCCCCATCCTAGACCCAAGGCTCCCTGAGGTCACACTGTGGCTTGTTCCCTCCCACTGCATCCCTTGGCCTGGCATAAGTGATGGATAAATAGGGGCTGTAGGTTGAATGTTGACCAGAAAAGCTCCGGCTGGGAACCTGGGATTCAGTAGGGGTGAGGCAGAGCGTACTGCGTGGACAGGAACAAAGGCTGAGCTTCTGAGTAAGTGAGCACTGGATGCAAATCCTGTCACTGACAATAACTGTTTGGTGCCCTGAGCTGCCCCAGCCTGGAGCCTTCCCTGCTCTGCAGCAAGGACTTAACCCAGACTCAGCAGCAGGCTACTTTCCAAATCCTGCCCCCACTGCCCTCCTGCCCTCGGCCCCTCCCAGCACCCCTTCCTCCGCCAATCCTCAGGGGAGCCTCTACGACGCTGGAGGTCTGTTAAGTGCTCAGGTGGGGCTGGCTGGTGATCCATGTGGAGACTAGAGGAAATGCCTTCCGTTTCCCCTGGGATCAAAGAAAATATGCCAACAGGCCAGCTAGGTCTGCCAGCTGGAAAGAGGGGGGTCTCTTGGAGGAAAGGGCAGCAGGTTCACCGGGAAGGGAGTCACCCTCATGGACACTCCCCGAGATTCTGAGCCTATGAATCTGGGGGGCGGCCTGGGCTTTGGGGGCATTTGTTCAGCTCCAAGGTGATCTGCCTGCACAGCCAAGGATGAGGGGATCCCCCTCTCCGAGGCTTCTATGTCTCCCAAAGTTTGGACTCAGAAACCAGTGAGTCGGAATGCTGGGGCTGAGGTCCGGAACATGCATTTCTGATACCTTCCCCTTACCAGCGGTCCTGTTTGAGAACCTCCTTGGTATTTCAAGCCTCTTTCAATCCTCACATCCACACTATGGAGGTCCTATCATCCCCGTTTTGCGGATGAGGAAACAGAGGTTCAGCCACTGCCCAAGGTCATCCAAGCTGGGCAAGGGCTGTGGTTCATAAGCCCACGTGCCCGAATGATACTGTAACAAGGATGGGGGGAAAGGGGAACCTGTTGAATCTGTTGCCTCCAAAAGGCAGGTGGGAGAGTTCCCATCTGCCCCCATCCTCGACCTGGCAGTCCAGGAAAGCCTGAGCCAGGGTCACCTCCCTGGGGCAGAAGGGAGACGGGGAGAGACTGTCCGGAGTGCCTGGCTGTGCCGGTTGAAGCTCTACTGTGGGAAAAATTCCCAGTGAGGAGGAGAACATTGTACGGAGGCTATGTCCTGCCTAGCAGACTTGCATCTCCCAAGGAGAGAATTTGTTTCTCAGGCTTTTTTGCAGAGTGGGGCCTGGGGAAGGGCAGAGAGTGGAGGGCAAGGGGGAAATGCCCTCCCCTGCCCCACCATTTTCCTTCTGGTCTTGCAGGAGAAGCCTCTGGGCTGGGGACCACAATGGCTCACTGCCCAACCCCTGGCTGCTAGCAGTCCAGACGGGGGGTGGCTTCCTCGCAGTGATGGCCATCTTCTCCCCCTGTTTGTGCAGCTGCAGCTGCCCAGGATTCTCTTTGAGCTTGTCAACAGCCCCCGAGGGGAGATGGGCAGGTCATTACCGTGTGACAGGGAAGCCCGCTAAGGCTCAGGAGTAGGCGAGGGACATAGTTCACAGGGGCCGAGGGCCCGCTCTGTGCCAGGCCCCGTCAGCAACTCTCGACCTGGTCATTCAACAGGTTCACCTGGAGAGCCAGTTACAAATTCAGACGTGGGGCCCCATCGCGACCTGACCTAGCACTGTGTCTGCATCCACCCGCTGGGGGTCCCGAGGCTGGGCCAGTGTTGGCTGAGAGCCTGGGGCCCAGCAGAGTCTCTGCCCAGTCACTACAACCCTGACAGGTGGGCAGGAGTTGTGCCAAGGGGCACTGCAGTCACTGTACCATAATCTCCAGCAGGACCCCAGCCACGCCTAAGAAACATTTCCGCTCCGTGAGCACAATGAGGTTGAGCTTCCAGGCAAATCTCCTGGGCGGCCTCTTCTTCAGCCAGAGCGCGAGCCCTTCCCACCAAGGGCTTCTGGATCCTGTGGTCTCCTTGCTTTGCAGGTGAGGACAGCAAAGCTTAGAGAAGCTAGACAACCTGTTCAAGGTTGCACAGTGAGTAGGTGAGGCTGCGACTGGGTGGCCGAGGACCCGGGCCTTGCTCTGGGGGTCAAGACCAAACCCCAAATGCTGCCACCCAGTGGGTGCAGGGGAGGGAGGGCAACGCAAGGCCCTGGGGGCCTGAGAAGCACATGGGTTAATGGAGTGGAAGCTGAGGCCCTGGCAGGGGAGGTGCCAGGCTGGGACTGGGTGGTCAGAATGGCAGGCATAGGAATCCTTCACACAGCATCTGGCCTCCAGCCCGAGCAGGCGCGGCCCTAATAGGAAACCTCTTGTAGGTTTCCGTTGGGCACCTTTTAGCAAAGCCTTTGCGTATTTTTAGCCGCTGAGTATGAGAAGCAGCTTAGGTATCCAGTGGCTGGGACTCCCCCATCCCTCACATACCAGGGCACGGTGAGGGGGAAAGGCAGGGCTCTCCCTTCTGGCATGCCCACCTCCTGCTGCCCTGCAATCAGTCCTGGCCTGGGCAGGACAGCAGGCCGTCTGTCAGAGTCCAGGTCCTGAACCACTCAAGACCCCCTTCCCACCTCCCCTCCTTGCTCAGCTCTTGCCTGGAGGTGGTGCTGACAGCCCCTATACCGCTGGTGATTCCACTCCTGGTAGGTCACAGTGTAGCCTGCTTTCGACTTGCTGCTGAATCACTATCTCCCAGGGAGTCACAGGAAGGAGAAAGGGAGGGGAGGCGAGGGCTAGCGTCTCCCTCTAGTGCTACCAGAAGCTAATGTAATCGGAAAGGCCTCCCAGGCTGTCCTGACACAGCTCCATCAGGCCACTCAGCCTTCTCTGCAACTGGTCCGGGGGTGACCAAGACCACAGTGACCAACCATCCTGGGCAAACTGGGACATGGGACTTTCAGGGCTCAAACTGGGAAGGTTGCAGACAAACCAGGATAGCTGGTCACCAGATGGTCCACAGGTCAGGCCTGGCTGGGGGAAAGGGACGGGGTTCCTCCAACCCAGCATCACACCCTTCCCCCATTTAAACAGGGACTCCTGAGGCCTCCCCCTCCCCCACGTGATATAAACAGTTCGTCTCTTGGCCCTTCCTCTTAGGATGCTGCTGCCTGCGGGGTGAGGACAGGCGCTGGAAGCGGACAGCCTCCAGTTCAACTCTCCGCTACTTGCTAGCTGGGTGGTCATCCTGAGCTACTCCCTTTACCTCTCGAGCCTCTATTTCTCTGTCTGTAGAAAGAGGATAATAACTCTACCAACCCATTAGGATCTGGGGAAGATGAAACATACAGCACTCATAAAGGGGGTTCACATAGTGCCCAGCACAGAAAATGCTATAGAAATTATTATTCTTTCACACCTGGACCAGACCCCATCTCTGTTGTTACCCAAATGCCAAAGGCCCGTTTGAACTCGGACCCTGCAGAACCCCCTAAAACCAAAGGAAGGGGCTTCTTCTTAAGGACCCCGCCATGCTGCTGGCAGCAGAGTGCCACATAGGGGCAAGTCCAGCCCCCCTATGCAGAGTTTTGGGCTTTCAGACACCAAACCAGCATTGGTCTCTGTCTAGTGCCGTCCACCTAGGGAAAGCCTGTTGTGCACACAATGTTAGAACAGGGCTCATCTGGAAACAATCATGTTTTCAGGGTGACACTGACCCACAGGAACTGGCAAGCTCTGGACTCATTTACTGGGATTCGTTTAACCTCCAAGGAGCGGCAAATGCTCAGAGCCCCGAACCAAGAGATGTTCATGCTAATGGCACCCAAACAAGTCAGCTTCCCTTTTCTTTTCTCTTCTTTTTAATTTTCTTTCCCTTTCTTTTCTCTTGGTGAGACATGCTGTGCTCCTTCCCCGGACATTCCAGCGAAGGGGCTGGTGCTGGAGACAGAAAAGAGGGAGAGGCTGCAGGGAGGGGGCAGGAAAGGCATTTAACAGTTCCTGTGTCTGGACCACCTGTTTTTACACGTGCTTCCCCTCCCTCTGCCCTTTCTTGAACAGACATTTGCCCTTCAGTGCTCTGAAGTAGGCAGAGGTGGTGTTAACCCATTTTATGGATGAGGAGACTGAGGTCCTGAGGGCTTAAGTGGCTTGCCCAGGCTTGTGAAGCGCCACTGACATCCTGACCCAGAGGGCTCCCCACGCAGAGGGCTCCCCACGCAGAGGTCCACCAGGGAACGGGCTGCAAGGAGAGGACGCACAGGCCGGAGAAGCAGGCTCTCGCTGGGGAAAGGAGGTGGCATCCTGCTGGTCACGGGCTCCCGGAGTGAGAGGAAAGCCAGGAAGACCCCCTGAGGCAGGGGAGAGACCAGGAAAGGAAGCCCAGTCTGGCCGGGCTGCTCTGTGGAAGGAGGCTGAGTCCCCACCAGGTGGAATTCTGAGTGCTACAGGGCCATGCCCTCCGCTGCCTGCCGTCCCTCTCCCCCGCACTGTCATTCCCATCAGTGAGTGTCCTGGCAGAAGAGGACAGGCACGCACTGCCAGCTTGATGTTCTCACCCTCCTGTCTGCTGGCTGACATTGGCTGCTTGGCCCGGGATGCCTGTCTGCAGGGCTGCGGCCGCTGGGAACCGCGGGTTGCCAGATGGCTGTGGGTGACCTTGAGAGCCAAGTGGTCTTGGGGACGTGGGCGGTACCTAAAATATGGGGTCTGGGAGTGATGGTATGCAACCTTGGCCAGGAGAGTGACGTGGAGCCCTTCACACAGTGATGTAGTGATGGTTTTGACGGCTGTTATCAACCAATAAGCACCTTCTAGCTCTTGCTGGGGGCTGCCTCGTGAGGGCCTGTGCAGGCGTGGGAGAAATGTGTGACATGCAGAAGGCCTGCAAGTTTGGGGTTAAATTAGGGGATGAAACTACATAGACAGTGAGAAAGGCAACATTCTGAGATAATCTATGCTGAGAGTCACAGGAGACGTTACACTCCAGGTGCAGAGAAGAGAGAGATCCCAGGGCTGTAGGACATGCAAGGTGGCTTCCTAGAGGAGGAAGCCTGGAGCTGAGCCTTGAAGGATCCGAGGGGTTTGGGTCCATGGAGAGGGTAGAGAGGGGAAAGTTCTAGAAGCAGGAACAAGTAACTCCAAAGAGGAGGAGTTGAACTACTGGGGAGCATTGGTGAGCAGAGGGACAGGCAGGGAAAGGCCAGGCTGGGGGAGGGGAGGGGGGAAGGGGAGGGCTTTGATGTCCTGCTGTAAAATCTGGAGGTTTTCAGAATTAGGGAGTGATGGGGTCAGAGCCTGGCTGGAGAAAGGTTTTTGTTAAGAGGTGCGATGGACAGCCAGGGGGGCAGGGCAGGAGAGAGGCTGTGACAGCTCTGAGCCTGAAATGTCAACAGAGCCACCAGGGTTCTGGGCCTGGCTCTGCCCCTCAGCGGCCGGTGGACCTGCGCAAGTCACTTCAAACTAGTGCTTTCTCAATGCCAGGTTGTGACCCATTAGTGACTTCTGAAATCACCTCGGTGGGTTCCAACAAGCATCTTTAACAGGTAGAAGGAACAAAATGATGGAGTCACCCACGGTTAAGTTTAAATCCTGTTTTGCGAAACTTGGGTTTCTGATGTCTACCTGCTTGTCTACCTGTCTGTCTGTATTGGGTTGTGATGTGAAACTTCTCACCATGGCAGCAAAAGGTTTAGAAACACCAACAAACTCTCGAGCCCTCAGTTTCCCCATCCCTATAAGGGGGCCCCTCTGAGTGTCCCCACAGGCTGTTCACTCTCTGTGAAACCAAAACTGAGACAGCCTGTCGCTCCAGAAGCCGAGCAGGGAGGCTCTGAGGGCAGGGGCTTCCGGTGGGCTGAGGGCGGGAGAATCTGGAGCAGTTTTCCACCCCCCTTAGCCCCTAGCTGGGTTTTCGTTCTGGCTTTTGAGAGCCTTTGCACGGAATGGTCTCAAGGGGCAGCAGCCTCTAGGGAAGACAGACAGAGGGGGCATGAATCTGTTCCTTGCCCCCATCTGTGCCCTGATCTAAATTGTGGCACTGAGGGCCCTTGTGTCCAACAAGAATCCGTCCTTTCTCCGCAGGGGCTGTTTTCTCCAGGGTTCTGAGAATGGGCCCCATTGTGACCATGTGGACCGTCCAGAGAGGCCGGAATTCCTGCCCCGGGGCGAAAAAGCTGAATTCCTGGGGAGGAAAGAGTTTCCTCCCGCCTCCTGCGCACCCCCGAAGCTGTGTCCCAGAGAGGCCCGAGCCAGGGTGATCACAGACCCAGAAACCTCCCAGGCCTTGTGCTGGTCTCCTGAACATCCCAGAGGGGCTCTGCTGCTGCTCCGTCCACAGCAAAAGGACAAAGCTCCGTCTGTATGTCTGTCTCCTCACCATGACTGGACTCACCACTATGGCAAACGTCCTGAGCGTGTCTCCAGCCCGGGGACGGCTCCACCGTGTCCAGGCCTCCAGCAGAGGGTTAAGAGTGTGAGCGGGGTAGGGCCTGCTTCAGCCACTTACCACTTTGTGACAGAGGCAAGTTTCTTAACCTCTCTGTACCTTCATTTGTCAAAGGGATAAAATTAGTTCCTACCTTTGCTGTTGTTGTGGGGTTTACCTGGGATAATGCGCGAAGCTCTTAGAATGGCATCGGGCACATGGAGAGGCTCCCTGGCCAACAGCCTGGGTTCCCAAGAGGGGCTAGATTTGGAGCGTGGACGGCGGCCAGAGTGGGGGAAGTGTTGACTGGCCCCTCACCAGCATGGCTTCATAAAACCCTGGCTCTCTCGCTCGGGGTGCCAGCTCAGGCCTGGGGTCCCACCTGTGTGCTCCAAGGCATCCCACCCAGATGTGGCTGACAAGCAGTCCAGGGAGGAGAGGGAAGACGGGGAACTGTGGAAAGGGGAGTGACAAAGTGCCGTGATGGGGTTCCACCGTGAGATCCCCGGAGAGAAGGGCAAGGAGGGTGTTCCAGGTGTGGAGGCCTTCCCTGTCTCTCTCCAAGTGCGTTTGTCTGTCCGTCCGTCCATGCATCCATGCATCCATCCGTGTCTTAACTGAGGGTCTGCTGTAGAACCAGCATTGTGTCTGGGCAGAAGTGGTGGGAAACACAGTTCTGCTCTCACACAGCACACTGTAGTTGGAGACACAAGACAAACACCCAGGAGAAGAAAATATACAAGTCACCTTGTGATCAGGTGCCCCAAAGCCTGGTCAAAAGGGTATGTTGTAGAGGCATTCCCCAGAAGGGGCGGTCAGAGTGGTCTGGGGCGATGGGAGAGGGCTGCCTGGAAGGGGGGGCAGCAGACCTGGAGCGGGGGGCAGCAGACCGGGGGGGCAGCAGACCTGAGGGGGCAGCAGACCTGGAAGGGGGGGCAGCAGACCTGGAGGGGGGGCAGCAGACCTGGGGGGGCAGCAGACCTGGAGGGGGGGCAGCAGACCTGGAAGGGGGGGCAGCAGACCTGGAAGGGGGGGCAGCAGACCTGGAGGGGGGGCAGCAGACCTGGAAGGGGGGGCAGCAGACCTGGAGGGGGGGCAGCAGACCGGGGGGGGCAGCAGACCTGGAAGGGGGGGCAGCAGACCTGGAGGGGGGGCAGCAGACCTGGAAGGTGGGGCAGCAGACCTGGAGGGGGGGCAGCAGACCTGGAAGGGGGGCAGCAGACCTGGGGGGGGGCAGCAGACCTACCCTCGAAAGGTGGATATTTAGAAAGAGCAGGGGCGGGAAGGAGAGTTGGGATGGAAGGGATGATGTGAGTAAAGGTGCAGGGGAGGAAGGAATGCGGGATGGGGTGTGTGTGTGTGTGTGTGCGTGTGTGTGAGATGCCTCCAGGAGACTGTATGCCTGGGAGGACAGGACATGCAGCTGGGGCTGGACTGCAAGCAAAGGAAAATGGCTCAGATTTTAGAAGGAGAAACCCAGTGGCGATGGTTGTAACTAAAGATTTTCCCCTGGAAAGTGGCAACACCAGCCCTGTGACTGAGAATCAGGTTCCCACCTGGTTCTGGTTCTGGTTCAGGGTGCAGGATGGGGACTTGTTTCAGGAGACAGTAGAGTGCTTTGCTCCCCAAGCTACAGTGGCCCTGTCTGCAGAGGTGTTTCTCACGTGTGTGTGTGTGTGTGTGTGTGTGTGTGTGTGTGTGTGTGTGTGTGTGTGTGTGGCAGACACCAGGGTCCTACTGCTGAGTAGACCTCCGGCTTGCTTCTTGGCGGTGGGCCCGACACTCCTCAGCCCTGGCCTAATTTTGAGCTGGGGTTGGAAAGTTGGGAGCTTGGGCCAATGGCTTCCTGCTTCCCACGGAGGCCCAGGAGCCCGTCCAAGGCCCAGCTGTGCTTGTTCCTACTTCAGCCTCTGTGGGAAAGTGTGCTCAGACCATGGCCCCAAGCTTCTCCCAGGCGCCTAGCCCACTTGCACTGCCTGGGAGGGCCTGGGCTCTTGGAGCTTGTGTGATCGCCTGTGACAGCGAGAGAACCGTCTCCCAGATTTTCCCAAACTCTACACCACAAATGCGTAAACACTGAGCACCCAGAAACGCCAGGCCCCTTGACACCTGCTTTACGTTGTTTCTGACGCAGGTGCCTTAGGCCCATTTTACAGATGAGGCTTAGACAGGTTAAGTAACTTGCCTTGTGCCACACAGCCAGCAATGAGAAAGCAAGGCTGCAAACTCAGGGTTATCTGTGCTTATGGCCACCACACGCACCCTCCCGCCCTCTCTAGTGTCTCACGACATTCTAAGGCCTGGGGAGGGGCACCTTGTCCAGAAAGCCCACTGATTTTGACCTCCAGTGGCACTGAGTGTCCCAGTTTGGCCCCCAGCACCTAGTAGTGCCCTACCTGGAGCTGCCCAATAGAATTCTCTGTGATCATCGGCGGAAATGGCCTCTATCTGCACCGTCCAGTGTGGTGGCCACCAGCCACTGTGGCTGTCAAGTACTTAAGAGATGACTAGTGCGACCCAAGACCCCCACCAGGGATTGAACCCAGGCCCCGGCAGGGAGAGCCGGAATCCTAACCACTAGGCCACCAGGGCGCTCCCCAAGAACTAAATTTTTCATCTTAATTAAAATTGTAATGTAAATCGCCACAGTGTACTCGGCAGCGCGGCCTAGACCCATGGCCTGGATCAGGCACTGGCAGGTAGGTTTAGTTGGCTCACGTGGGGATGTGTGTGTAGCTGCCTGGGTTAAAATCCCAGCTCTGCCAGACAGATTTAGGGTCTCTCTGTCTTCCTTTCCACTCTGCATTTCCACCCATCTAATTGGATTGCTGGAGGATAAAACAAGTTAACACGTAGTAAGTCCCTGGTGCACGGCGAGGCTCGGTAAAGGTGGGCCGCTAGCTCACGCCTCCATCCCTCACCGCAGGCATGGGGCTCTCTGCACAGCCCCAGCAGCTAACCCTGGGGAGGGAGGAGCTTCTGGAGGAGCAGCTCGGCAAGGATGTGGGGAGACTGGCCTGGCTGGCCCCAGTGGGGAGGGCCAAGGCTTGGGATACCGATTAGAGATGAAGAAACCCAGGCTCAGAGGTGTAAAGCCACTTCACCGAGACCACGTGCAGGGGTGGCAGAGCTGAGCGGTTGAAGCCCCATCTGAATGGTTGTATTCCTTTCATGTGCCCCAGGAATCCTCGTGGCTGCCAGGCTTCCCGGGGGCCTTGGCCCCATTGATTCCAGTCGGAAGGCGTGACAGGCAAGCCTGGATCCCCCTCACTGCTGGACCAAGTGGCTACTGCACGCCACGCAGCAGGAGGAGATACAGGGCAGAGGGGCTCTCTGACCAGGCCAGTGTACCCAGCGAACTTGGGGTGCCCCCAGGCCAGCCTGGGCCCAGGGCAGCTGGAGGCTTCCCAAGGGTCTGCCAACTGGCTCCCTGAGCAGCACGTGACAGACAGGGTCTAAGGGGGGTCCTCAAAGACTGAGCCACCCAGCGTGGGGTTCACGAGACCTGGGGGATGGCAGTCCTCTCTGTGCCTCAGTTTCCTTGACCGAAATAATCAGGGCATTAGACCGGGCCCCATGTGACTTTTGCAAAGAGGCTTCCAGCTCCAGGCCCCAGGTAGGCCTGCGTCCTACCTGCTGCAGGAGGGGCAGCCTGGGAGCCCTGGGTAACAGCTTCCTGCCCCAGCCCTCCTCCAAGCAGCCTTCCTGTCAGCACTGGACCTGTTCTCTCTCCTCTGGGTCAGCCTGGCTCCAACTACAGCAAAGTCACTGTTTACCAGGACACCCATTACAGATCCCAGCGGGCCAGCCCTGGGCCACTGCCTTCAGCCTCCGCCATGTAACGACGTCACCAAGAAGTTCCCAGAGGCCCTGGAGCAGGCGTGAGCCCTTGGACCCCAGAGCATGGTGGGAACTGGGGGCGGGGGCATGGAGGGAGTGGGGCAGGCCACCGTACCCTGACTGTGCCCTCCTTTTCCAAAGCTGGGGGGGACTGAGGCATGCTACTGTTATTGCTACTGCTATTGTTATTATCACTAATATCATAACTGACAAGAATGGTGTATTTTTTCAAGCATTTACATATGCTGGGGACCAAACTAAGCCCTTGACACGTATCAGCTCATTTTATCCTCATAACGTTCCTATGTAGTAAGTTCTCTTATTTTCCCCATTTTACAGAAGAGCAATAGAGGATCAGAGAGGGCATGTCACTTGCCCAAAGTAACACAGCATGTGAGCCCAAACTGCCTTAGTCTAGCGCTCAAATCATTTACCATCTTGTGGCTGATAAGGACACCTGTAAAGTTCAGACAGATAAGCTAAATTAGGAATAGGTGGGGAAGAGGAAGCTAAAACAAAGGCAAAGACTCAGGGCCAGAAATACCCAAAGGACACCGAGTTCTAGACACTTCCTTTTCACAGCATCAGCTCTGGTGTGAGCACAGCTGCGGGGAAGAGGAAGCCTGGCTGTGACACGTGGCAAGTGTCCACGACCACCTGTGCTTAGAGGCACCGTGGCTTCTGGTTCTAACGGCCCCTCGTCCAGAGCGCCGAGGCCGACGCGTCTCCTGGCTGCTTCTCGGAGGCTCTGCAGCGGAAGTGACCCTTCATGGGTCTGCAGCCCGAGGACAGCCTGGCTTTGTCTGGGGCAGGTTTACAGTCTCCAGAGAGGCTGTCTCTCCCAGGGGAGTTTTCATAAATTCTGGGGACAGTGACACTGGGTTGATGCTGTCCTGGGCTCTGCCTCCCTCTGACTTTCTCTCCTTCCCTTCCTTCAGCTCCTAGCCCAGTGCTGACCCCCAACACCCCCAAACCGGGCCTGCCACGGCACCCTGGCTTTTCCTTCGTAGCTCTTACTATTGCGTCTTTGCTGCTTCCTCCTCTCCACTGTAGGCTCCGTGAGGCCGGAACTGTGATGTCTCCCCAGGCCTCGCAGAGGGCTGGGCACCACTGGTGTTTGCTGAGTGAGTGCACGAAAGCCCTGACTCCTGGCAACCAGGCCCAGGGCTGCCAGGTGGTTCCAAGGGGCTGGCCAGAACGGCGGTATGATCCTGAGCTGTCCCCCAGGCAGCCCTTCCCTCCTTTCCCCCCCAGTAAAGCCCAGTGGAAATGCCACTTCCTCCAGGAAGTCTTCCCTGATCATTATAGATGGGTCAGCAAGTGCGGGTGCTAATTTGTGTAAAATATGAGAAGGCTCGAGCAGTCTCGATGGGCAGAGTCCACCCTCATGACTCGGTGCATTCCCTGTCCATGTGAGGATGGCCTGGGTCTCCTGTGCTCCATCCTCTGTCTGGGACATCACCCTGGCAAGTGTGTCTCTCTGCTCCCCCAGCTGGACCACAGTGCCTTACTGCCTCCTTTGCCCGTGTCCCCTGTGGGCCCAAGTCTGAGAACAAGGGCACGTGTGTGCTCAGGAAGTGTTGACTATGTGCCGGGCACAGAGAGATGTGCTGCGTATATATTACTGCAATTCTCTTGACCACTCCAAAGAGAAGGTGCTATCATTATCCCCATTTTTCAGATGGGGAAATCGAGGCACAAAATGCTTAAGTTGGTAGCCCAGTGGCAGAGCTCAGATTTAAAGTGGGTGTCAGCTGACTCCTAAGCCTGTGCTGAGAACCATCACCATCTTTTCAGGCTCTCGGCCTTCTAGCCTTCTCATGCCCCACCCCCCAAAACCCCCGCCCCTGTCCTGATGCCCCTGCTTGGAAGCCTCCGTCTGTCCAGGCCTATCCCTCCCTATCTGTCTCTGAACCCTCCGTCAGCATCCAAGTCCAGGTGGAGGCCTGGCTCCCCCAGGCTGCCTTCCCTGCCCACCTCCGGCCCCCAGGGGTCTGGCTCCCTCTCCAAGGCCCCCCTGCCCTCCTGGTCTGAGCATCTCCACCGGGCCTGCTTGACCATCTCATACTCCATGACTGACCCTGGTGCGCTGGCCGGGCCCGCCCTCCCAGGAAGAGGACCGCAGGGGACAGGCCCCTCCACGCAGGCCCTCCTCAGGGCTTTAGCCAGAGCGGCCCTCAGGCCTTGAACAGACTCAACCACAGTTGTCTCCATTCTGCTTACAGAAACTCAGTGCTTAGTGACAAAAGGCCTGCAGTCCCGGAGCCCCAGGCGGCGGAGGGGTAGTGCTGGCCCACCTTCAGGCGGCGGAGGGGTAGTGCTGGCCCACCTTCAGGCGGCGCAGGGGTAGCGCCGGCCCACCTTCAGGCGGCGCAGGGGTAGTGCTGGCCCACCTTCAGGCGGCGCAGGGGTAGTGCTGGCCCACCTTCAGGCGGCGCAGGGGTAGTGCTGGCCCACCTTCCCTGCAGCTGCCAGCTCTTTCCTCTGATCCCCTGCAGCACCACCAGGGGCTCCTCTGTCCTTGACAAGCACCTATTACGTGCCAGGCCCTGCCATCACAGCACTGAGTAAGACAGGACCCACCCCTGCCCGGAGGAGGACAACACAGAACCGGATAAAGCCACTTGATAAACTGGGTTAAGAGCTGTGAAGAAAGGAATCAGAGTGCTGAAGTGGAGAAAGAAAGGGAGGGCTCTCAGGAAAAGAGGATTAAGGGCGAGCCTGAGGGGCAGACGGAAAGGCAGAGGCCAGGGCTGAGGCAGGGGCAGGGGCAGCAGGAACAAGGGCCAGGCCTCCCCGAGGCGCAGGCCACAGGGAAGCTCCTGGAAGACCTCCTAAGCGCAGCGGAAAGCCCTGTGGGTGTCGGTTCAGACAGGTTTTTTTGAAAGCTCCCTCCCCTGCTATCTGGGGAGGTCCCAGCAGCCCTGCCCTCAGGTGAGGCAGCCCTCTGGCTGGGAGCTCTTCGCAGGCTCCCCCCAGGTTCCTTGGGAGATGCGCCCTGGTCAGCCCCGGTCGCCCCCGGGTAGCTGGTTGATAACCAGGCACCACTTTCGGCTGCCTTGCCTCCCGCACCTTCCCTCGCTCCCTCACTGGTATCTTCTCCCCAGTAAGCCACCTGAGCTCAGTCCTCTCCCCCACATCTGCTTCTGGAGGATTCCGAAACAAGACGCCATCTCTCCCTGTCCCTGGCGTGAAGTGGCCCCCACCTGCCCACCAAGATCCTCCTGGTCACAGCCCTGCACAGCGAGGCCGCCACCCAGACATGCCGGGTGGCGGCCAACGTGGGGTAACCGTGTCCTCTGGCTCCCGAGGCGCCCGCCTGCGGCGTCGCAGGGCTCTGTGGGCCTCATGGGTGCCCCCTCCTGCTTGGGGTGGGAGCCGGGGCTCTCCCGGCTATTAGCCTTGAGTTCTTCGGCTTGGCAGGCGCAGGCTTCTCTAATCAGGAGCCTGCCTCTGTCTAATTGAATCAGACATGACCACAGCCCAGCTCCCACTTCCCCAGCCATTCAGAGCAGCCAGCAGCCGGCCCTTCCCCCCGGTCCCTCAGCCAGGCCCCCATTCAAGTCTCCATAAGGGCCTCCAGGTGCCCTTCTCCGCACCAGCACTCGGGATGCTCTGGAAATCAGCTGAGAGAGTTTCTGTGTGCTGGGAAGAGCGCTGGGCTCTGAGTCAAAAAACCTGGTGCAAATCCAGTTTCTCTGGGTGACCTCAGGCAAATCACCTTCCTCCTCTGGGCTGCAGAACCTGACAGTGCAATGTGGCGGATGGGCTGGAGGGTGTCTGGGGAATGCTGGGCTCTGCAGGCTGGGACTGCGTGCATGCAGCCAGGCTGGGAGAGGCTGTTTGATGGCTCCAGAAACTGCAAACCCCTGTAGCTGCGAGCTGAGCCGTGAGTGTTCTGTGGGCCTTGGGTAGCCAGGCCTCTTGGCTTCTTCTCCAGCACGTTAGCCCCTCAACAATAGCGCTAGTGGTAATAGGTCCCATTTATTCTGAGCTCGTGCCATGCAGCGTCTAAACACTTGCGAGCTTTATTGAGGAGCAGGACAGGTAAGACCCAGGCTCTCCCTCTGGACTGCCTGGGTTCTAGCCATCTCTGCCACGTAGCAGCTTTGCCAGTCACGTGACCCCTCTGTTTCTTAGTGGCACAATCTGTAAACTGGGGAAAATAACTGTACCCACCTCACGGATGGATGCCAAAATTAAATGAGCTAAAACACGATCATTGTTTTCTGCTAAACCTCTGGGCTGCCTGGAACGTGCCCTGGTAGAAAGTTGGGCATCTTGTGGCTTGGCCCCTAGATCTGTTGCCTGCGCCCACTGGCCTTCCGAGTGGCAGAGCCCACTGTGTATGTACTTCCTGGGGGTGGGGATGGAGTTTAAGGTGGGCACCCAGTGGGCCACTAGAATCAATAGGCAGGGAAGGTGCCCACTGAAATGGGTACCCTTGCCCCTCTGCCCTGGGCCCCCACTCAGCGGCCAGTCCACCTCAGAGCTGCACCAAGAAGGCCAGGCGGGCCTCACCCCTGGGCTATTGAGCAGTTTGTGCAAGGGCCAAAGCAGCTGCAACTACGGGAAGGTCTAGAAATCAGAGCAGGACACGGGTGGGGGAAGAACTCAGTTCCCAGGAACACGGATTTCCTCTTCCCAGACAGGAGAAGAGGGAAGGGATGCTAGTGGGGCTCCTAAACCCTGGAGCCTGGGAAGGATTAAAGACCGTCCTCTGGGATCTTTTCAAGGTGATGGAAATTTTCTAAGATTGGATTGTGGATGGTTTCGCAACTCTGTAAATTTACTAATAATCGCTGGATTAACTGTATACTTAAAATGAGGGAATTCCTTATGTAAATTATACCCCCATCAGGCTGTTTGGAAAACAAAATCTCCCTCCTGTCCTAAGCACTGGGGCAGGCCTCGCCCAAATGGCCTCCGGTAGCCTCAGGCTGTGTGTCCTGGGTTGGGGGGCGGGGGTTCACATTGGTTTCGGATTGCCCAGGTGGCAAGTGGGCCACGTGTTAGAGAGGCTCGGTCTGGGGGTGGAGTCACAGCTGCGCCCAAGGCCAAAGTCAGGTCTCAGTTTGGTAGGGGGGAAGGGAGACCGGCTTTTTTGGGTGCTCTCTGAACCAGCCTCACTGTGTCCGTCCTGAAAGGCGAGCTGGGCAGCCCCCTTCTCGGAGGTCTGATCCCACAGCAGGAGGCCCTCAGTGAACACGGGCTGGACTGGCCCTGGTGCGTGCACCTTCTCACCTGGAGAAAAGCCTGGAGTCCCCAGATGTGGAAGGTGCCCTCAACTTCACCTTCGGCTGCTGCCTACTGTGTGACCAGGGCAGCCATGCGGTGCTGATTCTTTTCAGCCCTATGGTCAGATGAAAGGTCCCACCTTGCAAACTGAAGCAAGTTCCCCTGGCCGTGGCCCCTGTGCTGCTCTTCCTTACACACCCCTGTGTCGTCAGGGGGGTGCACACCTGGAGTTGGGAAGGGTTTGGATCCAGCCTCTGACACTTACTAGCTGAGAGGTAACTCAACCAGCCTGAGCCTGAGATTTCTCATCTGCAGAAAGGAGGCATGAACCTCACGGGATTATATGGATGGTTAAACAAGATAGATCATGCTCAAGTGTCCAGCACAGTTTCAGCCTGGTCTGCAACCGCCTGCCAGAATGCCGGCTGGTGTAATATCCAATGTTGCCACAAGGGGGAGCCAAACACACACGGATCCCATGAACTAAGGCGCCTGAACTGACTGGTGCCTACCCTCCAATCTACATTAAGGCCCAATTTACCAGGGCCTGTGAAGGTGGGGAAGGGTCACGTGATCTCCAGAACGCTGGCGTCTTTCACATCCGACTTGCTGTGAATGTCCTCCCTGCTCACAGCCCTCGGCCCCCACTCCTGACCCTGCCTGTTACATGCTTGGACCAAAGACCCCCAAATTCTGTCCCCTCACCTGATGCCAAAGTGTGGAAGGGGTTAACGACTGTCCCACATCACCAGCTGGACACTGGATGCCCCAGGCCCATCTCCTCTGGCCCAGCTCAAGCCAACCCTCTCGCTCTCCAGGCAGACAGACTTTCTTTCAACTCCTTGAAACTGCCCCAGTCCTGGCTCCTGTACTCCGCCGCTTCCCACAGCAGCGGGCCAGGCCCTGTCTGTGCCATTTCCCCCCTCAGACCACGAGCTCCCCAGGAGGCAGGGCTGAGCCTCGCCCACTTCTGTGGCCCTGTGCCTCACACCAGGAAGATGATGAGAAATGCTTGAGTGGACCAATGCTTCCCGCCCGATGCCACCAGAGGAAGACCGGTCTACAGGGCTGAAGACCTGGGTCTGAGGCTGAGCTCCGCCACGGACTCCCTGTGGAGGGGCAGCTAGCCAGGGGACTGGTTACAACGCAGCGGCAGTAATTACAAGGCAGCGGAACGAAGACTCCCCTCAAACAGGCCCTAGTAGCGGAGCAGGCCTCCGGGGCTCTGTCAGGGGCGCACTCCCCCAGCTGGAGCCTCCAAAGGATGTCACTGCCCTGGGAGCAAGGGAGTGGGCACGTGGGGCCTCGGGCACCTGCACACCAGGACCATCCTCCCGGGGCTGAAGTTTCAGGGAGACACAGAAAGCACAAGCCTGAGAAAATAACTGGGACCCCCCCCCCCTCCCCGCCGCAAGTACCAGGATACCCTTCCCCACCCTGCCGCCTCCTTTCCATCCCGGCTTTGAGAGCTGAAAGTCCTGTGCCAGGACTGAACACAGAGGAACCCTCCCAACCTGGATGTGGCCTGCACACGCCCTTGCTCTGGGCCTCCCGCCGGCTTTCCCCCCCAGCACAACAGCTGGGCCCGCGGAAGTCCCCGTTCCCTGGAGCTGACGCCCCTTTCAGGTGGGCTGGACACAGCTTCCCGTGGCCCCCTTCCTCTCACCTGCCCACCCAGGTTACAGGGGGCCGTGGCGGGGGGTTGGGCAAGGGCTTCTGTGCTGTTCCAGCCCCCAGCCTCCAGTGGATCCACAGTCCCTGGGTCCCGCTGGCTCTCTCACCCATCAGCATAAAGAGGCTATTGGCGCCACTGCCAGTGGCAGAGGGGCTGGAAGGACAGTACGCCCCGTGTCCCTCCCCAGACGGGTGGTGGTGAGGCCTGCCGGGTGCAGACAGCCGTCCCACTGACGAGGGTCGGACCAAGACTCAGCAAAGCAGGAAGCGGGTGGGTGGGCTGCCCACTCCAATTCCCAAGCCACCTGTCCCTTGGGGAGTGCCAGGAACAGGGATGCCTCAGAGGTCCTGAGAGCCAGTGGGGCGCCTGGTGGTGGAGGGGGCAGCTTCACCCCCCAGTCGGCACCAACCCTGGCGAGCCATCCCGGAGAGGAGAGGGGCTCAGGAAAGGACAGCCCAGCTCGTCTTCAGCTTGGCCCGATTCCATTCCCCTAGTCTTTTCTGAGTGGCCACTGTGCACCCAGGAGGGGTGAAGAGGAAAGGGGGAGAAGAGAAAGTTCCCGTTTACTGAGCATCTGTGCTGGCCAGGCAGCCTCGAGGCATTTACAGGCATCAGTGTCCTTGAACCTCACAACTATCCTGCCAAGAGGCTACTGTTGGCCTTTTACAGAGATTTCAGTGGGGAAGTGACTCATTCAAGGCCACAAGCAGAGCCGGGTGTTCTGACTGTTGTCTCTGGAGTGAGTTTAATTCAATTCACAATTTCCACCTAGTAGTGGTAGCCTTGAGCCCTGAGTTTGTCAGCCTACCCGGTCCCTGGCACATAGCAGATGCGCCATGAACACCTGCTGGGTGAAGGCCGAAGCAGAGATGCTCTCCAGGGCTCTTCCCAGGACCTTCTGTTTGCTGCCCAGAGAAGCAGAAGGGAGGGAAGAAGAGAGTAACCTGCCTCAGCGCCTACTAAGTGCTCCACACACAGCCTCTACTTCATTCTCCTCGGCGCCGGGCAGGTAGGTGTGACTTACGGAGAAGGTCACGCTGCTGTCAGCGGAAGCCTGGATGCTGAGATCCAGAGTCAGGCTCCCGAGCAGGCCTGACCTGGAGTTTGGCCAGGATCGAGGCTGTGGGAGCTCCTGGAGGAGGCTCCCCAAATTCTCGGGCCTATCCTGGCTGCACGGCCGCGCCCACGCCCCATCTTCCTGCTGGGTCCCGCGGCAGGGCTGGCAACGTCTCCTCTGTCCTCCTGGACTCTGCTTTCCCCCACGGAGGGCAGCCCCAGCCTCCACTCCTTCAGAAGCAATGGGAAGGGAGGCTGGGAGATCTTGCAAAGAGCACCTGTTCTGGGGGCTCTGCCCTCATGCCACCCCAGCCCCAGAACAGCTGCCTGTCCTCTGCCCGGGCCTCCATCTCTGGAAGCCTCGCTCAGCACCCTCCGCATCGGCCGCTGGGCCACCTTCACGAGGCCCAGGCCCAGATCCAAAGCTGGCTGTCCGCCTGGATCAGGTAGGACAGCCTCCCTCTCTCGCTGGCCTGCCCGGGCATGGACACGGCGGTGGCAGGGGTGTGGACCCCGGGCCAGATGGAAGCTGGCCATTGGGACAGGCTGGGGCAGGGATGGATGGTCCCTCTGAACATTGGGCCATTGTTCTAGGCCACAACAGAGGGTGGCTCTGTGGCCCTGGGGCTGAGGAACAAAAACCTGTTTAGCAAGGCCCTGTTCCTCCCGTGCAATTTTGAGAATTTAACTAGGATCTGGCTGGCTTCAGCGGGAAGAAATGGGCCAAGGGGACAGGACCAGGCCTAGAGCCGAGAGGGGCGGCAGGGAGTGGAGACCCTCAGTGGCTATGTGAGCCCACTCTGCGCTGCAGGTGTGTGTGTGGGCCCTGCTGGCCGCGAGCTCCCAGGCTGCTGAGCGGTGGGAGGTGATGGAGGGGGCACCCCCGCCAGCCCTGGCCTCTGTTTTTCCCCTCTGCGACATGGGGGCCAAATGCGTGTGTGCCCACCTGCCCACGGGCTCGGGCCGAGCGCAGAGGGCCACCAACGTCAGGCGGCGAAAGGAGGCTGCAGTGCCCACGAGTGGCAGAGCTGTTGCAGTGTGGGGGTCTCTTGCCGCAGTTCCCCCCGCCCAGGACCGCCACGAGGACGGCAGCAAGCCTGGCCTTGGGCAGTGCTGACTGCGTGCCGGGTCTGTTCCCTGTCGTCCACGCACCATCCTCCCAACAGCCCTTGGCGGCAGGCACTTTCGTTATTCACACTCTACAGATACGGAAACCGAGGCACAGAGGGGCCAGGGAGCCCAGACCATCTAACTCCAGAGGGGTCGAGGGTGCTGTTCACTCTGAAACCATGACAGCGGGCAGGGCAATTTTTAATCTTGTTAAACAGCCCCAACCTGGGTTCACTCAATGCTTATCAGGCCAGGCCCTGGGGGGCCAGCGATGCGGGCCCCTGTGGTGGGGAGAGACCGTAAACAGCGTGGTTGGTACCATGGCCAGGGCTACGGGCTCTGGTGCCAGGCCCTGGGGGGCCAGCGATGCGGGCCCCCGTGGTGGGGAGAGACCGTAAACAGCATGGTTGGTACCACGGCCAGGGCTACGGACTCTGGAAAGACTTGCTGGGAAGCCTGAGGGCTGAGTAGGACTCGGGCCGGGGTGGGTGGGCAGAGGGGACAGGAGCGCTCCAGGTGGAGGAGGCGGCTGGGCCTGGGCGTGGAGGCTGGCAACAGCCGGCTGCAGCCCTGTGCAGGTGCCTAAGGATGAGGGTGGCGTCCGTGGGCCAGGGGGCTGGAGAGATGAGAAGGCCGGTCTCAGGCCCTCGGGCCTCGTGGGGCTGCACCTCCCCTAACCCTTCTCTGAGGAACGTGCACCGTGCGGGGCGGTGCTGAGGACAGGGCTCCCGGAGCGCCCTTTGAGAACCTTTAGGTTCACTGTTTCAATGATGCCAATTTAAACTGGAACTAAAAGAGGCATTTGCTGGGTCACGTGGTCAACTGGCGTCCTGCCCGGCAGCCTGAGCTCCCATTTCCATCACTCTCATCACAGGGGAATCAGAGCTGAGGGACCGGCTGCTCGGGGGCTCCTTGTGGAAGCCAGGCCAGGGGACGCCTGCCTCCCTGGTCCAGTGGTCCAGGATGTGGGTCTCAAGCGCTCAAACACGGGTAAGCCAGCGAGAGCTGGGCCAGCAGGTGTGGCCCCAGGACCGGGTGGGTCACGTGCATAGCCCAGGGGGTCACCTTGGGTGCTGCAGGGGTGCTGGGTGTGGCCTGCACGAGGCCAGGCCCATCTGCTTGTCAGAGTTGACGCTCAGGACTGCCCGGGACTCGTCCTGCGCTGAATCCCATTGAGTTCCAGGGATGTGTCCTTATCCCCCTCCTTCCGGATCTGGTGATCAGGGCTCTGTCCACCCCAAGCCAGCCTCACGGCTGCCCCAGAATCCACACAGGAGGGGCTAGGATGCGTCATCCCCAGCTCCTCTTGGCCACCCCTTGCCAGCTGGGTGACCTCCAGGGAGCCACTTCACCTCTGCGAACGGTCACATCACAGCCTACCGCCTGTGGGGGACTAACAGAAAGCCTGAAGGACGTTACTCGTCCATCCGGCAAATCTCCTGAGTGCCTGCTCTGGGCACTGGGATTACGGTGTGATCAGAACACGTACGGGTTCCTGCTCTCCCAGGCTGACAATAACATTAGGGAGGGAACAGGTCACATGGGAGGTGGTGATAAGTTCCGTGGAGGAAGATGAAGCCAGGACGGGGAGAGCCAGTGCCGGGGATTTTAAACAGGGAGGCTGGCCAGGCATAGGCAGCTACTTGAGTCAGGGCTGCGAGGAGGTGAGGGGCCAGGCTGGGGCTCTCCTGGGCAGGGGGCGAAGTGTTCCAGGCGGAGGGAAGAGCCAGTGCAAAGCCCTCGAGGCAGAACGTGGCTGGAAGGTGTGAGAAGTGGCTGGAGCAGAGCCAGGAGGGAGAGGCAGGAGGTACCGCCAGGGGCGACGGGAGGGGCAGGCGGAAGGGCCTCGACTCTGAGCCACAAGGGAGGCACGGAGGATTTTGAGCAGAGGAGGGACATGATCTGACCTATATTTTTAAAAGATTATTCCTTCCCCTGTGTTGAAAAGGGACCGTAGCGGGCGAGGGCAGAGGCAGGGAGACCAGCCAGGCCAGAATCCAGGGGTGAGACGAGGCTCGGCCCCCTGGGGTAGTAGCAGGGAGGTGGCGAGCTGCGGGCAGGGTCTGGGTATATGCCGAAGGTGGCGCGCACAGGATGTGCTGACGAGCTGCGTGGAGGGGTGTGAAGGAAAGAGGTGAATCTAGAATAATGCCAGCGTTTGGGGCCTGAGCCAGGGGCCCCAGGAGAGCTCAGCGCTGCTCCCACACAGCAGCAGTACCCGTCGGCCAGTAGTTCAAGGAGGGGAGGGCAGGGCCCTCGAGCAACCTTCCTGGGGCGGCCATCTGAGGAGGCGAAACCACCAAGGCTGCAGTGCCAGGCTCACCAAACGTCTCTGTAAAGAACATCCTTTCTGTGCAGGGACGGTGGCCTAGCGCAGCCACTAGCAGCCCAGAGGTGGGCCCCCCCCTCCACCCACGGAAGCCAGCGAGCGGCCTGGGATCAAAGCCGAGGGGCCGGGCCTGTTGCAGGCTTTGTCTTCCCTGCAAGACGGAAAGGGCCACGGTCCCCCCACCGCAGCCCCCGTGAGCGCTCAGAGGTCCCGCAGCAGCACACTTGAAAGAGGCCAGGGTTATCTACAAAATTCCAGTTAAATCCACAGGCTTTGATAATTTGATAAGCCACTCCACAGTCGCCCCAGAGTCAAAATAACGCTGTTCCTCGATCCTGTGTTTATGTCTCAGGATGGAGGGGGGAGGTGTGCTGGCCTGGGACGGAGCCCTGAGAGGGAGCGGCTGCAGGCACTGGGCTGACAGAGGGTCAGCCTGTCAGCCCAGGTCACCCATGGGTCTGGGCTCTATGGCGAGCACACTCTGCATAGAACACAGGTCTCTCTTGGCAGGCTCTGGAGGCTGAGAGGGGCCAGGGCGGAGAAGCCCTTTGGAACCGTGTGGCCACAGCCGACCCCACCTCCTGAGCCTCAGGCCCGTCTCATGCTGGAGGGGTTCCTATTCTCAGGCCATCTCTTGCCAGATGAGATGTGAACTGGCCCAGGTGTGCAGTACCACCTCAAGAAAGAGGCAGATGACCCCCGCGGCCACGGTGACTCAGAGGCTAAATGCTTTGTGACTCCTCCCTGCAAAAGCCAGGCTGTGATCTGCAGGGTTGGAGCACGCACAGGGCCACATTCCATTCCATTCCACAACCTCCCACGAACAACACTGCTGTGCGCTTCCAAGGGGCCCACAGCACCAGCCGGGTTATCTCAGTGCACACGTCGTCTCCGTAAGCCCTCCGGACCGCTCCAGGAGTCCTGCATTCTCTCTTTTCAGGCATGGGGACACAGAAAGGCAGAGAGGCTGGGCACATGATCAGAGATCACAGAGCCTCGAGTGGTGGGCCTGGACCCCAGAGCCTGCCCCGCAAAGCCATGCCTGCTGCCTCACCAACACACAACTGTCTCCCCGAGCCTGGTTTCCACCTTCCTCGAGGGCCTTCCAGGGACGGGCAAGAGGCTAACCTACGGCTACTGGTGCTCAGGTCAACAGGTGAAATAGGACCAACTTGTTTAGCTGCCTGGCGGGGAGTGGGTTCAGAGGTGCGGCCCACGGGCAGGGCCAGGTGGACCCGGTACACTGCTGCCGGTCTCAAGAGCCTTCTTCTGCCTTGGGAGAGTGAGGAAGGCGGGGGCGGGAACACAGAGGAAGGGGTACAGAGAGGATGCCCTGAGAGGTGTCAGGACCACAGTCCTGGTCCCCTGATTCCTCCCCAAACCAGGGAGGGTGGGCAGGAGATGTGGAAAGAGTACCGGCCTCTGGAACCAGAAAAATCTGGGTTCAAGTCCTGGCTCCAGCTGTGAACCTGTTTCCTCATCTGTAACATGGGGACAAGAACATGTAACTCCCGGTGCAAACCTCTCTCACAAGCCTGACGCGTAGCAGGTACAGAGAGAGCGATGTTTTTCCTGCTGGTGAGAACACACATTTGTATCTCATTTTGTTGTTTACAAAGCTCTTGCCCCGCCCACGTGTCATCTAAGTTTCCAAGACAATCCTTGGAGGTAGCGAGATCACGGATTAATCACTCTTCCCTTTTTTACAGATGAGAAAGAGAAGGGGAAGGTACCTGAGTGTAGCCAGTCGTGTGCCCAGTAAGCAGCGGAGTCGGAGTCGGGTGCGAGCTCAACACCACACCTCCCACCCCCTGTGGCTTTCAATTGCTCCCCACTGTGAACCACCCTGTGATGAGTTTCTGACGGTTCACAGCATTTGCTTGTTTCTTAACCCTTTGGTAGCCAGTAAGGGAGATGGCTTTGGTTGGGCCAGGTGAGCCTCTGAGCTGAGTAATGCTTTCCTCCCCCAGAGGGCCTAGGCCACTTTAGGCTCTTAGTCTTACCGCATGGGTGAAAAGAGAAGGGCTCCTTTAGGCAGGACCGCCACGTGTGGGTGTGCAGACTGTGTACTCTACTACCTCTATGGGCGCCGTTCACAGAGAGTTCACCGTTCACAACGGCGCCCCTGGAGCTGTGCGACAACCCTTGTCTGTAGGCTTTCTGCTCCCCATCACCAGATGGCCTCCTGCCTCTCCCCACCCGCCCCAGACAATTCCTCTGTACTATTCTTTCCCTTCCTCCTGTAGTACCCGCCCCATCTGCCTCCCTCTTGTCCACTCTGGTACTTTAAGATTTCAGGGGAACAGACGTATGCAGTGAGGTAATCAATGTGCACCCCCTTCAGTCCTCTCCCCCAACCCTCTCCCCTACTCGCCCCTCTTCCCTGGCTGCCTTCTTCTGCTCATCAGCCCCTGGATTTTTCTCTCCATTGAGAAGCTGCTCTGGGGAGTGTGGGTGAGGGTAGTGTTCTGAGCAAGAGGAGGTAGCCGTGAGGATGGAGTTTGGGCATGTGTGTGAGAGACCAAAGACCGGGCAGGTCATCTTGGCCACCAGGCCCAGAGTACCCTGCTTCCAGAGAGGAAAAGAGACATGCTTGGTGCCCCATTTCTCCCCAACATGGAAAGTCAGCCAGCCCTGGGTTCAAGTCTCATGAGTTCAAGATTTGGGTTCATTCAAGTCACATGCCTGTCGCATACCCAACCAGCTGCATGACTTCGGGAAAATTCACCTAACTTCATGCCCCTCAGTTTTCTCCTCTTTAAACCGGGCTACATTAGTCTATTGGATTGGGCTGGCCAAAAAGTTCATTCGGGTTTTTCTGTAAGATGTTATGGAAAAACCCAAACGAACTTTTTTGGCCAGCCCAGTAAAATGCTACCGGTAAAAGCCATTTAGTAAACGCTCTGTGCACACTCATAGTTGTTTTTGATGATGATTATAAGATCTGTTGCAGCAGCCCAGCACCACTGGGTTAGTCAGCAGGTGAGGTTCACCTGGGCAGCGCGTGCCCTCCTAGTTCTGTGTTTCAGCTGGGAGCTTGGTAGCGTCAACGATTAAGAGCAATGACCGCTAACCCTGGGCATCTGAACCGCATGACCATTATATTTTCTGTTATCTCATCTGCTCCTGACCATAACCTGTGAACTACAAAGAGTTTTCAGGAAAACCTGCTCCCCAGATGCAAAGATACCCTCCCTTGCCAGCTCTGGGGTCAAGAGAAATGAGGAACAAGCCTTGGCAACAGGAGTCTGGGGAAGATGGTCCGCCCTCCTTTGGTCCATCTTTGCTTAGCCTCGTTGGCCTTGCCAGCTCTCCCCACAAGCACACGGGAGAGGCTTGAGCTACCACTTACTCTTTCGGGGGGTTGACATCCTCCGGTCGGGCCTCAAAGAACCGAAAGACTTCATCACACTGTGAAATATGAGGTGGCAGCCGGACAAGTGCCTGTGGAAAGACAGGAAGAAAGGGCCTTAGGCCTGATGGGAGTGGGGGCAGGGAAACCAAAGGTAGGGCCAGCTTGGGCCAACAGTGATGGGGGAGGCGCGAGGACTGCGCCGAGGAAGACACAATCAATCAGCTACCCACCCACCCAACCAGACAACGAATCAAGGAATTAACTAATCAGCTAACTAATGAAACAACTCTCCATCTGTCCATCCACCCATCCCTCCCATCCACTAACCAACCACCCAATTAATGAACTAACCAACCAGTCAACTGATAAAATAACTTATCGGTCAACCAATCAACGTTTCAACCATCCAGCCAACAGTTCAACCAACCAACTATCTAACTAGCCAGTTAACCAACTAAACAACCAGCCAAACAAGTGAAAAAAAAGGGGGAGGCCATTAAACCCTAGGCCTCAGGGCCCTCAAGAACGAATTATCCTGCATGAACCCTGACAGAATTCTCTCTTGCCCACGGAATAAGTCCAAGACCCCTAGCCTGACAATCCAAGGTCTTTTCCTCCTGGCCTCATCTCCCACCAGCCACACTCCAGCTGCACCAGATGTCCACGGTCCCTAATACCCACTGCACGGTTATTTAATGACAAGCTGATGATTCTATCAAGAACAGCAGGGTGCTACGGCAGAGTCTGATAGGACCTGGGAAGACTGGGAAAGGAGGCGGTTTTAGGAAAGTCTCTTTGAAGCTGAGTCCTGAGGGTGGGTAAGAATAAACTGGTCAAGGTGAGGGCGGGGGCCGGACCGAGCATGGTGGTCCTAGGAGCTGAATGAGGTTGGTGTGGCCTGGGCTAGCAGGGCCTTGCTTAGGCCAAGCTGAGCTGAGCCTGGAGGAGCAGAATAAGCTGAAGGGTGTGGAAAGGCTTCTTAGAAGAGTGGGCAGGAGCTCGGCCAGAGGGGTGTGCAGGATTCAGACAGGCGGGAGGAGGTGAGCGTCCTGAGGAGGCTAACTGTGCAGTCAGGGGTGAGGGCCAGCTGTGAGCTTGCATCCAGGAAGGGTAAGCTTGCGCCGCTGGAAAGGCAGGGATGAGGGTCAGAGGTGATCAGTTTCCCGCTGTGCACCAGCACGGACTCCACACCTTGCAGCCTGGGCACCTGGACCGCTGTCTCGGCTCAGTGCAGCGTGGAGCGGTGGGGAGAGGGTTGATCCTTTAGTACAGACAGGCAGGGGAGGTCACCGTCAAAGCAGGGCTGGGGAACGGGGCCAAGGGAACGCTGGGCTAGAGCCAGGAGAAGGAAGAGGCAAACCCTGGGCTACGGAAGTGTGAGGAGGAACTGCTGATAAGGAGGCTCCGGGGCGGTGGTCAGACGGGAGCCCGTCTCGAGCCTGTGCCTCTCCAGGCCCCCTGCACCAGGGCTGCTTCAGGTGCAGTGACCCGGCCTGGCAGCTCCCCTGTGCCAACCATGCTGGGCCTCCATGAGTGTGGCCACCGGGAGCCTCACGATGGTCCTTGTGAGGGCAGATCTCATTCCCGTGTTACTGAGGAGACAGAGGGGTCAGGGAGGCCATGTGGCCTGCACACAGGTGGGAAAGACGCTGCTAGAAGGTAAGCTCCATGTGGGCAGAGACTTTAGTCTGTTCTGTTGACTGCTATGCCCCCAGACCCTAGAAGAGTGCCTGGCACTCAGTAAGTATTTGTTAAAAATGAATGAATGAATAAGAGTTTGGTGTGCAGAACCACTGTCCAGTAGTGGTGGGACATGATAATGGGGCAAAAAAAGCACATGTGGTCGTGGGTTGCATTGACAGAAGTACAGTGTTGAGGAAGGGGGCAGTGATCACTTGCTTCTCTGAGTTGCTCAGGTAACAAGTTAAGTGTGGCATTGAGCACGACGGCGCTTCCCAAAGCCAAACCCACACCTGGGCAAGATGGGACAAGACCTGACCTTAGCAGGTAAGACACACTGTGTAACTCCCTGCTGTTCCTTCCAGAGCCTGTGGCTTTCCAAGGGTCTCCAACAGATCCCATCCCCATGACCAGGAGAGAGATTAAAAAAAAAGAAAGGAAATTAACATTCAATGAGCAAATACCACGTGTCAGGCACTATCTTCGGCTCCCAGACTCTCCAACCATCCTACAAGCGTGGAGCTTTCAGTGTGTGCCCTGGTGGTACAGGCATGAGCCAGACACAGCCCCTGCCCTCACAAGTGCACATCTGATGATGCTCCGTCCAATTTTGTCCTGGACGCACCCATCATTGCTCCCATTTATGGTGGGGACGCTGGGGGGCGAAGCCACGACTAAAGTGGCAGAGTGAAGCCCTGTGCTCGACGCAGGCTGGGTGGAACGTACCCCCAGAGTGTTCAAGTTTTCATTTAACGCACATGGTATGTGCTGTTTTTTCCCCCAGGAGAGAAGGGCGAAAGGAAAGAAAAAGTGAGGAAGAAGAGAGAAAGAGAGAGACAGAGACAAAGAGATGGAGGGAGAGAAAGACAGAGAGAGAGAGAGTCACAGATGGAGGGAGAGAGAGGCAGAGACAAAGAGAGATTGAAAGAGAGAGAGAGAGAGAGATGGAGTGAGAGAGACAGAGACAGAGAGATAGAAGCAGAGAGAGATAGAGACAAAGAGAGAAACAGGCAGATATACAGAGAGATGGAGAGGGACAGGGAGACTGAGAGGGAGAGGGAGAGACATACAGAGAGAAGCGGAGCTCAGGCATGTGCAGACAGCAAGGGCTGCTGGCAGGAAGCACGAGGGTGCCAGGAGGGAGCACTAATGGGCCGGGATGGGCAGGAGGCAGGAGGGAAGTGTTACCAGGGGCCCAAGCTGTGTGCAGAGTCGCTGCCAGGGTGACCTCCCTGACCAGCAGGAGGCGGGGGTCGGGGAGGGGGGGAGCGGGGCAGGCGCCCTCCCACTTAGGCGCAGAGCTGCTGGCCATCTCCCCCCGCCCGCAGCAGCAGTGAACACAGGGGCTCTTCATGCCGACAGAGACCGGCATTCCGGGGGCAGAGGACGCGTGGGCTGGAAGGGCCTCAGACAAAGAGGCCTTTTGGGCGAACCGCTGCGGCATCTTTATTTAACAGGGAGCCCCGAGGGGAGCCGCGTTGAGGGCTCGTCCTGATTTCAGGCTGACAAGAGGCTCTTGGCTCAGGGCAGCTTCCATCAGCGCTGCCGCCAGATCCAGCTCTGGCCAAAATCATTTGGCAGGAGAGCCGGGTGCTGAGCAGTCAGTCCCCACGGCCTGGGCTGGCAATGGCAGGCAGAGCCAGGGAACCCCCAAACCTAGCTATTCTTGGAGGAGCAGGTAGTGACCAACACATGGGCATCTTCAGGGCCACCACCGCCGGCTCAGGCCTAAAACTCTGCCACTGGACATTCAGGATGTATGCCATGCAGTGGTTAAGTCAGGGCCAGGCAGATGGGAGTTTGAGTCCTAGGTCTACCGTTAACAGGCTGTGTGATGCTGAATGCCTTGCTTGCCCTCTCTGAGCTCAGTACGATAGATCTCACATGGCGCCTGTCTTTTAGGAGATTCAATGAGATCATGAATATGAGGAGCCTAGCACAGCGCCTGGCACTGAGTAAACAGTAAAATTTAGTTACACTATTGTCTTCATTATCATTATCCTTTGGGTGAAAGCAGTGAGGTATACTAGAAAGAATGGGAGTCAGGAGACTTCAGTTCTACAGTAGGTCCAATTCTGCCGTTATATACTTGCTCCATGACTTTGGGCAGCCACTTCACCTCTCTGGTTGTTGTTTCTTCTAGGATAAAATAGACTAGCTTCAGAATCTCAAACCGCATCTCATAGAACACCTGTTTGATGAGATAAAATCAGTTCTGTGGGCACATGTGAAACGGTGCCTTGTAGATCCCCATCTTGGTCTTGGTGGGCATCATGTTCATTAGCACAGCAAAGGCTCTGAGAAGTCCTGCAGGCAAGAAACCTACAGAGCTGTGTTCAGGCCAGTACTTATTAATAATAACGACATCCTGGGAATTTGACTCATTTAATCATCACATTAACTCTAGGAGATGAGTATGACTATGATTCCAGTTTAACAGAAGAAGAAACGAAAGCACAGAGAGGTTAAATCATTTCTCAAGGCCATACAGCTAATAAGTGGCGAGATTTTGAATGAGGTGTCTGAGTCCAGAGCCTATGCTCTGTCTGATCTGCAACTCTGTACTTCCTCCAGCATTACCCACAAGTCTCTGACTGTGGAGCTGGTTTTCCAAACAATTCCTATTGACAGCCCATGGAACACAGCTAGGCAAATCCAGGCCAGAGACATTCTGAAGTGTCTTCCAGCTCTAACAGTCAATGGCTCCAGGACTGCAAACAGCACCACTATCAGTGAATTCAGTGTCCAATCTATCACCAGCCTGGTCTTTGCAAGTACAGCAGTGGCATGGGAGGGGGCCCCAGGCAGACTGTGCTCAGACCCTCTGCTTCGAAATGATCTCTCTCCACGAAGCCCACCGCGCTGGGTTATGTCTATCCCAGGACAAAAAGCAAAGTTCTGCATTTGTCAAAGCAACTGGGGGTGTCCTGCTCTTTCCACAGGATCAAACATTGTCCTATTTTTAGCAGCATCATTTTGGTTTCTAATCAATGAGAATCTTAGAGTAAAAGCCCAGCGACTCTGGGTGGGGTAGGGGGATGTGGTGGGGAGTGAATGGGCTGAGGGGGCTGAAGTCCTACCCATTTGGCCTCCACTCTCACCCCGGGGCTGCTTCTAACCTGCTCCGGACTATTCCTCTTAGATCAGCATCTCGGAAGCTGGGGGCTCACCGAACTTTTATAAATCAGAGTATGTCAAACACACGAGTTCTCTTTTTGAAGGATCTAAGAAGCGAATTCTTTTGTAATGGAAACAGTGCTCAATTCGCAATTGCAGTTTAAGGCATTTCACAAGGGAACCTAGTAATTGGGGCCTTGGGGACATGTCACCCTCCTTGGAGGTTTCCTCTGCTTGTGTGCGATCTTTGCATTGTGTCGTCAGATACTGCCTGGCCTCCCGCGTGGGACCAGGCTTCCTGCTTGTTAGTGAAGACACAAAGGTAGCAGATGGGGCCTCCAGGAGCTCTTGGTCTGGAGAAGATGAACACACAGAAATTACCCTCCTATGGAGGGTAAGTGTGCAGCGTGGAGGCGTGCACGGAGTATTCTGGACAGCAGGGGTGGCAGCTTCCTCCGGGGAGGTGGAAGGCTTCTGGGAGGGGCATCGTGGGAGCCAAATACATCCCCAGGAAAGGGATTAGCACAGGCCAAGGGGTGGAAGTCTAAGGGAGTGTGGCTAGTTGGGGGTGGCTGCACTTCTGCAGACGGGGCTGCAGGGCGGGAGCTGAGGCTGAAGCAGCCCATGGAACAACCCCACAGACGGCCCGGCTCAGCCGGTCAGAGGTTCTTGTGGAGCCGATGAGGCTCCTCTGAAGGCCTTTAAGTAGAAAATGGACACAATCAGCTTTATCCCAGCCTGGAAGTGCTTTCTTCCTGGGTCTGTCTGGACCAGAGGAGATGGAGAGATTCTGCCACCTGGGTTTCCTCAGAGCACCAGACCACTCAGGAGGCCTGAACGCATCCGTCTTGGCTCTCTGCCTCAGTCTCCCCCATTAGCAACACATGTGGCCCAGGCCTGCCTTAGAATAAGGGGCACAAGAACAAAGTCACTCTCCCCATGTCTAGGACTGAGCATGCCAGGGAGCCCTGGTGCTTCTGTTTTTTTTCTTTCTTTTTTGCGGTACGCGGGCCTCTCACTGTTGTGGCCTCTCCCGTTGCGGAGCACAGGCTCCGGACGCGCAGGCTCAGCGGCGATGGCTCACGGGCCCAGCCGCTCCGCGGCATGTGGGATCCTCCCGGACCGGGGCACGAATCCGCGTCCCCTGCATCGGCAGGCGGACTCTCAACCACTGCGCCACCAGGGAAGCCCCCCTGGTGCTTCTTAAAGGAGTCTGTTTTTCTTGCAACATGAACCTTTTTCTTTATTAAGGTGAGAGACAATGATGGGCTATGGTGGAAAACTCCCATGGTGGGAGGGAGAGCGGCTGGGGCTAAGAACCTCCACGAAGTAATAGCCAAAGTTTTCGAATATGGGAAGTGGGGCTAAAAATTAATGAGTCTGGGAGATGCAGAGGGTGGGGAGGGGAGATCCTTACCCCTTCAGGGCTGACATCCTTGTTAGGCTTGGAGTCCCTCCCCCAGTCTAACTCCAGCCAACCTCTCATCCCACCTACAAAGAGAGCCTTTGGTTCTGAAAGCAAGCCTCTCGTGGACAGCAGAATAATAGAAGCGGCTCGGCTTTTTGGGTAACAAAAAAATTCTAGCTGCACCCACCAGGAAATGGAGACTTGTATAAACGTTGTTACATGGCGGAGGGTATGCTGATTATTCTCAAACGCTCTTTCACACTGCCTCCTACCCCTGGATATTTATTTTATCCCATAGACAAACACTGCAAACATGTATTTCATATGCAGGAATGGGGTAGATGGAGTCATTTATGGGGTAGATTGTTTGTCCGAGCCCCTAAAGTATAGCTCACACTTGTTAGTGAGATGAAAGTCTTCAAATTGTTGAGACCACAGAACCATTAAATATTAACCGCATAACCATGTTGACCATTAAATTAATTTATGGAGTTACAGAAAAGCGTTCGGAACCCTTCTTGATAGACACTGGCCCTCAAGAGCCACATAAAACAATCACCTGGCTGGCGCTTGGTAAACTTTCCGTGACGCTCATCCAATCTGCTCCGTGTATGTTTAAAATTAACACTGAGATCTGGGCTGTGAAGCTGCCATCAGGCGGCGGGACTGGCTGGCCGGCGAGGGCAGGGAGCCTGAAGTGTGGGAGGGTCCGCTGCACGGTCAGACTTTCTATATCTGAGTCCCGGCAGAGGAGCTGGCTACTCCGTGCACAAAGCCGGTTTCACAATTTTGGGTGCATTTGAATCCCCAGCAAATCCCAGACTCGGAGCCCATACCTGTCCAGCAGGTCCAAGGAAGATTCTGGCCAGCCAAGCAGAGCTGCATGGGCGGGGTCCTGGAAACAAAACTCCAGAGGTTCCAAGCAGTCTGAGGACAGGTATGGCTGGCCATGGAGTGGACTGCACGTGGCCCTGACCATGAAGTTGGCTGTGGGGGGCAGTGATGCTGAGTGAAAGGTTGGATCCTGAGTGGTACAGACTGGACTAGTGGGCAGCAGGGCTGTGAAGTGCAATGCTGGGCGGCAGTGACCGTGGACTGCAGCTGAACTCATCCCTAATGACCATTCCAAGGTTATTCCAAGGTCTCAGACAATTAGACCACAGATCCCAGCTTTCTAGTTCAGCAGAATTAAAGGTCACTTCTGTACTGCCCTGCCCCCTCTGCCATTCTCAGAGTAAATTACTGCCTGCAAGCCGTCTGGCTGCTTGGTGAACCCATGACATTGCTCCTTGTTGCCTGTCTCTGAGTAGTTCTCATTTGTGCTAATCAGGTTAGGAGGCCCCTCCTCTTGCAGACCCCACTTAAATGGCTCCCCAGCCACCAGGAGCACCATGGGGGCTCCGGAGCCCTCATCCCAAATCAAGAGTCCTGTTCAAAGCCTGATCCCAGGAGATAAGATGTTATCGGTTTCCTGCTCCCGACGACCCAGAAGACGGCATTTCCACACAGTCCAACTGCAGATGCCTTGGGCTCCACCAGCTCAGGGAGGTCAAGGCTGATGTGAACCATGAATCCCAGCTGCAAGAGGCTCCCCCCTGCCCTTTGCCCCTCCCCCATTAGCTCTGCCAATTTGTTTAATAACTGCTTGGGAAAGGAATAAAAAGAAATAAAAGCTCAGGCTGCAGCCATCAATTTAACTAGAAATGGCAAATGCCTTTTAAAGAGAAAAATGAATATTGATCTGAAGAAGAGAAGCTTCTGCCTTCAGGAAATTCATCATCGGGGCATCCTTTTACATTAAGGCAGAAAACGTGACCGAGTATGATCTGCATAGCCATGAAATTCAAACTTGGGTTAATGAAGAGTATTTGGGAGTGCTTGTCTCCCCATAGTCTTGGGAACACCAGTTACGAAATTGAGCAACTTGGTTCTTATTTAAACATTTTATTGACAGGCATAATGGTTCCAAATTATAAAATATTTGTTCAGAAAGGAACCTTATGGTAATAACTCCATGTAGGGACAGAACATTTCAGAAGTTACAGACACTGTGACATATATTCTCCTGCTCAACCCCTTTCATGAACCCTGTGAGACAGTTATTTTTACCCTCGTTTTACAGATCAGGAAACTGGGGCTCAGAGAGGTAAAGCAACTTGCCGAGGTCACACAGCTAGTTGGTGGAGTGCTGGGATTTGACCCCAGCTCTTCTCAGTCTAATACCAGCACTCACAACAAAACATCCCCCACTTGCTTCTCCTCAAGATTCTTGAGTCAGACTCCACAGTAGTTTTCACGTAACTAGGAAATTCCATCTCCATTAAAGCCAGTGGTGCCCAGCGGTAACATTAAATTGTTTACGCCTTGTAATAATAATAACAAAAAGCTAGCGTCCACTGAATGTTTCCTCTGTGCAGACACTATGTGCTGCTGCCTTATGCCTGTCAGGTCACTGCATCCTCATGACCACCCTCTGAGGAGGTACTACTCTCCTTCCTGTTGTACGGATGTGGAAACTGAGGCTCCGGGAAGTTCAGTAACTTGCCCAAGTTCACAAAGCCAGCAGGGTTTCAAACCCAGGCGGTCTGGCCATCTGGAGGCCATGTGCCAAGACCACTAAAGTGGGAGCCTCTCATCCTCACTGCAGGGGCCCCAGGGGGTCCCAGGCTCCAGACAAAGTGGAAAGACAAACAGGCTCTGCTTCATGACCTTGCAGTTGCTGCCAGTCTGCTCTTCGGCATTGACTGTTCTAATGCATGTACGTGCACGTGCCTGCGCGCGCGTGTGTGTGTGTGTGGTGAGCATTTGCATCTATAAAGATGTATACACGAATATTTGTATCTATCAAGACTTCTGTGAATAAACAAATATGCATTTTGGATGCTACTGAACTCAGGACTGATTCCAAAAGTGTCCCAAAGGGAATTCAAAGAAGAGTTCTCCTGTATCCAGCAAAATGCCACACACAGAATCCCTTCAGCAGCGGCCCCTTCACAGAGCTCCCAAGCTGGTGGAAGTGATTTAAAGGAGTGTTTTGTAAACACGGACCCATCATGAAAGGAACAGAGGCTTCAGCTGTGACCTTGGCGGTCCTCATGCCCCAGAGGCGGCCTAGTGACGGGGTGACCCCTCCCCGAGGGGCACCCACACTTCTGGCAGGAGATGCCAGGCCTCAGGATGCATCTGCTAGACCACAGCAGAGGGTTTTGTATAGACAACCTTCCTTCACAGATGGATAGACTCTCTGGCAGATGGGCCACCCCCTCCCCTGCCCCAGACACACTCTTACCCGGCAGTACTCATCGATGGGCTTCAGCCGCTTCACAGCTACGTCCCGGATGTGGCTTCTCCGGAAGAGGATTTTGCCTGGAAGAGAGATGCTCGTGAGCTGGGTGACTCTGGGTAAAGCTGCTATAGGGACCTGGGACGCTATCCTCTCATTCCCTCTCCCTCGGCTTCTCAGCATCTTAGCTGGCCACCAAACACCACCACCTCTGCCCGTTGCCAAGGAAACAAGAGAGGAGTGGTCACCTCTCCCCGGGGGGTTAGGAGCAGCTCATTTCTGTTGAGGAACTTGGGGGATCATGTAGAACAGACTGCAGAGGTATCCCAGCCAAGGGCGAGGAGGCTGGGGTATTTATCACCCACTCCCTGCTTGTTTCTGAGCTTCTGAGAGCACTGCTTCTTGGGAGCTTCTGGCCGAGTACGCTCCCGTGGCTAGAACAAAGCCCCCGGTTTTCCTGTAAGCAGCCTTTGGCAGGTAGAGGAGAATGGAAAGCGGACCTGGGGGGCCCTGGAAGCAGCTGCTACGGCCATCCCTGACGTCCCCGTCACCACAGGTACTGGTCACCAGTCCTGTTCCAGCCAGACCATGGAGCATCTAACTCATCAAGTTGTGTGCGACTTGTTGCACCTTTGTGTCTCTCATCCCCCTGCACTCAGTGTGAACCAGAGGCCCCTCCTGCAGCTGCTTCTTCCCCTTGGCAACTCTCGCTGCACTCGGCACAAGGCTTTGCATACAGCAGATGCCCAATAGGCACTTGCTGGTCCGTGCATCTCCCTCCCTCCCTCTCCCAGATGCTCCGTCAAACTCTCCTTCCTCCCTTTCTCACCCAAGCCTAGTAGAGGGGCTGTGTCCCCGGCAGAGGGATGACACTGCACAGACTGGACAGTGTCATCAAAGAGAAATGAGCTCTTCCACATGTTCCTTTTGAAAGGAGATAAAACATGATTTATCAAGACATGGGAGGGACTTCCCTGGTGGCGCAGTGGTTAAGAAGCACCTGCCAATGCAGGGGACATGGGTTCGAGCCCTGGTCCGGGAAGACCCCACATGCCATGGAGCAGTTAAGCCCATGCACCACAACTACTGAGCCTGCGTGCCACAACTACCGAAGCCCACGGGCCTAGAGCCTGTGCTCTGCAACAAGAGAAGCACCGCAATGAGAAGCCTGTGCACCGCAACGAAGAGTAGCCCCCGCTCGCCGCAACTAGAGAAAGCCCGCGCATAGCAATGAAGACCCAACAAGGCCAAAAAAAAAAAAGACATGGGAGACAGCCACCTCTCCTCAGGGGAAGATGTCACAGGTTTGGTATTCTTGGCCCCTTCGCCTCCTACCCTTTTTCGGTTGCCTATTGCTCTATTGCCTGCGGGCCACAGGAGCACGTGTGCGCAGCCAAGGGGACGGTGTGTGAAATAAACACATGGTGGGAGGACACCCATGCTCTGGACTGACGAAATGACAGGCGGCCCTGGGGTGGGGTTCTGGGCCTTCCACCTGAGCCAGGTAGCTGTCAGGAGCTGGGGGCCGCCCAGACCCAGTGACGCCAGCAGCTAAGCTGTATCTCACAAGGACCTGGAGGACTTGCTTGGAGGGACCGCGATCGGGGAGTGGTGTGGTGGACCCCAGACCTGGCTCTGCCCTGTGCTTCTTTCAAAGGAGGAAAATGTGACTTATCCACTCCCCAAAAGAGCACTCCTGCCCTTTCTCATCCCGTCAGAGGACAAAAAAAGAAAGCAGAGAGATGGGGAGACAAACTAGGTCGCCCCTCCCAGACCCCCATCTCAAGGCTTGTCAAACCTCTCGACTGGGTTTGATATTCATGAGATATATAGATACAGATACAGATATAGATATTGACACAGATACAGATATAGATATACCAGATAGGACTTGATCCAGTTGCAGAGACAGAACTAGCAAAAGCAAATAGTTAAGGAACGACTAAGGCCTCCAGAGGTGCAGAAGCTTTGAAGGGAGGGCTGGGGTGGGGAGATGGGGAGAGAGGTGAGAGGGCTCCTCATCCAGTTGGCACGGGACCTCCGCCCTGCCCCTCAAGCCCACCCTCTGCAGGTGAGGCCGCCATGCCTCCAGGCTGGACACCTCCCATCTCCTCCACAAGGCTCGTGGGTCTGTTGCTCAGGTACGAAGTCAGAGGAGAATTTCTGTACGAGCCATTTGCCAGTTGAGTTTTTGGAATCCCAGCAAGGCTTCTCTCCTCCGTGCTGAAATCCTGGCAGGAGCAACGTTTTCTTTCCTTGGGTCCTTTTGGCACAGAGGCTGCTGGGAGCAGGGCAGGGGGAGGGGGAGGCAGGGAAGATCTGGAAGGGATTCTATGGTCTTGACTTCTCTCTTAGGGATCCCAACCGCATTCTGCAAGCCAAACCGGTGACCATATTAAAAGGGAGAGAGAGAAAAGGGAGGAGGAACAACCCCATGAAGGAAGCCGGGACCACAGGGCATTAAAGGCGTCTTGTGAATGTAATTCAGCCCGTTCACGGCAAGGCCAGGCGAGACTCCTGCCAGAGCCTTCAAAGCCATGTAGACGCAGCCCCAGAAATATGATAAGCATCATAAGGAAGATGACACACGGGGCAAGAGACAGACCTCAGGATTAACTCGTTCCTGAGAGCAGAGAAGAGAGCTGTGGAGCCTGACGGGGTCTGAGCATGTAAGTGGAGGCTCCTCTTGCTGCCATTCTGGGCTGGGCTCAGAGGGTGGGACCAGCAGGGTCCTTGGCTGGAGTCCTGGGTTCAAGTCCTGCCTTGGCCACAGGCTGGCTGTGTGACCCTCCATGGGGCCTCTGCATTCTCACCTGGAGACTGAAAGGCCGGGCCTCCATGGCTGCTCCCTCGGGGAGTCCTAAGATGCATTTGGGGGTGGGGTTATTGAGAGCGGCAGAGGAAGCCTAAGACAACAGGTAACAGTAGCTAAGTGTTTCCTCCTGCCAGGCACAGGCTAAGAGCTTTCCATTGGGTTCTCTGGCTGTATCCTCACCACAACTTTAAAGCAAGTGCTTTTATTGTCCCCACTTTGCCCAGGAGGAGTTGGTGGCTCAGAGAGGTTGAAGGACTTGTCCAAAGTCACACAGCTATTAAATGGCTGAGCTGGGATTTCAACCTGTGGTTTTGGAGCTCAGATAGTGAGAGGGAGAGAGTTCTTTGGGCTCAGATCACGTAAGGCCATGAGAACCACTTAGGATTTTCTTGTGGGTGTGATGGGAGTATGATTAACATCTCCTCCATGCCAGGTGCTGGGCTGAGGTCTGGGGAGCAAGTGTCTCGAGGGCTGACTGAGAATGAAGCAAGCAATAATCGTGGAGGACGGGACATGCCAGGGTGAGTGAGATGCACGCAGCCCCCCGAGGTCTCTGCCAACCAGATGCAAGTGAATGAATGACTGAGTGAATGGATGAGAGTAAACGGGGGAATGAGACTGAAAGGACCAATGGACCAACAAAGCAGGGAAGGAGAGGTGACCCAGTGTCTAGTGGACTTGGGGAGAAAGAGCTCCCCGAAACAGCAAACCTCCCTGTCCTTTTAAGGGCCCTTCCTGCCCCACCCCCATCCCTGCCCTGGCTGAGCAGGTGCCAGCCCAGTGGGATCAGCGGGATACCTACCCTCAGAAGCAGGAGGGCATCACCTGGGGGAGGCCGGCTCTGCCCCACACCCTAATCTGGCCTAACCTTCTCACCATGAGTGTCCACTCTGGGCCAGGACACATAGGTGGGGCACTGACTCGGGAAGGTCCCTACGCTTGAGTGGCAGAGGTGTTTCTCCCTCCTACGCAGGATACCAGGCACTTAATGAAGCATCTTAGTGGCACTTGAGGGGTCTTAGTAGTTGGCATTTGCTTCCAGAGAATGAATTATTTCAAGAAGGTGAGAGGTGAGGACATGGCCCCTTCTCACTGGTAGGGAGAAGTGGTTAAAGAAAAGACAGAAATTTCTGAGAGCAGTTAACCCCCTAGGCCAGCCACGACCCCAGGTTCCTCCTTGTAAAATGTGGTACCCATGGGGGATTCCTTAAGCAGGAGTCAGGGGCCAGGGGCACAGGAAGAGCCCACCTACCTAGGGAGCGCCCACCCTAGCCATGAAGAGCCTGTAGCAACCTCCAGGAGACAGGCACATGTTCTGACAAATGGGCAAGTACCCACTGTACAGGGCAGTAGAGGGCACTGGCTACAGGGGAAATAGGAGAGGGCTGACCTCTTTTGGTCTCTCCAGGCTGATCTATGCTTGGCAGCCTCTCCTCTTCAAAATTCACAGCATGTATACGTCCTCATATAACTCTCTCTTCCTGGCTTTTTTTGCCACCTGGAATGCCATCCATCCATCCATCCATCCATCCATCTGTCCATCCATCCATCCATCCATCCATCCATCCATCCATCCATCCGTCCATCCATCCGTCCATCCGTCCGTCCGTCCGTCCGTCCGTCCATCCATCCATCCATCCATACATACATCCATCCGTCCATCCATCCATCCATCCATCTGTCCATACATCCATCCGTCCATCCGTCCGTCCATCCGTCCATCCATCCATACATCCATCCATCCGTCCATCCATCCATCCATCACTGTCTTGATGGAGGGCGTGCTCCAGTGTTAAGAACACTGCAGTGGACAAGACAGATGAGGGGCCCTGCCCTCAAGGTGTTTACTTTCTAACTGGGGAGGGGATGTGTATGGAAGGGATACAGTATACAATGTTCATATCTAGTAAATAGTGTGGTAACACACATATGTCTCCCCCCACCTCTGTAAAGAGAATATAACAAGGTAATGGGAAGGGGTGTGCCTGGGGGGTGGGGGAATTCAGCTAGTGGTCAGGGAAGTCTCTGATTTCAGTGGAGTCTCTGAGGAGGAGAAAAGCCAGCCACTCAAAGCTCTGGCGCAAGAGGGCTCAGCCAGAGGCAACCACAGAGCCAAGCTGGAAGGTGGAAAGGAGGCCATGTAGCGGTCTTATAAGCCACAGAAAGGAGTTCGGTTTTTTTCTAAGAACGCTTGGGCCTACTGACCCAGATCCCTCCCCGTCTTAAGGCTCACTTTCCATATCCTCAGGCCTCCTCCATGAAGCCTTCCTTGAATGCCTGCCTTGCCCTCCTCTGCCAGCCTCCTGGACCGCTCGCTGGCAGTCACCCCACTCTCGCCCTCCCTCTCCTGCTGTCGTGGAGAATTTGTCAGGGGGCTATCATCCTCGGGGCCCCCTCTCACCTTCCCAGGAGGGTCCCCTGATGCACAGGCCAGCTCCCCCCCAGCCACCCTGGCCTCCAAGGACACAGATGCTCCCACCCCTCTCCCTTCAGTGCAGCCCAGAGAGCCTAGAGCATCACAGAGACTCGCCTAAGGTACAAGGAGACCACAGGAGGCCCCGAGGCCCACAGACTGCATGTTGTTCTCCACGAACAATGCTCCTGCCCATCTAATTGGATCTGAGGACAGAAAGGAAAGGGGAGTGTATCCGGCTCCCAGGGCTGCCACAGCAAATGACCACCAACTTGGTGGCTCAAAACAACTGAAATTTATTCTCTCCCAGTTCTGAGGCCAGAAATCTGAAATCAAAGTGTCAGCAGGCCACGCTGCATCTGAAGGCTCTAGGGAACAATCCTTCCTTGACTCTCCCAGCTTCCGGCAGCTCTAGGCGTTCCTAGGCTTACAGCAGCATCACCCCAAGCTCTGCCCCTGCCTTCACGTGCCCCTCACCCCAACCCCCAGCCTGTGGCTCAAATCTCCCTCTGCCTTTCTTTTGTAAGGACACCTGTCTCTGGGTTGGGTGCCCACCCTAAATTCAGGATGACCTCATGTTCACAATCCTTAACTTAATTACATCTGCAAAAACCCTTTTTCCAAATAAGGTCATATTCACAGGTTGCAGGGGTTAGGATGTGGACGTACCTTTTGGGGGCCACTCTTCAACCCACTACAGAGGTTATGGGAGAGTCCACAGGGCTGACCAGACACCTGAGAGAGTCTTGGATCCCTAACTGGATTGCAATCACCCTGAGGGGAAGGGATGACTTTCTACACTCCCTCCAGCCCTGGCAATACCTGGCATGGAGCTGGGTGTAATGAATGTGGGTGTTGCCTGATTCCCTCGGGAGGGATGGGGCACTGTCTGGAGAGAGTGGGTCAAGGGTCTCTGGAGCCCAAGGTGGGAGAGACAAGCTGTGAGGATCTGAAAGCTGAGTGAATGGGGGAGAGGGGTCCTCTCTGGCTCTGCAGGCTGATGTGGCACCCAGGGGAGAAGAGACAAATTTCCCAAAGCAATGAAAGGAAAGAAGATGGGAGGGTTACTAGAGGGACACCCCCACCCTACCCGAACCGACATGTATGCTATGGGCTGAATGTTTGTGCCCCTCAAAATTCATGTTGAAACCCTAATGCCCACTGTGATGGTAATTAGGAGGTAGAGCCTTTGGGAGGTAATCAAGTCATGAGGGTGGGGCTCTCGTGAATGGGATTAGTGCTCTTATAAAAGGGGTCCCACAGGGTTAGCCCCTCTGACATGTGAGTATACAGCGAGAAGTCGGCAACCTGGAAGAGGGCCCTCACCTGACCACGCTGGCAAACCTGATCTCAGACTTCCAGGTTCCAGAACTGTGAGAAATACATTTCTGTTGTTTATAAGCTACCCAGGCTGTGGTATTTTGTGACAGCAGCCTGAAAGGACTAAGACAGGGTGACATGACACAGGCAATGCCTGTGGGGAGAAAAAAGGAATAATTAATCTTTTACTCCCCCGGCTCTCTGCAGGCTTACAACCTGGCGTGGGTCCTTGTGTGAAGTGGGTCAGTCCCGCAAACGAACCCTGTGTTTGACTGCCCGGATCGGGTGCCTCAGACTATTGTGGTGCTGACAGATTGATGAAGACAGACGCTCTGACATAAAGAGCCTTGGGCGTAGGAGGACCAAGAGAACCTAATGCATGAACCTGCTCATGGCTGTTCCTTCACCATGAAAAGCAAAAACAAACATCACTCCTTCATTTCCATCCCTTTAATTTCAGAGCAGCTGATAGCAAACCCCAACTCCAGGAGTAACGCCAGTAGGCAGGGACCCAAGTTGCTCCAGTGAGAATCATCCCGGGACTTTTGATGGTTTAGAGCATGCAGCTACCTGAAGGGTACACTCTGGGCCCTTAGAATACCCCCCTCAAAAAACAACCAACCAACCTCACAGCCCACTTCTCTGATGCCTCAGGTTATAGAGTCAGAATTTAGTTTCTTCGATGTAAGATTTTGGTTAAGATACAGAAACTTCTCTCTGGAGAATGACAGGGAGCCTTGTTAAATCATTCAGACCTGAGTATGAACAAAGCATCAGCTTTTCACTGGACAGGAGGGTCTGGTTAGGGGACAGAGCACAGAGGCCTTGAGGGAAGGTAACATGACGGGCAGAAAAGAGAAGAATGGAGAAACAAAGTCAGCCTTTGCTGGCGTCCCATGTTCAGCTGTCTCCTGACTGTGGCTTGGGGGCAGGCCTCTGCTTGTCTCTCCAGAGCTGCCCCTGAAGCCAGTATGCCACCTCTGCCCTGATGCAGTCTGGGGACAGCAGGCCACCGGCTCACCTGCTTTCAGCCTCTGATGTGGCTGAGATGACATCCCCACTACTTGTGGCCTTGTGCCTGGCCCAGACTGCACTCTGCCACCCAATCCTGCTCCTCACCTGCTACACCTGGCCTTGCTTGCGCTTGACCCGGACCAGTAGAGACAAGGGGCCATTTGGGCTGGGGGAAGGCTGGGGTGAAGCCCAGACGCTGAGGCTGGAAACAGTAGGCACATGCAGGTTCTGGAAGGACATGGTCCCGATGGGGAAGGTCCACAGCCCAGGGGGTCCTGACTCCATGCCCTGAGTTCTGGCTCCCACGAATCTCTCTCTTCCAAATACGTGCCAAGGGCCCGCCCTGGCTTAGAGTCTAGCATGGTAAGCATTTGTGGGTTTTGCCAGTCAGCATTTGTATTGTAGTACCCGAATTTTCTTTTGAGGAACAATCCCTCCTTCATTCTTAGTCTGTATGATTTTAGGAGGGCTCATCTTATCCCAGACTCCTGGAGTTACCAGTCAGTATAGTCCAGCCATGGGCATGTGACCCAAGATGGTCCAGTGAGAATCAGTTGGGGACTTTTGGTGGAACCACCAGAAAGAGAAGTGCTCTTTCTACAGGGCCTGCTAACGCATAAACTGTAAGCCCCAACTTGCTAGGAAGCATCTTTGCACATTCCCATCACCATTTGGGGAAAGCCTATATAAGAATGAAGTCACCAGAGAGGAAAGCAAAGCTGAGAGCTAGAGAGACATATGATTTGGTCACCTAGATCCAGCCATGCCTGAAACCATTACCCCTGAGGTTTTCAGTTATGTGAGTCAATAAATTTCCTCTTTTTTCTTAAACCAGATCGAGATGGGTCTAGTCTTTGTCACAAGAGGCTCCTGACTAGTAAGTATATCTAGTTCTGCCATTTACTATTGTGTGATATGAGGCAAGTCACAACCTACTGAATCTCAGTTTCCTCAAACTGCAAAATGGGCACAGTAATACCTAACTCAAAGGATTATCAAGAGGAGCCAATGAACAGGTGTGTAAAAGCATTTAACACAGAGCCCAGCCCATAATAAATGTTGAACAAATGGGATCTCTTATGAGCTGACAACTCTAGGTCAAGTAGGTGAGGTGGGATGGGGGTGGGGGCACAACCTGGTCCAGCCCCCCTCCTCACTGGGCACATGGGGTCCAAGCACTGTGGTGCTCCTTGTATACCCTTCCACCTGGCTTCCCCACCCAAGGCCAGATACTAACTCCCTTCAGCCTGCAGAACCTTTGCCGATTCAAACCCTGCCCCCTAAGCACACGTCTTTCACACAGCTCCCATTTCACCTCTTCCTCCACCTGCCCAGTTCACAGAGGAGAGGGACACAGTGGAGTCAGGAATACTCACTCCATCCGCCCACCTTGGGGCACTCTGGGATGACTCACACAGGTGCGGCTCCCACACCCCACCCCCGGCACTCCCCGTCCCCTGTCCCACACACTCAGGGAAACAGCCTTACAAAAATCCACTGGGGTTTCGCCATCAATTGAAACCTTAACCCTCTTGCAGCCACAGCACGCTTACCATAAGAACTGGCACACCTAGGAAGGAAAAGTCATCTCCCAAGTTCTGGTTTGGAGGTTCCCATACCTAGTGCAGGCCAAGCTTAAGGGAACAAAATCCTTCATTCCCCCATCCTTAGTGGGACCAGGGGGGATTTACGGGTGTCTGCCAGGACTTCCCTGGTGGCGCAGTGGTTAAGAATCCACCTGCCAATGCAGGGGACACGGGTTCGAGCCCTGGTCCGGGGAGATCCCACATGCCGCGGAGCAACCAAGCTCGTGCACCACAACTACTGAGCCTGCGCTCTAGAGCCCGAGAGCCACAACTCCTGAGCCCACGTACTGCAACTACTGAAGCTCGCGTGTCTAGAGCCCATGCTCTGCAACAAGAGAAGCCACTGCAATGAGAAGCCTGTGCACCGCAATGAAGAGTAGCCCCTGCTCGCCACAACTAGAGAAAGCCTGCACACAGCAGTGAAGACCCAATGCAGCCAAAATAAATAAATAAATAAATGTGGGTGTCTGCCAGAAATACAGCATCAAGCCCTGGCGTATCAGAAGTTTTAATACATCTTTACTGAACCAGATGGAATCGAAGGCTTTTTGAATGGCCTTACAGAGCTATGGGACCAGAACAATTTTTTCTTTATTTTGTAAAAAAACACTTTGGGGGGCGGGGAATATAATATACATACAGAAAAGTGCATATGCATATGTAAAACTCAATGAATTTCACAGACTGAACTCACCTATGTTACCAGCACCCAGGCCAAGAAACGGAGCATTGCCTACACCCCAGACCTTCACTGCACAGATTTTAAGTGGGGGTGGTTCTCTGAAGCTCCGTAACTATCTTATTCTCATGACATTTTGTGCTGGTATGGATGTGAAATCTCTAGACTGACTGTGTGATATCTATTGCAGAGAGGGGACACTAACACATTTATTGATTTTAGTGATATTTACCTTTATTTTCTTTTATTTAAAAATATGTGCTTTATCATTTGATTCAAGTGGCAGCAAATTTAAATGCATAGTGAATGCAGATCCCTGGAATGAGGACCCTTTTTTTTGTGAAATGTGAACACATGTTCGATGTGTTAACTGTCATTAATTAGACAAGGAACAAATGGTTACCTACAAGGTTAGCTGTGGGAAGAACAGTGGAAACAGAAACAAAGCCCCTGAATTTGCTGACTTGTTCTCCCTTGTGCTGGAGAATGCCCAGGGTTGGTCTTATCCCTGACATAGACTGGAGACATTTCATTAGCTATAAGATCTTACTTTAGGGCAGTCCAGGTCTTATGAATTGCCTGTAAGGTAGCCGGCATCTAGGGATTTCCAATGATATCAATTCCGAGAAGGCTGTTGGCCATGATGGCACTGTGGGTTGGCGGGCAATGAAAGCTGCCCCAGTCTGACTCTGGGAGGGAGAGAGAACATCACAGTTGACCTCCAAGGTGGTCCTTAGCCTCAGGGAAGGAAGAGGCTTTGTATTAAATATAACAGTACTTAACGTGGCCACGCTGAGGACAAACGTCACTTGGGTACCATTGGGGCTCCTTAGGGCACCGGCTGTGGTCTCATTCAGAGCTGAGCTTGGACAGGGCTGAGCACACCCTGGAAGGTGCTTGGGAAACCCATGTAATACCTACTCTAATGGTGGGACAGGTGGCAAAGGCCGAGGGCACTGGCCTTCCCAACCACCATCACGTTAGTCTGGTTTTACCTTTCAGCTGCGTTTTTCTTTTCTTGGTCTGGCAGGAAGGTTAAAAAAAAAAAAATCGAAATCTAGGACTGTTGAGCTGCCAGAAGCAGGATGAGTGTGGGTTGTAGAGCTGAGAGGCCCCAGGTCTTTAAAGCCTCTGTGTCCTGGGCACTTTAAACTGCCTGAACGTCAGGCTTCTCATATGGCAAACGGGATCATAGGGCTGGGATGTGGATTAGAAACAGCACCTGAGACAAACACAGCACACAGTGCTGGGCACACGGGAGACAAGTGACACAAGATGCCTGCTGTTACAGAGAAGGATGAGGACAAATCACTTGATGTTTGGCCATTGTCCATAAAGTTGTATGGTGACCTTGAATTTGTCTGATTTCCAATCCTTCCCCCATCCCCGCTCCTAGTCCATTTTCCACCCAGCAGCCCAAATATTTTTAAAATGAAGGCTTTCCTGGGACTTTCCTGGTGGTCCAATGGTTAGGACTCCGTGCTTTCACTGGCAGCGGCATGGGTTTGATCCCTGGTTGGGGAACTAAGTAAGATCCCACAAGTGGCGAGGTGTGGCCAAAAAGAAAGAAAGAAAGAAAGAAACCTTTCCTTAAACCTTTCAGTGACTTCCCAGCACACTGAGAAGAAAACCGAAACTCCTTGCCGTGACCCAGCAGGATCTGACTCATGCCTCCCTCTCCATCTCATCGCATCAGGCCAGCACCAGGCGTGCTGGGCTTCAGTGAGCACCTTCCCACCTTGGGGCCTGCGTGCATGCCCCCCTCTCTACTGGGACACTGTTCCCGATGCCCTTTTCATGGCTAATGCCTTCCATCCTTTGGGTCACCTCATCGGGGAGGCCTTGGCGGACCACTATGCCTCCCTCTCCCAGGCCTTGATTGTTTCCCTCCCAGATTTCACTGTGATTTGTAATGACCTCTGTTTTTAGAAGATGTTGGGGGTAGGAGTTTATTTATTTATTTATTTTTGCTGTGTTGGGTCTTCGTTCCTGTGCGAGGGCTTTCTCTAGTTGTGGCAAGCAGGGGCCACTCTCCATCGCGGTGCGCAGGCCTCTCACTATCGTGGCTTCTCTCGTTGCGGAGCACAGGCTCCAGATGCACAGGCTCAGTAGTTGTGGCTCATGGGCCTAGTTGCTCCGCGGCATGTGGGATCCTCCCAGACCAGGGCTCGAACGCGTGTCCCCTGCATTAGCAGGCAGATTCTCAACCACTGCGCCACAAGGGAAGCCCTTGTAATGACCTCTTTATATGAGATCTTATATCTTATATGATGTCTCCTTTACTACGATATCCTTAGGGCCCAGCATAAGGACTGGAAGGCCATGGCCCCTGTTTGACATCTGCTGAATGGATAAGTGTGAGTGTGTGTGTTGACACACCCTTGCTCCAGACTGTCTTATTTTCACACATGCGTATCCCTGAGGGAACTACACAAACGTGGCTCGCCACGCAAACGCTGGGGCCTGCTGTACCAGACCAGGGCTGCAGTGGGGATGGACTCACCCTCCAGGACCCAGACAGAGCGGGGCCAGAGAGTATGGTTAACTCAGAGTCCAGCATCAGGGCCAGGCTGTCCCCACTCCGTGTGGGGTGTGGCGGGCGTGGTGAGCAGTGGCTCAGCCCCATCCCTGTGGGAGCCTGGGAATAAAGGGCCCTATTCAACCGTTGCAGCCTCAGCTCCTCCCCGCCAGGGGAGGCTGCCCTCAGGAAAGGGGACGGTGGGACGCTGGGCAGTGCTTCCCGCCAGGCTCTTCCTGGGCCATGGACCACAGCAGGGATGGATGATCTGTGGGGGAGGGGCAGCCAAGGGTACAGGGCCTCCGGGGCTCGAAGAGACACAACAGAAAGGCCCAGCCAGAGGAGGAGGCTCTGAGGCAGGCAGGGGCAGTCCTGGTTCAGGGCGTGATGCTGAAAAGCCCAGTTCACCATCGATGCTCTGAAGCAGAGGAAAATCCCCAGGATGCAGAAGCCCACTGGAAAACTGCCCCATACCACAGGCCTGGCCACGCCAGCCAGAGGGGCGCTTGCCTGGCTCTCTCGGGGTAGACACTGTTCCCCAAAGCCTGCTTTTCTTGAGCTTTGGCTCTGTTGGTAGAACTGAGCCCAGACAATCAACTCTCTTCAGCAACTTCCTACCAGTATTTTCCATGATTCCACCCGCTCCTGCAAGGGAGGTGAGAATGATATAAATGATAGATCACATTCATTGAGTACTTGGTGTGTGCAAGCACTGTGCTATGTATTGATACTTTATATTTTTATTCTGTTATTTGATCTTCACAACAACTTATGATATGGGTACCTGGGTACTGTTGTTACTCCCATTTTACAGATAGGTAAACTGAAGGTCAGAAAAGTTGAGCGACCTGCCCAAGGTCACACAGCCAGTAAGTGGTAGAGTGGAGACTGGATGTGCCACGTTCTCTGTCTCTGGCCGCCTGAAAGTGCCTGGCCTCTTAATTCTTTCGCTATGTTCCTTTCTTTGTGTGGACCTTTCCACAGGCGGTACATCTCAACCCTCTCCCCGCCCCATAAACAAGGTCAGCATGCATCCTTCACTCACTTGCTAATTATTCAGCTCTCCCCAGTGCCTGTGCTGAATTGGGGGCTGAGATGTGATGGTAAACAGTACAGACATGGCCCCTGCCCTCAAGAGGACACGGTCTGGGTTGGCACTGTGCCGCGGTGTGATCGGTTACGATGGGGACACACAGGAGGGAGACAGGCCTGAAAAGTGGTAAGAATGAGCCAGGCTAAGGGAAGGGGAAAGAATGTTCCAGGAGGAGGGAAGAGACTGAGCGAAGGTCCAGAGATAAAAGAAGCCAGCTAGAGTAAGGTCAATGTGGCTGGAGGGGTGTGTGTGTGTGTGTATAAGTGTGTTGGGAAGTTATGAGGTGCTCGAACAGACAGTGGGTAACAGGGGTTCAATCACACGGACCACACAGCATAACAGAACCATTAACATTATACATTTCAGAAACACACGTTCCTGAACCTTCAACGCCAAGGACCACAGTTTTTACCTGGGGAGACACAGGCACCTTCAGACCCTTCTGAAGCCCTTCTCAAGTTTGAAGCCCAAGCGGGGCTCACTTGGTCCTGGTCACTGGTCAGGAACGCACAGCACAAGCTCAAAACTGTGTTCTCACCAGTGTCTACACCCACCACAATCCAAATGGATCCCGGGGGTAAAACCAGGAGACCCGGAGGTCATTGCGTCCAGCCCCCTCACTTTCTGAGGTCGAGGCTGAGCTCAGAGAGGACCATATATTGCTCAACTTTGCACAGCAAGTTAGCAGCCAGGATGGGACTCAGCAGGTCTTGGGCTGGCAGCCTGGTTCTGAGGTGGACTTTGAAGCTTCTGCACTTACAAGTTACACTCCCCAGGGTCCCCAACTCAGCTGTTTTTCTTACTTCCAATTTCTACCCCAATCCTAACCCAACAAGAGCTGCCACCACTGACACCGTCTCACAGAACTGAGGACCCAAAGGAGCCTGTGGTCGTCTGCCTCCAAGGTGGTCCTTGGTGACTCTGGCCTCCGGCTCCTCACGCCTTATAGTTCCCTCCCACGCTGGACAGGGCTGACCTGGGGAGCCAGTAGGATATTTTGGAAATGATGGTGTGCCTTCCAAGACTAGGTTAGAAAAGATATCGCAGCTTCTTCTTGATCTTCCTCTGGGGTCACTCACACTGTGGAAAGCCAGCTGCTGAGTTGTAAGGACACTTAAGCAGCCCTATGGAGAGGCCCACTTAGGAAGGAACTGAGGCCTCCTGCCAACAGCCAGCACCAATCTGCACGCCACTAAGTGAGCCATCTTGCCAGTGGATCCTCCAGCCCCATCGTCTTTAGATGACATTGACTACAATGTCACAAGAGATCCCAGCTCAAAACCATGCACCTAAGCTATTCCTGAATTCCCGGCCCAAAGAAACTGTGAGATAATAAACATTTACTGTTGTTTTAAGCTGCTAAATTGTGGGGGCAGCAGTAGGTGACTGATACAGGGCCCAGCAGAGCTCTTGAGAGAATGAGGGCCCCTGGGTTACCTGAATCAGAGCTATGTGGGGTATTGACTACAAATGCAGATTCCTAGGATTTACCCAGACCCCCTGAATTAGATAGAAGGGTGCGAGTCTGCATTTTATTTATTTATTTGTTTGTTTGTTTATTTATTTTTGACTGTGTTGGGTCTTCGTTTCTGTGCGAGGGCTTTCTCTAGTTGCGGCCAGCGGGGGCCACTCTTCATTGCGGTGCGCGGGCCCCTCACTGTCGCGGCCTCTCTTGTTGCAGAGCACAGTTTCCAGACACACAGGCTCAGTAGTTGTGGCTCACGGCCTAGTTGCTCTGCGGCACGTGGGATCTTCCCAGACCAGGGCTCGGACCCGCGTCCCCTGCATTGGCAGGCAGATCCTCAACCACTGCACCACCAGGGAAGCTCAGTCTGCATTTTTAATAAAGTCCCCCCAAGTGAATCTCATGTACCTTTTAGGCTTAGAAGTACTGAGCAAATCTAACTTACTTTACAGATCTAAAGAGGCTCAGGGAGCTGGTGGTTTGAGCCTTATCACACATCCAAGCTGAGGCGGCCGGGGCCTAGAATTACTACCTGATTTCTGGTTCATTGCTCTTTCTACTTATTTCCTCCTTTGTCCATTTCAGTTTGCTTTTTTGAGAAGTGTAGGCTTTGTTTTCTTTTTTTTGATTTATGTTAAAAACATGCACAAAGCAAAATGCTATATAATCGATCGTTTGTCTGCTGAAGAGCTTGCTTTGCCTGGGAAGAACTTTTCAGCACCACCCAAAACGTGGGCCTAACGCTAAAAGGAGTAGGGGTACTAGGTCATGCAGAGGGGCTGGTGCTGCTATAGAACACTGTGCCAGAAAAGGCACCTTTGGGACTTCCCTGGTGGTGCAGTGGTTAAGAATCCGCCTGCCGCTGCAGGGGACACAGGTTCCATGCCTGGTCCGGGAAGATACCACATGCCGCAGAGCAACTAAGCCCATGCACCACAACTACTGAGCCTGCGCTCTAGAGCCCGTGAGCCACAACTAGCCACAACCACAACTACGCACCTAAAGCCCGTGCTCCGCAACAAGAGAAGCCATAGCAATGAGAAGCACGCGCACTGCAACGAAGAGTAGCCCCCGCTCGCCACAACTAGAGAAAGCCTGTGTGCAGCAACAAAGACCCAATACAGCCCAAAATAAATAAATAAATAAAATAAATTTATATAAAAAAGAAAAGGCACCTATTCTACTTACCTAGATGCCTCAGCTCCAGGCTTTTCTCCCAGGCAAACAAAACTCAGCGTGTACAGGGCAGAGACAATGAACAAAGACATGATGGGAGTCTACCTTAAACCCTGCCAAACTGTCACCCCAGTGGGTGCGAATGATAATCCCACTTTCATTTGCATAGCACTTCGGTGCTTAGAAAGAACTCGTGCACAATCTTATTGAATTACCTTTGCAGATGGCAACATAGGTAGCTCTGAGACACATTCAGGCATTCACTTGGCACATTTGTTGAACAGCTACTATGTGCCAGGTAACACACTAGGCACAGGGGATATATGGATTTGTTTCTTTACTTAAACACTTATATATGTTTACTATGAGAGAGGCACTGGTTTAAGCACTTTACAAATCTTAACTCACTTAATCCTCACAACCGCCCAACAAAGCAGATATCATTCTTCTTCCCATTCAACAAGGGCACTGAAGCACCAGAGAGGTTAAGTAACTTTCCCAAGACCAAACAGCTAGTAAGGGGCAATATGGGGATTGGAACCGAGGCAATCTGGCCCTAGACTCCACCCTCCTAACCAAGATAAAATAAGACATGGTTCCCGCTCTTCAAAAACTCTGGTTTTCAAAACCTCCATGACCACAGAGGAAGTAACAGAATCTCAGAGCTATCTTCTGACTCTCCCCAAGTCACACACTCCTGGGACTAAAGGCAGTGTTACTTTGCTTCATTGGATGCGTCTGTTCACAAAAAAAAATTTAGCAGAAGATGGGTGCCAGGGCGGTGAATGCGGGCATTTCTAGAGCCCAGAAAGAGAGAGGAGGCCCCAGCAGTAAGTCTGAAGTATCCCGAGACACCAAAGCAGACGAACAAGGCTTGCTCACTGCCCAGGCCACTGTGATTTGTGACCGTCTACTGCCAGGCAGTACTCATGCCTCCAGATATCTGGGGGCAGTGTTATTTATAGGTCACACTTCTATTTATATCTTCATTGAATTCCTGCTCACCCTAGCTAGATCCCCCCCACCACCGCCCTCAGAACCTAGAGAGGAAAGGATAAGAACTCTTTTTTACCAAGTGTGTCAGGGCAAAGGTGAAGGTCAAAGCCTTGGCTGTGTGTGCAGCCTTTCAGCAGGAGCCCTTCACAGGGAAGCGTTCAAGACAAGGGGGCTTTCTACACTTTCCAAAGGAAATGGGGGTTGGGGGAGGACACAAAGCTGGCCTTATACAGAGGCAGCCACATTCTGCCAACACGGTGGGATTTGAGGTGGGCCTAGAAGACCTCTTTTCCCCTAAAATGTTTTCCCTTTTGCATATTTCATCATTAGGCATTTATTCCTTTGGTCTTAATAGTATTATATGACAAAATGTTGGGACTGTGTGTGAGAAAACCTAGACAGTATCAAGTCTAATCCTTGTGTTTCACAGGTGGGGCAACTCAGGCTTGCTGAGGGGCTAGGACCTGTCCTCATGGGGGGATCTGAATGAATAAGACATGGTTCCTGCTCTTCAAAACTCCAGTTTTCAGAGTCCCTATTATCAGGGAGGAAGAAACTGAAGCTCAGAGGTATTTTCTGACTTTCCCCAAGTCACAGGCTGCTGGGACTAAAGCCAGGTCTGATTCCTTTCTCAATAAATGGAAATCTATTACCATACACAGGAGACCATCCCAATGCTGGAAGAGCTGTCGGGCACAGCAAAAGAAACTGGGGACAGTAAAGCAGGCTCAGAATTCCTCGCTCACCTGCCCTTTACGAACAAGTAAAACCACATGATGTTTCCTAAGGTTCTGTTTGGTGCCCCAAATGAAAACTTCCTGGTTTTAGGGTCACACAGAGAAATAAAGGTAAAGTGGGACTTCTTTCTTATTTTTAGTCCCTTGTTGTGGTTTAGGAAACAGTATCTGTGATGATTGTCACTGCATGGTTAGTTTAGAAATTTGTGTTTACAAAGCCAGCTGGCAAGTCATTCCTTTTGGGCACTATGCCTGCAATTCCAGCATCTAACACGAGGTGGCTGGTTAAGTGAAAGGCAACTGAGAAAATACTGTCATCTAGATAAGACCTTTACTGTCAGAACATGACACTTCAGTAAAAGGACAACATTGACCAACCTCTAATTGACATAGTAAAAAAACCATAACATGAAACTTGAAACAAAGTTTAAAGAAATGCAAACACTCTGGTGCGGGTGGCATACCCCTGCTAGCCTGAGTCTTCATCTATAAAGTGTGGTTGCTGACATTAAAAGAGATTACTATAAGCACATGAAACCCTTTGCACAATATCTGGCTAAAGTATGTACTTAATAAATGCAGCTATAATCCTTAAGTAGAAATCTTCTTTCATTTATAACTGTTTAATCTGTTAAAAGTTCCAAGCCTCACACACAGTTTCTCAGGAAGCTGTTTTCAACTTTTCCCCTGTAGCCAATTTAACAATAAGGTGTCTCCGGACCACTCAGCTCATGTGTGAACTCTTTTTCTAAAGCAAGTCTTTCTATTGAAAGAGAAGGGCTCTGCCAACACAGGTCCTACTTAAGGCATCTTCACCAATTACCAGCTATTAAAGTCGGTAATAATCTGGTAAAGTTACCACATCAGAAACAAAAAGCTGAGAAGTAAAAAAAACTTGCCAATCAGAGAAGGCACCAAATTACCAGTCACTGGCTCGTCTCAACTCTCTTCCTTTGGCTTGTTTTGAAACTTAGGTCTGCAATAATTGTTTTATACAGAAGAGCAAAAGATACTACTTGAAAATCTCAGTTTATTTTTTTGTCTTTACCTTTTTGCTGGAGACTCCTTAAAAGAGACCCAAGGCTTTTCCCCTCCTAACAGTACAACACAACTGGACACACAGACTTTAGACACACTCGTGCCATGTTAACTTCAAAACCAGCAGCGGTTCCTAGGCCAGTTTCTCTCATCTCCAGACTTTTGAAACAACAACCTTAGCAATCACCTTGGTCCCAAACTTCATTCTGTCTTGGAAGGGAGGGGAGAGTGTGGCTTACAGCTGACGATGGAGTGTGGCTGGGGCCTGCGCATCCTCCCGGTTAGGCGGTGATGGGGGATAGAGGGCTGTCCTGTGACTTACACCCCTCCCACACAAAACAGGCAGGCAACTCAGGTGTGTGTAGGGATGTGAGACCAACGAACCGGCCCTCACAGGTTACCTGTGGGAAGCCTCGTCTCCCATGCACCTCTGCTTTAGGTCAGAAATCGACTTACCGACGCAGGTTCAGTGGTTCATATTATGTGAATGGCCTGAATGTAATCAAACAATCAGGAAGTGCTGAACGCAATCAGCCAGCCTACTGAAGGGCTTCAATGGACCTTAAAACGGGGCTTCTCAAGCTTTCCTGCACGTACAAATCACCTGTGCGTGTCATTAAAATGCAGACTGTAACTTAGCGGGTCTGAGGTGGGGGCCAAGACTCTGTATTTCTAACAAGCTCTCAGACGATGCTCGTGCTGCTGATCTGTGAGCTACATTTTGAGCAGCAGACCTTGAAATGCACAAGACTGCCTGCAAGACCTCACGCCTGGAAAGGAGCCCAGAGAGACAGCTCACCCTTTTGTGTGGAGCCCTGCACTAAGATTCACCGGATCACCATCAAGTATTGAGCGCTTGCTGTGTGCTTCACAGATAACATTTCATCTGATGCTCTCAACAGCCCTGGGGGTATTGCACAGATGAGGGTCACGATGGACGTGCAGAGGTGCTGAGTAAGGCTGGCCTTGGGTCACACGGCTAGGCTATTGAGAGGCTGAGGTGGGATCAAACTCTAAGGCCTCCAGTGTTGAAATGCAACACTTAACTGCCTTCGTCATGGAAAAAGTAGAGTTTCAGACAATTAGCACCCAGGTGTGAACCCAGAGGTGTTTGAGCCCAAAGCCAGCGTTTGGAACCACCATGCTCTGGGGCTGGTAGAGCTGAGTCACACAGCTTCCTTCGGCAATGCAGCTTTAGAAATTCTCCCTGAGATCTGCCCCGTTTGTTCTCACTAAGGGGAAATCCAGCCCTTGGGCTCTGGCCTGCCGGGAAACAGAAGCGTAGCCCTTTTCCCTGACTCCCTGCCCCTGAAGGGTAGAGAGGGGCCAGTGCTGCCAGCCCTGCCTTCTGAAGGTGCATTCAGGTGAACAGACTCCACCTTCAGCCCGTGCCAGTCCCTCAGGCCCACTGTGGTCTGCAGGCCGGTGGCCTGGCAGCCTGGGGCCTCCTCGGTGGATGTCAGTTCTTGGAGCTGTGGAGGTGAGGGGGGAGGAGGTGTTTTCAGGGCTCACAGCAACTGTACTGCTCGAAGCCAGGCGGCCTCTGGATGAATGGTGCATCAGTTCATATGGGCCTGGGGCATCTCCAAGAGTCAGCTCAGCTCCCGCCAGGGAAGAGCTCTGGCTTGGGGCTCTGTCCTTGGGCTGGGTCCAGTTGGGGTGACCTTGGAGAGCAGTGGAGCGGTCAGGCCAGGGACACTGGAGATTTGCCACCAGCACCTCTTACCTCCTAAGAAGGGGGGCCCCGAGCTCCCTCTCAATGGACCTCAGTGTTCTTCCTGCACCACCACTACCCCTGCCACCCCTCCTACCCCCCTGGACCCAGAAGCCAGAGCGCCTAGTGCCCGGAGTCTCCTGGGGAGAGAGGCTGGTGGCGGGACTCCCCACCACAAAGCACCTTTCATATGTGCCAAAGGCTTCAGCACCTCAGGGAGGAGGGAGGAAGTTTCCTTTCACCCCCAGGGTGAAGTCCAAGGCTGGAGTTAGGGGAAAGGTCCTGGGAAAACTGGGTCCGCATCTCGGGCAGGGCTGCCCCCCACAGAACCTGGGCATTGTCATTCTCAACCCCTCCCTCACCCCCAGCTCCAATCCATCAGTGAGGCCTCCTGGCTGTTCCTCTAAAATACATCTCAGATCTAGTTCCCTCCACACCATTGCCCAGCCCGGGTCAAGCCACCCTCCTCTCTTGTCATGCCCTGTCCAGCCTCCATGGGGCTCCCTACCCCAGGCTTGCTCCCTTTCCCTTCCAGTGTATCCCACAAGCTCAGCTGAGGGATCCTTTAGAAACAGAAATCTGATCACGGGGCCTCAGCCTAAAACCTTCAGAAACCTCTCGCCACACCTAGGACGAATCCTCACCCCTCAGCTTGGCCCGTGACAATGGCACGGCCTGGCCCTGTGTGGCAGCCGTGCTGGAAGCTCACACAGCCTCCTCGACCAGGCTTCTCAAGGTGCCCCCGGGGGCCCAGCCCCTGCTTCCTTCTTCCAGCTGCCCTCTTGCTGTCTCACCTCTATCACACCTGAGCTCAGGTAACTGCCCTGACAGTAATCCACACCTGAGTGTGAATTTACTGACAGTGCCACTCCTGGGGCACACCTGAGTGCCCGCTAAGCAGGAGTGAAAGGACTTGACCCTGAAAAAGGATGTTTGGGCATCAGGCAAGCAAACAACTTATTTCCAGGGGACAGAGCATAGGGGAGATCAGGAATGTCACAGAGACTCGAAATCACTGGCCTCTGGTGACTTTGCCAACGTGCGAGAAGATCCCTGGTTGCTCTATGGAACTTCTAGTCTAACGTATGCAATGCCGTGCCACAGTGATTAGCAAGAGTTACGCTGGAGTCCAGCATCCTGGCTCCCCATCCAGGGCACATTTTTGTGCACATTAAATTAGGCAGATTGACTGAGACCATGAAAAGAACACATTTCTGCTTAGGTCAGAGGCTTCTTGTGGAAGATACCTCAGGATACACTTCATTCGGGGCTGAGGGTTTGGGGTGGGCATGCAGGAAGCTGATTCCCTTCTAGAATTATCTCTGGACAATGAAGACATATAGCATGTGGTCACGAAGTGACCTGACTCTTTCCCTGGTCTTGAACTCGGGGGATGACACGGGGGAAGGACTAGGGGGCCTGATCCACACTGACTTTCAAAAGTAAAAGGGGACCTTGAGTGGCCGCCTCCAGCAAAGCTCCTTCTTCCCAGCGAGACCCGGCAGCCCTGGAGCCGAGAGCTGCAAAGCTCGTGACCCTGCTCTGCTACCACGGCGTCGGGTCCAGGGGCGCTCAGCTTCCTCTCATCTTTCAGCCCCAATCAACCATCTGGATCATCAGCCCTTCAGACAGAATCTCCTGGCAGCTTCGCAAGTTACCACAGGGAAGGAAGGGGCAGCAGGAAGTGCAGCCAGGGCTGAACTGTGGAGCAGCCTCAGCACAGAGAGGGCGGGCAGGCACAGGGCAGCGCAAAGGAAACCCACGTGCCCTGCAGCCGAGCCACCAGGCTTGCAGCACTGGCGCCTCTCCCTTTGCAGTTCACACAGCGCGTTGTAGGCGTAACACGCTTGGACCACCGTCCCAAACCATGATTAACCCATTTGGTAGACGAGGAAACCGACCCCCGATGCCCGTGACTGGGCTGAGTGGCACAGCTTACACATGCGTGTGGAGCCGTCTCTTTGCCACAGAAGACACGCTTTGGAGTTCCATGGTTCCACAACTCCTGTCTGCCCGGCTCGCTGTGGCCACTCACCCCCTACACTCCCCACCTGCTTCACACACTTCTTGCTGTTCTTAAACGTCCATGCTCAGTCACACTTAGCTGGCTGGCTCCTCAGCCTGGCACCCCGAGCGCTGATCTGCTCACGCCTGGCTCAGTTCAGGTGTCACCTCTGTAAAGCGGCCTTTTTGGGCCACCCAATCTCAGATGCCCCAGTCACAAGACCTGGCTATTTTTCTTTCTGGCACTTAGCACTATTGGAAATTGCTTACTTGTTCGTGTGCTTCCTGACTCCCCCACTGGAAGGTGAACTTCCTGAGAAGAGTGGCCCAGATTACTTTGTTCTCAGCTACATCACCAGTGCCTACAGCTGGGCCTGGCGTGTAGTAGGTGCTCAATTAATACCCGCGGCAGGCACGAACACATGCAGCTCTTCCATGTAGCGTTCAGAACCGGATGCCAAGAGCAGGCCCTGGGAACCACCCGCCCCAGATTACAGAGTGAGAGAATGATTTGGGGAGGTGGGGCCAGTAATTACAGCAAGAGAAGACCCAGCACTTCCAGAGGAGGTTACAGGCAAGTTGCTTTTAAAACAGCACACAGTACCTCTCAGGCCTATAATCTTGTTGATCTTTTGAAAACTCTGGCATTACTAGCAGACCCTACTTTTTCTCTTTCATCACGTAGGTTTGCCTTTTCTCGCCATCCCAGGTCATCAGTGGGGCTCAGAAACCTCTCAGGTCCTCTCCCTTGGGGACTGTAGCACCTGCCAGCATCTCTGAGCCACTGATTCCCTTACGGCCTCCCAGGCACTTTGGGGAGGGCTTTCTCAGGCCTGGTGGGGACAAGCAGAACTGCCTACAGCCCAGGGAGAGGGCCAGCTCTCCCCGACACCATGGACCAGCTCTAGCTAAAGACATCCCTCCCCCACTGCTTCCTTCTGTGCTGGAACAAACACCGGATCTGCTGCACAGGGCTCTGGGGGGCAGAGAGAGGAAGGACCTGGAGACCGTGCTTGCAATTCACCCAGCACCCTCCTGCGCTGGGGCTCCAGACTGCCTCTCCACTAAGGGGCCGGTATGTAAACTGGTGAGCTGCTACCAAAGAACGAAGCATGCTTGCTTTCTAAAAATACACCCCTCTAAGCCTGTGAGGTCACGAGGCTGCCTGCAAGCTGGCTGCACCTCTTAGATTAAGGTGATAGGTTCACTTTTCTTCCTAAGCAATCTAGCTTCTCCGCGCCTCACCAACCCAGGAGTATGTATACCTGTGGGTGGGACTGACTGCTATTAGGCTGAAGGGGCTTTCTGGAAGCTCAGAGGCCCAGTACCAGTCAGCACAGAGACACAGATGCCTTCCGAGTGGGAGGAGACCTCACGCAGCCTTTGCCAAGTGAGTTCACCTCTTTCTGCTCCGCTGCCTGGCTTCTGAAGCCCTTTGGTCCCTGGTCGCAGTGGTTTGCTTTTTACATCAGCAGCTACACACTCTTCTTCACTCTGTAATGACCATTTCCTCCCAGGGAGCCTCCTTGGGCTGGCAAAGTCAAGATATACAGGAAATCTACTCCAATCCCAGGATGGGCGACAGGAGATGGATTTTCCACAACAGTCTTCTAACACAAGGCAGAAAGTTCCATGTAAACAGTAGGCTGCCCTGAGAGGCTGCTGACCCCATCATGCTTGGCCCAGTGTCCTAAAGACTTCACTTCTGTCCACCTCTCCCAAAAGCAGGAGACCCCAAAAAGCACCAGATACACTTGTTGTAAGACAAGTCTCTCTGGCTCTCTTGCATTTCTGCATGTCTTGTCAACAAAGAACTCACCGCCTTTTGTCCTGAATTATCTTTTCAAAGGTGTTTGTATAGCAAACAGCTTTAGAAGACAGGGGCAGGGAGCCCTTGCTCTGGAGCAAACAGCAGGTTTGCATAGAGCCTTGGGAGACTGGGATAGTCTCTCTCCAGAGCAAAAGGGGTAGGTTTGCTTACCGCCCATTATAAAAGATGTGGGCTCCTGAAGATCTGGTTCCTCTCCTATAATGCAACCCACTGCATGTGCAGGCATTGCTCTGGGCCCATGGGGTCATGCCCTATGGGACTTGGAGGCAATACTCATGCTGCTTGCTATGCCATCATGAAGTCTTTTATCTTTGACCCAGGAGTCTCGTGTTTTCAGCTGGCATCCACGAAACTGGAGTAAGCTAACTTAACTGGCTTGCAAATAGGGTAAAATCTCAGATCTTTCCCAGTCGGTGGACTAGCTGTGCTCCCACTGGGGTCAACACCACTGCCCAATCTCTGAGCTCCGGGTCTGCCCTGTTTCCAGCAAACTCAGAAGAAGCCCCCAATTATGAAAATATACATAAACCAAAAAAAGAATGACTTAAAAAAAAAGAATGCTCTACTATGCAAAAGGACTTCTCATGTAGCTCTTTAAAAAAGAATAGCATTTAGGACACCTAAAAGATGATGTGATTTGTCCCAAAGAGCAAAATTTCACGGAACTTTTCAGGAATAAGCCTTAATGTAAAACAAGGTTCACCCCTGCTTTTCTGTTGGAGGTGGGAATGCCAAGCGGTCAGGCCTGGGAGTGGAACTTCTCAGGGACTATTGTCAAACTACCGTCTCCTTCCTAAAGACCAGCTGGCATGCTTGCTTACTGGCCCTCTCTACCTCCTTACCAAAAAAATCAATTACTTGGGTCTGTAATTGTAGGTAACTGAGTTGTGCCAATATCAATTTCCTGGGTTTGATAAGGTACGGTTGTTACATAAGGTATCACCACCGGGGGAAGCTGGGCAATGGGTACACAGCTCAGTGGCTACATGATGGTGGAAAGTGATTTGACCTGGCTTTAAATTGGGAATAATGCCACCTACCCTGTACTTTGGTAGTGGAATTGGAGGGGAGGAATATAGAGTGCCTAGGAGTTTTGCAACATCCTATGAATCTATAATTATTTCAAAGTAAAGTTTAAAAAACTACTGTGACTTAAATCAAATAACCAATCTTTTTAGATTCATAATTAAATGAAGACAGTCAGGACTCTGTCAGATGAGCAAGCGTGTAACCAGGTGAGCCTCAGATTCCCTCTCTTCTCTCAGTTCCTCTGCTTTCTCTGTCATTTCCACCAGCTAGACGTCCATGAGTTCCCAAGCAGGAGCCTGCAGCCAGGTGAGCCAAAGCAAAGCAGCTGGCCTAACGCTCCAAAGACACCCCCAGACCCCACGCCCGGGCTGCAGAAATGCACATCACGTCCCGTCACCTCCAAAGCTAAAACCGAGGCTCCCCTGGAGGCAACAGGCGCTCTCCGCTTCCTCCCCTTCGGTTTCCCTTGCTCGGCAATTCCCGGCCAAAGTGCTGGCAGAGCTGTTCCTGAGGCTGGCTGCTAACCTCCCCGGGTTGCAAGAGCAAAGGCTGCTGGATTACCTCAGTGCCTTTGAGCTCTCTGAGGTTCCGCCAAAGTCACTGCTGCCAGGGCTTAGCCTGGGGGAACCAGCAGGTGCCTGCAGACAGCTCTCCAAAGGCAGGGAGGTGGAGACAGAGACTCAAGCTGGTGTTAGGTAATGCAGTGTACATGCAGGTGCCCTGTCTGGATGCTCCCACCCCGCGCTGCCCCTTCTCCAGGGACACGCCCTCGGCCCTCAGGAGCACCTGCCCATATTTCACACTCCTGGGAGAGGGGCTGCTCACAGATCATACTGCTATGGGGAGTATAAAAGTTGTCCCCTAAGACGGGACAACTCTGTGGTGCCGTCCGCCCTCCAGAGCTCCTCATGGGGTCAGGCTGAGGCCAGACTTAGCTGAACCCACATCTCGGCCCAGTGTCTTCCCCTTCCCTGTGTTGCTTCCCTCACTGCCCCAGGATGTTCACTGGAGAGCAGCCCTCAAAAGTCAACTTGCCTAAGAATCCTCGTCTCAGGCTCTGCTTTTCGGAACCCGACCTAAGACAGGCAACGTTCATCACTGCCCTTCTCTGAAACCCTCCCCTCCTGGGGGAGGCCCTTTGACTCAGGGCTGTGGGATGGCTTGGGAACCCTCATGCCCACTCAGCCCTTGCTTGCTCGGTTCTGCTTATATTGGGTTGTTTTTCTTCAATCTTCTTCCTTCTTATCCAAGCTAAGGACTGAGTAAAGTATGAAAGGGTTTGGTATTTCCTAGTGGGTGAGGGGAAAGCCAGGAACAGGGCCTGGGAGTCTCAGGGTAGGATTCCAGATGGCCAGCGATGTCCATTCCAAAGTCTTGGAGAGCAAGTGAGCAAAAGAGAAGCTTTGGAGAGAGAGCCCCACTGAAGGAAGGGGAGAAACACAGAAAAGCAGGGGAAAAGGAAACCTCCTTTAGGACGGGACTGGAGGAGGGGCAGTCCTCTAGACAATATCACCCACTATGCACAGGTCACGTCTCTATGGGGGCAAGGTCCTGTGGCTTTTCCCAGGAGTTAGGGATGGCAGGGTGGGGCAGCACTTTCTTTATCAACACCTGCCATTTATTCAGCTTTTACTATGGAACAGGCACTGTGCACAGCACTTTACATGAACTCTTTTAATCCCCACCACAATTCTAGAAGAGGAGACTGAAGTTCAGAGAGGTCTCAATCCTGCCTCATGAAGCAGATATGTTTTCATTCTTATTTTCCAGATGAGAAAACTGAGGCACAGAGAAGGCAATACAATTGGTAACCAACAGAGTCAGAGTTTCCGGGGTGAAGCCATACAGTATGACTCTTGGGACTTTGGACTGTGGTAGCAGCAGGACATGAGCCTTGCACTTCACCCCACCCAACCCCACCCATCTTTCGAGGTCAGCTCCAGGTCCCCCTCATTCAGGAGGCTTTTGCTGCCTTGGGCTCACAATGAGCTCCTTCTCCATCAAAATTGGAATTTCACAGTGGTGGAGAAGGTCACATCTTGCCTTAACAGCTTCTCTGATTAGGGAGAAGGTCTTGTCTCTCTCACTAGCCCAAGGGTTCCTTTAGATGAAGGAAACAAATCCAGATCTCCCCGGACTCTCCAGGCCACCACATTCCCCGGCCCTGGGCACTTACTCCTGGGCCTGGCACAGGCTGAGCCCCTCATAAACACCCACTGAGTGAATGATAGTGAGGCAGCCTCTCCCTGGAGCGCTGGCCACGAATGGGGGGAAAGCTGGTTCTTTTAGAGCAACAGGCAGCCTTCACACCCCGAGGCTGAGTCCACCCGGCACCAGGGCCAGGCACTGACATCCTTGGCTCTCGGACTTGTGTCCACAGCATCCTAGCTGGGCTCCCGGGTCCTTGGTGGAGGACCACCTGGACTGTACTGGAGCAACATCTAAGGTCATTACAAACCTGGGTGTTGGTCCTTCCAAATTCCCTTGAGACTCAGCAGAAAGCCAGGCAGGGGTGCAAAAGTCCCCCACGTTAACTCCTAGGCCAGGAACAGAGAGGCAGTCCTCTGCCTCCATGGAAGGGGTCCGGGGCCGAGATTCCCTACACCCCCACTGACTCATTCTGGTCTTATCTGAACTGGAGGATTTAGAAGTTCTTTGTAGCTAAATTGATTCTCTCCAACTTTAGCATAAGAGTCGGAGGGCAGGCGGCAATGCCTTCTCTTGTCTTTCACTGTTTTTGAGGATGGGGGTGCACGAGGAGTACCTTCAGAGAAGAGCCACTCTCTGGGGGGGCTGCCTGTAGGTAGGTTTGCAAGTCAACAAGCAGGTATTAACCATGCACTGGTTGCATGCCAGGGATTAATGGGATGCAGACCTGCTTCTCGCGATGGTCCCACTGATAGCTGATGTCCGGGGAGGTCCAGGCCCAGCAGGAATGGAGGGTGAAGACCACTGTGAGGGAGGGTCCCCTGGGAACCAGCCCAACTCACTAGCCTGGGGACAGGTAGGGGATGCGGAGACCCAGGAAGCAGCACCACCCCCACAGGTCAGGGCAAAGAGCCCAGTCTGGAGCAGGAGACCAAGTTCACACCTCGGCTCTGCCACTTTTGTGGGCAGTTACTTAACATCTCTGAACCTCAACATCTTTATCCCTCAAGCAGAAAGCACAAGGCATGCCTCAGTGTGGAGATCTGTATACGATCACAAAGTAAAAAGCACTTTGTAAGCTATAAATTCCAACACCGATTGAAGACGTCACAGTAAGAGCAGGTTATGACACACCTGAGGAGATGCCCTCTAGATTCCACAACATAATCAATTGCCTTAAACATGTTCCAAAATGCTGTGATGGTTAATGGCCTTTATGACCAGACAGACCCGGCTTCAAATCCTAACTCTGCCAAGTCACAGGCCATGTTTCCTAAGCTGTCAGAGCCTCAGCTGGATAATGGTGCCAGGAGGACTCGAGCAGGTTGAGAGGGGACGTGTGCTTGATTTAAGGTTACCTGTGATTACAATGGTAGCCAGTGGAAAGAGTTCAGCCTGCAGTTTTTCATCCTTTCATAGGAGAACTTGATCTCTCCATGCTTTTTGTAAAAAGGAAACCAAAGTCCCAGAGCCTGAGAAACTCCTCCTACGCTACACAGCCCGGGGTGAGCAGAGGTGGCCCTGGAGTGGTGGGAGAGGCCCCCAGGAAGATAATGGCCTTCAAAATCAGGGGCTTCCGATCCCCTGGGGGTTGTTAACACGCAGATTGCTAGGCCCACCTGGCCCAGAATTTCTGGTGTAGTAGTCAGCCTTTTCTTGGCCTACAGAATGTCCCTCTTCAGGGCGTCCCCCATCCCATTAGTGAGGCCATGAAAAGCTTACCTGGGAGGAAGGGGATGATTCTCTGCTTGGGGTCCTTCTGGCCACCTTCGATGGGAAACTTATCCAAAAGCTGCATCTGAGGAGCCAGACAGAGGAACAGGATTCAGAAGACTGGAACGGTCCCTTCCCCACTCCGCTCCACTGCTCCAGGGCCCCACTGTCCTCACACGGATGAGCAATGCCTCAAATCCCTCATTTCACAGACAATTAACAAACCACATGGGGCATGAGTGGGAGGATGCCAGAGCTCTCTACGCATCAAAGGGGGAGTCTGAACAATCTCAAGGAGGCCTGAGGGTGTAGAGGGAGGTGTCCAGACGTGACCCGGAGTGAGGCCAGGGTAGGGACCAGCAAGATTTCAGGCCAGGCTGCAGATGGGGTTTCCAGAGACTTCTCCGGACCCAGTTGTTTTCATACGTCATATGCTGGGTGAGCCCTTCAGTCATCCGCCATCCTAATACCCCCCGGGGCCAGGATGGGGAAGGCCCCATCTGATGCTTCAGACAGACCACCCACCTTCCAGAACCGCTCTGCGGAAACAGACCCAGATGTTATTTTAATTGCAAAACCAAATCCAGCCCACTGCCCCCAACTGCTGGAAGACCCCCTCCTCCGTCTCCTACATTCCCACCCTGAGAACCGCTGCTGTTTTTCCAGGGACAGACCCATTGGAAGAGTTTCCAGGGTTCTGGAAGAACAGCTGTTTTTTCTTCTGCTATTCTGGGCTGAAATTCTGTATAAACTGGAAAAACACACAGGAGACAGGATGGACGAAGCCACAGCCCCTGTGCGTGTGTGCGGTTAGCCTCCCTTCCAAGGAGTGGGCGGGCAGGAGGTGGAGCAGAATGGAGAGTGGGATCTAGCCCCGCGGGCCCAGCTGTGTGACCCTGGGCCGGGCTGCAAGCTTTCACAGTTGGGCTTCAGGCGCCTCCTCAGTAAAATGAGGAAGATCCGTCACATGACATCTGCAGTCCATTCCTTCTTCTGAATATTAATTAACACTTATTGAGCGTCTACTGAGAGCACTAAGAAAATAGCAGTAAAGAGAAGAGACGAAGTCCCTGCCCTCAGGGAGTTTACATTCTAGTTGGGGGGAGACACACAGTAAACAAATAAGTACTGTGTTGGGGGGATACATGCTATGAAGAAAAATGAAGTAGGATAAGGTGGTGGGGCAGAACAGGAAGGAACAGTTATTTTATACAGAGTGGTGTGGAAGGCCTCACAAATCAATGGCAATTCGGCAGAGACGGGCAGGAGGTGAGGAAGCGAGCCACAGCGGAGGGGGAGAACATTCCGGGCAGGGGAAGGGCCAGTGGGGTGGAGGCTGGAGTCGAGGTATAGGCACTGAGATCCAGGTGGGGCCCAGAGCATGGAGAGGATGGCTCGAGCTACGGGGAAGTGACTGGGCCACAGCGAGGAAGCAGGGACACCAGTCAGAAGCCTATGTATTGGCTTGGACCAAAGTGCTGCCTTGGAGGTGGTGCAATGTGGTCCTATGCTAGATTGACACGTGTAGTGTATGTACGTGTGCACACGTGTGCATATTCCCATCTACCCACGCACTCACCCAGCTCTACAGCATGATTTTAGGATCCTCTCTTGCGCAATCAAGATCCAACACACCCAAGCTCTTTACAGCCCACACGTGCAGGGCGGGTCATCGTCAGATTCCATTCAAAACAAGACAGTGACTGCACTGTTATTAATTTTCACTTCCCTGAACACAGTCTAAGATTTAACAAAAGCTGGCTCATGAGTTTTCAAACCCCAATGTTATAAGTCCACCTCTCCAACCTTTAATAATTGCCTGCTATGTGTAAATATGGACAATGGGCCATAACACTATAAACCTGTACTTAGGATTTTTTTTTTTTTTTTGCGGTACGCGGGCCTCTCACTGTTGTGGCCTCTCCCGTTGAGGAGCACAGGCTCTGGACGCGCAGCCTCAGCAGCCATAGCTCACGGGCTCCACGGCATGTGGGATCTTCCCGGACCGGGGCATGAATCCGTGTCCCCTGCAACAGCAGGCGGACTCTCAACCACTGCGCCACCAGGGAAGCCCAGGATTTTTTTTAATCAATAGATTTTCAAATAAATTCTACATGGAGTAAAACTCTTATTTTCTCCTCTCCCCATTTTCCTCACCCATATTCTATTTTGTAAATTTTATTTCTATATTACATAAGTAATTCATGTTCATTGAGGGGAAAAACTAGAAATTACAGAAGCAGTAGGTGGTCAAAAGGAGAGCAAGAATCACTCATAATCCTTCCCCCTGAAAAAGAAGCATTAATATTTGGGATATATATCCTTTCCAGATGTTCTTACATGCATGTAGATAAAATAAGCTCATCAAGTACTCTCATTACAGTGTGTAATGACATCGTCCCACGTCAGTGACTACTTCCATATCGGCACTGTTTCTTTCTTTTTTTTTTTTTTAACTAGAGTTTTGCTCGTTTATTCAAACAGTAGGCATTAGGGCAGGCTGTGGTAGAGGATGCAAAAATGGATCACATTGTTCTTGTCCTGGAAGATTTGTCAATCCAGGAACGGAGATGAGGTATCCAAAGACAATACAAGGTAGAAAGCGATAGGTGCCACAAGAGGGGTCTGTTCGTTAGTTCATTATCCATTCATTCAAGGAACATTTGCTTCCTGTCCCACATCTCATCCCAAACGGAATGGAAGATGAATTAGGCAGAGCCATTGCCCCTGGGGTAGTCACGAACTGAGGCAGGAGGCAGAGTCATGAACAAGTAATACTAATGACCTATGATAGATGCCAAACTAGCAGGGAGTTCTGGGCAAGGTGAATGTCCAACTCTGCCTGAGAATATCTGGGCAGACTTCACAGAGGAGGTGACACTTGAAGTCGATTTTAAGGAATGGATATGAATTCACCAGGAGACTGGATGAAGAAAGCATTTGAAGCTCAAGAACTGCTTATATCAAATCACAAATATGTGAGATGTTCTCCTGCTTAGGAAACATAAGAGCTTCAGTGTGGAGAGTTGGGGGGACCTGTGGAAGACCAAGCTACAACGGTGGGTTGGGGTGAATTGTGGGGAGCCTTGTATGTCATCCCCCAAAGATTTAGTTCCTTCTGTGGTCAATGAATAGCCACTGATCCATATCAGCGTTCTTAATTGTGAGGCAGAACGTTTCAAGGTTGGAGTGGGTCATGGCTGATTTACCTAATCTCTACTGTTGGATATTCGCTAGTACATGTAATATCAGCGTGAACACCCTTTCCATGTACCTATGAACCTTTCTTAACATTTTTTCTATTTTTTGTTTCATCTCATTGAAACCTATGCAAATTTATAGGTGCCTTAAATCTTTTCTGGAAGAAGATTGAAGATAAATACATGGATATAACTAATACGTTGAAGGCCAGGCCTGAGGCCTTGGAAGAGCAGCTTCACAGGATTTCTGAAGAACACAGAGATGATGAGGAGAAAGGCAGGCCCAGTTCATGCCCCGTGTAGAGTGGTTTGCCCTCATCAGATCTCTTTTCTCCTGAAAGCAAGTGGCTTGCTGTGCCCTGCAAGCTGACGGACTTACCCAAATTGCCCTATCTCTTTGGGGCTGGCAGGAGTTAGGCTACAGAAACTTTAAGTTTCTGGGGTTTCCCTGGTGGTCCAGTGGTAAAGAATCCGCCTTCCAATGCAGGGGACGTGGGTTTGATCCCTGGTCGGGGAACTAAGATCCCACATGCTGCAGGGCAAATAAGCCCATGTGCCACAACTACTGAGCCCACGTGCCACAACTACTGAACTTGCCTACCTCAACGAGAGCCCGCGTGCTGCAAACTACAGAGCCCATGAGCCATGGAGCTCGTGCGCCACAGCTAGAGAGAAAAGAACTCGTCCACCACAACTAAAGAGAAGCCCGCGTGCCACAATGAAGAGCCTGTGTGCTGCAATGACAGATCCTGCATGCCTCAACGAAGACCCCGCGTGCCACAACTAAGACCTGACTCAGCCAAAATATGTGTATATATAATATATATATAAATAAATGGTAAGCCTTTTAAAAAAAAGTTATAAAAAAAAAGAAACTTTAAGTTTCTTATCAGCTCTGACATACATTTGTTCTCTGACTCCTGAATTCCTTTTCAGACATAAGATTCTGAGATTCTCACCAGCAGTGCATAGGGATGGTGGTGCCCAGAGAAGTGGACAGGGGCACGTAAGATTCATGCAGTCCTTCCTTTCCTCCCAAAACATTTGCTTTGTGCCTTCTAGATGCCAGCCCTCTGTTAGGGGCTAGAAATAATTTAAACTGCTGGTCTATGGACCACAGTAGCAAAGCCCTAGAGCTGTCTCATATGGCAGTCACTACCCACATGTGGCCATTAAGCACCTGAAATGTGGCCCGTCCAGACAGAGACGTGCTGTAAGTTTAAAATATGCACCAGGTGTTGAAGACTTAGTACAAACCAAAAAACGTGAAATATCTCATTAACAATTTTTGTATTGATTGCATGTTGGAATGATAATATTTTGGATATATCAGGTTAAGTAAAAATACTTTAATTTCACCTGTTTTATGTTTTTATGTAGCTACTAGAAGAATTTAAATTATATATATGGTTCATATTATATTTCTATTGGACAGGCTGCTCTAGAGCAAGATGGTTCTCAAAATGTAGTTTTAAGTCTGCCCATACCTGACACCTTGGGGGAGGGGAGGTGTTTGTTAAAAATGCAGTTTCCTGGGCCCTACCCAGAAGTCTGTGAAGCTTTGTTTTGGTGCTAGAGAGTGACAAGCAAGTTTTGGAGTGGCGGGGAATGGTGAGGCTATATGTAAGGGATTCTGTGGGACCTGAAGGGAGAGGTCAGGGAAGACTTCCTGTAGGAGGTGAAGCTAGCTCTCTCTGTCTTGGCGGAGTGACGGTCACGTTCCCTGTACCTTCCCTGCCAAGAGCAGTCTGAACCTCTCCGTGGGTTCACGTGCCTCCTGGAAGGCAAGGGTCATCTGATAGCCCTGCAGATTTGAGTTTTTCCTCAAAAGGCCTTTTGAGGATGCTTTGCAGCTGGGCTCTCTCCCACCTCCTCCTTCTGTAACAGATATTCCTCTTCCCCCACCTCTGCCTTAGTCTGGGCCCCCTGAGGCCACGACAAGCCCATCTGCTAAAAGTACTGGGTCAACGGGCTCTCTCCAGAGCCGTGAGCGCCCAGCTGACCTGCCACCCTCCACCCTGAGCCTTCAGGTGCTGCTCTTAGCACACCTGTCACCTGATCCCCCCACTAGATAACAGGGAGGCATCTGTCCTCCCTGTTATCTCCAGGGCCCACTGGCCACAGGAAGACGATGCACTGCTAACCAGATGTTGGTGACATTTTCTCTGCCCACAGGTGACATTTCAAGAAAAGCCAATCCCTGGCTCCCAAATACAGGTGGCCAGCTGAGTTTACTCAGTCGGCGGGGCTCGCAAATCCGCCCCATTCAGCGAAGTGGCGCGTGCGCAGTACGGCAGAGTGGTGGGCGGTGGGATAAACCTGTGCGGCCACGTGTGACACACAGTCCAAATGTCACCCCACCTGGGGGGCCGGGCAGGCCGCGAAGTGGGTTCTGTAACCTGGTGGGCGCCTAATTTGCAGGACTGGGTCTGATAGAGAAAAGTCACATGAAAGGCTGAGGGAAGCTGTCTGATGAAGAGGCTGCCCAGACCTTCCCTGAGGAGGAAGCCTGGGTGTGTGGGCAGTGAGGAAGGAAGCTCTGCCCCGCAGAGAATTCTGCTGCAGCCACATTTTCGGGCAGGAAGTGGATTCTCCTGTCACTCCAGCAAGGGCCTGAGCCGGGCTGGAGGAAAAGCAGGGCCCGTTGCCAGGGTCCTTCTTAGAGTGAGAGGCATTTGGCTAAGGGGGCCCTCGGCAAGCACGTCAGAACTCTGCAGCGTGTGGAGGACGCCAGGCTGTTTATCTAAGGGGTGGATAGTGCGAGAGATACAGGACAGCTCGGCTTCAAGAGCTGGCCCCAGCCAGAGAACGCTGACTCGGCAGCTCTTCATGGGCAGGGCTGAGCAGCAATAAACACTGGGGAGAGAGAAGGGTGGACCCCGGGCCCAGCTGGGGCACATCTGTAACCCAAGAGGCCGACTCCTCGCCCTTCTGAGAGGGTGGAGTTCCCAGCAACTCCAGTTTTGGGGCCCCAATGCTTGTGACCATTTCCAGCTCAGGAACAAAGGGAACGTTAGTTACTACAAGAGGCTGGTGGGTTCCCTGATCTAGAGATTCCCCTTACGAAGAGGCAAGGTCACTCCATCTCCCTGAGAACTCTGAGACATCACGGGAAACCTCAGAATTGGTTTGCCCGTCCTACTGACTTAGGGCTCACCAGGCCCTGTGTTAGATGCGGGGACACAGCAGGGAGAATCACGGAAACAGAGAGGGACAATAACGACACGTGTGACTTTTCTTAAAGTTCTCATCCTTTGTGGTCTGAAATGTACCTCCCCATTCCCTTTCTTCTTTGATGGCCTTATCAGGCGACATCTACTCTGGGAAGCCTTTGACTATCCCAGCCTAAGGTCACACCAGCTCTCTTGGAATTCCAACAGCACTCCTGGTTGGTATCCCTATTTCAGTATTTCACATACTCTTTTGAAACCTTTTTGTACATGTTCATCTCATTGCCCACGAGAGGAGGCATCCTTCCCTTTGAATGGTCTTGGTGACCTTGCAGAAAACCAGTTCAGGATAAATGTTCAGGTTTATTCCTGGACTCTCAATTCTATTCCTTTGATCTATATGTCTATCCTAGGTCTGTAGGATGCCATCTTGATTACTGTAGCTCTGTATAAGTTGTTTTCTTTTCTTTAACAGACTTTTTAAAGAGAAGTTTTAAGTTCACAGCAAAATTGAGCGGAGAGTACAGAGAGTTCTCATATACTCCCTGACCCCACACATTCCTGGTCTCCCCCCATCAACATCCCAAAGCAGAGCAGCACACTTACTGCAATTGATGAAGCTACACTGACAGATAACTATCACCCAAAGTCCATAGTTTACATTAAGCTTCATGTTTGGTATTGTACATTCTAGGGGTTTGGCCAAATGTATCACGTGTGTCCACCATGACAGTATCGCACAAAATAGTTTCACTGCCCTAAAAACTCTCTGTGTTCCACCTATTCGTCCTCTTCCCACTAACCTGAGCAACCACTGATACTTTACTATCTCCATAGTTTTGCCTTTACTAGAATATCATATAGTTGGAATCATACAGTATGTAGCCTTTTCAAAATAGATTCTTTAATTTTTAAAATGCACAATATGCATTTAAGGTTCCTCCATGTCTTTTCATGGCTTGATAGCTCACTTCTTTTTAGCACTGAATAATATTCCATTATGTAGATGTGCTACAGCTTGTTTATCTATTCACCTACTGAAGGACATATTGGTTGCATCCAAGTTTTGGCAATTATGAATAATGCTGTTGTAAACATCCATGTGCAGGCTTTCGTGTGGACACAGTTTTCAACTCACTTGTTTAAACACCAAGGAGGATGATTGCTGAATTGTATGGTTAGTAGTTTAGTTTTGTAAAAAACTGCCAAACTGTCTTCCAAAGTGGCTGTACCGGGGCTTCCCTGGTGGTGCAGTGGTTAAGAATCCGCCTGCCAATGCAGGGGACACGGGTTCGAGCCTTGGTCCAGGAAGATCCCACATGCCACGGAGCAGCTAAGCCCATGCGCCACAACTACTGAGCCTGCGCGCCACAAATACTGAGCCCACATGCCACAATACTGAAGCCCGCGCGCCTAGCCTAGAGCCCGTGCTCTGCAACGAGAGAAGCCACCGCAATGAGAAGTCAGCACACCACAACGAAGAGTAGCCCCCACTTGCCACAACTAGAGAAAAGCCCACACGCAGCAATGACGACCTGATGCAGCCAAAAATAAATAAATAAATTAATTAATTAATTAATTAAAGTACAGCTAAGAACATAGTCATGATCTGTGTGACAGGATTCACCATCATGTACCCTAGTCCCTAATGAAGTTATTTTTTATGTTCCATGGGCCTCTCAACCTTGCCCATGTACCCGGCCCATGTGCTAGTTGCCCACCTCAGTCAGGGGTCATCATACCTTTGGGACCTAGTGATTCTCAGAATGGTGGCACAACTCTGAACTTTCCCATGAAGATATAAAAATAATAGATTTGGGAGTGACCGGACAGCACCTCTAAAACACTTATTAGCAGATCTTTTTTGGGGGAGGGGTTCAGCAGAATTCTCTGTTCAAATGAAATTTAATATCAAACTTCCATTCAAAATTTTTGGGGGTGTAGATATCCTATCATTCCAGAACAACTTGTTGAAAAGACTATTCTTTTCCCATTGAATTGCATTAACTCCTTTGTCAAAAATAAATTAACTATGTATGTGTGGATTTACTATTTCTGGACCCTCTGTGTTGTTCCACTGATAGATATATCCTGACATAAACACCATCCTACCTTGATTACTGTAGGTCTTTAGTTACGTCTTAAAATCAAAATTTTTCTTCTTTTTCAAAACTGTTTTGGTCATTCTAGATCCCTTGCACTTTCAGACCCGGTTTAGAATGAAGTGGTTAATTTCTACATTAAAAGCCTCCTGGGATTTTTTTTTAATTGAGATTGCATTGACTCGATAGATCAATTTAGGGAGAGAAGCTACCTTAGCAATATTGAGACCTTCAATACATGAACATGGTAAATCTTTCTGCTTAGTTAGACCTTCTTTTAATTCACTCAACAATGCATCATAATTTTCAATGTAGAGGTCTTACACATCTTTCATTGAATTCATTCGTGTTTTATGTGTTTTGAAGCTATTATTAATGGTGTTTTAAATCTTCATTTTCCAATTGTTTGCTGCTAGTATACAGAAATACAATTGGTTTTTGTATGTTGAATTTGTACCTGCAACTTTGTTAAAATTACTTACTAATTCTAGTAGGTATTTTTGTCTTTTGCAGATTTCTTAGTATTTTCTACACAGACAATAATGTCAGGAAAAAAAAGTCATTATAGATCTTCCTTTTTCCAATAAGTATGCCTTTTCTTTCCTTATTTCACTAGCTAGAATGTCTAATACAATGTTGAAGAAAAGAGGTAAGAGAGAACATTCTTGCTTTATTCCAATCTTAAGAGCAAAGTATTCAGACTTTCACCGTGAACTATGATGATAGTGGTAGGTTTTATGTAGATGCTCAAGATGAGAAAGTTTCCTTTGATTTCTAGTTTACTGAGGATTAAAAAAATTATTATTATAAACAGTGCTGAATTTTGTCAAATGCTTTTACTGAATCTACTGATGCATTTTTTTCTCCTATATTCTGTTAATGTGGTGAAATACACTGATTAGTTTTGAAATGTTGAACCAAGTTGAATTTTTGAGATAAATCCTACTTGGTTCTGGTGTATTATTCTTTTTATATACTGCTAGACATGATTTGCTAATATTTTAATGAAAAATTTTGCATCTATGTTCATGGTATTCTGATATTTTCCTTTCTTATAATGTCTTCATCAGGTTTTGATATCAGGATTATGCTGATTTCACACAGTAAGTTGGAAACTCTTCCTTCCACCTGAGTGTAAGAATGGTATTATTTCATCCTTGAATGTTGGACAGAATTCACCAGCGAAACTATGTGGGTTTGGAGCTTTCCTTGCAGGAGGGTATTCGATTATGAATTCAACTTCTTTTTTTTTTTTTGAGGTACGCAGGCCTCTCACTGTTGTGGCCTCTCCCGTTGCAGAGCACAGGCTCCGACATGCAGGTTCAGCAGCCATGGCTCACGGGCCCAGCCGCTCCGCGGCATGTGGGATCTTCCCGGACCGGGGCACGAACCCGTGTCCCCTGCATTGGCAGGCGGACTCTCAACCACTGCGCCACCAGGGAAGCCCCTCAACTTCTTTAATAGGTGTAAAGGCACTTAACATTTTTTTCTCCTTGAGTAAGCTTTGGAAAGTTGAGTTTTTCAAACAATTTGTCCATGTTGTCTTATTGAATTTATTGATAGAAAATTGTTACTAACACTCCCTTATTATTATTTTACCTGAAGTAATTATCTTCTCTTTCTCCTGATATGGGTAATTTGTGTTTTCTCTCTTTGGTTATTCTTAGTAGGAGTTTATCAATTTTATCAATCTTTTCAAACAGCCAACGTTTGGTTCTGTCAGTTTTCTTTACTGTTTTCTGCTTTTTACGTTATTGTTTCTGTTCTCATAATTTCTTTCCTTCTACTTAATTTAGGCTTAGGGGGTTTTTCCTTAAAGTAAAAATTTAGATTATTGATATTAAACCTTCTTTTAAAATTTAGGCATGTAATGATATACTTTTCTCTCTAAACAGTGCTTTAGCAGTGACCCGCAAATTTTCATATGCTGCATTTTCACTATGTTCAACGCTCAAAAAAATTTTTTTTTAATTTTTTAAAATTTCTTCTATGGATTCAAATTTTTTTAAAATTTGTTTTAAATTCCATTTGTGATTTCTTCTATGGATTCAAAGACCTCCAAAATTCAACTCCAAAGACAAGAAACATAAAGAAGTCTATACCAAGGCACATCATAAGCAGGTTACTCAAAATCAGTAAGAAAGAAAAAAATCTTAAAAGCAGCCATAGGAAAAAGACGCTTTTACATTCAGAGGAACAAAGACAATGATGACGGCAGATTTCCTGTTGGAAGAAAATGCAAACAAGAAGACAGGGGAAAGGCTTATGCTGCCTGCGGGGCCCTGAAGATCCTCTACCTTGACCCCAACCACAATTCTGCTTCACATTAGTGAACCTCAGCTATGAATCAAGTCCAGCCAGGTCCTCCACATCCACATTACATAAATCTCTTCATCTATCAGTTGGTGATCAAATAATTTATCATCCAAATTGGGAAACTACTGAGAGTGAAAGGGAGGGCTGGTAATAATTCCATCAGGATAAAAGGTACAAAACAGGACTTCCAGGACTGTATTGGTTAATGGGGTCATGTGGTTACCCTAACTATGAGTTCCCAGCACCTAGCACAGGTCCTGGCATAAAACAGGTGCTCAATAAATGTTTGATGGTGAAAATAACATTTACTGAGAAAATAGTTTGTGTTAGGCACTGGCTTATCTCAATTAATTCTCATATCAACTCTTTGAAGTAGGTACTATTAATACCCTATTTTCCAGAGAAAGAAACCAACACACAGAGAGATTAAATAACTTGGCCACACAATCAAGGTGTGGAACTGGGATTCGAACCCAGGTAATCTGGCTCCAGATCCTGGTCTCTTGACTACCACAGTCTGAATGAATAAAATGAATGAAAGAAATTATACCATTAGGGTTACATTTCTATTAAATTTCATTCAAGGTGTAAGAATGGTGCATCACTAGACAATCTATTAATGTAATTGAGCACATTATCAAATAAAGGATAAAAACTATATGATCATTCTCACATAGGCAGATGAAGTACTTGATAAAACTCAACACCTATTTATGATTTTTTAAAAATTTAGCAAACAAGAAATAGGAGTAAACTTTCTTAATCTGAAAACGTTTAGCCATAGCAAACCTCAGTGAAGAAACACTGGAACAAAACAAGGACGCTGCCCACTGTCACTACTTCCATCCATTATTGTATTAATGATGCTTCCCAAGGTATTAACACAAAAGAAAGAAATGAAAGGCTAAAGACAGAAGGAAAAAAAAGTCAGTATTCACAACCAATAGCAAGTTATGTATAGAATCAAAGAGAACCCTCAATTGTGGAGAAAAGGGAACCCTCCTACACTGTTGGTGGAAATGTAACTTGGTGCAGACACTATGGAAAACAGTATGGATGTTCCTTAAAAAAAAAAAATAGAGTTACCATAAGATCCAGCAATTCCATTCTGGGTATATAGCCAGAAAAGACGAAAACTCTAATTCAAAAGGATACATGCACCCCAATGTTCACTGCAGCACTGTTTACAATAGCCGAGACATGGAAGCAACCTGAATGTCCATCAACAGATGAATGGATAAAGAAGGCTCCTGTGCTAGGAGCATTCCTGCCCTCTCAGAGCTGAGATCTCATGATGAAGGAGACCCGAGGGTGGGATGGGTCACACGCTCACAAGTGCCCCAGCCTCTGCACCCACCATGACCAACCACGCAGAGACAAGTGACTAGCAGGGGCTGGGCACTCAAAAAAGATCAGAGAATTGATCCTCCCCTGCCTGCCTCTCAGGGCTATTAAGAGAATCAAAGAGGATTAGAATATTGAGCAATGATTGAGGCAAAAACTGAGGAATTACTATGTGCTGCCCACAAGGTAGGTATGATTCGCCCTGTGTTTTATAGACGAGGAGGTGGGTACACAGAGAAGTTAGGTAACCTGCTCAACAACACAGAGCAAGGGAGTGAAGCTCAGGTCACACAGGGCTTCCCAAAATGATGCAATTCCCCCTTGAAGGCAGGGCAGTACAGACGTCTCCCAAATATATGTACAAGCCCCCTTACCTACACGGTATTAATATCACTACTATGATTTATCTATTACTTTTCTTTGAGTCCCTTTCTGGAAAAACTTAAATACTTATTTTTGTTGATTATTAGTTTCCTATTACTGCTATAACAAATTACTACAGCTCAGTGCCTTAAAACAACACAAATTAATTTTCTTAGGGTGCTGGAGGTCAGAAGTCCAAAACGAGTCCTAAGGGACTAAAATTCCAGGTGTCAGCAGAGCCATTTCTTTCCTGAAGCTCTGGGAGAGACTTGGTTTCCTTGCCATTTTCATTTTCCAGAGGCCACCCATACTCCTTGGCTCGTGGCCTCCTCTTCCATCTTCAAAGCACATTAATCTCTGCTTCCATTGACTCTCTCGTTGCTTCTCTGACTCTCCTGCCTCCTTCTTTTTTTTTTTTTTTCCCGGTATGCGGGCCTCTCACTGTTGTGGCCTCTCCCGTTGTGGAGCAACAGGCTCCGGACGCGCAGGCTCAGCGGCCATGGCTCACGGGCGCAGCCACTCCACGGCATGTGGGATCTTCCCAGACCGGGGCACGAACCCGTGTCCCCTGCATCGGCAGGCGGACTCTCAACCACTGAGCCACCACGGAAGCCCTCCTGCCTCCTTCTTATAAGGGATCCTAGTGATCACATTAGGCTCACCTGGATAATCCAGGATAATCTCCCCTTTTTAAGATCCTTAATCAAATCTAAAAAGCCCCTTTCACCACATAAAGTAACAATCTCAGGTTCCAGGAATTAGAATGTGGATATCTCTGTGGCGGAGCATTATTCAGCCTATCAAAAGCCACATCCAAAGCAATAATATCTATGAAATCATAAGTGTATTGGTGTGTGTGTATACACACATTATATATACACATATTCTGTGTTAATTTGCTAGGGTTGTCATAACAAAAGACCACAAACTGAATGGCTCACACAGTGGAAATACACTGTCTCACAGTCCTGGAGTCCAGAAGTCTGAGAACAAGGTGTTGGCAGGGTTGGTTCCTTCTGAGGTCGGTGAGGAAGAATCTGTTCCATGCCTCTCCCCTAGTTTCTGTGATTGGCTGGCAATCTTCAGTGTTCCTTGGCTTGTGGAAGCATCACCCTATCCCTGGCTTCATCTTCACATGGTGTTCTCCCTGTGTGCATGTCTGTGTCCAGATTTCTCCTTTTTATAAGGATATCAGTCACTGGATTAGGGGCCCACCAGTATGACCTCATCTTAACTAATTACATCTACAACAACCCTATTTCTAAATAAGGTCACATTCTGAGGTACTGGGGATTAGAGCTGCAACATATGCATTTGGGGGAAACATAAGACTTCAACCCCTAACACCGACACACACTGAAACAATACATCACTATTAAAAGATAAAGCATTTGCCCATATACCACCCAAAAGCCTCTTCCTGAACTCACAGCGGTGCCTGCACAACATTTTGCATAATGTGAATAATAATAAATGGTACATAGCTAGTCAGATCTGGATTCAAATCCAGTGTCCTCATCTGCGGAATGAGGACAGTGATAGAACCTGCCTGATAGGATGAGTGAGAGGATTCAGTGAGATAACAGGTATAAAGTGCTTGGCACAGAGCCTGGCACAGACTAAGGGCCCCCACACGTGAGCTATTACTGTCACTGCGGTCATCAGCGTCACTCTTGCTATGGCACTAGCCTGCGTCCCCAGGGCCAGGGAAAGTGCTTGGGAACCTACAGCCCTGAGGTCAGAAAGGCAGGGAGACCATGAGGGACAGACTGGTCTGGGAGGTGCCTTGGCCAGGTGCTGTGAGTGTCTCGGGGCCCCGTGGGAGCTTTCCAGCTGGTGTTTGGGGGCTGGGCTTGGGGAGGAGGCCTCTGACTTTCCCAGCAGCTCATCGGGTGTGTGGGAGCTGGCTGGGACATGTGTGACACTAACGTGGTGGAGCCTGCAACACCTGCAGTGAGATGTAGAGGGAAGAAAGCAGGGATGTGCAGGGTGGCCTTATCCCAGGGGACCTCCTCAAGCCTAGAAGGTGTCCAAACCAGTGGCTACCCTGCCTCCCCCTGAAACTCCCTAGGAGGCTCATTCCATACACCCCCCCCCCCACCATGCAGACCCACACCTTTGGAGAAAGCACACTGGGTGGGAGTCAAGAGCGGAGGGTTCCAGTTCCAGCCTGCCAAGGCTTGCTAGGCAACTGGGGCAGGAGACTTGGCCTCTCTGAGTGGCAGTGGCCTCATTTGCGAAATACTGCTCCTGCCTCTGTGGGTGTTGAAGATCCAAGGAGAAGACACGTGAGAAAGTGCTACCAACTGCAAGATGCAATTATTCCTACGTAACTTCTCTGAGCCTCAGTCTGCTCATCTGTGAAATGGTGCCAAACCTGTTTTTCTCCTCTCTGAGGGCTAATGCAAAGTTGAAAAGAGAAAATGTACATGTAAAGCGCTTTAAAGCACGCCAGGCGTGGGGGGAGCCATCAGATGCAGTCACCTCTCTTAGCACTGTTTTACCATTATTTTAGAACTCTGATTAGTGATGGAATGCCTGGGCTCTGAAGTCAGAATTCCAGTTTATTCCCTCCCGGCTATGTGACCTTGGCCAAGTCACTTAACCTCTCTGGGATCCAGTTTTCTCATCCGTAAGGTGGCAGTGAGTGAGAACAGCCTCCCCATGGTGGTGTATGGATTGAATGAGATTACACAGGTAAGCAAGGTGCTTGGCTTACCTAAGTGCTTGATAAATGGGGTCACCCTTTTCAAGGTGAAGAGGCTCCGGTGGTATGTATCTTCCTGTCTCCTGTATCTTGCCTCTCCCCTGCTTGGGAGCTGCTGGAAGTTGCTAGTGACACCTGACTGTGAGGTGAAACTGGCAGAAGCCACACAGGCCCAGGGAGTTCCCATCAGGAGCGCTGCTGCAGCAGGTGACTTGGGTAAGTCACCTGCCCACCCTCCCACATCGTCCCCTGTCAGACACTTCACAGCACAAGAGACCAAAACACACTTGAAACCTCTTTGAAGGTTCTGGTGAGGAGAGCACTAAGTACGTACCATCTCTGACGCTGCTGCAACCCGCCCCCATCTGATGGTTTCATTTCGGCTTCGAGCCCTTTGTTGGCTCTCTGCCTCCCATGGGACACCAGCCCATTCATGACCTCTGCCCCGACTGACCTCTGCAGTCGCATGTCCTGCCACTACTGCATGTCCCCACGTACTGCACAGGCTGCCTGCATCCTCCCTGGACATAACATGCTGTTCCACAGCTCTGTGCCTTTGCACATTCTGTTCCTTTTACTTGGAATGCCCCACCCCATGCCATCTCTTGCTGCCACCACCTCTGAGGCCTTTGCACAGGTTTAGCCCTCATTGACTCCCTTCTCTAGATTGCTTCTGTGGTTTGGTCACACTTCTAGAACTGCACTTACTACTATAGCATAATTATTTGTTTACACACCTGCCTCCTTTCAAAAGCCTGTGAGCCTCTTGTAAGCAACCGTGTCCCAGTATGCCCAACGTCCGTCACAGTGTCTGACATGTAGCTGGGCACACAGCTAGACTACATTTCCTAGCCTCCTTTCCTGGGAGGTGCAGTCATGTGACTGAATTCTGACCAATGGAATATGAGCAGGGGTGATGTGTGCCTCCTCCAGGCAACCCATAAAATCTCCCTGCAATCTTTCACGCTCTCTCTTCCCACCCTTGCTGGGTGGAAACAGAGATTCATGGGGAATGGAGTCACCAGATGGGAGAGTCTGGGTTCCCTGAATGACTACCTGGAGTAGAGCTCTCTAGTAACTTATTTTGGTCTATGACATGAGCAGGAATTAAACCTCTATTGTATTGAGTCCCTGAGAGTTTGTTACATGGCAATTAACCTGTCCTGACTAATACAAAGGAGCTCTTAGTCAAGGTCTGTTGAACCAAATTGAAAGAGGGAAGGCAATCTAAAAGGCAGAACCCTCCCTCCCGAGATCCAATCAAGTCAGGCATCACATTCCTACATGATTGAACTATTTCTAAAGCCAAGCCATCACCCCTCCTCCCCCTCCCCGTCCTATCCACCAAATCGCACATACAGTATTTAGAATACCAAGTGTTCCCCTGGAAGGACTGAGAAGGGTGGGGTTGAGGACTTGCCAGATGACCTGTAAGAGTCAGCACAGGTGAATGAGCCCCAACCTGAGATCCTGGTTTCACAAGTTTGTAGAAGGCACACAGAGGCACAAGGTGGAATTGTAGGGAGGCGCCTCCTCCTACCCACACGGGGATCAACACCCCTGACACATGACCATTCACGCTCACAGGAACACCTCCAATGACAGAGCACACCATCCCTCTGAGGCAGCCCGCACTACCCTTGGCAGCCTCTGGGAAGTGCTGGAACAGCGTTCCTCACCAGGCCAAATTCCCACCTGGTCACAAAGGGCCAGGGCCAAAGGGGAGAAAGATCACATTTGGACAGAAGGAAGAAAAAGAAAGGAATGGAGAAGGGCTTCAAATGTATCTTTCCAATACTCTATGATGCCCTCACTACTCAAGGTGTGATCCTGAGACTAAGCATATCATCACCCGAGAGTGTGGTGGAAATGCAAAATCTCAAGCCCCAGGCAGACCTGCTGAATCAGAATCTGCATTTTAACAAGATGCTAAGTAGTTCGTGTGCACAGTAAAGTTCTTTACTTCTATGCATAGACTTTTCTTTCATTAAAAAATGGTATATTTCTCCCAAGATAAAAATCTTCTTCTATAGCAATAATTATAAATATTTTACAGCAATATACAAAAACATTTTGTGTTAAGTAACACATGGTAACAAAATTTCAAACAATATAAGAGAGTTCAAAATGGAAAATAAAATTTTCCCCTGGAAAATATGACATGTATTCTTATGTCACTAAATTTGTGCTATCCCAAAGAAAATGTTACTAAAAACAAGAAGGGAAAGAGAGAAAGAGGTACTTCAAACCTCATTCTCGTCCTCTCTTCATTAGAGCATAATTTTATCTTTTTTACAAACATAATTAGCTATTTAATCATCTATTTCTTACAAATAAGAATATTTTCAAGGGGAAGATATTCTCGTTGGAGCCTGTGATTCAGGATAAGCACAGGATTAAGAATAGAGGAAACTTCCTTTTTTTTTTTCTGATCTTCATAATAGCATATTTTTCTGTTTTAAAGACAGACAACTATATTTAAAACAAAGCTTTATCTAGGAATAAATACTTTCCTAAATACTGGCTTGCATACATTGAATATATTGACCTACAGACCTGGTGAGCTGTATCATAGAGTTCAACATAGAGAGGTCCAGAGCAAAACAGAAGCCTGTCCCTCAGACTCTTGAGGGATTTCAATGATAAGGAAGACAGCAGATAAATGAGGCTGTCAGTAGAATGTATGTCTTGATCTCCTCTCTCTAGACAGATGCCCAGAGGTAGGAGGTGAATTTGACTGAAGCGGCTTGAAATGGCAGCGAGGAACTTGTTCCATAATCGTATTTGGGAATCTAAATGGAGACTGTTTAACAGGATGGTTTCACACTCATTAGGAGATGCATGTTGGGGAACTGCACCCATTATAGTTACGCATAAGAAGGACTTAAGTGCACCTAAGCTTCTCTTGGCTTCTATGAGGTATGAAGGGAATCACATATCTGACTATCCCAGAGGAAAGGGGTTACAGAACACACTGAGTTGAGAGTGAACCAACAGAGCTGCCATGGATGCCACCATCATGATCGTGGTGGGAGGTGAAAATACAACAAATACTACAGGGGAGACAACCTAGTACAGGGGCCGAGTGGAGGGGCTAGTCCAGTGGCCAAGACTCTAGGGGTTTTTTCACTGCCATTGAGTGACTAGTTGCTTCCTAGTTGGCCAGAGTTAGATCACCAATTACCTACATTGTAATCTTTCTGTTGAAACAATGTGGTTTCTGTTTTTCTTATTAATCTGGCCCAAATGGATAACAATCATATTGTTTTGTTTTGTCTTGTTTTTAACATCCTTATTGGAGTATAATTGTCGAAATAGCTCAGTTGGGAGACCTTTAGACTGAGGAAACTCTTTTTAATGAAAGAAGTGATAAAGTCTTATCGCAAAAGTCACGTGGTACAGGAGATGTTGTGGCCATCTTTGGAAATAATCAACCTGAAGCATTTATAAGAATTTTCAATCCAAAGACATATTCTTTTCATTATTAGAAAATTTGTTTTCATTAATTTCTCTCCCTCTCTGTTATATTCTGTTATATTTTCTGTTCTCTCATGTAGGAGCTCCTGTTCAACAGATATTGAACCCCCTGGGTTGATCTTCTTTGTCTTAACTTTTCTTTCAAGTTCTGTTTTTTAATCTTTTAGAAGATTTCTTTATTTTTCCCCCAGACCCTCTATTGAATTTCTTATTTTGCAATGGCATTTCTAATTTCTCATAACTTTTAGTGATCTTTGCATATTTTTCTCAGCATTGTATTCTTGTTTTCCAGATGCACCTCGTTCTCTAATATATATATATATATATATATATTTTTTTTTTTTTTTTTTTGCGGTACGCGGGGCTCTCACTGTTGTGGCCTCTCCCGTTGCAGAGCACAGGCTCCGGACGCGCAGGCTCAGCGGCCATGGCTCACGGGCCCAGCCGCTCCGCGGCATGTGGGATCTTCCCAGACTGGGGCATGAACCCGCGTCCCCTGCATCGGCAGGCGGACTCTCAACCACTGCGCCACCAGGGAAGCCCTCTAATATTTTTAAAGTTGAAAGTTACTTTTTATTCCAGCTAATCCTTACAAGTGTCCCTAATGGCAAGTCCAGCCTACAAGCAAAGATGGGCATCCAGGAGGAGCAACAGGAGCTACGCAGCAGACAGTGTCTTTGGCGCATGGAGAAGGAGGTTGCGGGCCTCTCTCTCCCCATTTCCTGCACTCAGTGCCAGCTCGCCATGCACCCATCCATTCATTCGACAACAATTTCCTGAGCACCTGCTCTGTCAGGCACTGTTCTAGGCACTGGGAAAACAGAAGTTAATGAAAAAGCAAGATTTTGCTCTCCTAAAGCTCACATTCCAGCCGGGATGACACATAACCAATAGACAAAGAGTTAAATAAGATAATGATAGATTGTTGAAGACAACAGAATGCGACAATGTGACAGGGCTGGGGGGGTCTCTGAGGAAGTGATCAAGGAAGGCCTCTCTGGGAGGTGTCATGTGAGGCCCGAGTGCCCAGAAGGAGTCAGCTGCTTGAAGACCTGGGGGAACGGAGTTCGAGGCAGAGGGGACAGCAATGGCAAAGGCACTGAGAGAGCACTGCACTTGGGGCCCCAGGATCAAGGGGGTGAGCTGAGAGACAGGAAAGGAGGATGGCAGGGGACAGGTCTAGAAGGGCAGGTGGGGACCCACCACACAGGGCCTGGTGGTAAGGAACTGGGGGTTCATTCCCAAAAGAAAGGAAGGCTTTCAGAAAGGTTATGAAAGGGGTGTGTGATACGATCTGATTTATTTTGAGAAGGATCACTGGTGGGAAGACAAGAATGTGAGGGGAGGTCCCCCAGGAGGCCTGCTCAGCTGCCCAGGTGGGAGGTGATGGGGCTGGACCAGGGTGGGGGCAGAGCAGACGGAGACGAAGAGGGCAGAGCTTGGCTGCATTCAAAGGGTTTGAATCCCTTTGGCACCTCAGGTGTTCCTAACAGCTGACCTGGGCAGCCCAAGTGCCCAGATCTGGCCTGATGACGTCAAGGGCTGACGCTGCATCGCTGCCTTGAGGGCTCCCTTCCTGGTCACTGAGGTCGGCCATTTGGCCCACAGGAGGCTTTTCTTGCAATTTCTCCTTTCTGGAGGCCCTTTAGGCTAAGGGTGTCCTAGTGTCTGTTCACAGTTCATGGAAGGGGAAGGCAAGGTGGAGACCAGAAGAAAAAGAGAAAAATCCCTGAAGCAAAAACTAAAACTCAGGCAGAGTTGCCAGGGGAGCCTAGTCAAGTGGCCCATGCAGTGAGGCTGACCACCCTACCCCTCCCCAGGCTCTGCACCAGGCCAGCTGCTTTCACGAGGCTTTCCTGGAGGGGAGAACCTGACTCCTGCCAGGGAAGCAGGGAACACAAGAGGAAGAGCTCCCCGCGGAGCCCACCCTGGCGCCCAGCTGCAGGTTGGCTGTCCAGGTGACAGCATTGATGCAGACCCAGGTGATGGCTTCTCCTCGCGACCTCATAAACACGGCAGCTGCCCACCTAGGACGAGGTGTGGGAGGACGAGGAAGGGCAAAGCGGGAAAGGGCTTGGCCGCTGGAGGACCGCAGGCACCTGTGCTCCTCCCTGCGGGGCTCCATCCTCTGCAGAAGCAGGGATCCCCTGACCTCGGCCGTGCCAGGCAGTCCTGCCTCCACACCTTCACACGTGCAGTCTCCCTGCCTGGGTGCCTTCTCAGCCCACCAAACCCAGCCCTTCCCCTAGGCCCACCTCCAGTTCCACCTTCTCGGTAAAACCTGAGGCGGGAGGAAGGGAATCTAGCATTTATCAGACACCTCCTCTATCGGCACCAATTTATTTCTTAAAAAAAAGTCTCTGATGTCAATTACACCTCACTTTAAAATAAACATGTGAATAAAATGTAGCAAAATGTGAACATCTGTTAAATCAGTAGGTCTACAGATGCATTATATTGTTTTCTGTAGGATTTAAAAAAATTCATAATTAAAAATAAACACTAGAAAAGGCAAGCTGACTGGCTGCGATGCACAGAAGCAGCTGGCAGGGGCCGGACTGGAGCATTGGGAGGCCTGGTAACGAGGCAGTAGATACAAGGGAGGAGTCAGGAGGGCTTGGCCGAGGGGCCTGGGGCAGAGAGGAGGGATCTGCAGGGGTAAGAGATGGTGCAGTGACTGAGAGAGGGAAGGAGGGAGGAGGGGAAGGAGGACGGGGGGGTCTACATAGGGGCCAGGTTCGGAGCACGCTGAGGTGCAGGCATACGTGTGACTTTTAAGTGGAGATGCCTTGAAGGGTCAGCCTGCGGTCAGTTCATGCTGCATCTGTCTCCACCGCTCAGCCCCACCCTGGACCCAGTGACTCGCCCATAGCAGGTGTTCAACAAACATGGTCAGGTGCTCACCCCCACCCGCCTTCTAGCTGACGACAGAGTCTGGGCCCAGAGAACTAGCCCCCATTGAGAAGATGCCCAAGGAGAACAGAGCCCCACCCCAAGCCTATTCCTGGTGCCCTACCTGACCCAGATGCCCGACAGCTGGTACCATATTTGGGGGCTAGCCTGCAAGGGCCATGCCCTCGCCTGGGCGAATGCCTACTGCTCAGCTATTTCTAGTGGGGACAGCAGTGGGGCAGGCGTGGCCCTGGAGGAACAGCTAGCACGGGGCAGGAAGGGATTAGGTGATGGAACAGATAGATGAGACCCTCTGTCCAGCTAGAGAAGAGGAAGAGCCAGCCTGTGGTCCCCACCTTACCCACAGGAGCCCCGAGCCCGACTCTCTGGGGCAGCCTGGGTGAGGGCTGAGAGCACCGCCAGGCCTGGGGCAGGGGGACTGCAGTCACATCTCTTCTAGGAGGGGGAAGACCAATGGCTGGCCATCATGGGTGCCCTCTGGAGGCAGGGCAGGCTCCCCACCAGGGTGCCAAGACCGTCACTGGATTCCAAAAGGAATGTCTACACATAAGCCATTGTCAGGAAAACGGTTTATTTCCCCTGAGAAGGGGAAGCAGCCCCACTCCCCATCGGGGCTTTTGCCTTTGACGGTGCAGACTTGCCAAGCCCCTTGCTCATCACAGTCAGCGACCCTCCGTACAGGTCACAGTCAGGGCCTCACCCGCCCTTCTCCCAGACTCCTGCTTGGGACATGGCAGCATCCCGGGGGGAAGACATACAGACAAAAGAGACCCAGAGGCTGACAAAGACATAGCAGGGCCAGAGAAAACACCTCCAGAAAGGAGGCTGGGGAAAGGTCACAGGGATGAACAGAGCTATGCCCAGAGACAGGCCCAGACTCAGAGACCCTTGGGAGATAGAGATAACGAGAAACCGGGGAAAGAGAGAGACACAGAGAGAACACCATAGGGAGAATCCAAGACTCAAGGGCAGAGAAAAGGAAATGAACATACAGAAACTGACAATTTCTCTATCAGCCCAGCCCAAACCCTCCCCAGCCTGGGCAGTGGGTCAGGGCAGTACCCACCTCCAGAGGCCAGCCCAGCCCCACCTGCTCTGCAGCTGAAGCCTTCCTGGTAAGGGAGGGAAAGGACCCCCCTCCTCTCTGAGGTGCTGGGATCTCCCAGGCTGGCTCTGCAGTGCTCTAGCCCATGTAGGGGCACATCAAAGTTACAGGGGAGAGTGGACAGAAGGGTTTAGCCTGTGGAGTCCAGAGCCAGACGGCCGGTCTAGATCCTGGGCCCCCACCTGCAGAAAGGGTGGTTCTGCAGCTCTACCCTCCCTCACCTCGTTTCTCAACTACACAGCCAAGAAACCTAGGTATTCCAAACTGGCCCAAAGTGTCCCCCAAGTACATAATACGACGGATAAAATCTCAGTTTTGAGCCCTCCTACATGTGTTCGATTTCTTAGGCCATCCCTCCCCTCCACCCACAGGATAAAAACAAGCTCGTTTCCTTGGGGAGCCAGCAGGCCGGCCTTCACCAGAGATGCCCCGAGGAGAGCAGGTCGGCACCGTCTCAGTGGGAAGAATGGCTGCTTGTTGTGCGCCAGAGCCACCCTCTCTGCCAGCATCTCAGCTCCAGCCTGTACACCAGCCTCATGCTTCCTGTTTGGGTGGGTTTTTTTTTTTAAGCCATTTCTGAATGTGGTCCATTTAGCCCCAGGGATGCCCCCATGCCCGTCCCATTCCGAGTCTCCTCCCCAGCCCCCAGCCAGCACTGAGCTCAGCCTTCCAGCATGGCTGAACTGGCCACTTTGTTCTGCTGGGCACCAGATAAATGCTCCCTAATTAGCAGATGGAGCCAAACCCTGGCTGGCATTTGGGGCTGTCTCCTGGCCAGCCCTGGAGCATTCATTTACTGCAGCTTGGGGGTGCCTAAGACCCTTTCGTGGCTGGGAATGTTACCCTAGTTCAGGCTGGACAGACACCGTGTCCACAGGGCTGTGATCGCCACCCTAATGGCTCTCCATAGCTGCTTCAGTCTCAGTGGGAAAGGTTTCCTGTGCGTTGTCTCCTAAAAATCTCACAAGGACTCTGTGAAGCAGTTTTTGCAATTAGAGTCATTTAGCAGATGAGAAGGCTGAGTCTCTTGGAGGTTAGGTAATGGCCCAGGGTCACACAGCTGATAAGAGGTAGTAGGGATGAGGTCACATTCATGTAAGTCTGTCTGACAACAAAGCCTGAGCTTCCCATCACTGAGAGCAAACTACTCCACTCGGAAAGTTGGGAAGTTGGTACCAAGAATCCCACAGGCTCTTTTGGAGAGCCTGCTGTCACCCAACTGTGGAGGTCTCTGAGGAATCTAAAATCTTTTTTCCTTGGCTCTAGCTAAATTTTGGATATAAAGGAAAGAACTACAATTCTCCAGTAACTCGCACAATGGCCTGGCCTGAGGAAATGTGCCGGAGATGCAGTAATTGCAGCCCCCCAAATCACATGGGGGCTGATGCCCAGGGGTGGCAGGGTGCCGGTGAGGGAAATCACTGCATCTCTGGGTCACCTGGCTTGTGGCTGTCTTCCTTCCAACAAGCCCACAACTCAGGCTCCCACAGTTCACACTGGCTATCTCAGGTCCACAAGAGTCAAAAGCAAAACCAACTGTTGCTGCTGTTGCGGAGGGGATACAAGGACGCCAAGACCTCAACAAGCAGGCTGGGACGCCCAAGCAGCAGGGCTGATGGCAGTGGTCTACACCCTGATTGCCCACCCATTCTACGCCTTCTGCGCCTACCCTGATTCTCCCACCAGTTGGCGGCTCTGGCTCAGGCTAAGGCTGTCAGCCTGGCTTTTCCACCCAGGATGACCCTGACTTCTCCCCTCGGGGTCCCCATTACCAAGCCTAGTGCCAGGCATGTAGCTGGCACTCCTCCAAGATGCCAGGACTGACTTGAAATTCCTTCCTGTGGGAAGGCAGTGCCTTGGTCACAGTTGAAGGCTTCACGCAGCTCGCGCGCGCACGCACACACACACACACACATGCACACACACACACACACCACTCACCTGGCCACCACTATAGATCTTCCTTCCCTTCATTCTCCAGCTTGGAGGGGACACTGTGCAGCCAACTCTCCATTTGTTATCCAAAGAGGGGTAGATGGGGGCCCGGTGCGGGCAGAGCTGAGCTTGCTAGGTCAGACCTTGGGGCCTGAGGAAGAGGGAAGTGGTGGCAGCAGGGCCTCGCTGATGTCACACCCAAACACACCCTGACATGACACCCTCACGCCGGGAAAACAAGGTGTGCAGCTCGGAGCAATCAGGCAGGTGTGGCCTGACTCAGATGCCACCTCTGGCAAAGCTGAGATTTATTACCCAATGAGAGAAGTGGGCAGTGGTAGGCAGGACGCTTGGGCTGAGCTCCAGGCAGCAGCTGGGCAGAACTTTCTGGGAGGCGGAGAGAAGTCTTCTGCTCTGCACAGGCATCTTCTCTCCAGGAAGGGTCAATGACTGCCCCCTCCCCCCAGGAGCTCTCCTGGTGATGCAACAGGGGCTTCCTGCCCTCCTCAACCAAAAACAGAAAGAAGACTTCTGGAGGGGAGGCTAGAATTCCAGATTGGAATAAACTAAACCTAGAGCGCCTGAGCTCTAGTCCTGCTGTCACTTGCTGGCCCTGTAATGTAGACGAGTCACTTCCCCTCTTAGGGCCTCATTTCCTCATCTGTCAAATAAAGGAAATGGACTACATCAGAGGGTGGCCAATAAATTTCATCTCAAGGTACCATTGCCAATTGATAGGTAATGTCTTCCTGAAGATATCTGGGTTTGTTTTTTCAGAAAGACTCTGAGACCATGTATGGGCTCAGGACCCATGGAACAGTGTCAGCCACGGGCACCGGATGGGAATGTGCTGTGATCAATTAGTGATGCCTGCTGTGGACACAAGACCAGAAAGTGGCAGCATGAGTGCCAGATATGTTATCATCCTGATAGATGATTTCTAAGGGCCTTCTGGTCATGAAACTCAATTCCACCCCAGTTCGCCAGCAGATCTGGTTAATGCTGGTCGGCAAGCATGTACCTCCCATGTTGAGATATTTGCACACAGCTGATTTCTCTCCCTGAAAGATGTGTTCTCGTCCGCCCTGCAGGACAGTTACTGGGGGAGCAGGCAGCTCCCTAAGTCCCCAGTGCCCACACCCACGAGACTTCACCCAGAAGCTTAGAGCCAAAGAATAGTGCCAAGGTTTACTACCCAGAGGACATTCCAGCTTTTCTTACAATCTTCCCCAATGTCTACAAAGGGGCTTCCCCCACTGTGTGACAATCCCACCTTGCCCCTGAGGGAGGATGAGAGAACAGAAAAAGGCAGAGATGGCTCCTGACTTCCTGGCGGTCACAAGTGAGGGTCTCGTCAGACACGGCTTGGTCCCTGAGGAACTCCTTGGGAGATGTGTGCCAGGACCACCTACAGACCATTTGCCAGGAAGACCACATGCACCAAATGCACGCAGGTACCAAGACAGGTGCTCACAGACCAGGTACTCATCTGTATAGGAAAAGATTAATTTCCCAAGTGCACCTGCAGCATGACAAGGATCCCACAGCTCTGGCTGCTTCAGACCGTCGGACAAGCTCCTCTCCTCTCTTTGCATCCTTAAGCTCTGCCGGGGCAGACGGTGGGGATGGCTGACAGCAGACCCTGCCACCGTATGCATCTGGCACGGACGTGTGGACACCCTGCCCCATGTACGATGCCCATGGTCACCTCTCTCCATCTATTCTGGACCTGCAAGACCCCTCATGTACAAGGTCATTCCTAAACCCGTGGGGCTGGGGAAACTGCACAAGAAGGAGTCACTGTACAAACTGCAAACTTCATCTGCTTGGAGTGGAAAAAAAATAAACCCACCTTCAAGTGCACGCTAGCTGGGCACCGAGCAACCCAGGATTCCAACTCAGTGAACAGCTTTCCAACCTGAGCCGGCCTGGAGGTACCATTTCCCCAGGCCTTCCCCACCCAACACTTCCTGGAGAACAGACACCCTACGGCCCTCTCCCCTCCGCTAGGCAGAACCTGCCAGAGGGGAAATCAGTAGACAGAGAGGAAACTGGAGTTCACCCTCAGGCCGTGGGGCCAGATGAAAGGGAGCAGCTGAGGCAGAGCCAGCTCCCGGGGGAGGGGAAGCCAGCCACAGAATTCCCAGGAGCTACTGGAATCCCCACAGGGCTCCCCTGGAATCCCCCTGTGTTCCATCAGGAATCTGAAAGATGCCTCTTTCCAAGAGCAAGGAAAAACTGTCGACAAATAGCAACTTTCTGAACAGCAGTGTTTTCCTAACAGAGGATGGTGGATTGGTAATTACACTTCGGAGGTGAAACAGTTTATCTGGGAAGACCTAACCACCACCACCTGCCTCTCCCACCTACAGGCAGAGCTATGTGGTGAAAGTGAAGTCTGTATAGATGGGGCACAGGAAGAAACCTCGGCCTCCAGCTGGAGTAGGGATGTCCAGCTATTTTCTCTTGAAGTTAAGTTTCTGAGGACCTAACTGGTGAGTTCTCAGCTTCCCTGTCTAGGGACTCCACACCAGTCACTATTCTCAGGGCTTTCTTTACATGGATTGTCTCATTTCATTCTTACTATCACCCCATGAGGCAGGTATTTTTATTATCCCCATTACACAGATGAGAAAACCGAGGTACAGAGAGGTTAAAGAACTCACCAAAGGTTATATACAGCTAGTAAGTGCTGGAGCTGGTCTTGGAATCCAACCATCCTGACCCTGGAGTACCTGCCCTTAACCACTGCACTCCACATCCAAGAAGCTCTCAGCGTGGTTCATCATGACACGAGAACTGCCACCCAAGTGCTTCTTGGCCCAATACACAGTTCATGTGTTGTAGGCAATACTGGAATACAAGATTCCAGTTTGACAAGATAATTTGGACAGGTCCCTGGGGTTTGCTGTAATGGATTCTAACCAGTTACATTCCATAGGAATGATCTAGAATGGTGATTCAGGAAATATGAGGTAATGTGATTTTAATAATCATTTTCATTTTCTTTCTCTTGTTAGATATGTTATTAATGTCTATTTTTTTAACCTGTGTGTTTTCTGTCCCATTATACTGTAATGACCGGGAGGAACACAGTTTATTTTAGACCTCCCACTTTTCCCACCTCCTCCCACAGGTATCTTTTAATTATTATATATAAATGTTGTAAGTAATACATGACTACATTCTCCTTTTTAAAAAAAGTAAGACATTACAAATAAGGCTAAGGTTCCCTTTTGACCAAGCCCTCCCTCCCATCCATGTCCCCAGCCCTCTTCCAGAGATAACTCTTTTACCAATTTGGAGTGTATCCTTCCAGACCTTTTAAAAATAATTGCGTACTTATGCTGTGCATGTACTTATACAAGATGTATCTTGTTGTTTTTGCATAATTGCTATGATACAATGTTTTGAAACTCGCACTGGGCATTCATTAACATTTCTTAGAGCTCCATCCATGGGACCGATCAGTCTCTATGGTTTTGACTGTTGTACAAAGTGGTATGAGACAACAGCTTACTTAGCCATCCCCTATGTTTCCCATTTTTGCCACGGCAAACAATAGGAGGCTTCCTGGGACTGGGGACTGACCTCAGTCAAGGCCAATGCTCTTGTCTGTCCAGGGCATGCGAGCAATCACAATGACCCTCAGCTTATCGCACTGCTGGCACTAGAACTGCCACACCATGTGCTGGGACTCTCTGGAATCCTTGGTACAAAACTGTTCTTAGAACGTGGCAAGTTACCTCCCCCAGGCTTTAGTCTAGGGTCAATGATCTCAAACAACACAGAGCTTGCCTTGATGATTAAAAGACAGAGCCTGCAGGGAAGACACCTCCCCCAGACCCCTCTTCTACTCTCAGGTTGATCCCTGCACACACCAGGATCACCCCAGTTTGACCTGAGCTGAGGCCTGCTCTGGACATCAAACCAAACTAAAGCTCACATAAATTTAAGGAATAGAAAAATGAACACAGATGTTTACCTGCAATGAGGGACTGGGGGGTAGAGCTCTTCTAATTATAAAAATGCTGTGATCCTGTAACTCTCCCTATATTACATCAGAACACGCCCACACACACATACACATCCCTCCTAAGGTTGGTTAGTAACAATTTGCAGATTATAGTTTTGTTCACCCATCATAAGCCTGGCTATTTGAGAGCTGAAAAGTGAGTGTGACCCTGGGTGGGTAAGTGGGTGGAGACGCTGGAGAGATGAATAAGAAAGAGAGATAAAAGCTCTTCATAATAGGTTAAGCCCTTTAGAACAAATGAGCAAACCTGAACAGCCTTCTTAACTCTATCTCCCAAGCAGCATGGGGGAGGCTAAAGGGCCTCTCCCAGCTCTGATCAAATATTGACCCTGTGCACTCACTGGCCAGAGTTCAGACTAAAGGGCCAGCAGCACTATGGAGCCAACGTTTGCAGAGCAATTACTGCATCCCAGCGCCTTGTAGGTCAGACTGTGAAACAACCTTTGATGGAGCCGGAGCTTCAGAGAGCCTTCCGGTCCTTCCTTGGTGGGGCGAGGTCTTGGGGGAGACACTTAACAGTGAAGGAGCTGTGCAAGGAAATTTACAGAGGCTGGAAACGTGGTCCAGCACCAAAGAGAAGGCAGCTTAAGAGCATCTGCGGTCCTTTTCCCTGCTCCCTCTCCCCTTAACTCCACCTCCAAGTAATCCAAACTCTTTATAACTAAACAGGCCTCAATATCAGGCCTTGTCCCTGCCAGCTCCCTCTGGGACAGGTCCCTTTCGTGGTCAGATAGGGCTGAGTGGTGGATTATTTTTAGAAGAAACCAATTTCCACTTGGAGACCTAGAGCCTCTCCTTTCCCTGTCCCCAGCTTGACATCTGAAATGCCCTTAGGAGCCCTTTCTAGTAACTGACCTGGTTTCCAGAAGAGGTGTTTGGAAGAGCTGTTGAATTTGAATTGCTCTATGGATGGGGCAAATCACGGTGGAATACAGTCCCCCTCCTGCCGCAGGGGCCCTGGAAGATGTTAGAGGACAACTGGGGAGGGCCTGGGAGGTGGCAGAGCACACTGGGGTGGGCGTAAAGCCAGATCGAGCCTGCTGTGTGTCCCCAATGGTCAGAGGCAGCACAGTCCAACAGAACTTCCTGTGATGGTAGAAATGTTCTGTATCTGCTCGGTATGTAGCCATTAGCCACTGCGGCTCTTGGGCACCTGCAATGCAGCAAGTATGACGAAGAAACTAAATTTCATTTCATTTAAAAAAAATTAAATGAACTTAATTGAATTTTTAAAATTTGATCTTTAAGTTTTTAAATTAACTTAAATTTACACGTAACTAGCCGCATGTGGCTGGTGGCTTACTGCATTGGACAGCACAAGTCTAAAGGTTCCATACCTGGTGCTTCCCAGTGGGTGGGAAGAGGGGCTGGGTTCACAGGCCCTTGAGTGAGAAGGTGGCAGAACCACTGGGGCTGAAGGCTCAAGAAAGAAACATGGGAAGAGAAGAAGGTTTTGGGCAGAGTAGAGGGTCTTATCCTAGTGCCCTTGGAAGGATTTCAGGGGGGCGTGGATGACCAAGCGGGTTATTAGAATTGTATATGTACATTCTTGCTTGTCTGGAAAGATGCATAAAAGAAACCCTGAGCCCCCAAAATAAAAGAAAATAACTCATTGGTCTGTCAGATAAACTTACTTCTTCAGGGAAGTCTGCTCTGATACCAGAGTATAAGGTTTCCCTAAAATATGTCTATGGTGCTTCTCTCTGTAGCATTTGGAATCATATAAAATAATATGTATATACATTTTTAAACTAAAATCTGTCTTTCCTCATTAAGCTGTAAGTCCCATAAAAGCAGTAACCAGATCTGCTTTTGCTCACCAATAAATCCCCACCCAGAGCCTGGCATCCTTCCTGGGACACAGAAGGCAGGCACTTAAGACTGAATAGGTTGGGATAGATGGATAGATGGATGGATGGATAGATGGGCAGATGGACAGATGGATGGACAGATGGAGAGGAGGCAGACAAGTACGCATAAATGAACGAACAAACTAAGAAATAAGTTAGGGACATACTTTACCTCGATAACTATAAATCTCAAAAAGCAACCAAATCCCCTCAAACTGGAGTGGGGGTGGTGGCTATATCACTCTAGGCCACTGTCACCAATCAAAACCATATGGGCAGGGCTCCCCTGGTGGCGCAGTGGTTAAGAATACACCTGCCAAGGCAGGGGACACAGGTTGGAGCCCTGGTCCAGGAAGATCCCACATGCCGCGGAGCAACTAAGCCCGTGCCTCACAACTACTGAGCCTGCGCTCTAGAGCCCGCGTGCCACAACTACTGAGCCCGTGTGCCTAGAGCCCGTGCTCCGCGACAAGAGAAGCCACCGCAATGAGAAGCCCGCGCACCGCAACGAAGAGGAGCCCCCGCTCGCCATAACTAGAGAAAGTCTGTGCGCAGCAACAAAGATCCAGTGCAGCCAAAAATAAATAAAAATAAATAAATTAATTAATTAAATATATGGGCATCTTCTTAGTTGCCCCCTCCCAAGAAGGATGCTCTTTCCTTCCTCTTCATCCCCTGGCATGTTACTTGTACCTCAATCTAGTATTTATTTCATCTACAGTGGACTAAATTGCTTAAAAGTCTATTTCCCCACTAGATACAGACTCCTAGAAGGAAGGGACCTTGTCCTTCTCAAATGAGTGTCCCTCCGCCTGTGCCACTTCTGCCCTGCAAAAGTGCAAATGTGGTGGAGGCCTTGGCAAAGGCCAATCCACTCTTACCACGAGCCAGCCTAGTTTCCTCATCTTTATACTTCCACCCTTGCCATGCACAGCCAGGCTAAGGCTGCCAGATTTAGCAAGTGAAAAATACAGGACAAAGGATAAAACAGGAATTTCAAATAAACAATGAATAGCTTCAAAAAAACTTTTTTTGGCTGCACCATATGGCATACGGGATCTTAGTTCCCCTGACCAGGGATCAAACCTGTGCTCCCTGCAGTGGAAGCGCAGATTCTTAACCACTGGACCGCCAAGGAAGTCCCAATGAATAACTTTTTAGTATATCTCCTGCAATATATGGGATATACTTATACTAAAGAAAAGTCTACAGTCCCCAGAAAGCCCAGAACCATGAGTTAGTAAAGCCAGTTAGGCAGCTTTCCCTGGGCTGGCTTAGTCGGCGCAGTACTTCCAGGGTTCCAGGGTGGGCCTCAGCCCAAAAGGGGAGGAGCAAAAGGATTCTGAGAATAGCGCTCTACGGCTCACACCCCTCCTCCCAACTCACTCGGTCCTGTCCCAGTGGCAAGCTCCAGAGACAGCCTGTGGGACTGTGTACGCTCTGACACAGCCCTGGCACTGAGCGGCAACTCAGCAGAGTGAAGCCAAGGGATGAAAACGAGAAAGCAACACCATGACAGGAGGTACTAAGTGCCCAGACCCTTCAGCCAGGCAGCCCATCATCCTTGTCACCTGTTAACACCAAGTAACTCACTAGACAACCATGTGCCGGGGAAAACATGGATTTGCTCATTTCCTCCTCACAACAACCCTACTGGGTGGGTACCATGTGAACCTTCATTCTACAGATGAGAAGATGGAGAAGCTAAGGAAGGAACCTCTCTGGAGTTACAGAGTGACAGAGCCAGTAACTGGTCCCAGGCAATGTGTCCCCAGTGCCTAAGCTCCAAGCTGAGTTCTGAGAGCCACCAGTGACCAGAGACGGAATTAGCAATGCCATTTATTCTTCCTCTATAGGAACGCCATATTAAAATCAGAGATCCTGATAAATAAGAAAGGCTTTCTAAAATGAAGGCCATTACAAGTCATCATGTCAAGTTCTGAAAAATGGGTTCCCAAAATGCTTGGTTGAAAGGTTAAATTCCAAAGAACCATCCCAACCCCTTTCCAAACTGCATCTACAGGGTAACAATGACCCACATGGACAGGCCTGGCCATGCTCATGACTAGGGCCAGCGCATCGTACAAGCTGCCTCATGCCGTGTGTCCCCTCTCAACACACAGGAAATGAGCCCTCCAGGCAAGGGAGAAGTGGGGGGAGCAGCATTCCTTTTCTGTGAGATTCTGTAACTAGGGAGGGGGTAGGGGAATAGAACAGGAAAGAGGGGGGAGAAAAGTTCTGATTTGAGAGTTTCCCTCTGGCTCATCAATGAGTCCTTTCAGGGTTCCCTCTCCCCAACTAAGTGATCATTTCCTGTCCAGCACACTACACCCATTGATGGGGTATCAGCAAATCCCAACAGTTTATGCCGGAAGGACACGAGGAGACTGGACAGGAGTTGATGAGGGAAGAGGAAGAAGGCAGGAGCTTAAGGTGTGGCTTTCAACCCCATATTGTTAGCGATTAAGAGAGGATTTGTAATGCAGGGAGCTGGCTCACCTTTGGCTCATCTCATAGACAGAGCCATAATGACAGTGGGATAAAGTCAGGTACTTGGAGGCAAACATGCAAGCCTGGCCTCTCCAAGATGACTCACCACCAGAGGCCTGCAAAGGAAGGAGTGGACCTTGGTTGTGAGGGCCAGCAGTGGATGTCTCTTCTTTGTGTTTTTATAGGCCTAAACCAGGCTCATAGCCCTAAGGAAGAATCTAGAACCTCTCAGCTTTCCCTTCCTGATATAGGAAGGGTTGCTGCCCAACTCTCAATGATTCTGCCTTGTCTGGTGCCTGCCTCTGATAAACAGGGGTGGGTCCCCTAGTGGCCATGTCTGTGTTCATGTCTGTCTACCCTAGACCATAGTGATTAGTGCAGAGAGGGCACCTGACCCAAGTCAGGCCAATCAGAGTCTTGCCTGGGATTTTTCAGTTTGGAACTGGGAGACAGTCAGTCTCTCTGCTGTTGGGAACCATAAGATATGAAATTTGGGAGCTACTGACAGCTGAACTACTGATGACAGTACCCAGAGAGAAGCCAAGACAAGACAGAGGGAGAGCAGCCTTGGTTTCAGGTGTTCCTGAAGCCACTGCCTCTCTCCCCTTTCCACCATCTGGTTGACTGCATAAGCTTCCCTGGTATATCCTTCCAACCAAGTCTCCTTTTTGTCTAAGCCAGTATGAGTGTAAAACTATTACTTGTAACCTAAAGAGGCCTAATCAAATTAGCTGGCCTCAAGGGAGGTGTCTACAATGGAATTGTGGATCCATGCTACCATCCCCCTGTGTGACATGCCTGGGTATGTTAGAGAGACACACATATCATACACTTGTACAAACAGGGAGATAAGAGCCTTATTTGGTTACACAGACACAGTGGTATGCCGCATTTGTGTCTGTAGTTCAAGAAACAGCTTATTTTCTGTTTCAGTCTTTTCTGTGTGTTTGCTTTTCTTTGCCTGCAATGATATGGTGGCTTGTGTCTCACCCTGGATGTTTACAGACACATGTCTGCTCAAGTACACAGCACCCATGGCCAACCTCCCGCCTTTCCGCCCTGGTTTACCACCCTCCAGACGAAGGAGGGTGACAAAGCATGACTGTTAAGACCATCTGAGGAAGCCAGCGAAGCCCCAGGTATCTGCCTGCATCATCCAGGACTGAGCCCAACCCAGCTTGAGCGCCGAGGTTCCCTCTTCTGTCCCTCTGCTCTGCCTAGACTCTGACCCTGAGAGCTTGGGAAGGGGATTCTCTGGATGACTGAGGACGTGAGAGAGGCCAACCCACCAGACACTCAGGCCACTTCGTGTGGAACCAGGCACCATCTGAGCTCAGACCCACTCACCTGCAGGTCAAAGAACTTGCTGTACCTCCGGTAGATGGTCTGGGACGTGGAGTCGGACCAGGTCACGTTAATGATGTATACCTGTGGGGAAAAGATAAGAGCAGGTGAGTGGGTGACTAAAGCAGGGCCTCAAGCTGTGCCAGGCATCGTTTAACATGACTGTGGGTGTTCCAGGCCAGGACCATCCTTTTTCTCATCTTTGTCCCCAGGGCTTTAGCACAGTGTCAGGTACACATGGATGCTACACATGTGTCTAAATACACACACACACACACACACACACACACACACACACACACACACACACACACACACACACACACACACACACACACACCCTAGAAGGGTATTCAATAAAATGCTAAGGATGATTATCTTAGGAGGGTAGGGTTACAAGTGGTTTTAATTTTCTTCTTCTTGTTTATGTGTATTTTATACAATGAACATAAATTTGGAGTTGTTTAAAATTTTAAGTAGCTTATTTCCACTGGTTCTCAAACTTTACGGTGAATGAGATTCTGCAAAGGGCCTTCCAAAATTGCAGATGTCAGGACCCCACCCTCTGAAATTCTGCATAAGTAGACCTGGGTTTTAGAGGATCAGGCATCTACATTTTATTCTTTTTAACGATTTTTATAGAGCAGTTTTATTTTCATAGAAAAACTGAGCAGAAGGTACAGAGGTTTCCTATATATCCCCACCCCCACACATGCACAGCCTCTCCCATTACTAACATCCCTCACCAGAGTGGTACATTTGTTGAAATTGGGCATCTCTGTTTTAAAAAACCCATTCCAGGTCATTCTGCCACAGTTGATCCTCAGAACACACTCTGAACCCACTTCAGGAGACTGTAAGCATTTCAGAGATGTGTGGTTCATCCCAGTATCCCTAAGTCTTAGCTCTGCGTCTGGCACTGAGTGGGTGCTCAGAAACCATTCTGCTCCATTGAACAACCAAACTGACCCTCTGGATGAGAGGTAGATTTACAGGAGAGAAATTAGCACATGGAAGATTTGTAAACTTTTCTGAAATGAAGGCATTTCAGGACCCCATTCCCAATGTCACCCCAGTTCCCAGTGCTCAATCAGGCTCTGGACTACTGCCTCAGGCCACTCTGGAAGGCTCACCTAGCCCAGGAGGTGGGTGGGACTCCAAACTGGAGAAGGAGAGAAAGTCGCAGGCCCACACAATCTGTCCTATTTTTCCCACCATTTCTGTCCCTCTTATCTGAACTCACACCAAAGACACGCCTTCCTGGGAGAGGCTTCAGTTAGAGGGAGGGTCCCCTCACACAACCTCAGGGCTACTCCGCTGAACTTCCCCACAGTGCCTGTTGTGATGTCTCCAAGCACAGCGTTAAGGGAGGGAGACCCAGGGTTAAGACGTGGGCGAGACCTCCACCTGCTTCCTCCCTCAGAGGAGAATGAGCTGCTGTAGGTCACAGCACTGGTTCCCCTGCCAGGATGCCCCGTCCACCAGAATCACCTGCAGACCTCCCTAAAAACCCATATTCCCAGGATTCTGCCTAGCGATTCTGATTCAGGAGGTCTGAGGGGACTCCATCAGAGAGAAGAACAAAGTGGCCAGAGAGGTCAGGGTCACAGCCACTGTGAGAAGGAGGGAACATTAGCAAAGAGAAGGAGCATTTGGAAACCTTGGCATCAGATTGGCTGACTTCACCACATGCCTGGAGCAGGGCTCTCTTGGTCTGCTCGGGCTGCTAAAACATAATTCCATAGATGGGTGACTTAGACAACAACATTTATTTCCCACAGTCATGGAAGCTGGAAGTCCCAGATCAAGGTTCCTGGTAGAACCTTCCTCCTGGCTTGCAGATGGCTGACTTCTGTTGTGTCTTCACATGCTGAAGACAGAGTGAGCTCTAGTCCCTTCCTCTTCTTATAAGGGCACTAATCCCATCATTGGGGCTCCATCCTTGTGACCTCACCTGAACCTAATTACTTCCCAAAGGCCCCACCTCAGACACCATCATACTGGGGATCTAGGCTTCAACATGTGGACTTGAGGGGAGGGGAGGGGGAAGGCACGAACATTTACTTCATAGCAAGAGTTCTGCACACAGGAGTATGAGGCTTTATGTTTGGCTGCTCAGTTAACAGCCAAAGAAATGAGCTCTGAATCTAGTCCCTTCTCCCCTCCGATCTCTAAGTCACAGAGTCAGCCTCGTGCCGTGTGGAGTGTTTGTTCTGAAACACACCCAAGGAGAGCGCCATAGAGCAAAGCAAATACAGCTGAGTGTTGCCACCCTGAAATGGGGTATTTATGATATGACATGTTTTATGTGATCCCAATTAAGAAAGACCATAAAATGAAAAGGCCATCCCTACCCTCACAAGCCCAAAATAAACTGACATAAATAAATATATAGGGATATGCTTTGCTTTATACATATACAAACATATAACTCACACAATAAATTGTAGCAACCATTTAGGTAATGGTTACTATGTGCCAGCAGTGTAAAGCACTCATATGCATTAGCTCGTTTAATCTTCAGCCCAAGAGGTAGCTACCATTGTGATCCCCATTTTGCACAAGAGGAAGATGAGGTTCAGAGAAGCCAAATAACTTGCCCAAGGTCACACAGCTAGGAAAATACAGAGCAAAGGATTGAACCTAGGTCCAACTGAGTCTAATCCCTATGCTCTTAACCACACTGGACTGTCTCCCTATATGTAAATTCAGGAGTGGGGATATTTAATCAAACTACTTGATGAGGACTGAATGGCATTTTTTAAAATAAAGTTTTGGGTAATCAGAAAAGTCTGTACAACCCTTGAGGAACATGGGGGAGGAAGGCTAATTCTGAGAGCCTGAGACCAAGAAGAGATAGAACTTGGCCCAGACAGAGGTCAGCGGTTAAGAATGCTACAAAACCAGACAGACACAAAGGAAACTCTCATACACAACTGGCTTCACCGACTGTGGCAGGATGCTCTGGGGTTTCTCACAGGGGTTATAGCCCACCCCATCCCCCCTGCTGACCCCCAGCTCCTTGACTCCCAAATCCTGCCAGCTACATCTCCCCTCCCACCTGCATCTCCCCTTCCCACAGATGCTGTGCACGACAGGTGCTGCCTTCCTGACCTCCGCCCAGGCAGATGCACTGTAGGGAGGCCCCAAGTGACCAGGCCCTCTCGGGAGAGAGCCTGCACTCGCTCGCAGGCCATTAGACAGTAGTCTTTCTCCCTGGCCAACCAAGTGGGACCCAGAGGAAGGGCTTAACTGGGGCTTAACATGACCCATGCTCCATCCTCCCTAGTAATTAGGGGCTTCCCTTCACCTCCCAGGGAGAATTAATCACAGGCTCACTGCCTCTGGCAGCTGGGAGGCCTCTCCTTTTGCAGAGGAGGAACCTAGGACCGAGGATGGAAATTTGCCAAGGAAAAGGCACAGAGCCTGGAGTCAGCCACTCCCGGGTTTCACTCTTAGGACCTTCCTTATCATCGGCTGTGAGACCTCAGCCCAGCCTCTCAGACCCTCAGGCTCTTCCTCTATTCTATGGGCACAGCCTTCAGGGCTATGGGGCCTGATCCACTACGTTGGTTTCATTGCAGGTGTGCTCACCCCGTTAGTGGTGGAGCTGGGACAGGAACCCAGACCTCCTAATTCCTAGTCTAGGACTAATCAGCACATGACCAGCGTACACCTGCCCTAGAAAAGTCCTTCTTCCTTGACTACTGAAAACAGTTGAAGAGTCACAGGGCATTGTCACTATCTAACACTTGACCTCAACCCACAAGGAAGACAGGCCTCTGGTGACTTACATGTAGGGGTTGGGGGGTGGGGAAATGAGCCTCCACCCCCTGGTTCTCCCAAACCTCTGCGATTTGCCAGAGCCTCCCAGCGCCACCGCCAGCCTACCCTCCTGGAAAAACAGTGTAAAGCCTCAGTTGAGGAACCGGTCAGAGACTTCCCCGGAGGTAAGCCCGGAGGATCTGTGGGCAACCTCCAGGCCCCTTTCCCTCATCTGGGCTGTACGCCTGTCTGCTTTCTTCCAAACCTTGACCATCCTAGATGATCACTCCAGATGAGCAAATGATACACAAAATTCCAGCCCGACTCACATTCCCCCATCCCCAAATCAGAGTTTCCCAAGCCTCCCTGAGCTGGCTGTGCTGGAGCCCCTAGCAATAAAACGCAGAGAAAGAGCAGGTGGAGGGCAAGGGGGACAGGGCAGAGGTCACTGGAGAAAGCCAGCTCTGTTTACCGGGCTACGTCAGGGCCCCAGATAAACTCTCCTCTGGCTGCAGGAGTGACCAAGATAACGTTACCCAGCAGCTGGTTCCAAGCAAGGTTTGCAATTAAACACCTGCCTCCACACACTGTACTTGGAGTTACGTTTCCCGGGTGGAGTTTCCCTTCCTTCTGGATTTTAAAAACTCATGGATTCTATTACCCCATCTCTGGCCACTTCAGGCAGATGGCAAGCATCTAGAAATTGCATCCAGCCTCCCCCAGAGAGGAAGCCCCAGAGTCTCAAGTTCACCTGCCAGGCTCACCCTCTTCCGAGGAGGGTCTCCACCACAGACACAAGTACAGAAGCTCCACGACGCCTCGGTCCCGCCAGCCCACCCGTTCCAAGGCCATCTTGGGCTGCCTCCCATCTGCTCAGCTCATTAGGCCCAGAAATGTCTGAGGCTTCTGAGACTTCCAAGTCCTGCTCCTTTCAACAAGGAAGTGGCCTTGATGCAGATCAGACCCGCAGCTCAGCGCCAGAGCACTGAGAATGAAGCCCAGCCCAGTTTCCATGGAGGGAGGTCCATGATCAGACCTGGGCTGTGGCCAATTAATGACCCAAAGTTACGGCCTAATCATTCCTAGAAGGCCTGGGACCTGCCCCTGTTTAGTTAGAAAGTGCCAGTAAGTACCCATTGCTCCCTGTACTGATGAAAAGTACAGTTAGAGACAAGGAGTTAGGGACCGTGGGGGAAATCCTCTATCTTTGTGGCACTGTGGCTCAGTTTACTAAGGAGGCCTTTTTCCCCTGGACCCCTGCCAGCTGCCCCTGGCCCCAGGCCAAATGGAAACTCAGTGACAATCTTCCTTCACCGGCTCCCAGCAACACAGGGTGGGACCAGTTGGCTAGGACTAGGGCCATCGCATAGAGTTGTGTAAGTTGCTCACTGTCCAAAGACTGCCCGGGACAAGTAGGGGTCGAAATCTAGCCTATCCTCTGCATCCCAAACTGTGCACCCTGGCTCCAGGCTGCAGGCACACAGATAAAGGAGCACCTCCTTCTAATGCATACAGAATGGTTCTGGCCAGGACACAGCACCTTGTCCCCTGGGCAGGTTGTCAGTGCTTTCCAGGGCCCTTGAGGTTACGGTATCTTCTCAGGACCCAGCTCCTCAACGTTCCCAAATCTTCTAGATGGAGGGATGCTTAATGTTTGAGATGGACTGTTCAGAAGTCTGAATGAACGTATTCCAACAGCCGGTAAAGGGGAGTTTACATTTAGGGACATGATCGCTTCTCTGGCTTCCTACTGGAGAAGTTCATCACGTTCTTCCCCAAGAAGATGATGGCAGCCCTAAGGTACCAATAGGCTCTAACCTTCTATTCAAAGGGCCCCATGTACTAAGTCCTATCACGGGCAGGGGAGTCCCAAATTAGGCCGGGCTGATCCTCAAGATGCAGACCACCCAGCAGGGCAGAGGACCCCAGGGCTGCTGCTCCTGGAGCAAGTAGCTCCACCAAATGCTGGGCTGATGCCCCTTCTCCTCCCTGCCGGGGCCCACTGCCCCCCCCCAATAAGCAGCAGGGGCCCCGGTATCAAAGGCCCATCTTGACAACACTTGGCCGCACCCAAATTGAAAGCTCCCCAGATTTCATCATCTGACCTGGGCCCACCAGGCTAGCAGGTCTGGGGCCATCTCTTGTGCTCACAGTCTGTTTTTCACAACTTGCCAGTTATTAGATCTGCCTTTGTTTTCTAATTGTTGGCTCAGAATGACCGAGCACTGGACACGTGCTGTGTCCCTGTCTATTTCACGTGGGCCACTATGTCCTCCCAGGTCTCCCCATGGGCAGCAGCTGTGTTCCCCGACCCCCTGCGGTGCCCTGGGCCTGCCAGTCCGCTGGGCACACTGAAATACGACTGGCTGGCTCATGAGTGAAAATCCATTGGGTTTGAAGAACCAAAGAAGTCGCTAGCAGCAACCCTTGGGGACTGCCCCCCACTCCAGAAGCAAATCCCCAGTGGCCAAGGGGCAGAATATAAAATACATCCGGTCAGTGCAAAGGTCTTTGCCAACCCAAAACCCTACCAGCAAAATTAAGTTCAGTGGCCTGTGGCCACCTGGATAAAGTTTCTGAGTACCCTCGGGGTGTGGTCCTTTAAAATTCTGACATTTCCTCTGGGGTGGGTGATTGTTCTTGGGGTGGGAAGGGTAGTGACATTGCAAATTTGGGGAACAAGCAGCACTTAGAAGTCTGGACTTGGGGGGTAACCTCCACCCCAGCACACACACACACACACACACACACACACACACACACACACAGACACACAGATCCACTACAGGGTTAATGACCAGGCGGTGGAGCCTTTCAGACCTCAGAGCACCCTGTTCAGGCTCGCTCTGGACCCATGTTTATGGAGCAGTCACAGCAAATGCAGCAGAAGCAAACCTCAGAAAGGCTCGGCCAGAGACAGGGTGTGTGGCCAGCAGGAGGCTCCTCCCAGAACCACGATCCACCAATCCCCTCCAAACACAGATGCCGTCACTGCAGGCCTGCGTCAAATGGTTCTCATCTGGGAAAAGAGCTTTTTTCCTTCCAGGTTCATTGAGATATAACTGACATACAACACGGTATAAATTTAAGGTGTACGGCCTAATGATTTGACTTAGATACATCATGAAATGACTGCCACAGTAAGTGTAGTGAACATCCATCATGTAATATGGATATAATATCAAAGAAATAGAAAATGTTTTTCCTTGTGATGAGAACTCTTAGGATTTACTCTTAACAACCTTCATATAAAACGTACAGCTGTGTTAATTATATTTATCATGTTGCACATTATATCACTAGTACTTATTTATCATAGAACTGGGAATTTGTACCTTTCATCCAATTCCCCCTCCACCTACCCTCCTCTGGTAACCAGAAATCTGATCTCTTTTTCTATGAGTTCGTTTGTTTATGAAGTATAATTGACCTACAACACTGCTTTACCTCCTGGTACACAATACAGTGATTCGATATTTCTACACATTTCAAAATTATCACCACAATAAGTCTAGTTACCATCTGTCAGCATACAAAGGTATTACACAATTATTGACTATATTTACTATGCTGTAATTTCATACCTGTGATTCATTTATTTTGCAGCTGAAAGTTTGTACTTCTTAATCCCTCTCACCTATTTTTCTCCTCCCCCCATCCCTTCCCCTCTGGCAACCACCTGTTTGTTTTCTGTATCTATGACTCTGTTTCTGTTGTTTGTTCATTGTTTTGTTTTTTAGATTCCACATGTAAGTGAAATCATACAGTATTTGTCTTTCTCCATCTTATTTCACTTAGCATAATACCCACTAGGTCCATCCATGTTGTCACAAATGGTAAGATTTCATTTTCATCCTCTTTATGGCTGAGTAAATACTGGGTTGGCCAAAGGGTTCGTTCGTGTTTTTCCATAACATCATACGGAAACCCCATATATATTACATTAATTTACATTATATATTTATTTATATTATATATCATATATTTTTTCATTCTCTTTATGGCTGAGTAACATTCCATTTTATATGTGTGTGTGTGTGTGTATTTATATATAAAACATATTCTTGTTTTTTTTTTTTTTTGCGGTACGCGGGCCTCTCACTGTTGTGGCCTCTCCCATTGTGGAGCACAGGCTCCGGACGCGCAGGCTCAACGGCCATGGCTCACGGGCCCAGCCGCTCCGCGGCATGTGGGATCTTCCCGGACCGGGGCACGAACCTGTGTCCCCTACATCGGCAGGTGGACTCTCAACCACTGCGCCACCAGGGAAGCCCTAAAACATATTCTTTATCTAGTCATCTGTTGATAGTCATCTGTTGATAGGCACTTAGGTTGCTTCCCTATCTTGGCTATTGTAAATAATGCTGCAATGAACATAAGGGTGCATGTATCTTTTCTAATTACTGTTTTCGTTTTCTTCAGATAAATACCCAGAAGTGGAATTGCTGGATCATATGGTAGCTCTATTTTTAATTTTTTGAGGAACCTCCACACTGCTTTCCAAAGTGGCTGCACCAATTTACCTCCCCACCAACGAGGCATGAGGTGTTCCTGTTTCTCCACATCCTCGCCAACAACACTTATTTGTTGTCTTTTTGATAATAGCCATTCTGACAGGTGTGAAGTGATACCTCATTGTGGTTTTGATTTGCATTTGGAAAAAGGGCTTTTAAGGGGATTTGGAGGAGGGGATACTCAGCAGGCTCTTAAACTGTATCAAACACCTTCAAGAGTGTTTGGTCGGTACTCATCACACTCAGGGCCTGCCATCGTTTGCATGAATCATGGGCCTCGATTGTTTAGTTAATTTTGAGGGCAATGCATAGGCAAGAGGGTTTGGAGGAAGTGTCCATATTGCTGTTGCCTCCATTTATTCCTCTGCAAGATGGGGATAACCGTGGTTACTTCACTGTGGGGCTGTTGTGAGGATTTGTGATCTAACCCTGCATCTCCCCATTAGAACACAAGCTCCCTGAAGGCAGATTATGGCATCCTAACGCCCAGCAAGACACTTTACACCTAAGACGCACTCATTTAATGTCCCCTAAGTAAGTGAAGGAACGAAGTAACCAGCTAATGTCGAGCGAGTGCTTGCCTGGTGCCTGGTTTTGTGCCACTCTAAAGATGAGGCAAAGTCCCCGACCTCCAGGCCCTTACAGCTCAGCTGTGGCAGCCAGACTCACACTGACAAACCAAGTAGGGAAACAGTATAAGATGGAGTGATGGGATGCCAAAAAGTGAGGCTCAGGAAGGACCACAGGCAGCATTGGCATCATGGAGGAGGAAGACGGCTTTGAAAGCATTTGGTGGATTTAAATTTTAGCTTCAACATTTCTCTGCTGTGTGGGCTTGGGCATGTGTCTTAGCCTTTCTGAGTCAGGGTCTCCTTAGCTGCAAAGTGTGGTTTATAAAGGGATCTTCCCGTTAAATGTGATGAAGCACATGGGGGCGCCCAGCACAGGGCCTGGCACATGGGAAGCGCCCAGTGAACCTTTGCTATTTAGATACTCAGGAAGGGGGGGGTGGTGAACTGATTTCTTTCCATTTGTCCTGAGACTTGGATCATGACACCAGGAATAGGAGTAGGAAGGGAGCAGGATATGAGAAACAGGGACACAGATGGGCAGGGTAACACACACACACACACACACACAAACACACACACACATCCCACTACTAATAACAAGCCTGGCCTGGGAAAGTAGAAGAGCAAAAATAACTGTGCTGCCCAGGGCTGGGAAACAATGGCCATCCTCAGGAGCGCCCCGCTGAAAGGATGGACGGGCTGCAGCAAGCCCCTCGGGGTCGGAGGCTTTTTTTCTTCTTTTTTTTTTCGTTTCCTGGACAGGAAATGAGTGTGCAAAGTAGGAGCTCCCAGGATTTACAAACCCTATGTGGACCTTAAAAAAGATTCAGATGTCGAAGCTCTGCCCTTAGTCACCAGAACTAGGACAGAAACAGCAGGAAGAGCCAGTTTTCTACAAACCTTTTTCTTAAATGCAGGAACTAGTGGTTTCATTAGGAACAAAAATAATAGCCACGTCTGTTTATTGATCACTTATTGCATTCCAGGCCTTGCTAAGCACTTTATCCAGATGATCTCACTTAATCCTTACATTGATTCTGTGAGGAAAGTGTTATTGTCTCCAGTTGACAAATGAAGAGACCTCAAGAAATAACTGATCTACCTGAGGTCCCGTGGCAGGTGATGGAGCTCAAGTTCAAATGCATGCAGTGTTGACTGCCGTAGCCCAACCACTTCGTCCTCTGATAACTACACCAGACTGCCTGGAGCCAGGCAGAGCCCCTGTCACAAGGATTTGCTCTGTCAGATGGCTGCTCCACGTGTAGGTGACCCATCAGTCAGTACTGAGGCCACCCTGAGGCAGGGGGTAAGGAGCCCTCTATGGGGACCAGCACTCTATTTTGCACAGTTTAGAATCAATCTGATTGGCTAGGGACTTCCTTGGCGGTCCAGTGGTTAAGACTCCGCCCTTCCACTGCAGGGGGCATGGGTTCAATCCCTGGTGGGGGAACTAAGATCCCGCATGCCTCTTGGTGTGGCAAAAAAAAAAAAAAAATCCGATTGACTACATGAAAAGTTGTTACTCTCTCTGAGCCTCCACTCGCCATCTATAAAATGGGGGTGGTAACACCTGCTTCACTGTGAAGATTAATGAGAACACAAGCAAAGCACAACCACGGAGCCTGGGACACTGTAGCTGCTCAATAAACGTCACCTCTCTTCCCCGCCATACCCTTCAAAGTGCCTAGCGCAGTCTTCTGCGCTCTTGGAGTTTTAGCCTCTTCCCTAGAATTTCCTGGAGACACCAATGAGCCCAGAGTCAAGAAAGGAAGGCATTGTGGTTTCTAGGGCTCTGGGTGTGGTCCCCACTGCTCGTTCTCTAGAGTACCTGAGGGCATGTGGTTGAACCTTTGTACCTCCCTCCCTCCAGCCCTGCCACCTCCCTCTGTTCCCAAGCCAGCTTATCAGAGAAAATGTGTCTGACCACCTTGACTCAGCAGGTGCTCTAATGGAGAGGCCCAGCAATTGGTGGGCATGGATGTCTTGGGTAATGCCCAGGAGCCCAGAGAGGGTGGCAGGGTGTCCAGGACAGAGGAAGGAGGCTCTCCCAACTGTGCAAATTGAGAAAAACTCTACGTGCATATTGACATTCAGGAGCTAGAGTCCTGGAAACCTTAAACAAACGTATCCTCTCCCAAACCACAGAAAGGATCACGCTCCTGGGCTTCCAAGGGGCTTGGACGCAGCCCAGAGGATCTAGGAAAGGGTTGGAAAGAAGGATTCTAGCCCCACACACTCCCAAATCAATGACTGACCCAGGCCTGCTGACCTGGACACACACATCCTGTGACCATGCCCCGTTCCCCCGTCACACCCTGGGGAGCAAGGCAAAGGTTAACACACACAGCTTGGTTTCCTCTTCCTGGGAAACACAGCAGGCAGGCAAGGCCAGAGGCCAGCGGCCTCCTTCACACACAGCCTGCAGGGGAAGTGACCCCACCTTTTCCTCCCCGCCATCTGACACACTCACACCTTCCTCTCTGCTGTGCTCAGCAAAGCTCGACTTTTGACACAAGGAGAATTGCTGTCACTAGGAATTTTGTTGCACGGGGTAGACTGGAACAATCTTTTTGGAGAGCATTTTGGTAATATCTGCCCCAAACCAGCATTCCCTTTGACTCAGCAATTTTACCTCTAAGAATTTATCCACCCAAGTGTGTGGATGTGTGTGTGTGTGTGTGTGTGTGTGTTTATATACATAAAGATGTTCATGCAGTGCTGTTTGGAACAGCAAAAAATGAGGAATGTTGACTGTCTATCGATTTAAAAAATGGTCAAATAAATTATGATTCTACACCTGTTAAAGATAAGGGGGCTCTTTCTGTGTCATTAAGGGAAAATGTTCACAGTATATCGAGAAAAGAATAAAACAGATTACAAAACAGTATGTATACAATACAGTTAGATTTCGGGGGAGGTGTGTATGGGGGTTTGTGCATGAGCACATACATGTACATTTTACATATCTGGAAAAATGTAACAAACTGATAATCGTGGTTACTTGGGTTAAGGAGAAATCAAAGTTTCACTTTATACATTTCTCAATTATTTTATTTCTTTGGACTATGTTTGGCTTTCAGAATTTATTTTTTTAAACATTTTTTATTTCTTTAATGTTGTATCTATTTTATTTATTTACTTTTGGCTGCGTTGGGTCTTCATTGCTGTGCACGGGCTTTCTCTAGTTGCGGCGAGCGGGGGCTACTCTTCGTTGTGGTGCGCGAGCTTCTCATTGCGGCAGCTTCTCTTGCTGCAGAGCATGGGCTCTAGGTGCGCGGGCTTCAGTAGTTGTGGCACACGGGCTCAGTAGTTGTAGCTTGCGGGCTCTAGAGCGCAGGCTCAGTAGTTGTGGCGCACAGGCTTAGTTGCTCCACGGCATGTAGGATCTTCCCAGACCAGGGCTTGAACCCATGTCCCCTGCATTGGCTTAACCACTGAGCCACCAGGGAAGCCCTGGCTTTCAAAATTTTAAATAAGATTTCCATCTTACAAAATAATTGTGTTCTTTTAGCCTGTCCTTTGGCTAGCGCCAGCTCCTAGATATTCTGCCAACATCCAATATGTCTTCATTCTTGGGTAGGTAGGGGATTTCAAGTTCAATGTTGAGCTCTTGAAGCCAAGGTCTGCAACACTGTCTACATATACCATCACCTGGAGTGCTTTAAAAATACTGTCTGCTGGGACTTCCCTGGTGGCGCAGTAGTTAAGAATCTGCCTGCCAATGCAGGGGACAGAGGTTCAAGCCCTGGTCCGGGAAGATCGCACATGCCGTGGAGCAACTAAGCCCATGTGCCGCAAATACTGAGCCTGCACTCTAGAGCCCACGTACTACAACTACTGAAGCCTGTGCAGCCAGAGCCCGTGCGTGGCAACAAAGAATAGCCCCTGCTCGCAGCAACTAGAGAGAAAGCCTGCTCACAGCAACAAAGACCCAACGCAGCCAAAAATAGATAAATAAATTTATATATTAAAAAAATACTGCCTGCCAACCCTACTGTATACCATTTAAATTAGAATCCAGGAAGTTGGAGTGGACATTGGTAGTTTTCAGAGCTCCCAGGTAAGTCTACAGGTTGTTACAGGTTGAGAACCACTTAAGGTGGACCAATACCAAAAAGACCACTGGACTAGCTGAAAAAACTACTCTTTAAGTAGAAAGCAGTATTATAGTATAATTTGTGCTAATAAGAGTCAGCTCTGCCTTCAAGAGGTCCAGTTAGGGAATTTGTATTCAGTGCTTTTTCTCAAAATTCTGCCTCCAGTTTTGGAATTCACCAGCTCAAATGGGGAAAAGAAAACAAGGAGACGGGGGTTCACTTGTTGTGAGCTGTGGCTGTGCCTTCACTTTCTTCGGCAGCCTGTGGCTGTCCCCACCTCCATGGGGCCTATATCAGTGACTCAGGGGTCAAAGTCCAGCCCTTTTCACCTCCAGGAGGAAGAGCGGAAAGAATTAGAGGTGCTGAACTCAGAGAAGGCATTTAAGAGACACACAACAGCTGGTTTCAAATATTTAAAGGACTATCAGTATGGGAGGGTCAGCTCCAGTTGTACCCAAAGGAAGGTGGCGGACAGTGAGTGTAAATGATGGAAAAGCAGGTCTTGCCCAAAGTCAGGAAGCACTTGTCAACCAGAGCTGCCCAAGGATGGAAGGGGCTGTCCTGTGAAGTAATGGGACCATCAGGGCAGGAGATGAGTGACCATCTGTCTGCTGTGATATTGCTGGGAAACCCGTTTCCACTCAGCCCTCTAACGTCCAACTGCAGGAGGCCAGAAACACTTAGAAAGTTAGCAAAATATACTGGGAATACAGCTCCTTTACCAAAAAGTCTTCCACTCACAAAAAATCATCCTGAGAACCAGCTGAGTGTCAGGCTCTGCACTAGGTGCTGGACACATCAGCAGTGAGCCAGACAGTCTGTCTTCAAGGAGCATCAGACACACATATAATTGTTTCTGATGTTCCAATAAAATGGAGGGCAGTGACCAAAACTAACTGCAGGGGAGGTGGCTAGTTCAGACAGATGGTCAGGTAAGACTTCTCTCCGGAGAAAATGTTTGAGCTGAGATCTAAATGCAAAGAGCAAAGTACTACTCACCAGCTGGGGGGGTGGGTGGGATCTCAGTGTGACTCCGCCCAAAATTGCAAAGGAGCCCTACCTCACATCATATACAAAAGTTAACCCAAAATGGATCAAACACCTCAATGTGAGTGATAAAACTATAAAAGCCTTAGAAGAAAACATAGGTGCAAATCTTTATGACCTTGGACTAGTCAATGGTTTCTAAGATACGACACTAAAATTACAGCAATAAAAAAAAAAGAAATAGATAAATTGGACTTCATCAAGATTAAATACTTTTGTGCTTCAAAAGACACCAGCAAGAAAGTGAAAAGACAGTCTACAGAATGGGAGAAAATATTTGCAATCCATGTATATGATAAGGGACTTGTATCTAGAATATATAAAGAACTCTTTTAACTCTAAAAGACAAATAACACAACTTAAAAATGGGCAAAGGATCCAAATACGCTTTTCTCCAAAGAAGATATACAAATGGCCAATAAGCACAAGAAGAGATGCTCAACAGAGTTAGCCATCAGGGGAATGCAAATCAAAACTATAATGAAGTACCGTTTCACATCCACTAGGATGGCTATAATCAAACAGACAGATAATAGTAAGTGTTGGCAAGGATGTAGAGAAATTAAAACCTCCATACATTGCTGGTGGGAATGTAAAATAGTGCAGCTGCTTTGGAAAACAGTCTGGCAGTTCCTCAAATGGTTAAACATAGAGTTACCATATGACCCAGCAATTGTATTCCAAAGTATCTACCCAAGAGAAATGAAAACTCACGTCCACACCAAAACTTCTATGTGAATGTTCACAGCAGCACTGTATTACAAAATATTATATATATATATATTACATAATAACCCCAAAGTGGAAACAACCCAAATGTTCTGCAACTAATGAATGGATCAACAAAATGATGTAATTTTGTTCCCCTTTTCCAAAACTCTTAAGGGCACCCCGTAGCTACAGCGTCCACTTCAGCACCAGAGACCCAGATTGCCAATTTCATGTGGCCATTCCCCGAACCTGTTCCCAGATCTGCCCTCAACAGGGTCACCAACCCCTTGAAAGCAAGTGTTTTATCCTGACTTCCCTTGTTTTCCCTATAATACCTGAGGATATGATGTGTGCTATAATAGCCACACGATGAAATATTATTCAGTAATAAAAAGGAATAAAGTACCAATATATGCTACAACATGGATGAACCTTGAAAACGTCACGCTAAGTGAAAGAAGCCAGACACAAAAGACCATATATTATATTATTCCATTTATACGAAATTCCCAGAATAGACAAATCTCTAGAGACAGAACTAGATTAGTGGTTGCTGAGGGCTGGGGGTGGCAACACTGGGGGAAATGGGGAGCAACTGCTAATGGGGTTACTTTTGGGGATGGTGAAAATGTTCTGAAGTTGACTGTGGTGACGGTTACCCATTATCTGGGAATATACTGAAAACCACTGAATTGTATGCCTTAAATGGGTAAATTGTATGGTATGTGAATTATATCTCAATAAAGCAGTTTTGAAAATATTTGAATGGAAAAGATGTCACTCTCAGTTAAGAAGATTTTGCCAGAAAAGGCTCCATCTCTCTAACCTTTCAGCCTGTCTAATTTCTCCAAGGTTCAATCAAGACCCACCGTCTCCTAGAAGCCTCCTTGGACTGCCTCAGCCCTGGTGCTCCCTCTGCCCTTTCATCTGGTACACAGCAGGCTTGTGTAGGTAGGGGTCATGTCACATCCATTAGTCTTGGAGGAAACGAATCCTGGGCCTCTGTGACCCCCATGGTGCAGATCACCAACCCTGGCACATAGTAGGTGTACCTGGCTGATTAAGGAGAAAGCCTAGTTTAAAATGCACCTGGTTTCCCAGGCTCAGCAAGAAGAGACCGAGTTCTCTTCCAATGATGACTAGAAGACCCAAAGCCGGAAACATCCTCCTCTCCTTGCCTGGAGAGTTCACTGGCCCCAGCAGAGCCTGGCGCACAGTAAAACTTTCCCAGTCAAGCAGCAAAACTGGGAACGCCATCAGCTCCTGTTTGGCTTCCAGAATAAGGAAAATGCACTTAAACTTCGACGCTGGAAGCGCCCACAGAGAGTAATTGCAGAACTGGGTGAATCTGCTCACCTTCTCTAGAAACATGTTTCCCCGTTTGCTCACGGTCCTGACCCCGGAGTTTGGCCCAGCCTCCTTTCATCTGATCCCACCCAGCCCTTGCCCCGCTCCAGGCCTCATAGCCCCTCTGCCCACAGTCTTCTCCCCCTTTTCCAAAACTCTTAAGGGCACCCCGTAGCTCCAGCGTCCACTTCAGCACCAGAGACCCAGATTGCCAATTTCACATGCGGCCATTCCCCAAACCTGTTCCCAGATCTGCCCTCAACAGGGTCACAAACTCCTGGAAAGCAAGTGTTTTATCCTGATCCCTTGTTTTCCCTATAATACCTGAGGATATTGGGCACGTGGTAGATCCTCAATAAAGACGTCGTTTCTGTCTGATAAAATGCTGTTCAGTCCTGTAAGGAAGTATCAAGTGCTTACTGTGTGCTAAGCTCCTCACTAGACACTGGCAACCCAAAGTCAAATAAAATATCGTCCTGGCCCCAGAAAGCTCCCAGACTGTGAGAAAGAGCGGCACTAATGGCTAATTTGCTGTGGAGGCTAGACTGAGAAATGTACATGACCCTGGGGGAACACAGAGGAGAGGCACCAAGCCAAGAGAGCTTCCTGGAGGAGGTGGTCCTGAAGGTGGGGTGAAGGGTGAAAGATGAAGAAGGTAAGCTGAGCAAAGAGGTGAGGGCAAGGGCGGTGGTGGCGGAAGGGAATCTTAAGCAGAAGAAAGGGCACGGACCAAAGCTGGGAGGGGTGGTGTACCATGGCCTGAGCTGGGTAGAGAACCAGGAACAGGTGGGGTGGCTGCAGCCTGAAGTCCAAGGCAGTGAGTGGCAGGAGATGAGTGAAGAGTCCCTGGCTCTGAGGCTGGAGGAAAGATGGGGGCAGGAGAGCAGTGGAAGGGAGGAAGGCAGAGAAACAGAGGGCAAGCTGAAGTGTTTTTTGGGTGAGAAACTTGGAATGGTTTGGGGATTGGAGAAGGACGGAAGGACAGGTGTGGGGAGATCTAAGGAGCTAGGGAGGAAGAGATGAGGATGGAGGAGCCCCGGAGGAGCAGAGGGGTCCCTGAGCCAGGGGCAGGGAAATGGGGTCTGGGAAGGGACACTTGGAGACTGAGAAATCCCGCCCCAAAGCTTCTGGGAGCCCAGATGGACCACAGTCAGGATGACATGGAATGACTGGGACAGAACTCAGAGTTGGGAGCAGGTAGACCCCAGGTCCTGGCAGTGCACGGGGTGCTTTGCTGCTCACTGGTGGACAGTGCAAAGAATGACTGACACCTAGAGACTGTCAATGGAGAGAAAGCATAAGCAGCTTTGCAAAAGGAGAGGGACAAAGCAGTCGAAGTCAGAGGCTTTGTTTTATGTTCTCTTAGCTCCCAGGCTCCAGATCTGACAGCAAACCTTATAAACCTCCCCTCCCTCCCCCAAACTTGGCTCAGAAGACAGAGCCATTTGGGATGAGGGAAGGGGGTACCAGGTCACGTCTTCTGGGCCCCGACCCGCTTCTCCCTGCCTCTGCAAGCTGCGTGGCCAGAGGAGACCCCTGCTCTGCCACAGCCAACTGCAGGACGTCATTTGCTGCCTGGGCCCCTCGGGGAAGAGGTGGAGAGGCCTGCCAAGCCGGCTGGAGGAGAGCCACGCACGCGGCCAGGGGAGACTGCCAGAGGCTGCATCTGGCTCGGCTTCCCGCACCGATTCCCATCTGGCTGAGGCATGGAGGTGAGACGAGAAACACACAGCCGGCCTCCTCCCCCAGCGCCCCCAAAGTCACGTCATCCAGGCATTCCCTCCGGGAGGGCTGCCCCCTCCCTGTGACCTCAGCCTGTTTCACTTGGCCAGATCCCACCCCCGGAGAGCAGGCCCCCCACCCCAACACCCTAGCTCACACCCAGGCCCATGCAGGGAAAGGCGTGAGCTATAGATTCCAGCCCTCCCAGGCCGCACACCAAAGCCCCAAATAAGGGCCCACCCCTCCCAGCCCTGTCTTCTGAGATGCCAGCTGGGCTGCAGAGGGGGGCCGGGGGGCTGGGACGCTCGGCCAGAACACTGTGGGCTTGTCCTCTTCCAACCTCTACGTGGAATCTTCCTCCAGCTTTAACCGAGGGTGGGTCAGGCTGGCAAGAAAAGACAGGCAAGTCCAATGGGTGGTGTCCAACAGCTTCCAGTACTAAATCCTAGCTTTGCCTCTTGTGTGGTGTAAGAAAATTTGGTGGACAAATTATCTCATTTCTTTGAGCCTCCATTTCCTTGCCTGTAAACTGAGGGTAATAAGAGGACAGGCCTTGGACAGTTTGAGTGATGACTAAAATGTATGCAAAGTGCTTAGCACGTGCCTGGCCCTCAGTAAACACCCAGTGTGTATGGTCGCTCTTTTATCTCCTGGCTTCCTCCAGTGGCAGTGCCAGAGAAGGCTCAGTGCCACCTGCACAACTGCCAGTGGCCAGCTCCAAATACAAGTGGTAAATCTGTTATTGTTATATTATTATTATTATTTTAAAAAATAAGTAAATTTATTTATTTATTTTTGGCTGCGTTGGGTCTTCGTTGCTGTGCACAGGCTTTCTCTAGTTGCGGCGAGCGGGGTCTACTCTTTGTTGTGGTGCACAGGCTTCTCACTGTGGTGGCTTCTCTTGTTGCAGAGCACGGGTTCTAGGGCACGCGGGCTTCAGTAGTGGTGGCACTCAGGCTCAGTAGTTGTGGCTCACGGGCGTAGTTACTCCGCAGCATGTGATATCTTCCCGGACCAGGGCTCGGACCCGTGTCCCTTGCATTGGCAGGCGGATTCTTAACCACTGCGCCACCAGGGAAGTCCAAAATGATTGGACTTCCAATAATTGTTATATTATTATTGACTTCATCTTTCTTATTTATTTTGATAGCTACTTATCCTGGGAAATAGAAAACTGACCTTTTCTGGGTGTCTTACATACTGTGCACAAAAGCAACTTTAGTAAATCTGTTATTTGGAATACACTCTCTAATAGGATGCTTCCTACACAGATATAACCCCTAGCAGCCCAAGCCCCCACAGGAATCCTGGGGCTCTCTCACAGCTGCACGCAAGCACACACACACACACACACACACACACACACACACACACTCTCTCTCTCTCTCTCTCTCTCACAGCTGCGCATGTGCGCACACACACACGTAGCTTCTTCCTTGGCATCCCGCCTTTCCCTCTACTCCCCTAATCCCAGAAGCTGTGTGTCCAACATCAAGTCCCCCCCCCACAGCTGTCCAATCACAAGTTCTGCCCTGATGTACTGCCTGGCATTGGGATGAAGAGGGGAAGAGCACTTTCGTGCCTGTTAACAATGAGAACCCCAGGAAGCTCAGAGCAAGCCCAGAGCAGCCCCTTGGGTGGAGGCAGCAAAGAAGCTCACTTCCAACTCACAGCCCCAGAGGAAAGTGATCTAAACACCACCAAGCCCTCTTGGAGACTCCCCACCCACCTGCCTGGAGAACAACCCTCTAAATCCAAACTAATGAGTTGAACCACCCAACAGAAAAATGTTTAATGGGCCAAGAATGTAAAAAGGCATTTACCAAAAAAGAAATACAAGTGACCAATCCATCCTAGGAAAGACACTCAAACTCATGCACAATTAAAAAAGAAATCAGGGGCTTCCCTGGTGGCGCAGTGGTTGAGAGTCCGCCTGCCGATGCAGGGGACACGGGTTCATGCCCCGGTCGGGGAAGATCCCACATGCCGCAAAGCGGCTGGGCCCGTGAGCCATGGCCGCTGAGCCTGCGCTATGCAACGGAAGAGGCCACAACAGTGAGAGGCCCACGTACCGCAAAAAAAAAAAAAAAAAATTAGAACTCTTTTTCTTTAGCTGACTGGCAAAACATTCAAGTTTGGTAGGTCCCAGTGCTGATGAAGGTATGAGGAAACAGACATGTCTCACACACTGTAGGAGGGATGTGAATTCTTTTAGGAGGGCCATTTGCCAGTATATATCAAAATGAGAAATGCAAATTCTTTGACCCACCAATTCCCCTGCTAGGAATTTATCCTGGGGATAAACTCACAGAAGTGTGTCAAGTTTTATGTTCAAGGATGTTTTGGGCAATATCCGTCAAATTGTTCCAGGACATCCTCAGAATTAAATAGTTTGCAACTATCCCAAGAGCAAGTCTTCTAGTTTTGCCCACAGGGAGGTTATGCCATGAAAGAAGTAAGAGAAAGATATGGAAGAATCAATCCTTTTGCATAAATACTCCTTAAGGCAGTGCTGGCTTTGTCTAAGAAGGTGTCATTCCTTACTCTGCCTTTATTGGTCTGGCTTTAACCACTTCCCTTCCAGTGAACTGAAAGCCTGGCTCCGGTCAGCCAAGTCACAGAGCACAGCAACTTTCATGGCACCCAAGGAAGGGACAGGAGCCACCCTAGCAAGTAAGCAGGCTCTATGCTGGAGGCAGCCATACATACACAAGCTCAGGGGACCCATACACCTACCCTGGGAATGGGCACGAGCAGTGTCCCCATCTTACAGAAGAAGACGCTAAGGTTCCGAGAGGGTAAGTGATTTGTCCAGGGTCACACAGCCAGCATGTACTAGGCTTGGATTCCAGCCCCTGTGTTCTTCCCCACCTTGTGACAGCCTCAGGCCTTACACTACAACTCACGGACTATTAGAAAGTTGATGGAGTTTGGGGATGGGAGGCAGGGAGGAGTCTGCAGAAGCAGCTGAGCTGAGGGAAGAAGGGCCAGCGGGCAGGGGCCAGGTCTGGGCTGGGACAGCCAAGTCAGGCCAGTCAGCTTGCCAAGGCCTTACTCCTTGCTGATGAGAAAAGGCATCTCAGTACCCACACCACCACCCTCTACATGGGACCGCTACCCCAGGCTATCCCCTGCCAGCTGGTGGCCACTCCCTGGCCCCTAGGAGGAAGCTCACAGGCCTGCCAGGCTATTTTGAAAACCTGAAGCCTTGTGGAATGTGCCTACTATGGCCCTCTCCCATTGACCCTCAAGGACCAGACACCCGCGTCCTTCTGCGGTACCCTGCAGAGACAGAGGAGACATCCACGGGTGCCGAGGGCAGGGAGGGCAGGGGTGGAGTTTGGTTCCGTCAGTGGCTTTGGCCAACTCATTTCACCCCCCGTGGGCCTCAGTTTCCTTGTCTTTGAAATGGGAAGACAAGCAAAAGGGCAGAGTTGGGATATGACTGCTGGTGTCCCCCGCCCAGCTTCTAACATTCTCTGTTCTCTGGGCTTTTCCACGGCTGGGGGAGGCTGCCAGTGCATAGGCTGGGTCAAGTGCGAGGGGAAGGGGACCTGGAGTCAGAGGCTGGGGTTAGTGTCCAGCTTGGTCACCATGGGCTCTGTGACCTTGGGTCCAGACGTGCTCAGGTTCTAGAGGAGGTTCTGGGTATCAAGTGAACATTCAGCGAGGCTGAGAACAGGCTGCTAGTGTGGGGGACGACCACCCACCCTGTTCCCAGCCCCAGGCCCTGAGGCCCTGACACCATCACTTTCACGGGCACAAATGGGAGTCTCAACAGAGGAACCGAAGGAACAAGAGCCGTGTTCCCTGAGCTCTGACCACAGCTGGAAAGGGCCAGCGTCAACCAATTAGAGAATCGGACTCTCAGAACCAGAAGGGGACCTGAAAGGTCACTGAGCCCTGCCCTGTGCTTGCATAGGTCCAGCGGGAATGCGGAGGCTGCACGCAAGGCAGTCCGTGCAATCTTTGACCATCAGAACGTTCTTCCTTATACTGATCTGAATCTCCTTCCTGCTAACTGCTGTCCATATCCACTAGTTCCGTCCCTGAGGCCACAGAGCACAGATCAAACTCCTCTCCTGAAGGAGGGCATTTCGCACGACCCCTCTCCAGGGTCTCCTCTGCTCCAGGCCAACCTCCCCACTTCCTCTTGTTGCTCCCATGGCTAGTCTTGCATCTTCCTCCACCACGCTGTCCTCCGTGTACTCTGCCCTCAGACAGCATGCACTGGGCCTCCCAGGTGCAGACAGACTGACAGGGCAGAATAGAAGCAGATTCTTACCACCTCCCTCCTCTAAACGTTCTAAACCCTGACTGTCTGAGCACAGTCTAAGAACTGTGAATTCTGTGAACCCATACCCAGGGTTGGAGAGTCATACTGCTGACGTCTGCTGACCTCCCAAGCGACCGAAACCCTGACACATCACACTCTCGCTTCCGCAAAAACCAAACCTGCTGCTGCCAACACTTGGGCCACTGGTCCCTTGAATTGAAACACATTACATTTATGCCTAGGTAATCCCAATCTTCTCCAAGGCATTTCTGGAAGCTGGCTTGTTGCTTAACACACTCTCCTTCCTCCCTGTGTCACCTATGTGATCAGGATGACCTCAAAATCCCATTGAAGTCATTGACAAACATTCTTGGTCAGAGACAGAGAACAGAGCCCTGAGGCACACCCCTAGAGACCCTCCTTCAGGTCAACACTTAGCTCAGTTCTGTATGAAGCTGAGAACAGGGGGGCTCCCCAATAAATCACAGTTGCAAATAACAAATTCTTTTATTTTTCAAACCATAAGAGGAACTCCCTATACAAAAGCGTCGTCAGCAAGTTTGTTCATAAAACAAGAAGTCTTCCTGTAAATTAAATAAATCACAAACTGACCTCTTTTGCACATCCAGCGTTTCATGAACTCTAGCTAATAAAGGCACCTGCATGTGCAGTGCTCACCACGTGCCGGACTCCCAGCTGAGCATTTCAGGCATGAAGTCCTGTCAGTGGCATCGTCACTCCCATTTTGCAAGCAAGGGCGCCTGGGCTCTAAGAGGTCACGTGACTCACCTAAGGTCACACAGATGGAAACCCGGATGCCCGGCCATGTCTGCTGAACTCTAAAACTTCTCTTTCCACTGTGTGATGCTGTCTCTCAGGTTTCCCTAAAGAAGGCTCCACTTGGTTCTGTCCTTTCTCTGGCCTGAGCCCAGAACCACCACCCCCCACCCCCGGCTCCATCCCAGGCCCTCAGTGCACTCTCCACCTCCTTCCTGTGATCAGAGAGCTTCAGACCTACTGGGAACACGGCCGGCCTTGGGAAACAGGAACCCACGATTTGGGTGGAACTGCCTCCCAATGCTGGGATTTTCTTCTTAGTGAGCCCAATCCCTTCTGGCGCCTCAGGCACAATTTAGAACCTGGAAGCAACCCAGGTCCAGCCCTAGGTTAGGAGAAAATGGCATTCCTGGGCCTCACCTAACTACCTATAAAATGGGTATCACAACGGTAACAGGGAACTGCCTTCACAGGGTTGTCGTGAGGATCCTGAAACACCTCACTCCCTCCCACCACTGAGCCTTTACCCTCCGCTCGGAACACCCTTCTCCTTCCTTCCAAATTTACAGAGAGGCCTCCTGTTCATGCTTCAGAGTGTCCTGTTCCTTTCCTGATCTCAGTCCATCGCTGCACATCCACACACAAGACTGGTTAAAGTTGGTCATCCCAGCCAGTCTGTAAGCTCCCTCCTCTTCTGACTTGTAATCATTTTGACTCAACCAGGAATCTGCAGCATCTGACATGGTGCCTGGCACACAGTAGGCATCTAATAAATGCTTGTTGATGAATGAAAGGGCAGATGAGAAAATAGACACAGGCCTGCTTTTCTCAAGGCCAGCATGGCTGAACCAGTGCAAGGGTTCTGCATGGCCCACCGTAGGGAACTAGAAGACACTGCCTGGAGGGGGCTGGGAGCCAAGGAAAGGTGTGTTTCCATTTGGGCAGGATGGGAGGAAAAGCAGAGAGCACGGACGTGATCAAGGGATGAATCCATCTCCTTCCAAACAAGGATGTCCCTCAGATAATCTGTTATCCTGACAGGTCCACACCCATTGTGGTGACCACACTAATGAATTACCCTGGGAAATCGAGGTGGAGGAGGGATGGTTAGGGGACGTCGCCTCCATGGAACCGAGGAAACTTGGCCCTCAGCGGTCACCACACGTCATTAGCTGTGACCCAGGGGCCATGGCTTTGGGGCAGTGATGAAGACTGGGACACTGGCTCCCTCTCAGGAGGGGCTGGTGGAATTCCTGCTGTTCCCGGGTCCTCCTCTTCTGCTTCCGCAGCCTGGGGTGCTCACCCCCTCCCATCTCCCTTCCCTCCCAGACAACCCTACTAAAACTGAGTCTCTACCACAGTATCAGGCAAAGAGAATGTGCTTTGGAGTCAACATGTGAGGTTTCTTAAATCGAAGTACAGTTGCTATACAATATTATATAAGTTACAGGTGTACAATGGTGATTCATAACTTTTTAAGGTTATACTCAGTTTATAGTTATTATAAAATATTAACATGTGAGTTTGAGCCCAGATCCACCACCCATGAGCTGTGTGTTGTTGGGCAAGTAACAACACTTCTCTGAGCCTTGGTCCTGTGTTTGTAAAGTGAACCTCACTGGGTTGCTGTGAAAATTAACGAGGTCATGGACACAAGGCCCATAGCACAAAGCCTGGCACGTTGTATGCACCCTGAATGCCTTGCAGCCTCTCCCTAGAACTCCCCTGCAGTGTTTGGTAGCTAATTATCTTTCCACAGGAGGAAGTGTTCTCTTTCCACCTAAACCGTGAGGTTTTTTGAGGGCAAGGCTGTGTCCTGGCCACCTCTGCACAGTCCTCAGAGAGAGAGGGCAGTGTTGAAAAGCATGGGCCTTGGTGTAAATTTCAGCCCTGCCACGTACTGTCCGTGTGACCACGGGCAAATAGTCCTATGCCTGCTGGAGCCTCTGTTTCTTCATCTGTAAAATGGGGCTAACAAGAGTGGATGGTAATAGTTCTGCCTTTGTAGAGGGCTGGTGTGAGGCTTACAGGAAGGCCTGTGTGTACTGAGTTTTATACAGTCCTTGGCATAGAATTCAACAAGGGCCGGAGACAGTGATCATTAGCCGGGCAGGGCCCAGCAGGGTGGCACAGGGTACTGGCATCTCTGGGGAGGGAGGGAGGGAAGTCTTTGTAACAAGATGTTATGGTTCTCCGTTTCGAGGAAGGGAGGGGCCCGCTGAGCTGACGTATCGTCATCCAGGTGGACAGGTTCATCGAGGTGGACAGGTTCATCTAGGCGGCCACACCTGGCCGGGGAGGGGGGGCTTGTGCTCAGGAGAGGGAGCCAGGAAGCTAGTGAGAGTGCCAGGTCCCAAATCAGCCTAAGGAACAAGAGCCCATTCTCCACACCTGGGAGCTCTTCCCGATGATTCAGGGACGACGTTCTCAGGTTTAAGAACAACATTCTCACGTCGCAAGTCCGGTGACCGACTTTATTGCCACTCCTCAAATGAGCTTCCCCCAGCTCATTAAAGTAGGCAGGCCAGCAGCTCAGAACTTGGTCAGCTTTGAAGGATCGCCCACCCTGGGGGCGGCCCTGAGATAACCCAGCCTAACTTTTTAATAAAAGCAAGATGATTCCTGGTCTCTTTCCAATTAAAGTCAGGCCGCCTGGCCTTACGGCGTCTCCCCAGCTCCACGAGCACAAGCTGGCGAAGGGAGGTGGGCTGGAGAAGCGAGCAGGAATCCCATCACTCAGATATTCTGCTTCAGGGTCGGGGGCCCTCCCTGGCTGAGAGCCCAAGGGCAGGGCCTCTGCTAGAGCCATCAGCACTATCTTCGAGCGTCCATCTTCATTTCAGACCCACGACGAGGGGTCTCTTCCTGCAAATCTGCCTTTTGGGTCTTGTGAGAACAAAGACTGTTTCTGTTCTGCAATTCTGCACCCCTCCTCCTAACCTCACCCCCAGGCCAAGTCACGGTTGGCCCATTGCTCGGGTGAGCCGTGATACAGACACTGGTGTGTTCGTTAATTTATTTCCCAGGTGAAAGGCACTGTCGCGACTTCTGCCGCTGCATATGGAAACGCACACACACACACACCCTAGCACGCTTTCTTTTCTCAACGGGGCAGTCGCCCGTTGTCGCTCATGCTGTCTTGACAGTTCTTCTTCCTTTTGAAGTCTCCACATCTTTTGCCCACTGACTGGGACGTTCCATGCTGCCGGGTTCTTATTTTCTTAACGCAGTGGAAATATCTGGCCTTTTCCATAATAGTTAGCTCTCCTGATGCAATACATAGACAGCACTTCTTTTTACGTTGTGTTTTCAAGGGACTGTTTATTTAACGGCGATCTGTAGGGTACCGCACACTGCTCTGGGAGGTAAGCCCTGTAGGCGGCAGGGAGGGGCGGGGGGTGTGAGCAGAGGAACCATCTAGAATGTTGTGCTCCCATCCCACTTCTGGGACACAAGCAGCTATCCAAGCTTCTCTAAAGAGTGTAATTTATTATGCCTCTTTTAAGTTTAAGAGGCTCTCAGAGTCGTTCCCCCAAGACCCCCCACTCCAAAGAGCAATAAATGAGACTAAAATGAACATGTGTGAGGCTAAGAAGGTAATGCCACTTTTTAAAGGAAGGATTCTGTTTGTTTTTTTAAATAGGTCTGGTTCTAGACTTTGAAAATGATGGATTAGGGACTTCCCTGGTGGCGCAGTGGTTAAGAATCCTCCTGCCAATGCAGGGGACACGGGTTCGAGCCCTGGTCCGGGAAGATCCCACATGACGCGGAGCAACGAAGCCCGTGAGCCACAACTACTGAGCCCGCGTGCCATGACTACTGAAGCCCATGGGCCTAGAGCCCGTGTTCCGCAACAAGAGAAGCCACCACAATGAGAAGCACATGCACCACAACGAAGAGCAGCCCCCGCTCGCCACAACTAGAGAAAGCCCGCGCTCAGCAACTAAGACCCAACGCAGCCAAAAATAAATAAATAAATAAACAAATACCTAAATAAATAAAAAGATTCTTCTAGGGGCTTCCCTGGTGGCGCAGTGGTTGAGAGTCCGCCTGCCGATGCAGGGGACACGGGTTCGTGCCCCGGTCCGGGAAGATCCCACATGCCGCGGAGAGGCTGGGCCCGTGAGCCATGGCCGCTGAGCCTGCGTGTCCGGAGCCTGTGCTCCGCAACGGGAGAGGCCACAACAGTGAGAGGCCCGCGTACCGCAAAAAAAAAAAAAAAAAGATTCTTCCAAAAAAAAAAAAAGATGGATTAACATGTAATCCTGTGTCAACCACCCAACAAGTATTTACTTTGCTAAGTGCAAAGTGGGGGGGGGGAAAGGCGGGGGTGGGGAGGGGCAGTGGGGGGCAGGCTCTAGGTAGAAGGGTAAGGAAGACCCTAGTCACTACCCTCACAGTGTACTTGGAGAAATCATGCAAGCATATAATGCGTATCTAACATAGGACCTAAAGCCACATTTATGCTCTGCTGGAACCAGTCAAGGTTTAAGAGTTCAGTAATAGCCCACCCCAGCGACCTAAGATGTCACAGAACAGGGAATTCCCCGGTGGTCCCGTGGTTAAGACTCAGCACTCTTACTGCTGAGGGCCCGGGTTCCATCCCAGGTCGGGGAACTAAGATCTCACAAGCCGTGCAGCGTGGCCAAAAAAAAAAAATAAAAGACACGATGTCAAAGAACAGTTATGATTAATTATCCATTGAAACGTTCAGGCCAGAAGTTGGATAGTATCAGGTAGGAGTCTTTCCCTATAATTATCCCCAGCAAATAAACCCAACTCATTTCCGTTTGCAAACAAGGCTGCAGGAATTTAAACAGAGTTAAATCCCAAACCTGGCTTCTGTGAAGACAGCAACATCCGGGGAGGGTCTGCAGCCCACCTCCAACCGTGGGCACACACAGGTGAAGCAGTACCTTTCAGAGGCCATTTCTGGGGCATTCACAAGAATGGCCGTTGAGGCTTGGAGGCACTGAGCAAAGGGGGAAAACAAGATAAGAAGGGCTTATTTCAGATTAACTTGAAAAACAAAGGAGGTTTAGCTTTGAAAAGCTGGCTGAGTTTTTAAGATAATGGAGAAAGGTTTTAGGTTTCTGGTCCCATTAGTGAGAACTGGGTGGGAAATTACAAAAAGAACTTTCATTACAGGCAAGGGAGACGGGCCAGGAAGGAATAATATGAAGACATTAAAACTCACTACATCTTCCAATCTTGGTTGGATTGGTCCATGGGGAGAAATGCCAACAGGCTAGAAGGCCCTCTCTGGAAAGGAGAGAGGAAAATGACCTACTCTTCTGGATAACACCAAGTGTTGGTGATGGTGTAGGGAGATGAGAACCGTGGTTCACTGCTCGTAGGCTTATAAATTGTACAGCTCTTCTGAAAAGCAATAGGGTAGTATTTACTTAAACTCAGTCTGTATAAGCCCTGTGCCCTAGTGATCCCACTCCTGGTGCACGTACTGGGGAAATCACTGCAGACTGTAAGGGCTGCAGCCTACAGGGACGTTACTCTGCAGCAATGTTTGCAGGAGAAAAGTGTTGGAGGCAACCTCAGGGCCCAGTAACAGTGGGCAGCAAATAAGTAAAATGTCAGCATGGAACACCATGCAGCAGTCAGAAGCAATAAAGTGGCTTCATACAACAACGTAAATAGATCTTACAAACACCGTATTGAGTAAAAAGGGAAATCACCAAGCCAAACCTATAGCACAATACCATTTATGTAGATTACGAACCACGCTCACGAACAGCACAACCTATTTTCTGAGGATACATGGGTTTATGTTAAACAGGTTAGAGGGGATGCATAAGCGGAAAAGGGATAGGAGTGAAGATTAGGACTGAAGGGGAAAAATAAAAATAAAGCAGGAGGAGGCCTTTGCAATGTGATAAGGTACAATGAAGTGAAAAATATGATTAACTTAACTTGCTGCACCTGAGGGCAGAAAACCCAGCATGTGACCTACTCTTTGGGGAGGGAAACGCACGATACAGGGCAGGATCAACAAATATTGATGAAGTGCACACTCGAGGTCCGCCAGAGCCCTGGTCCTAAGGAGTTTAGCATCTGGTAAGTACCCTGGAGCTTAAGGATGGGCCCCTCTCTGTCCCTCCTCATCCCAAGTGTCTGGGTCAGTGCTTCACATATGCTTGTTCAATTAATCCTGCAGAGGAAAGAAATATGTAAACCAGTAATTATTACAAGCTAGGAGTGGAGGAAGCCCATCTGTCTCAGGTGGACCTGGAAGGCCCTTTAGAAGACACATCTGAGATGAGCCTTAAAGGATTTCAGCAGGTGAGGGGGCAAGTTCCAGGCAATGAACACGACTTGGGGCAAGGGTGCAGAGAGAGATGCTGGGTGACCGCAAGGTGACCGCTCTGGTCTAGGCTGGCTGCAGTGACCTGCAGAAGCCCATCTAAGCTGCCGTGTGGCCTAGAATTAGGGTGATAGAGAGAGAAGTGCAAGACGGAAGCGCAAGGCTAATGACTCTATGGGACGGGGCAGATGCAGACCCAGGGCAGTGGTTCCAGCACTTGGCTCATCAGCAGATGCTCCTGTGGAGCTTTGAAAAAGACATGAACTTCGGGTCCTGCCCTTGTGCCAGGCTACCTGAATACTGAATCAGCCTCCGGGCTTGTAGCGGGTGATCCCAAAGGAAGAAATTCTTCACCAGCTTCCCAGGCAGATCTGGGAACCACTCATCAGATCACAGAATCCAGATGGAAGTCAGGGGAGGAGAAGTCAAATGTCACTCCCAGATTTTGACTCCGGGGACTGGAAAAATGGGGGTGCCATTAATTAAAATACCGGGCAGTCAGGGAGTAGGATGAGGTGGGTGGCGGAGGACAGACTTACCTTGGTGAGAAGGTGCTGGCTGGCTGGGGACAGGAGAAGGTCCTCCTGCGGACACAGATCTGCCCAGAGGTCACAGATTAAGTGGAAAAGAAGGTCCAGAACCAAAGAGTATGGAGAGAAGAAAATGGAAGCACAAGGCTTAGTAACTGGACAGAATCTAGGGAAACACCTTTGTTTAGGAAGTGAAAAGGGATTATCCCAGGAGATAAGAGGAATGATGAAAAGTAAGGAAAACCAAGACACAGAAAGACCACGAAGCCAGCAGCTGCGGTGGAATCACAGCCCTCTGGTGCTACCTTCACTCTCTGGGTCCATCTTCCTGGCTACAAATCCCCTAAAGAGGCTGTAGGTTATAGAGGCTTAATCTTAAAGCAGAATGGAGTCAGCCTTGCGGACAGCCTGCAGCCACCTCCCACCGGCCTTATGTTACAGGTGACTGGTCTGGACGCCCAACGAGGGCTACTGATTTGCCTTTTGTTTCTTTTACTCTAGTTCAGGGGTTCTGACTCTGCACAAAATTGCGTACAAAGTGCCCTCGACACCGAACTGGACGGGCAATTTAAGGGATGTTCAAAGGTAATTTTGACCCTCCTTGTTGGCTCGAGAGCCTGACCCGCACATCAGATGAGGCTACACCACACTGCCATCCCCTCCCAACTGGTCTTCCAGTTCCTCCGGTCTCTGGAGTCCAATCAATCCTTCACACCACGTGTGCGGTTACATCTTTAAACACACACTGGGTCGTGTCAAGCAACACCTCCAGGGGCTTCTCCGGCTTGCAGGGAAGTCTGAACTCCCAAGCGTGATGTTCCAGCCCCAGACCCCAGTTTCTCTTCACACCCCAAGTTCCCACTTCTGGTCTCCTCATGGCTCCCCATCATCTGTCGGCTGCTCTACCGCTGCCTCTCCCGGGGAGGACCTGTCTTTCTCTCGTTCCCCCTCTACTAACCTAAAATTAAGAGCACAAGCTACAGAGGCCAGGGCACCTGACTCTGATTCCCAGTGCACCAATCACTGGCTCTGCCACCCTGGCTAAGTCTCTTTCTTCTTTGGTAAGATGGGGATGAGTTAACGCACCTACCTCACAGGGTTGTGAGGATTAAATGAGATAACACTCAGAAAGCCCTCAACAGGGCGGGGCACAGAGTAAACAGTCCATTAGACATATACGTGTGCTCATGGGTACACACACATGCACACGCACTCATGTGCACATCTGCTACTGTATCTCCGTAAAGCATTCATTTCATACTCGATGCTCTGCTCTTCCTAATACAGGATAAATCCCACCCAAGGCACTGAACAGATAAGCTCTACTCCCAGGTGGGGCTCACCCAGTGTGGTGGGCTCTGGGCTAATTTGCATCTAATTGTTACTTTTGCTATTTCAAGAGTCACTCGGTCAAATTCTGTGCTGGAATCAAACCTATGTTAAGATGCCCCTGTCTTTCTTGCCTTTTTAAATTCAGATTTAGACCCAACTTCTGTACCAATGAACCAAGGCACCTCATCCTGAGCCTCCTTTTTATATATCTCAATAAATGTAAAATGAATTTTTATTGATATGAATTACTGCTTTACTCTAAATTTGCAAAATCATTAAATAAACATATAAAGAAGGAATGCAAACATTTAAACATTAGTTTTTAAAATTTTTATTAACTTACTTTTTAATTTGGGAATTGTATCATTTTTTACTTTGAAATTTTGTTTTAAGATTTTTTTTTTTTATGTGGACCATTTTTAAAGTCTTTATTGAATTTGTTACAATATTGCTTCTGTTTCATGTTTTGGATTTCTGGCAGAGAGGCATGTGGGATCTCAGCTCCCCAACCAGGGATCAAACTCGCACCCCCTTCATTGGAAGGTGAAGTCTTAAACACTGGACCACCAGGGAAGTCCTGTTTTGTTTTTTTATCAGTACATTTCACCGGAATATAAACTCCCCAGGACAAGGATTTTTGTCTGTTTTTGTGTACCAATATAGTCTCAAACCTAGAACAATGCCAGGCATGTAGTAGGCATTTAACAAATCTTTGCTGAATGAATGAATGAACAAACGAAGACTACATGTTACATATAACAAATCCTTCCACACTCCATTCAAAATAAATAAATGCTAAAATTCTATCATTTTTTAAACAAGAGAAACAGAAACATTATGGATGAAGTTTAAATCCCTTATTCTCCTCCCAGGCCCATTTCTCTCTCCCCATCCAGAAGCAGCCAGTGTCATGAATTTTTTTGTGTGTATCCTTCCGGTCTGTGTTTTTATACTTTTTCCACAAACGTATGTAAATATATATATAATACACTATTATTTTGTGAATAATTTTTAATTTATAGAAATAGTATGAAATTTAGATAAATTATATTTACATAAATGGTATAATAGGTAATATTCTCTTGCTTGCCTTTTTCACTCAGTACTGTTTTGGGGATCATTCCAGGTTGAAACTTATAAATCTTATTCACCTTAATTGCACAGAATTCCATCATATGAATATACCATATTTATTTATCCATCTTCTTCTCCTGGGCATTTGTATTATTCCAAGTGGTAGCCATAGTTCACAGAATATTCCAGTTCTCTTCCTTCTCAGGCACATGGTAGGACTGTGCTTCCATCAGCAGCATATGAGGTTCCCCACTTCCTCATAGTCTAACTGACACTTGGCATTGTTAAGACATTTCACCCTGTGCGTTCCAACGGGGAATCACATAATCTCTTGAAGAAAACTGCTAAGTAGTATACTCAAGGGTATAGAATATATGACATACTCTTGTTGACCAAAAAGTCCTTTACGTTGTGTCTTTTGCTTTTAAACATTACTTTAGGGCTTCCCTGGTGGTGCAGTGGTTGAGAGTCCACCTGCCAATGCAGGGAACACAGGTTCGTGCCCCAGTCAGGGAGGATCCCACATGCTGCAGAGCGGCTGGGCCCGTGAGCCATGGCTGCTGAGCCTGCGCGTCCGGAGCCTGTGCTCCGCAATGGAAGAGGCCACAACAGTGAGAGGCTTGCGTACCGCAAAACAAACAAACAAACAAACAAAAACCCCAAAAAACCCACATTACTTTAGCCTGATGCTCAGCCATAGATTGGGAAGGATGGGGATGCAAGATAATACAGTGTTCCTAAATTGATTCACAAATATCAGGTATCCACAAGGGTCTTCACTGGAAGTATCAGTTCTCATTGTATGGATTTAGACACAGACAGAATAGGAAAATGGATTAAATGTGGACTGACCTACTAAAAATAAACCCCAGACACTCTTACCTATCAGTGTCGCTTTGACAATTTATCCTACAAAAATAGTAGCCCATATATACATACATATGGATGTTTAGGGCAGCACTGTTTATAATGGCAAAAATAAAAAAGTTTAAAACAATCTAAATGTTCATTAATAGCACAGTTTTTTTTAATTATAATTTTTTTCTATCTACTTCTTACTTCAAAGTAAGATGATAAATTTCCGTATGGTTTAAGATTGTTTTAGATGGGATTTTGTTACTTGCCTCCTAACGGATTCCCAGTTTTGCACTGGTCCAGCTCCAGCTAGAGGAGAAACAGATGCAGTCTGACTCCACACGCAAAGAACTCCAAAACACTTGGCGACTTCCCCATCGGCTGCCCCCAAAAGAGAAGTCCCATGACCCTGTGTCTCGAGGGAAGAGAGCCTGACCAGGAACCCAGCAACTTTCACCAGAACTTGGTAAGGGGGCTGGGAAGTTAGTCAACACTAAAAACAAATAAAGACGCTTTGTTGTCTCTCTCCCCATCCCCTCCCGGAAACAGAGTCCAGGGGGAACAGATGAGTAAAGACTTTGCACAGTTTCCACCCTGCCCCCAAGCTGCTGACCAGGCCAGAGGAAGTAATGGGAATAAACTGCAGGCGCATTCAACATTTCCTACAAGATCCAGCCTCAGCCAGTTTCAAAACAGTAGAGGAGGAGAGAAAAATCCACATGCTCCAAAGGGCAGAGAGAGGAAATGCCCCAGTGGAACCTGCACTCAGGACCGCAGGCCAGCCCTGCCAAAGTCACGGTGAGGGTTTGTGCCCAGGGCTCCTGGGCCAGCAGGGAATGAGTCAAGCTCACGCTATCAGCCATCAAAAGGGCTGATGGTGGATGAACTTTGAAAACGTTATATTAGTGAAAGAGAGCCAGTCACAAAAGACCACGTTGTTGATGGTTCCATTTATATAAAATGTCCAGAATAGGCAGATCCATAAGGATAGAAAGAAAATTAGTGGTTTCCAAGGGCTTGGGACCAGTGGGGGTGTGGGGAGGGAGGGTGGAAGTGATGGCTCAAGCATACTTGCTGCTTGGGGTAATAAAAATGTTCTAAAATTGACTGTGGTAGTGGTTGCACAATTCTGTGAATATACTAAAATGTATACTTTAAATGGGTTGGTTGTATGGTATGAGAATTATATCTCAATAGAGCTGTTCCCAAAAAGGGAGGGGGGCTAAGAGCATCAGTGTGGGCTATCTACTGCCTTAACGCGGGGAGCTACACGAGGATGCCCAGCTCTCGCTGTTTCCTATATTTTTATCCTTCATGATGCTTCGATGCCAGCCACCAGCTCTATGAGTTTGTGGTACTTTTATTATCCCTATTTTACAGATAAGGAAACTGAGGCTCGGGGAGATTAAATAATTTGCCCAAAGTCACGTGGCTTGTGAGGGACTTGGCCTCGCCTGTAACTGCTGCACTCTAACCCATCCTAATCCACGTCAGCAGAGAGCCAAACAAGTCCACAGGGTTAACACTGTATTAGGTTAACGCCTAATATTAATAGCATTGGGGCTGGGAACTTAGTAGAGGATGGCTTTTGAAAATCTGGGCTGCTCAGGCTGCCTTGCGTGAATCCACCTGCTTCCCTGGGTTCATCCTGGCTGATGTTCGGGGGATGTGGGTGGGGCAGAGGTGGCCCTTTAAGGTTCTCAGGGACAGTGGCAGGAACTGTCGCTCCTGAGGAGTTGTTTGGAGTCACTGAGCTGGCTGGGTACCAGGGGGCCCTCTCCCAGCAGCTCTGGGAACCCAAGCGTATCTGAACCCCATGAATAAGTCCCAAATGCCCCACGCAGACTACATCTGGGACCGAAGCTTCCGTGGGATTCCCTACTGTCTGATATGAGTTCCTGTGGGTGGGAGCAGCCAGGCAAGCCCAGGGGCCCCACTGCCTCTGTCTGCCAAGAACGCACACTGACGAAATGGCCACCCTCTCTTCCTTCCAGGAATCCAGGTAGGGAAGGCCTGTTTCTCTGTGCGTCCCCTTATTAGGGGTTAGTTCACATAACAGGTAACACGGACAGGTCCGCATTGCCCCAGCCCCACACACCTGGACACGTAACCGGCTCACAGTAAAACAGGAGGGAGATGGACGTTTGCTCTTGGAGGATAAAACCAGGCGTAAGATTCCTTACCCAGCAAAAATGTGTACATACCCTCTCCTTGAGGCCCAGGGGAGGAACTCAAGGCCTCTTCTAGCTTCCCTTCTCAATCCTCCCTTGCTTCTAGAGTCTCTCCTCCATCCCCACCTCCCCCCACCCCCGCCGGGTCACAACTCTTTCCTGGGATCAGGTCCTCTGGCATGTCTATACCAGCCTAGTTCACACAGCCCTGCCTCACAGCTTCCTGCTCCTGCAAGCCTTCTTCCGGGGCCTCCTCTGAAGCTAGAAGTCATGTTTCTAGAGCAAGTGTCCTGGATGGAGAAGAGGGCCCTTTCTGCACGTGCAAAGTCACGGCAGAATCCCACCCACCAGCTCACCCCACATGGGTGGAGGGGGCAGAGGGGTGGAAGTTCAGAGGTTGGTCAGATCCCAGTTCTGCTACTCACTAGCTGTGTCACCTTGAGTGAGTGACTTAACCTCCCCAATTCCCAGTTTCCTTGCCTACAAAAATGGGAGTAATACCATCTTTCTTTTGTGAGAGTGAAATGAGGTCTGTGTAAACCTGCCTGACTCAGAAGAGGCACTGGAGGAAAGGAGAAAAGGTAGTTAGGGTAAGTATATGTGAGGGTCTATGATTCCATTTTATACTAAAATCTAAGTATCTTGGGACCCCCTAGCCTGACCGTAAGGAGTTCTCAAGGATAAAAGATGGCCCCAGGAATATGCCTGATGGACAATGACCCAACAGCTTGTACTACACACACACACACACACACACATACACACACACATACCACACACATACCACACACACACCACACACACACATACACACACACATACACACACACACCACACAAAATGCACACACATATAAACACACACTCTCAAATAGACATATACTAATACATCACCCAGATATAATCCCCAACACCCTGCAACACACACACGATATCCCCAAATACACCCCCCATAACACACCAAACACACACACAGACATTACACATCTCCAAATACACATGCATTCTACATGCAAACACACACACACACACTCTCTCCTTTTTTCTATTTTCTTAAAGATGCTTTCATCCTCTATAAGGACACCCAGTCTCACCACAATTTCAAACACTATCACAAGAAGCTTTAATGTTCGTAATGCCTAACTCCCCGCCAACTAGCCAGATTACAGCAGATACAAACGACAGTGTCTTGCTCACATCATGTCACCTTGTACCTGGGCTCAGAGGCCAGCAGCCCCCGACCTCATTTCCTCAGACACTTACACTGCTCCTCCCAGCCTGACCTATGATGGAAAAAGATACTAGATTTCTATTTATCCATAAGTCCCTTGTTTGTTTATTTCTTTCCTGAGGCAAGTTTATACAAGGTCAGATTCCCACGTGTCCAAGGCCCAGCTTCTCTCCGTCACGTTTGCATTGACTGGGCTCCTTCTCTGATGAGGCCCCCAGAAGCTGCTGTATTGATCAAGTATTCTTCAGCCCTGTCCACAATGACTCCTGCCTCTTATTAGCTTAAAAAACCCTGCATCGAACAAGGATCCTGACTCTTCTATAACAAGAACCCCAGGAACCTCCAGAAAGACAGCACGGCCTGGGGAACTGAGTCACGGACAGAGGTTCTCAGTCCTCGCTCCACCACTTGCTAGAAGGAGGAGTTTGCTATCATAGTTTGGGTTCATTCCAAAGCAGACCCTGAGACAAGGCCTTGGGTACAGGCTATTTATTAGGGAGATGATTCCCGGAATCCCAAGTGAGGAGGTATGGAGAGCGAGACCAGGAAAGGATAAAGGCCGATAAAGGGCACTTAATGGCCAATTTACTGCTGTGGCCACTGGGGCTCAGTCCTGCTGGGGATCCTCTGAGGTTCTGGCTGGAAATCGCCTCCAAACTGTCCCAGTGGAGAGCAGGCAGCTGAGATATCAACTCCCTGGGATGACAGGATGACGGAGTGACAACTCACCTCCGCCCCCTCCCCTGGCCTTCCTCAGCTGCACCTGCTCGGGTAGAGCACGTTCCCGTGGTGCCCTTGCTGGAGGGAGCCCTCGCCCAGAGAAGTGAGGCGGGGAGAGGCGACAGCGGGGAACACTCGAGGAGGGGAGCTGCCAGCATGCTGGAAACCGCTGCAGGTGAACTCAGGTGAGCCCAGGGCATACGGGGCGGGGCATCGACGGTGTCCTCCACAATCACAGAAGTCATGTGCCTCTCTGAGCCTTTCCTGTCTGTGAAACAGGAAGGAGACCTACAGCCCTTCTCAGCAGGTCCCTCAGAGGCAGCAAGACTGTTTGTGAGGAGCTTGACAACCTGGGATACTGACGGTCCCGGCAGGAGGCACCGTCACCTTCTGCATGGGCAGCCCCGCTGCAATAAACACCCAGAGGCTGCTCGTGAGGGGAGAGGTGTGGAAAGAGTGTAATTCAAGGCTCCCGGCCAGAAAGGTCAGGCTGGAGCCCACTGACCATCCCCCTGGTCCCCGTGCCAAACCACAAGGCTGTTTAAATGGCCACCATTTAAAGGAAAGGAGAGTGACTACTAGATGCTGTACCCTGTCTTGGGTTCTTACAATGACCCTACGAGGAAGGCGTGGGCACAGTCAGCTGAGGAAACTGAGCTGAGAGGGGTCAGCAACTCGCTGGCGGCACTCAGCTAGGAAATGGTGGAGTCAGCTTTGGAACACTTGTCTGAATCTTTACACCCCCTTCCTCTAGAACATGCCACAAGCTCCATCCCAGATGCCTCTGTCACAAACCCCAGGCATCTTCTCAAGGCTTCTATATATATATCCGTCAGGCCTGGGCTGATAGGAAGCAGACTGCACCTGCCCTGCCAGCTCAGATAACAACAGTAACCCTTAGGTAGCACTAACTCTGCCCCAGGCACTGTTATAAGTGCTTTTATCAGCATTTTCTCATTTAATCCTCCCAACGATCCTATGAGGAAGGTACTATTATTATCCCCATTTTTCAGAATGGGAAACTGAAGCACAGAGAGGCTAAGTGACTTGCCCAAGGTCACACAGAAGTAAATGGGAGAGGAGAAACTTGGATTTAGGCAATCTGGTTCCAGAGCCCCTGCTCTAAACTACTTTGCCACATTCCTCTCGAAAGTGCAGACTCATTCTCCCCACAAGTCTATCAGAAAGGGTCATCCCTGAATGTTGGGAATGGAACTGCCATTGACCTCTCTCCTGGGGCAAGAACTGGCCAAGAGCAGCATGGAGGAGACAAGACAGCCGGCCCAGCCACCTGTTTAAGGACCAGGCTCCTGGGGAGACAGTGCAAATGCTCCCTGCTGAGTGAGGGTCTCTTTACCAGGGGGTTGGTGTGCCCACAGCGGCACGTAGCACTGAAGTTCAACACAATTGGGGTCAAGTGCCTTTTTTTTCCTTTTTGAGAATGATGACTTTGGGGTCTGGATACTCTAAAGGGGGTTCCCAGTACAAGCTTTCCACAAGGGAGGGTAATTGCAAGGAACAGCCAAAGAACACAAGGGTTTCCCAGAGTACGGAGCCAAGGCAGGCTGGCCCACGGGGACGTTGTGGAGATCACATGAAAGAACATCTTGGGGCTCACACGTCAGCAGAGAAAACCGGTCAACACCACGGGGGATCTGCCCAGCAGCTGAAGGCAGTCCATGGCCTCGGACCCGGTCTTCTTCCCATTTCTTATGTTACATCAGCAGAACCACTGCCAAGTAGAACAGAAATCCCAGCTCTCCTTTCTCATGCCTCCGTCCTGCTTTATAACCAGTTCTATGGTACCGCCCCCCAACCCCCAGCCCCTCAAGTGGAAGTTCTGAACGCAGGGTAGAAACAAAGCCAAGCAAATCAGATACAACGGTTAGGGGAGGAGTAATCCTGTTAGCGCTCGGATGTGCGCCTGTGGACGACTCTTTTAGGGGACGCTGCCTTATCTGTCAAAGGGAGCACATGTTATTCCATTCACTGAGCTCCTACTCTGTGCTTGGCACAGCTCATTTAACCCTCACCACCAGCCTGGGAGATGCTTTTATTATCCACGTTGTACAGATGAGAAAACCTAGGTGGGGAGAACTCCAGCACCTGCCCCGAGGGCACAAAACTCCTGAGTGCCAAAGCAAGGACTCAGATCAGCCAGTCTGGCTTCAAGGGCAGAAGCCAGACAGCACTGCCTTGAGAGCACTGGTCTCAATCCTCGCAGGATACCAGGATCTAGAACCCATGGCCGGATTTTACAGAGAAGGAAATAGGCTCAGAGTTAGGCTGCTTGCCCAAGGTCACCAGCTAAATGGCAGAGCCAGGAGCAGAACCGATGTCAGACTCTGGAGCCTGAGTTTGTGACCACCATGAGGACCTGCCTCCATGCAGGGCACGAAGGGACAATGCCAGTGTGCGGCCAACAGGCCAGCACTGCCTGGGAGAGGGCATGCCAGGGCACATCAGCTGACCAGCAAGGCAGGCTCTGGAGGGTCCCCAATGCCCCATGGCATTAAACCCAAAGAGCGGGGCAAACGAGAGCTACGGCTGTTGACAGACTGGCAGCCGACAGAGACGATGCAGCCAACAGCTGCTGTTTATTTTGGGGCCCAGGGAGAGAGGAAGGAATGGTTAAGGCCCAGCTCATTCTCACAGTAAACTGAACAGGGCAGAATGGGGAGGGTGCCCCCTCCCAGCTAAAGCAATATCCCTGGTCACCTGCTGAGCCTGGCTGAGCTGAATGGCCTAGGTGTCAGAAACATCTTGCCAGACGCTCTAATCTGGCCTCTCCACCCACAGATACAGTGCTCCCCACCCCAGCCACAAGTGCTGGACTTGTAAATGGCCCAGGAAGGCAACCATGCCCGGCAAACCCACCCCCTGCAGTGTCAGGCTCCAGGAGCAAATGGCTTTTCCTGTCTCAGGAACAAAGAGGGGCCGCTCCTGCCTGCCACCAGTGGCTTCGGTTCCCAACTCTGACACTTGTTAACTGAGGTCTGTGGACGGCCAGGCTAGGCTGTGGCAGCCGGGCTGGCAGGATTCCCTGGAAGGTCAGGATGTAAGAGGTTTCCCGAAGGACTTCGGAGCCCCACTGCCTGGCTCTGAACCCCAGCCCTGCCTCCTCCTAGCTTATGGCCATTGGTAAATTAACCTGTGTCTCTGTTCTCTCATCAATAAAGTAAGGACCATAAGAGTGCTCTTCTCGGGCTTCCCTGGTGGCGCAGTGGTTGAGAGTCTGCCTGCTGATGCAGGGGACACGGGTTTGTGCCCCGGTCCGGGAAGATCCCACGTGCCGAGGAGCGGCTGGGCCCGTGAGCCATGGCTGCTGAGCCTGCGCGTCCGGAGCCTGTGCTCCGCAACGGGAGAGGCCGCAACAGTGAGCGGCCCGTGTACAAAAAAAAAAAAAAAAGAGCACTCTTTTCATCAGGTTGTTGTAAAGAGTAAAGTGCTTAGAAGAATGGGTGGCACATAATTCGTGCTCCTAATATCACCATCATCATCGTCATCATCACCATCATCAGTCAGCCTGGAAGTTTCCTTCTCACTATGAACACTGGAGGACAGTTCCCCTGGCTGCTACACATGGAATTTAAGTTCCCAGGCTAGCCCGTGATATAGGTGAACTAGAGACATCTGGCTCTTGGTGCTATAATTCCATCTACTCCATGGATGAGTAAGGTTTTGGTGGAATGGCCTGAGAATCTTACCACCATTCACAGTATTATAATGATAGGAATATATATTCTACATTTCAAATGACCAATTGCCACAATTGTAAGTTAAAAGCTGTGGTTCTTTAAAAAATAGGAGTGGGGTAGGAGGAAGGGGGTTTCATAGGATAAAGCCTTCGTCTACAGGTTTATTTCACTGCTCAAGGCCCTACTGTGATCCAGACCATCAGCTAGCATGAGGGAGGGAGTTTAAAGATGAAAGGATGCGGAGGCTGCTGCCTCTGCAGGAGCTCCCCACCCTCTAGCTCCCAGCTGGAGGGACTGCTTTCAGCATTGGTGCCTTGCACACAGTAGGTACAAAACTAATGTTCAGTTAGTGAAACTCCCTAAGACGTGCGCTACCTTCGGGGTCCTCAGGTGCTATCCAAGCCGTTGCTGATGGAGGCTGTACTTCCCCACAGAATCCCTCTTGGGGGGTCAGGGTCAAACCCCAAACAGTCCCCAGAGCGACCTCTCCAGCTGTGTTTTGACCAGTTTCTGTCTTCAGCGAGTCAAGAGGACGCCTCATTGCTGAGCAGAGCACCCGGCCTGGTGCTGGGAGGGACACAGGCACAACTTGAGCTCTTTAGCTGCCTGACCTCACTGCCCACTGCTCTCCCTCTTGCTGATGCCACTGGGCCACACGAGCCTCTTGCTCTTCTCTGCAAAGGCTAGAGGCACAGTCCTACCTCAGGGCCTTAGCATTTGCTGTTCCCTCTCTCTCAACCATTTTTGCTCCAAATGGCCACAGGCCTCACTCCCTCTTCTCCTTCAGATCTTACTTAAAAGTCACTATACAGCGGAGCTGTCCCTGGCCACGCTCTATAAAATAGCACAGCAACTCCCATCACCACTGCCATTCCCTGTCTCCCTCACCTCCCTTAGTTTTCTCTACAGCATTTATCCCCCATCCAGCACACCACATATTTCACCAGTTTTGTTTATTATTTCCCTCCCCCTATCAGAATGTGAGCTCCAAAAGGGCGGGGAGTTTTATCTGTCCTGCTGTGTTCCCAATGCCACATAGTAAACATTCAAATGTTGACTGACTGATTGAATGAATGAATGAATGAATGAATACAAATAAGCATCAGATTAAGGTCCACCCCACAATGGGCTTTTCCATCAATCAGGCACAGGAGACACAGACTTGCCCCAAACTGAGCAACCCAAGGCCATTCTTGGTAAGAGTTACAGGAGAGGTTAAAACAATAAACTTTGCAAAAATTCACAGACAGAAAACATTGTAAGATGAGAAGTCTTGGAAGCTTCTGGGAGGTGGCAGAAACTAAGCAAAACCATGAAGGATGACCAAGATAATAATAACCACAGCTGCCATCCACTGAACACCAGGCATGTCCCCAGCACCATGTGGAGTAACAACCAAATGGGCTAAGTGCTGTTGTTATTACTACTATTATTCTCATTTTACAGATTAGAAAGTTGAGGCCCATGGCAGGGAGGAAATTTGAACAAGTGAAACAAGGTAGTAAGGGCTTCAGAGCCTGAGCCCATGTATCAGGGGCGTCGGTGCTCTGCTCCCATCCTCTTGCCCTCAACTTCCAACTGCTGCTACCTGAGGCCCTCTCGGGGGCTAGCTCCAGTTGCCAGAGCCTCGTTTAGCCCGAGCAAGCAGCAGGCTGAAAGTGCCTGGGAAATAAACTGCTCCCTGCTCCCAACCACAGCGCCGTGCTAGCCACCATCCTTGGGGACAGGACGTGGAACCCCCAGCAGCTGGAGCTTCTGAAGGACCAGGCTTTTAAAAGTGCCTCTGGACACGAGATCAAGGGGAATAAAAATTTGAATCCCAAAATAGAGGCCAGACCTTGCTAGGGAGCCATTCTAGGTAGCAAGAGGTTTGTTATCTGATCCCAAATACCAGCTCCAACCACAACACATGTTAATAGAGGGGGAAGGTCAGAGTGGGCAGATGACCAGGATTTAATTCAGACCCTTGAAGTTTTATCAGGGACCCACGTGATGTGCTTCCTAGTCTCCCAGCCTCTCTGGGAAGCTCTCGGGAGACAAAGCCACTATAAAGCTGCAGGGCCCCAGCCTTCCAAGGGAAGGTCCACTGTGCATATGCCCTTTGGGCTGACTTCCTTTCTTAAGCCCAGGGCAGTGCTGTCAGCGTTCCATACCCTAGCACAGCCACAGATCAGGGACGAGACTCCCATGGGTGCATGCAGCAGAGGGAGAAATACAGCCGCGGAGACCAGAGTCTGAGGGAGGGCGGAGAGTGTAGAGAAAAACCCAGTGCAGCTAGTTTTGATATGTGTGGATGCCTCCAGCTGAGGGCAGGGAAAAAAGAGAAGTACTCCTACCTAGCAACCTAACCTTTGTGGGGTGGGTAATCCGTCAAACCTGCAGGGAGCACAATGGAACCATCGCGGGCTTTCATCACTGCAGAGACCCTGGCTTTCACCGTTCATGGCCACGTGATGCGGGGCAAGATGCTGCACCTCCCTGAGCCCCTGCTTCTTTGGCTACGCAACAGGGGTGATGCTCAGGGTGGCAGCGGGGATTAAAGAAGACGGTGGATGAGAAGCCCTAGCCCCGTGCCTGCACCTAGAAGGGCTCCACTCACACATCCTCCGACCCGACTTCCCCACTATCCCTGCCCAGGAGCTGCCACAACCAGCACTCACGGGGAAAACGAGGCTGCTTTTCTCCAGCTGCCAATGAGCGATGACTAAAGTAAATAATTAACCCCGGCTTGAAACCAAAGTCCAGACATTGTCCTATTACAGGCCTCAACTCTGCGAGAGAAGGATCAGTTTGCCACGCCACCGGGGGCTTAGACCAGCAGAAATCCCTGGGCGGCCACCTCTGGAAGCCCTACCCTCACTGACAAGTGACCGTGCCCCTTCCGGGTTGCCAGGCCCTGTGCTGAGAGCCCGATGAATTCTGCCCAGGAGGCAGAATTCAGGAAAGAGTTTCGCTGTCTCAGAGCCCCACTGCCAGCACCATGCCAGGCCAGCCAGGCCTCCCTCTCTGTTGCTACAAAGAGAAATTCTCCCACACAGGCAAGGCCCTTAAAATAGCCCTTTGGGTCTGGGCCATCAGGAAATGGAATAAAGCTGGGTCAGAATGGGGCCTACCATGAAAGAGTTTACAAAGCAGCCGCTTCAAACAGCAGAGACAATCCCTTCACGCTCAGAACCCTTAGGTGGGCAAAGTCAGCAAGGCAGGCTCTCTCCACAAAGAACACTATTCCCCAGGAGGACGATGCACGGGGACCCGGCAGAAGCTCCCCAACCCCCAACCTGGGGCAGCCCAGGAGAGGGACCAATGCGCAAGTCACAGTGACAGGGTGAAACAGGCACCGCCTGGGGGCAGGGCCCCGAACACACCTGGCTTTGTGCTTGACTAACAATGCAACCTCAACTTTCTGAACCTCGGTCTCCCTTTGCATAGAATGGGGTTAAAAATGCATACCTTCAGGGCTGTGTCAGGCCCAGAGATTACAAACAAGAGGCCTAGCACAAAATAGGGATTCAATAGCGGTAGCTGTTATGATAATGGCGCCCACGTAATAGAGGTCAAGGTCTCCTTTGTTACTGAGTGAGAATAGTCCTGGAAAAAGGAAAACAGCCAAGGCTCGCTACGGGGGACCACGCAGTGATAGGCAGAAATACAGACTGGCCCGTACCCACGCCATCCCTGACCCTGAAAGTTCACTATCTTGGGCAGCACCCCACCCCCACTCCCTGAGTGATCCATTTCTGTCAGGTCTGGTTCACACTCCAGGGAGTCCAGAGACAGACTGGAGGGCCCAAAACGTCCCACTGCATAATTTATGCTGCACTGACACACACAGAGGAAGGAATCCTGCCCCAACCCTACCGCCCACCTCCTCCCAGGCCTAGGGAGGGTGGCTTCCTCACAGGCAAAGGGAAATGACAGCAAAGGGCCAGAGAAAGCAGCTGAGGGAGGGGCAGAAAGCACAGCTGTTTCCCCTTTGCTAGCTCAGCCCCCTGGATGTCACTTCCTCCCCCCAGGTAACAGCCGGGACAGATGGGACTGGAAATAGCTCTGTCTCTTCCATTCACAAAACTGACAGGCTTGGAAAGAAGCAAAGCGTAGTTCCCAGAGGTGGTTTTCTAGAAAACATCTTCACTGGGGCCTAAAGTGGTCCTGAGTCAACCCTGGCTGGCTATAGGCTTCTCAGGGGGCATAGGATGGCAAGGAAACCTTGTCTAAAAATTCCCTGGCGTCAGGAAAAGCTTCTTTTTGTAAAGCATCCCCTTCACAAATGATTAGGAAACCAGATTGAGGGATCTAGGACCCCTTCACATAGCTGTTTTCTCTGAGCTCAGCGTTTCCCAAAGCAGCTTTCCTCTCCACCCTCCCCTCTACAAGGCAGAAAGGAAGCAGCCCATTTACTGGATGGGCAAATGGAGATCAAGTGGGGAAGGTGACATGTGGAAGGTCTCACACCTTGAGAAGCCAACCAGCCAGGCCTCAGGTGGAATCGCCTTGGGGCCTGGTCTCCCCAGGTGTGGCATGTAACGGAGGGCTGGCTGCGAGGCTTCTATGGGGACAAGGCCAGCTTTGGAGTCAGCAGGCCTGGGTCATTGCAGGCGCCTCTCCACACGCAGCTTCTTAGCTGTGTGGTGTTTGGCAACTCCCTTAAGCTCTCTGGGCCTCAGCGTCCTCGCCTGCACGACATGGATGCCAGCAGTAACTACACGCTTCGGCGGGCTGCTTTGAGAGTTTCCGTGTAAAACTCAGCACGTAGAAAGCATTCAGAACTGTTAGCTGTTATTTTTACTATTACATTTTCCCTAAAGAATCAGGCTTACTGGAATATCTGGCAGTGGAGTGAGGGTTAAATAAATGAAGAGGTAGTTTGAAGCACTGTCTTTATAACTAAAACAGGTTCAGAGAGATGCTGAAGTAGAAGACAACGTTGGCCTGAAAGTTTCAGGTAACACTGAGCCCTCATCCGGGGCTCCCAGCAAGCTGTTCGGTATTAGCCTCCAGACCCTCCAAGGACGGGGTCTCCTCTCTCTTGCCACTGGGGTGCGTTAGCGGCAGCGCTGCGTTTGGGGGTGGAAATGACTGCACCGTGACCTCAGGCCCTGCCAGCCGGGCCCTCCACGGATGTGGCCCAAAGCAGCTGACGCCTCACTCCTTGCTATTCCCCTCCCCCTCCTCCGCCCTCCCTCCCCAAGACCTCTGGGGTGCAATCAACTTTTATGAGGCAGCCTGACCCCTCGGAGTAAGAGCTATAAACAGAGAGGGGCTGGGCTGGGCCTGCAGCTAAGGAGTCCCCAACGCAAATGGGCTTTGTGACCACCTAGAGGGGTGGGATAGGGAGGGTGGGAGGGAGGGAGACACAAGAGGGAAGAGATATGGGAACATATGTATAACTGATTCATTTTGTTATAAAGCAATTATACTCCAATAAAGATGTTAAAAAAAAAAAGAGTCCTCAGCGCAGAGCTACAGAAACGGTTCCATGTAGCTCTGTTTCCACCACGGCTGCAACGACAATCCTAGAGCCAGCTCTGGGGCCCACCAGAAGGGACCCACAGTGACAATCAGCTCCCCTTCCCCTGCAATCCTTGGGAGGAACAGAAGGTGCGGAGGTGTAACAATAAACTCTGAATTCCCTCGGCTGGCCTGTGAGACCCTCAGAAGCGGGCCCACCCTTCCTCCCCATCCTTCTGCCCCACCTGGGTTTTGTCCACGTTTTCTTTGCACGTCCCGCCTCCGGCACCTTTGTTTTTCCCTTTCTTGGAATGCCCTTCTCCTCTTTTTCCCACCTAAATCCTACTCTTTCCCATCCAAATCCTAATTACTCCTCAAGGCCTAGCGTGAAGCCTGCCTTCGCCAGCCAGTCTTCCCTGAAAACTCCAGTTCACAGAGAGCTCCCCCTTCTGAAGCTTCAGGACTTAATCAGTATGAGAACAAATCCCTATGTTGCACCTAATATGTGCCAGGCACTGTTCTAAGGTCTTGACGTTTATTAACTCGTTTACCCTTCAGCACAACCCTTTGAGCTAGGTCCTATTTTCCCCTCATTTTGTTTTGTTTGTTTTTAACAGATGAGGAAACTGAGGCACGGAGAGAGAAGTAACTTGCACCGGGTCCCACGTAGTAAGTGGTAGAGACAGGATTCTGGCCCAGGGATACCAGAGCCCAGGGCCTCTCCAACAACACAGCCTTCCAGATACACGTCATCCTCTCAGGAGGTGCTGCCCGGACTCCTCGGTTATTTTCATACCCCTCTCTCACTGACCCAGCTCTAATGGGGAAGAAAGTAACAAGCTCACAGACTCAGGTGTCAGAGGCCAGGGTAAGAATCCCAGCCTTGCCACTGAGTGAGACTCACATAAACTCTCTGGGCCTCAATTTCCACACCTGTAAAGTGGGGATAAAAACACCTACCTACTTCATGGGATTGTTATGACGCTTAAGTAAAATTCCCTCTGAAGGGTCTCTTCTGCACTGCCCGGCACACAGTAGGTGCTCACAGATGGGTTCTTTCCCTTCCCCCTGCACCTCGACATCCTCGCTGGACTCTGCTCAGCACCTGCTGCTGATGTGACCTGCCTGGAGGTTACTCGGGGGCATGAGAGGGGCTTGCTTGTGGCTCACCGTCCCCCCTGCCCTCCCCCAGTCCCCCCTCCCCTCCCCTCCCCCAGCCCCTCTCCTCCCCCAGTCCCCCCTCCCCCCTCCCCCCCACCGTGCCCCCTTCCCCCCCTGACTCCACTACAGGTAGCAGCAGCCCGGCCTGGGCATGAAGTCACTCACAGCTCTGGGAATCACCGCTTCAAATGCTCATCACTCTCCTGGACTCTTCCATTACTTTTGGCAACAGCCATGGCAGAGAGCACCTCTGGCCCTGGCTCAGAACCTCTTTCCAAAGCCAGTATTTCCACCTCATTTCCCACACACACCCCTTGTCCTTCCTTCTCCCTGGCTCACTGTCCTAACCCATGATCCCTTTCCCGGATTCTCAGAACTCAAAAGAAGTGTGACTACCGTATGTATAACTCTATTATTTGTTTTATTTTATTTAATAAGGAGGCAAAAGAGAATAGAGTTTCCTGTTAGACTTTTTCTGGCCAAGAAATAGTCTGGTCAGTGACTCAGGCTGAGGAAATCAGAAGGCAATTTCCAGGGACCGCTGTGCAAACCCCCAAGTCAGAAGTCCTAACAACACTGCTCTAATTCACTGTCTCCACTGGCGATTAACTCACGCTGGCCTCGGAATATCTCTTTGGAAAATGCAGCAGCTGGCGCTTATATTTCTGGAGCTGGAACCGGCCTCCTATGACATCAAATAGGTTTATTTTTCCCTTCCCTTCGCCTCCCCTCTGCCTGCCGCCACACATGGTGATTCCAATCCTGATTTGTCCCCCCGAACCCTCACTCAGCTCTAAAGAGGCCCATGATAAATGGCTGGCTGTGCTCCCTCTTCCAACAGCCTTGAAGGATGTGGTCGGTTGTTCCATAAGCAAGAATCCTTGTCAGACCTGTGAATCACCCCTAGATCACTTCCCTCCTTGGAGAAGAAGAAACTGTTCTTGCGTGTGAGAGACAGACAGAGACAGAGAGAAAGAGAGCAGGCAAGAGTGCTAACCCATGTGTTGCACTGACCTTGGGGCTAGGATACTATTTGACCTTGCCCTTACCTGCAACACCTCTCTACTCCTCTCCCCCAACACAAGTTCCTTCCCTTCTCCTTCCCAGCCGACCAGGAAGCCATCACTAGGGCAGCTCCAGGAAGCTCTCCAGGTCTGAACAGCTGCTCCTTGTTTATGTGCTTCTCTCCTATGTTGGGTGTTTTCCACGAGGCATGTAGCCCACTTTCCCATCAGACTATGAACAGCTGGGCCTTCCTTTTTTGCCTCAGTCTTTCCTTCTCTCACAGCTTCACCTATTTGATCCTAAATGTACTCAAGTGTTTTGGTGATAAGGAGGACCAGATGGAAGCTAGTATATGTTGAGTACCCATGATGGAGGCCAGGTACTAAGTAGAAGCTTTGCCCCAAATTATCTCAGATCAATTTCCCCAAATTCCTGTGAGGTTACAGGTGAGGAACCTGAGACCCACAGTGACTGGCTGCAGGTTGCACACCTAGGAAGAGTCAGAGGTGGGAGTCAAACCCTGATCTGCCCACCACCACTCATTCCACAGTGGGACTGGCCTGAGAAGATCCTTTCCGTACTGCAGCTGCACACCCTTCCTCTCATGGGGCTGGATCCTCTAAGGGCTTAAGAAAAAATGAAGGGCAGAGAAAAGAATGGGTCTGGGGCCAATTCCTAAAAATGTAGCTCCCAGGACCAAGACCCGAACCTGCAATGCTCTGAACACACAGAATGTATTATTTCCACAGGGTGGATCCTTCATTTATCACAAGCATCACTGGGGAGCAGATATCATCTTGGATTTGTTCCACTCCCCCTGCCTCACAGTGACCTCCTCCATCACCCGTCACACTCTCACCTCCAGGACACAAGGTGCACGTCCCACACAGTGAGCCAGTCCTCAAATACCACATGGCACTGCTCTCTCATCATGTATACCTGAGCCTGGTCTCCCCAACCAGACTCCAGTGGAGGAGAAGGGCCTCACTGTAGGTTCATAGCTTCCTCTGGAGGTAAAGTGACCTGAGTTGACCCAGATCTGCCTTGTACTAACTGGGAGACCTTGGGCAACCTCTAACCTCTCAGTTCACCCATCTGTATAAAGGAATCAAAGACATTCGATGAACTGTAGGAATTACATGAAATCATGCACGCTAAGCGTTTGGCACCATCGATGGTAACTGCTAACACTGGCTATTATCTGCATTCCCTGAAGAGCGCTGTAGAGGACCAGAACACTCATGACTGATATTTGTCTGAAATAAACAATCAGGAAAGGAAAAGACTGTGAAAGCACAATGCCTCCCAAATCCAAACAATTTCTTTTTTGTTTTAGATGCACGAGCTCCTCTCCAACACCAAATGACTTGACATACACCTACACATGCTTGTGGGTACAAAGGATTATGTGAACTGGAACTCAATCCTTATGGAAAGTTTTCAAAGGTATCTGCAGTTTGCAACCAGCACCATCAGGATCATTTGAAAGACAAGTGGTCTGAGGCCAAAGACAGTTTACCTAAAGGTCTCCCCAGGGGCAGCTCATAAAAGCTAAGAGAGGAGCCCAGCTCCATGCAGGGAGCCTGGCCTAAGCAGCAGCTGCCCATCTTCCCCAAACGCACCCCAAGCAGGGGCTTGACAGAGGGGAAGGAAGCCAAGGGCTGACAGCACCACTCAAATGATGGAGGTCACTTGCCTGCCTTTCATAAACAGACCAAAACACAAGACCCTCAGTGTCCAGGCAGCTCCCCCACATCACGGGGACAAGCATGCCTTTGGCTGGATGTCCTGAGAGGACCTTTGCAGTATGTTCCCAGCATTCTGGGGCCAGCAGGGCCCCTCCTGCTTGGGCCCCAGGCCTCTCATCAGCTAGCTCCAGCTAACGTGCACGTCCCATAAAGCGGCTCTGCTCTGCAATTTGCCAAACCGCAGACTCAGAATTCACCATCAGTGGAGGAGAGGCGGGAAGAAGGCATGCTTCTTCAGCGTAAAGGGCTTCCAGAACATACGTGACTTGGGCGCAGTGTGTCCTGTCTGCTACCCACACCAGCGCGCCTTGCCCGGAACACCTGACCTTCTGGTGTGTGGTGTCCACCACGTCAAGGCCGAGAGAGGAGGCGATCCTAAACTTCAGCGGCACAGCCTCCCCAGCATGCTCCTCCTGCCCTGTTGGCACTGCCGACACTTTCCATTATTGGCCCCCTCTCCTTATGTTATGCACTGATGCCCCAAATGTGCAGGAACCTCTTGCTATCACCAGATATTTGGGCTCGTCAACCCCAACCAGCCTTTTACGGTATTTCGATGAACCCAACCCATGACATGGGCAGAAGGCCAGTTAGACCCAGGTGCTGGGACTAGCTGTGTCACAAGTGACTTTATCCCATCTGGTTCTCAGTTTCCTCATCTGTAAAAATGAGGGGGTGGAGCCTCATGAGTCCTCAGGTCCCTGCCAGCTCCACAATTCCATAACACACAATACTCTCTCCTTTAACTGTTTTCCCACAACCTGGGTTCAGGGCTCTGTATGGCCCCATCTGCTCAGTGACATCACTCCCGGCCCCAAACATAACGTCATTGATTCTTACACGGGAAGCGGAGACGTCCCAGAAAACACTGTCCATAAAAAGAGAGGAAATGATCATTTTGAGGGAATTGGACAGGACTTCTTTTGTATTTTTCACACAGAACAAGTTATTATCAATCTTAAAACCCCAAAACTTTCTTCCTTCTTGCCAGACCATTAATAGCTGCTTTTCAAAAGTGCTTTCTTAGTCAGAATCACGCCAAGCTACCATTTAATGAGTGCTTGTTTTGTGCCAGGAACTGCGCTAAGTGCTTTGCATGTATGATCTCATTTAATTCTCCAGACAACCCTCTGAAGTAGATACTATTATTATACTCACTTTAAAAATGAGGAAACTGAGGCCCACGGAGGTTAAATAATTTGCCCAAAGCTGCATAGCTAGTCAGTATCTGAGCCAGGCTTTGAACAAGAGCCTGTAACTCAGAGCCTCAGCGCTAACCACCTCTCAACACTGTCTGCATAGGGCCCCCTGTCACTTTAGCAGCGCTCCTGACCAGGAGTGCATCCTACATCTGTAATCCTGGATATCGCTGGTCAAAGCTAAGATTTGATGTTTCACCTAAAATCCAGAGCCGGCACCTGCCTGGGTCTCAGAACAGAGTGCCATCTGTTGAAAGCAGTGCCTACCTTAACTGAGGACTAGAAAAGAACCCCTAGGGGGCTTCCCTGGTGGCGCAGTGGTTGAGAATCTGCCTGCCAATGCAGGGGACACGGGTTTGAGCCCTGGTCTGGGAAGATCCCACATGCCGCGGAGCAACTAGGCCCGTGAGCCACAAGTACTGAGCCTGTGCGTCTGGAGCCTGTGCTCCGCAACAATAGAGGCCACGATAGTGAGAGGCCCGCGCACCGCGATGAAGAGTGGCCCCCGCTTGCCGCAACTAGAGAAAGCCCTCGCACAGAAACGAAGAACCAACACAGCCAAAAAAACAAACAAACAAGAAAAGAATAATAAGAAAACCAAATGACATTCGAAATGTTTATTTAAAAAGTTCAGGACAAAAAAAAAAAAAAAGAAAAGAACCCCTAAAACTTAGCCTGCAACATTTGAGAAAAGAACTTAGGAAAGCTGACTTCGTAATAAGTGCTGGGATGTGCAAATGGACATCTGTCCCCAGGGGAGGGTGACCACATGGTGACCCAAGTCCTACAAAAAGAGCTTTCTTGAAATGGCAGGGCAAGATGCTTGCTGAGCCAGTAACACAAAAGGAACAGCTCTCCCACCAGCACCCACATCTCTGTCCCACCAGGAACCAGACTCCTTGGTTTACCTCCTCCCCAACCTGAGCCCAGGCCCACTTATTCTACTATAAAGAAACCCAAAGATCAGAGCCACTGGGGATAAAGACAGAAAGAGTAGCCTGAGGCTGACATTTGCACAAATCCCAGTCTCCTTCCAACAAGGAATTTCAGAAATCAATGTGCTGTCCAGGGCAGCAACCAACAGCCTGTTTTAATTGTTAAAATTAATGCTTTGAGCATTCTAAATGCTCCTTTAACTGACTAATTTGCAAATAAGATGCAGTCCTCCGGCTTTGGATGCCCTGCTGTCTGTCTCTTCTATCTCAAGAACAGGAGCAAAGCCGCTAGGACTGGCATTCTCAGGCGTCAAGGACACAGTTTACTGTGGGAAGGATGGGAAGACAGGAGGGGCTGAGATGAAAGGGGGACGCGTCCCACAGGCCAGGAGCTCGGCTCAATCAACCTTAGCCCCTTCTCATTAAGTTTGGAGAAGGAAGGGGGAGGGGCAGCCGGCTGTTCCTCGGAGACCACAGCAAACATTTGCCTCCTCGTGTCTGGAGATGGAGCATCACTTAAGAGGAAATGAACCCAGTTAAGGGTCATGTCCAGAGGAGGGATAAAAGGAAAAGCCACAATTCTCCTCACACCGACGGACACAAGGACTTTAAGAAGGAAATCAAAGCTCAGGGCTGAAGGTGGAGGTGGGGCAGGGGTGCGGCGTCATCCCTCTGCCCCCAGACCCAGGCCTAGGGAGGCAGAGAACGGAGCAAAAGTGGGAGGCTCGCGTGAGGCTTCCTTCCCCAGGTCAAGCCTCTGAAAGCATCTCGGTCTGTGTGAGCGTGAATGACCCGAGTCCCCAGGGAGGGCCGGGAAGATGCTCTTTCCCAACGGAGCTTCCCAGCGAGGGTTTGACGAACGCTCCCCCCACCATCCTTCAAAGCTCAGGCGGACAGATGACTTCACCGTTGTAACAGACAAGGGCAGCCACTTGCCAATTCCAATGCCAAAAAAAGAAAACGGGCGTGGGGGGAGTGGAGGAAGGTCAGAAAAGGCTTCCCTGGAGATCACAGCCCTGCGAAGAAACTCTACCGCCAAAGGCTGCCCTGTGGGCAATTAGCCCCGGGACTCAACAGCGCGGGTAGGGCAAGGGGCCACCCAGGGCCCTCGGGGGTTCCTGGCCAGGCCCCGCGGGGGTCTTAGGGGCGATACTCACATAGTGCTTGGAGGGGTTCCTCCGTTTCTCCACGTCCACCACGGTGGCATCTTGCACGCAGTAGGCGAGCATCTTCCCCCACAGAGCGAGTGGCGCCCCCCGGCGGCGTCACCTTCTCATCCTGGTCGAGCTCCGGCTCCTTCTCCCGCTTCCCAGGTCCCCGGCCCCCACGCCACCCCGGTCCGGCGCGCCGCTGCCCGGGCTCCCGGCGCCCTCAGGTACGGCCGCGGAGCGGGGACGGTCGAGAGCGGACGCGGACTCCGTGCGCCCGGGCGGCTCCCCGTGGGCCTGCCGCGCGCCCCTTCCCTCCAGCGCCGCCTCCGCCGCTCTCCGGCTCGCCCGCCAGCTCTCTCCGCCGCCCGGTGGGTCCGGCGGGAACTGGCGGAGCAGAGGAGGGGCGGGGGTGTGTCCCGCCGGCGAGAGGACGGGGCGGGGGCCCCGGAGCCTGCTGTCAGCGCGCTGGGGAGGGGCCGGCGGCGCCCCTTCGCCGCGCTCCGGCTCCAGGGGGCTCGGCGCTGGCGGAGGCTGTGGGCGCAGGAGGCGGAGGCAGGGCCGGGCCGGGAAGGGAAGGGAAGGGAAAGAGGGGAAGCGTGCTGGGAGGGGCTCCGGGCCCGGGGCGACGGGGAGGGGGCTGCAGCCCGGCCGGAGCGCCAAGAGCTCGGCCAGCGGCCTGGCGCGGCGCTGGGCCACTTCGCCGGGCACGGAAACTCAGGGTGGCTTCGGAAGGAGGAGGGGCAGGGGGAAGTGAACCCAGCGCGCCCTCACCCTGGCTTTCCGTCTTGGAGCGGATTTGTGCCTTCTGTCCCCACCTTTACGGCCCCCTCCCACTCCTATTCCCCAGATCGCTTTAATGAAAAGTAGTTTATTACCCCGCTGTTACGGCCCAGGCCCTCCAAGGAGGAGACAGGAGTGGGGAAAGAGCCGGCATTAAATCCTTCAAGCCAGAACCTTATCTTTTGATAAACCACCTGCCCCCCTGCAGGTTACAAAGGGTAGATTCTCCCCGGAAATGTGATCGATCCGCTGCCTGAGTCGTTTATCGATCTGGGTCTGGGTAACCAACCTGTGATATCATTTACCAGTGAGGTTTCAAGACTGTAACAGCACTGCCTTAAGCCTAGGGCTTCCCTGGGACCCTCCCCAGGCAGGCTAGGAGGGAAGAGAGCACACAATGGTGAGAAAATCCACCACTGGGTTGGGGACTGCCTCATCACTGGCCCCAGGCTCTGGCTTTCTCACCACCTGTCCCTCTGATATGGAAAACCGACTTTCCAAGCCACTTGTCTGTCCCTGGACTTGGAACACAATTACTATTTAATTCAATTTACACCCCCTCATCTATTTCAACATATTTTCCATTCTAATTTCAAATATTTAAAGAAGTACTGTTTTCACAATTAATCCTATTGTTTCACAGTCACAATGAGCTTTGTGACTGTGGACCAATGTGAAGCATGTGAAATGGAGGCCAAGAGTTTTACAATCTAATTGTGTTAATACTTTTTTTCTCTGCACTGTCAGAACCCATGTAGCTATCTAAGACTGTTCACACATTTGCCTGGTACAGAACATCATACTACCCCTCCAACTTTCTTGGAGAAGGATGCTAGAACACCAAATGATGCTGCTATCTAAATATTTGACCTGCCGCAAATCACTTAATACTATAGGCATTAGAGTCATCTTGAAGTTCTCTGTGAAATGTGGGTGCTGAACTAGATGGTCTTTTAAGATTCCTCCCTACAGGGGCTTCCCTGGTGGTGCAGTGGTTAAGAATACACCTGCCAAAGGAGGAGACACAGGTTCGAGCCCTGGTCCGGGAAGATCCCACATGCTGCGAAGCAACTAACCCCGTGTGCCACAATTACTTAGCCCTCGTGCCACGACTACTGAAGCCTGCTTGCCTAGAGCCCATGCTTCGCAATGAGAAGCCTGCGCACCACAACCAAGAGTAGCCCCCGCTCACTGCGACTAGAGAAAGCCGGCCCGCGGCAACAAAGACCCAACGCCGCCAAAAATAAAAAAATAAAATAAATAAAAACTTATTAAAAAAAAAAAAGATTCCTCCCTACATACATTCCAAACTCCTAGCAGTAGTTACTCCTGTTGGAGACAGTTTTGAGTTCTTTGTTTTTCATAATTAGCATGTATGGATATTGACATTTAAAAAATATTTTTAAAATTTTCTTCTCTAAACCTCTAGAATTTTAGGCTTGATTGAGCACCTAATCTATGCTCATTTACAAGGATTTAAGGAACAGAAGAGAGAGAGAATTCAGTTGATGTTTGTGGACCTGAAAACTGAATCCAATTGACAAAATGCTTGTCCCTTCCCTCAAAGAGAAGAGAATACAGTTGAGAAACAGAGACACCATTAAGACTGTATCTAATAAAATATGCATTAGCATTCCAGAAAATGGAGGCCTGGAGTAATCCAGGAGAACTTCCTGGAGGAGGCTGTCCCTCTGCTAGGGACTGAAGGATGGGCTGAATGGAGTACCTTGGAATACTCTGCCTCCTCTGAACTCCTCCAAGCGAGGTGCATTTGCCCTGAGCTGCTTTGACTTGTGTGTATTTGTCCATAACACAGTTCCTCTCCCCTGAGAGCACCTGGTATACAAGGACTGGCTTAAGTTATCTTATACTTCTTTGCACTCCTCATATAGCAAATACCGTACCTTATCTACAGTAGTAGTCACTCACTGTATGAGAATCTGTTGAATGAATGATCAGGGGGAAAAGAAAAGGTGGAGTAAGGACACTGAAGCCTGAACCTGCAGGTGACAGGCAGAGGGCCAGGAGGACAGTGTCCACCTGGGGAAGAGCCAGGCAAGGGGGTGAGACACAGGAAAAGGACATAAGGAGAAGGATGGGTGTTGGGGGTCCAGACTGTGAGAGATCTTGACACTAGGCACAAGGCTCCTCTATCAGAGAAGATTATAGAAAACCATTGTCCTGGGAGAAGATGATCTGACAGTGATGCTCAGTGATGCGAAAAGGAGGAGACAGGGCATCACTGCCTTGAGCAAGGCCTGTTCCTTGTGGGAGTAGGAGGAAGACCTGGATAGACCCTCAGCACTGAGCTCCTCAGGGAAGGGCTGGGCTGTGGGAATCTGGGAGCACCTTTGGTGAAAAATCAAGACAGCCTGTGGGTTCATGGCAAAAAGATTCCTAATGGCATTCGGCCACTGTTCCTCTGTGGGCTGCAAGGTGTTCTGGAAGTGCTAATTAAGCCGGAGAAACCCCTGGTGAGGGGAGCCGGGGTTTAGCTGTTGGAGGGAAAGAAGAGGAAGGGGTTTGGCTTGCACTGGGTCACCTTATGAGTCAGAGCACTCACCCAATAGGCACCGGGGGTTTCCCACTCACCCTCCTTCTTCTGGATCAGGATCTGAACGTGGACCTGAGGATAAGAGATCCGGAGGATAGAGGAAGGGTGATTGCCTACAAGCTGATGGCCTTCTTCTGGTCTAAGAAACCCCAGACAACCTGACATCTCCTAAATTCAGGGTCTTGAAGCACAACTCGAGGACCCCCAACTTCCCCTGCGCTCCCGAATTACCTCAGTTGGAGGGAGCAACCGAGCACCAGCCCCCTCGGTGCCAGGGTGTCTGGAAATTAGTTGGGTAGAAGTTATTAATACCTACGGGAGAAAATCTCCTTTCTCTCCTGGGGCCATCTAGCCAAGAGACTTTAAGTATAAAATGGTACAGGCTCTCCCTTCTTCCCTGGGTACATTTCAACCTCATGCAGATTTCCTTCCCAACAGCGCCTTAGGCATGCCTTTCTGCTCTACACACGTTTACTGAGTGCCTCACATGTGCCTGGCCCTTTCCCAGCAATGACTGAGACTGGCTGAAGGCTCCTTGGAGACAAGACTGTGTCTCATTTGTTCAGTACCCAGCATGCCTGGCACAGAGTAGGTACGTTGGGTGGTCTGTATTGAAAACATCTGCTCAAGGAGCTCGTAGTGCTGGAGAGGATTAGGTAAACCCCTATTTTGCCACCTCCATCCATGAACTGCAGACGACTCTAATCCAAGGACACTGTGTTAGTTCAAATGACAACATATAATTGCAATTTTTTTTAAGTTTAGGATAAATAAGGGAAAGAGGACCTAAAATAAAGATGCCAACTGACTGATACCTGGAAATCTGATTTTTCAAAAACAGAGAATTGTAGGATGCTTAGAACCATAGAATTTTCTAACTGGAAGGGACCAGAGAGGTTATTTATTACTTAATTTTACAGAGTAGCAAACCGAGACCAAGAGAAACTAAGTAAGCTGCCCAATGCCACACAGCTAGGGAGTCCTAGACTTGTCGTCTTTGTCCTCCACTCCTTGTATGAGCTTATTCCCACACGAGAAGAGTTCATTTAAAGAGCATTACAGATACCTGCAGATCCAGAATGTTGCTCTCCATTGACCCTCAGGGTCCCTTGTTCCAATTCTCCATTCACATAAGCATCACAGGCTGCCTACAAACAACCCCCCACCCCGTCCAGGCAGGATGCTCCTCAAGGGCAGGGATCGCGTGTGTCTCCACAGCCCCTCTGTGCACATGCAAATCCTATCAGCTCCCATATGCAGAGCCCATCTCACCTCCTCTCCCATGTAGTCTTCATGAGTCCTCAAAGACGACAGCATAGAGGAAAGCAGTGAAAACAGATTACTAAACATTCATTTGGTTACTAATCATACATTGCCCTACGACAGTTCAGCCGCTACTGTACTGAACGCTTATTTACATCTTTTTTTTTTGTTTTTTAAACTTTGCTGTGCTTAGGTTGTACTTTCTAAACCAGTAAGAAGCTGGTGAAGGTCTTGAGGACCATGAATTTGGACTCTGGCACCACCCTTTCCCTCCCCAACCTGACAATAGCACCTCGGCCACCTGCCACACACACCCCACCCACCACAGAGCTTTATACATGCCAGGCATTCAATAAATGATTGTCTTTTAAAATTAGGTATTTGTTGATGCTGCTGATGAAAGTGACGCCTAGGAGCTGGAGAGAGTTACCCAACCTGGGTTCCAGTTCCGCTCAGCCACAACCCAGCCTTGTGATCTTGAAGTCATTTCCCATCTCTGGGTCTCTGGTGATTTTCTGGTCCCATGCACGCTCTAAGATACTGGATAACTATTATATATAATGAAGTCTAATGGGTCTGTTATCCAGAGATGTACAAATTTGAATGAGATTTGGAGCCCCCTACTGGCCAAAGTTGTTTTAGCACCTTTAACTCAAAGCAGCTGGCCCTGCTTTGTATCCCTTTCCATCCCTGGCTGACCTCTGGCAGGAAAAAGCAGGAGGGCCTGGTACCAATAACCTGCCAGTTTACAGACTATAAGCAGTCCAGGGTGTACATGCATCTCTCTTTCTTCTCCTTCCTTCTCTCTCTTTCAAATCAGCCCTAATAAGCAAATGTTTGGGGAGTGTCTTGAGAATGGTCTTTCCTGAATTTGGAGTAGACAGTAAAATCAACTTCCGTTTTCTCCAGAGGCAAGTAAATTACTGGCAGACTTCTTTCCTTGATTGCTGGGGAATGGGACCAGGATGAGACACCAGAATTGCCCTGTCTGCTTAGCCCCATTGTTGGCTAATTGCAGCCATAATAACAGGCCCCTCTGCTTGCCAAACCACCAGGTGGTGGAAAGCACCTTTCTCTGACTCCCAACACAGTAAGTTCATCAGAAAAATCTCAACAGGCTTCTACACAAGATGCCATTGAGAGTCTTAACCTTCTGTCTTAGCCTTGACTCTGGTGAGGGTCCTTATGCAGGAGAATTTTTTGATAGAACCATGTCAAGTTCCAGCCTTAGCAAATGACCATGGCCCTGGAATACCAGAGGGAAATCTACTAACTTGCATGGCCAAAGAAGCCAAGGACACAATTAGAGTCACAGAGCAAAAAAAATTATTCCATAACTCCAGGCTGCATCCCTAACACTGACGGGACATCTGGTCCCCAAACTAGCACACTGTGCTTTAAGAACTTCAAGGATGAGGGTGTGGATGGTTTCACACATCTATCTCAACTACTGAACATGCCTTCAAGTGTATTTCTGCCTGGTAGGGGCTTACCAGGATCATTTTGGTACAAAAGATCAGTGTGCATAGTTCCATTTTAACCATAAGCCACCACAGATTTTTCTTTTGCAAAATCCCCTGGATTTTCCAGGAGCCCGTAAACCCTGAGTTGTCCACTGGATGACAAAAAGAACAGGAAAAAAAAAATCCCTTGGGGAATTCAAAGGCAGTTTCTTAAAATAGCCTGAAGCCACCAATAACCAAAATTATGAGTCTGGTTTTGGTTTGATCGCTTTTTTTTTTCCCCCCAGTTCTCTATTCAGAAATGTTAGAAATTACTGTTCTTCATCCTGTTTGAATCCACATGTCTATTTCAGGTGAAAGAGTCAAGACTCTCAAAAGTCAAGTGTGGCTCCAGCTCACGTCCTGCTCTCTCTATCTCAAGCAGAAGATATCCCCACAGTTGGTTCATTTCTTACCCAATAGGCTAGGGCAGGTAGAGGAAGATTTAGTAGGCTGGGTTTTCTCACCTAGGAGAATCTGACTGGGATTCTGACTGTCATCCTTAAGGTGTGGCCCTAGGCAGATTACTGTGATCACTTTGATTAGTGTTACTGCCTAATATATAAATAGCACGTTTCAGTTGAGACTCTTTGGTTTACAAGTGCTAGAAATTGAGCTGAGCCAGCTGAAAAAAAAGAGAAGGGGCTCTATTTCCAATGTACTGTGGTGTCTCATTATCCACGGATACTTGGGCTTCTCAGAGCAGAACCAGAAAGTAGCAAATCTTTGAGAATGTGATACTTTTCTCCATCTCTTATCTCTGCTTAGCACTATGTTTCTGTTTTATTCTTCTCAACCTGCAGATGGTTTTTCTCTGCTTCTTCACCCACATAGCAGGAGTCCCCTTCTGCCCAAATGTCTACCAGTCCCTCAATTCCAGACACACCTGAGACTGGTTGCCTCTGCAGTCTAGATCCCAGTTCCCAGGAAAAACAATCTGATTGGCCCAGCTTGGGTCATGTGTCCACCCTGATCCACTCAATTATCAGGGAGTGGAGTCACGTAGCACAAAGGTGGCTATCAGAGCTAACTCATTGGGCTGGGGAATTAATTCTAAGAAAGAGGGCTGGTGTGAGTGGCTTACACACCCCAAAACACACCTACCAAATTATTGTTTACTTTTTCAAGGACATTATCCCTTTATTTATCCACTCAATGACTATTAGTTAAGTTACCAACCCACTTTATTAGGAACTGGGGCTACACTTGGGGCAAACCAGACAAGGTCCTTGTCCTTAGGTAGTTTTATCACCTTTGGGGAAGATACACATTGTTTTACAAATCATCCAAATAAATGTAAAATTATAATTGTGACAAATATTGTCAAGGTGGCGCAAACATATACTAAAGTACGAATGGTGGTAATCTCTGGGGGTAGAGAGATGTTTAAAAATTTTAATATTAGTTTATTTAAACCTTAAAACATTCTACAGTACTGTACACATGTCCTTCTGTAATCATAAAAGGATTGTTTGGGTTTTTTTTTAATTTGCATTTTAAAAGGATCAGGATGGTCCCCTGGTGAAGGGGCCTGCCTGGAGTATGAAGGGGGCATTTGGTAGATCTGCAGTAGGATACAAGAGGTGACGACATTGATGATGTATACATACTACTATATAAAAAATAGATAACTAATAAGGATCTACTGTATAGCACAGGGAACTCTACTCAGTACTCTGTAATAACCTATATGGGAAAAGAATCTAAAAGACAGTGGATATATGTATATGTATAACTGATTCACTTTGCTGTACACCTGAAACTAACACAACACTGTAAATCAACTATACTCCAATAAAAATTTTTTAAATAATTAAAAAAAAAAATAAAGTGTTGACCTAATTAAAAAAAAAAAGAGGTGACGATAGCTTAGACTGGGCTGATGGTCCTGGGTAGAGCGAAGGGAACTTTAGAAGGTGAAGTGGCTTCTGTTTGGTGATGTTTGCCAGGGATGAGGTAAATGGAAGTGCTAAGGACAATCATAGTTTCTTGGACTGCATACCTGGAGGGATGATGGTGCTACTTAGTTTTCAAAATTTTTTTAGCCTGTAATATACGGGAGCTTTTCTAGTCAATATTAAAATTTCCCTTTAGTTATAATAATGATCATCATCATAATAATAGTAACAATAACAATAGTAATATCAGCAATTGTTTATTAAGCCCTTATGTGTTGTACCAGGCACTGTGCAGAGTAAGCACTATGTGCATGTATTTATTCCATAAATGGGAATTTAGTCACAACCAAGAATGCCCTCCATTGTGGAGCTCACAGTCTAGGTGGAAGAAATGATGAATTAGATAAGAAAAACAAACAACAAACAAGGCTTTGGGCCCCTTCGACTCTCTAGTATTTTTAAAATATTTGTTCATTATTTATTTAATGAGGGCTGGAAGAAATAAATTTTCTATTAAGTGTGCACTTCTTTCCCTACATTCAAAGTAAGGTATTTATTACATGGACTGAAAGCAGTATTTTCTAAGCCGTCTTTTATTTCATGGTTTTTTCATACCTGGATAATGTCACTCACCTGCTTGCTATGAGTAACAGTAACTTACGTGGATACAGCTTTAAACTCTTAAGAGATGTTTTAAGAGTTTGTTTGTTTGTTTTCACTTTAATGGAGGTCAGATGTTTCCTATTTTTCTGGAGTTCTTGTTTTCCCTTTAATCTGGGGGGTGGGGGTGGGAAGAAGAGGAGGAAGTTTCTGAATAGTTAACTTCTTGGGAAGCATATTAAAAGGTCTGAAGTTACTTAAAACAAATCATTCCTTCCAAGAAAACAGCACTAGGCCTGCACTACTGCACGTTGACCTTGACCTTGCAGCTGGGGGTGACTACTGCTGACACACTGGGCTGTCTCCTGGCCGGAGTCAGAGCTGGCCCAGCCCAGCCCACAAGGGCAAAGCATCCTGCACCAGCACCCTGCAGGAATACTCCACAGAGATGGGATGTGCTAGTGAGGAGGGATTTCGAATTTCCACTTGAGGATGCTGTTTACTGTGGTAGGAACTGGACCATTTGTGCCAGGAGAGCCTTGGAAAATCCCACTCTTTCAGGCCAGTTTGTCTACCCTGCCTAACACATGAGAGATCATCACTGCTCAGGCCTTCAGAAATAAAATAGAAAAATCTCACCTATGGACAGTTAAGAAACCATGTAGATAATGTCTGATTTCTTTTTTTTTTTTTTTTTTTTTTGCCACACTGCGAGGCATGTGGGATCTTAGTTCCTCGATTTAGGGATCGAACATGTGCCCCCTGTAGTGGAAGTGCAGATACTTAACCGCTGGACCTCCAGGGAAGTCCTCATAATGTCTGAATATTAATTCATGATATTACTGAAATATAAAAATGCCAGCTCTATAAGCACAGGGATGTTGGTCTGTTTTCTCACCATGACACACCCCCAGTGCTGAGAACAACGGCTGACACATGACAAGTTTTCACTAAATATTTGTTAAACGAATAACAGTAAATATTTTCAACTTTGGGGGCCACGTAATCTCTGTTGCAACTACTCAACTCTGTCTAGTATACCTATACTATGACCTGGCAATTTCCTTCCTAGGTATAGATCCAAGAGAAATCAGTACATACGTCCACCAAAAAAAATGTGTGAAAGTATTTATAGCAGCACTATTCATAATAGCTCAAAACTGAAAGCCACCCTAACGTCCACCAATGCTGAGTGGGTCAGTAGTGGTGTTACATTCATACAACAGAATACTATATACCAATGATAAAGAGCAAAAAACAGCTTCCTGCAGCAAACTGGTTGAAGCTCGCAGACACAATGTTGAGCAAATAAAGGCAGACACAAAGGTTACATACTGTATGGTTTCATTTACATAAAGTTCAAAACAGCCCAAATTAATTTATAGTGCTAGAGGCTATATTAGTGGTTGCCTCCGAGAAGTACGAACTGAGAGGGGGTACAGAGAACTGTGGGGTGCTGGCAGTGGTTTCTAGATCCGAGTGGAAGTTTTAGCTGTGCACCAGAGTTTTGCACTTCAGTGTATGTATGTTACAGCTTGCTATGGGCTGACTGTTTGTGTCCCCACAAAGATCATATGTTCATTTAAATAAAAGAAGGATTTAGCTAATAACAGCTTTTCTTGAATCAGATAGAGAGTAATTTCTTGCAATAATTTCTTTTCTCAATTGAAATGGTCATACCAGCATTTTGCTCTGGCCTGAAAAGTAAAAAGTAAATTCTGGATCTCACCGCCCATTTTATTACAGTAACCCAGAAATGTCTGAAAAGTTTTCAGTGTGAAGACACCACCTCAGCATCACTGAGATGCCACATGAAACGCATATTAAGATGCTGTATTCTTGATGATGGCTAACGCTTGATGTGTGCATCATATAATGACAGCTTAGCCCTGGTACAGGCACAACTTCATAGAAGCCACTGCTTCCTCACTTTTCCCCCAACATTGTTTTCTCCCCATCTGAATGTCACTACTACATTTTTGCCAACATTTCATGGCAGGTTAAAAAAAAAAAAAAAGATATTTCTCTTGATAGCTTTTCTTTCTTTCTTTTAAATTTATTTATTTATTTTTGGCTGCGTTGGGTCTTTGTTGCTGCATGCGGGCTTTCTCTAGCTGTGGCGAGCGGGGGCTACTCTTTGTTGCCGTGTGTGGTCGTCCCATTGCGGTGGCTTTTCTTGTTGCGGAGCACGGGCTCTAGGTGCGGCCTTCAGTAGTTGTGGCACACAGGCTCAGCAGTTGTGGCTTGCGGGCTCTAGAGCTCAGGCTCAGTAGTTGTGGCGCACGGGCTTGGTTGCTCCGTGGCATGTGGGATCTTCCTGGAGCGGGGCTCGAACCCATGTCCCCTGCACTGGCAGGCGGATTCTTAACCACTGTGCCACCAGGGAAGCCCTTGATAGCTTTTCTGAATTGCATATATGGCAGAGGAGTGAGGTGAGGAGAAAGTGTGGGTCTAGGTTTGGATTCCTGCCCTACTGTTATTTTTTTGTGCAACTTTGAAAGTAGTTTCACCTTTCTAAGCTTCTGTTTCTTGTCTGTAAAGTGGAGATAATAATGCTTACCTTATGGAGTCATTGTCAGGTGAACATGAGGTCAGTCACATAGAATGGTCAGCACAGTGTGGGCACATGGTAAATCCTCGGTAACTGTTAGTCATTATCATTACTATTATTATCATCATTTACTAAAAGAAGCACCATTTGTTCTCTGGTCCTGCTGGTCTGTACAGATCATACGTAATTTTAATCTTCAAACATCAAGCAAGTTGGATTCGTTCATTCATTCAACATTGAGTACAGTCGGGGTTCCGCAGCCACAGGGACAGAGGGCCGACTCTACTGCGCCATTTTACATGCAGGACTTGAGCATCTGTGGATTTTGGTATCATCTGGGGGTCCTGAAACTAATTCCTCATGGATTTTTCTTTAACTCTTATCCAAATTTATTTTTCACTTTTCTGCAGTTTACTCTTTTTTAAAAAATATTTTATTTATTTATTTGGTTGCACCAGGTCTTAGTTGCTGCACATGGCTTCCTTAGTTGCAGCTCAAGGGCTCCTTAGTTGCAGCTCACCAGCTCCTTAGTTGTGGCAGGCATGCTCCTCAGTTGTGGCTCAGGGGGGGTCCTTGAGTTTGGGCTCGCTGGCTTCTTAGCTGCGCCACGCAGACTCCTTAGTTGCAGCATGCGAACTCTTAGTTGTGGTGTGCATGTGGGATCTAGTTCCCTGACCAGGGATTGAACCCGGGCCCCCTGATCTGTCCTCGGGCGAAAGTTTTTCTCCTAGATTGCAGAGTAGAGATGAAACTGGCTCTCACTTTATAGTTCACCTCTTTTTCTTCTCAAAAGGTACTTTGGTATGGGATAGCGTGCCAATTACAGCCACCTTAGAAGCAGATATATCCACGCCACGAAACAGGCGCGCTCCGTTCAGGCCCTGGCGCCGGCCGAGTCCCCAGCCCCCATCCCCCTGCCCGGTTCCCGCCGACTGAGGGACCATAGTATTTACTCTGTGAATAAGATAGACCAGAGCCCCGCCTTCAGGGAACTTGCATTTCTAGTGCAATTTGTGCATTTGCAAATTTCTCTCTGGGCAGAATGATCTGGCAGCAGTTATCGCTCTTTCCCAGCAGTCTGCTCTTTCCATGTTCTTGTTGCCTGATTACTAATAGGTCTTATTAACAAGAGCTCGAGGTTTCCTAAGCTTTTCCTTAACGGTATGTTCTTCTCCTTCACATGCAATGTGTTGTTTATGTGTGGCACTGTACGTGCATTTTCATCACCAGACTTGTGTATGTTTTTACAAAAACATTAAGCTGTTCATTTTCCATGGAATGAAACAGAAAGTTTGTTTTTATGCTCCACTGTGTTTAGTCTCAAAATGGCATTGCTGCTTGGCAGGGTCTATAAAACTAATGTGCAAAATATACTACACAAAACGTATTTAGGACTTGGGTAATTTCTAGTGCCATAAAAGGTGACTTTCCCAAACAAGTAAATATTATCATTCTCTCTTGTCTTCGAGTGGCTTTTTTTTTTTTTTTTTTTTTTTTGCATGAGCATTTTCAGCATATTGCTTTCATCAGCTATTGTCAGTGAGGCTGACGCTTTGAAGAATTGGTCTAAGGTGGGATATTTGGTATCTTGGTCCGGGCTGAACTCATCACAACCAAACTTTCTTCTTAAATGTCCTGTTTTTCACCTGTGAAATCCATTTTCAGTTTTAAGGGTAGTTGTTTAAGTCTGCTTGAAGAAAATCTTACATCAATATACATTAGCTACTCAGGCACTCATATCTAACAGCTAGAGTAGGATAGCACCTCCATGAGAGGTGTAACATATAAACTAGTTATTGCAGGACTGACTATTGAACTATAATGAGGGCATTAGCCCTGTGGTCACCAGGATTCCCATGTGGAATTATAGCTCATTGGGATGGGGATATTGTTGTTTGAGTTTTAAACATAGTTAAAACATAGTTTTGAAGTTTCAATTCTTACAGAACAATGTGTAACAGAATCCTGTTTATGTAAAGGGATTTACAGATGTGTATCAGGCACTATCAGTGCCCTGCCCACTTCCCCTCAGCCACTGCAGAGATCTGCAGCTTCAGCGGACTTTCCTCATACAATTGCAGCCTCCGCCTTCAAGCGCCTGTGTCTCTCTGTTTGAGAGCTTTCTCTGGCTGTATGCTCCAGAAGCTCTAGCCCCACAGGAGCAACTTACAACCATGAGGGATGGGAGTGGTGGATAAATTCCCTAACTTCCTTGTCCCTTGGACGATTCTGCGGTGTGTTCTACACAGTCTCTCAAGGGGCACAGTGGAATTGAGACCACTTGCCCAAAATGCTAATCTGTCCATTAACACACCTTCATTGGCTTTCTCCCTTTCCTGTCTCACTTTCCCACTTCTTCACCATGCTCTTTGGATCATGTCCCTCCAAAATTACTTGCATCCAGACCACTGACATGGGCTGCTTTGAGGGGAACCCACAGTGAGACACTATGTAATACATATTAAATGATGTGGATTCACACCTAACTGCTAATGGTGAAGTCGGCACAACTTGAAATGGCTGTCCAGCTCACAACAGTTGTTCCACTTACCACATATATGCTACCTCTTTCCTTTTGAAGAACTGTTCTCCTTCCAAAGGGAACTGTCTCCTTTGGCCGTAGTTATTGGGGATCTGACCAAAGCTATTAACAATATCCAATCCCTGGCAACTGTGATTGGTCTATGGAGAGAATGTGACCTACACTGGACAAATCAGAGACCTCTCCTGAGATTTTCTAACTGGTGCTACGGGAAGAGATCCCCCTTCTTCTCAGAGCTAGAAGCTATGAGCCCACAGCTCACTTCAGCCATCTCTCTCACCACATAGAGAAGCCTGCTCACAGTGAGAATGTATAGAGCTAATTCTCAGGCAGAGGCGAGGGATGAGTGACAAGAGCATCTTCATGGCATTTGAATCCCTAGGGCAGATGAACCTAAACCAGCTCCACTCTGCCCCTCACCACTGTTTGGCTATGTAGGCTGGCCTACACCTCATCACATGGGCATAAGCTAGCTAAAGTCTTCATCATTTACAAGCAAAGAACCCTGTTGTGGATGTTTCACTCTGGGGCAGAAAGTTGGATTGGGAATGAGGATGTGGAACAGAAGGATCATTTTTCAGATACTGTGCTTTTCAGGTCTACAATTTCCATGTGACTCTTTTATACAGCTTTCAGATCTCTCTGGAATTTCTCATCTCTTCACCAAGTATATGCATCTTTTACTGTAGACTCTTTAACATACTAATCAGTTATTATAAAGTCCTTGTCTAATTCTGACATCTGGGTTGTGTGAGTCTGTTTCTATTGACTGATTTATCTCTTGGTTATGGGTCACATTTTTCTTTTTCTTCCCATGTCTAATAATTTTGTAGAGTGAACACTGTGAACATGTTCTAGAGACTGGATTCTGTTATCTTCCTCTGATGAGCATTTTCTTCCAGCGGTGGATCACATCAATTAAAACTCGCTTGTAGGTTTGGTTAGGATGGGTCTATTTTAGTTTTAACCTTAGTGCTAGGGTTAATGCCTTAGTTGTGGGAAAAAAAATCAAAATGGAATGGTATTGTTAAGAGAGCTCTCTAAACTGGAGCTGGGAGGGCATTGAAGAAGTGTGACTGATGCATCTCTCAGCCCAGGTGGAATGTGAACTTTGACCACTTATTGTCTTAATGAAGGCTTCCAGAATGTCTGCCCAATGTTCCAGAAACTCAAGATACTTATTGGACCCTTCCCCTAAGATAACTCATGACAGCCTACCTACTTATCTGACCCTAAATAACTTGTGCACAACCTGTCCCTTGAGGACAAATGTTTCCTTTCTTGCATCAGGATCAATCATAATTCTTGCCAACCAACTTTAACAATTTTGTGGCTTTTGCCTGTATAAGCCCCAGACTCCTTCTCTTCTCTGGAACACTCTTACTGTTTTACCCAAATCAATGTTTCCTGAATTGCAATTCCTAAGACCCCAAATAAATTCTTTTCTTATTTGCAGCCTTCTTGGTCAACATAGTCAGAGACGTAGCCTTTACTCTTAGCGTGTAGCCCTTCCATGGTTTCAGTTGAAAGCTGCAGTTGTTTACCAAACCCCTATCACTTGGTGAGACTTTCAGGTCCAAACTTTGTCACCCCCGTGATGGGCAATGGCTGAAATCTCTGCTCAATCTCTTCCAGCCATCAGCTGTTGTTTTTCCCATGGATCCCTTGGAGTCTCACTTGGACATGTACAGTTCAAGAGTCAGCCAAGGATTTGAGGAGAATTTATAAACATATTTGGGAGTTTCCCCCTCTGTGACTCTCTCCTCTCCAGAATTTTCACCACAGTTTCCAGCCACTCTATTTGTAAACTCCTTCTCAGAATCATCAGGCACTAAGCCTGTGGCTTTAGTCCTTCAATGACCTCTACCCTGTGTGAGCTGACAGTGGTTCTCAAAGTGTGGTCCTTGGACCAGTAATTAGCATCACATGGGGAATGGTTAGAAATGCAAAATTTGGGGCCCCATCCCAGACCTAGTGAATTAGAAACTCGAGGTGGAATCTAGCAATCTGTATTTTAACAAACTCTAGTTTGAGACTGACTGCCTTAGTGGTAAAGCTATAAAATGTGGGTCTCACCAGAGAGGTTCCCTTCCTTTACTGTCTGGATGCCTTTCAGTGCCATCAAAATAGGGTTTTTTTTGAGAAGGGGGTCCAGAATTTATTATTATTATTTGTAGAAAGGATTAGCCTTAAAAGAGCTACTCTGTCAGATGGGAATTTGGGCATTCACTTTGTAGTATATATTTCATTCTATATACTGTTTGATCCCCCCCACCCAAGCACATAAACTCTTTGTAATTTAAAAAATAAATTTAAATTATTTTAAATTGAGATTTGAATAAAATATCTGTGAAACCCTGAAAGCACCTTATAGTTTTATGGAGCACAGCTTGAAAATCTCTAGCTTAAACCATGTGATTGACAGTATGGGCCAGGATTAGCTTCAACCGTGCATAGCAGTGTCTCCATGGCAACTGTCACCATAGCATCAGGCCTATGAGAGAGGTGGTAAATGAACTTGTACAGAGTGGGGAGGAATGCAGTGTGGTATCTTCCTGGTCCCCCTTCCAGGAAATCCCAAAGACATGCCTTGCACCTTGATAGAGGAAGCCTGCAGGTAAGGACCAGATGAAAATGACCTCTCTACTAAGAGCAGTCACATTTCCAGCATTCCAACATGTTTTCAGAATGAGGCTCTTCTAAACTCCCATGGGTCAGATTCATATCAGCTTTGATTCATCAAGCCTCACATGTTAACCTTACCTGCTCACCTTCCCCAAAGTGCAGAGGGTCTCTGTTCCTCAATGAGAGGAAGGGACTCCCCCTCAAGAGCGAATTGACCTCTTTCAACTTCAAGAAGAGGGAATACCTTTACAGTAGTCTCACCCTACCAGACGTGTAGAATGGAGAGAAAGTTCATCTAAAAACTCACCCCAGCTTCTCCTCCTTTCCCTGCCTCCACCCTGACAGACCCACTTGTGTTTTATCCACTGGGGAGCAGGCACTGGGCAGTACTTTTCCAACTTTCAATGTGTACACAAGTGCCCTGGGGATCTTGTTAAAATGTAAATCCTGATTTGGTAGGTATTATGGGCTGAACTGTGTCTTCTCAAATTTCATATGTCGAAGTCCTAATCCCCATTACCTTAGAATGCGACTGCATTTGGAGATACAGTCTTTAAAGAGGTAATTAAGGTAAAATGAGGTCACTGAAGTGGGCTCTAATCTAATATGACTTGTAAGAAGAGAACACAGACAGACAGAGGAAAGACCGTGTGAAGACACAGGGAGAAATCAAAGAGAGAGACCTCAGAAGAAACCCAGCCTGCTGACACCTTGATCTTGGACTTCAAGCCTCCAGAACTATGAAAAATAAATTTCCATGGTTTAAGCCACTCAGTCTGTGGTACTTTGTTATGGCAGCCCTAGCAGACTAATATAGTAGCTCTGGGGAGGGAACTGAGATTTTGTATTTCTAACATGCTCCTGGATGATGCTGCCGCTGCTGGTCCAAGGACCACACTTTGAGTAGCAAAGACCTGGAGAATCAGATTCCTTTTTGCTTTATGGCATGGTCAGCAGCTTCCCAAATCACCTAGCAGGTTGGAGAGGAGGACACTTTTTCTCTAACTCTGCTTTCTTTAGGATGGATGAGGCAGTTGTTCTCAGCCTTTTTATATTTGCAGTATTTTTGAAATATTATAAATACGGTGGCACCTTTCAGGGGATGAGTCGCAGGTTAGCTTATGCAAACGAATGAAGTGGGCTGGATAAACAATAAGACATGATGGATGCAGTAGGTAAACTAGGGAGCTCACACCTCATCTAAAGTGGGCAGATCTACTCGGTCTGCAAGCCAGAATATGAGCTTAATGTGGTCAGATTTCCCAACATTGCAAGAGAAGCTAGAAAATTGGAATTTTGCATTAAATCTCTAGATTTTTAAACTTTTATTTATTCATTTGAGTAAATGAATTTTATTTTTTAAATTAATTTTTATTGGAGTATAGTTGCTTTACAAGGATTTAAAAATTTTTTTTAAATGTTGGCAACTCTGTCAATTTATTTTTGAAGTGTGAGGCAAAGAAGTCCCCTGAGGTCCTGGACATGTTATTGATCTATATCTTGTGTTGGGTCTTGTCTTATTTACATGTGTAAAAATTCATCAAGCTGTATGGTTAAGACCTGTACAATTTACTACTTGCAAGCTATGCCACAATAAATACCTGCATTGGGATGATGCACATCAACATTAAGGTAGTTGTTACCTGTGGGAGTAGAGGCAAGGAGGGAATGGGTTTGGCTTTACTGTATCTCTAACATTATGTTTCTTTCAAGAGACAGAACTGAAGCAGAGATGGGAAAACTAAATTAATCAGCTGCCTCATCTCAGTGGTATCTAGGTTTTCTGCTTCATTATTTTCTGTATGTTTGAAATATTTCATCATTAAACATCTTTAATATATATATTAAAAAAAAAACAACCTGAGAATACCAATACTGCATGGGCTAAACCAAATCCCTTGGAGGTTACTGAATCATATTCTCTTGGTCTTCCTCTGGGACCATATTGCTATTTAGATAGGAATGTTTGCTGCCTTGCCCCAGATCTCCTACATGCTTCAGTAAATACCTGCTCCCTCCTTGCCACCAGTGTGACATAATATCACCCCACCCACTCAGCCCAGCATCCCATATAACCTTTATCATCAAAAGTGGTGTTCTTAGTGCAGGCTCAGCTGTAGCAAAAATAAAATCTATATATCAGCCTAAATTTGAAGACACTGTGTTGAGTTCACAGTTCAGAGGCACCAGAGAATAGGCTTCTCTGATCATGAAAGCAGTACAGCCTAGTGGTTAAGCTCACTGGGTAGAAACCTGGTTCTTCCACTTACTAGTTGCATATACTTGGGCAAGATAGTCTTGGCCTCAATTTCCTCATCTGTAGTGGGAATGATAATAGTACCTATCTATTTAGGTTTATGTGAAGATTTAAGTTGGTTGGGTGATTGGTACATAACTGTTCAATAATCATTAGCTATTATTAAGTACTTAGCATTAGTGTGATTTTACTCTTTTTTTATAAATTTATTTATTTATTTTTTGCTGTGTTGGGTCTTTGTTGCTGTGCGCAGGCTTTCTCTAGTTGCGGTGAGTAGGGGCTACTACTCTCTGTTGTGGTGCACGGGCTTCTCATTGTGGTGGCTTCTCTTGTTGCAGAGCATAGGCTCTCGGCGCGGGCTTCAGTAGTTGTGGCTTGCGGGCTCTAGAGCGCAGGCTCAGTAGTTGTGGCTCACGGGCTTCGTTGCTCTGCCACATGTGGGATCTCCCCGGACCAGGGCTTGAACCCATGTCCCCTGCATTAGCAGGCAGATTCTTAACCACTGCGCCACCAGGGAAGCCCCTGATTTTACTTAAACCTCTTGGACTAAGCCTGAGGTGAGGCCACAGTGTTAATAAATTGATATCTGACCACAGAGTCTCAAAGGAAAAATATTTTCGACTCTGATTCAAGTAGCAAATGAGATAAAATTTTGTCATGCATAGGGAAAGAGAATTGCAGAGGCTCTAGGCTAGTTCATTTACTGGTTGCCTCAAACCTCAGGGCTGGGGCACCTGCTCCCCCTCTTGGATGGTGATGTTGCCAGGGCAGCCCGGCTTGTTGACATGCAGGGTTGCTGTTTGGGGCTGGTTGCTCAAGGTAATCCTCCCAGGAACAGCACCCTGCCGGCGGCTCTGTGACCCAAAAAGGGCTTTAGCAGTGACTAATAAAGCTGTAAAGGATGCACACAGATCCAAGAAAATCCATCCCCTAAAGGAATATGATTTAAACTACTTCTCAGTTGGTGCTTGTCTTTTTAACCACAAGTATTAAGTTTTTCTGTTTGAAATTCTAGTTCTCCCATGCTGTGTTCTCCAGAGAGGCTGTTTTCTCTGGAAAATCACTGAGACACTACTGGTGCCTGGAATGGGGGACAGGAGCTATTTGCCTCTGAGAGTGCATTTCCTGTGTGGGCTTTTCCTTGCATTTCAGGAGATGCACTCTTTCAGAATTTCTGCTGAATCCAGTTGAGAAGGCCCACAGATCTCCTGAGCCCTCTCTCCCTTCCATTAGTTTGAGGCTGCTGTGGCGATCACCGTGGTGTGTCTTGCAGACCTGGGAGTTACCCTGGCCTTTTCCACTCTCCTTCACTCCTAAATCAGTTACCCACCTCAGGTCTGTTTCATTAATGTCTCTGTCATCTGTCTCCCTGCCACCGTCCCAGTTTAGGTCCTCACTACCTTCCCCTGGATCACTGCAGTCACGTCTCTCTGGTCTACCTGCCCCTGAGCCATGCTCCTCTACTCTGCGGCCAAAATATTCTTTCCAACATGTAAATCTGATGCTAGCCTTCAGCTTAAAATCTTTTAATGCTGCCCTTCTGCCCACCTACACACTGTTTCCAGACTAAATGTTCCCAGTACTGCCAGAATCCTGAGTTGCCAAGAAAAATCCAGGACTTCCCTGGTGGCACAGTGGTTAAGAATCCGCCTGCCAATGCAGGGGACATGGGTTCGAGCCCTGGTCCAGGAATAACCCACATGCCACGGAGCAACTAAGCCCATGCACCACAACTACTGAGCCTGCACTCCAGAGCCCGTGAGCCGCAACTACTGAGCCCACATGCCACAACTACTGAAGCCTGCGTGCCTAGAGCCCATGCTCCACAACAAGAGAAGCCACTGCAATGAGAAGCCCGCACACCGCAATGAAGAGTAGCCGCCGCTCGCCACAACTAGAGAAACCCCACGCGCAGCAACGAAGACTCAACACAGCCAAAAAAATAATAAAATAAATAAATAAATAAAAAATTTTTTAAATGCTCTAAAAAAGAAAATCCAGAGAGCTGGATTTTGATGTGAATTCCCCATCCCTTTTTTGTTTGTTTATTTGTAGAGGTATAGCATTTTACACAATAAAAATATTACAAAACATTGCAATAAATCTGCTACCCACTCCCTGCTCCCAATTCCCTATCTGAAGAGGCCAACCCTGATACCAGTTTCTTCTGTGGTCTTTCAAACTACACTGTATTTCAAAAAAATACAGATGGTAACTAATTTTTTTATGTTGGTTTAATATTTTTAACCATAATAGTTTTAATATTTTTAAACTCCAAGGGTCAAACAATACCATGTGCACCCATGGGTTTTAAGTCATGTAGGCATGTGCCTATGATCCACTTGACTGAAAGTTCCCTGGAGACAGGGTTGGAGCTTTGTCTCGGCATTCCCTCTACACCTGGCACAATGCCTTGCGCACAGTTGTCACTCAATAAGTACACTGCCCATCCACTGAAACATTTATCAAGCACCACTCTGTGCCTACTGCTGGGCCCATCACAGAATTCCAGGTGAACTGTGATGTGGGCAACCTCTGAGGGAACACGTGGGAACAGCTAGTTAAGTCTAGTTAAGTCCCAGAGCTCAGCTGGCTATAGGTTCAGAACATGCCCACCTCCCATTTTCCCTGGTTACCTGGGTCCACAAGAAATGGACAGAAAAGGCAGATGACTCGCACTCTCAGGCTCGCCCCAACGGGGTGTGTGCTTGGGCTGACAGCCCAGCCCCTGACGGAGTGCTGATACCAGCATTCTCAAGGCGGCTGCCATTCTCAGGAGCGGCGTTTCTATTTCTTGCCCTCCACCAGGTCAAGACAAGCTAGGACTGGACAGAAACCACACAGGCTGCTTGCTGACTCTTCCCGAGGTGCTGGGCTGGGCTGGCTGCTGGATGAGTCAGGCCTTTTCAAGCGTCTTCATGTTGGGAGAAGACTCACTGTTCAGGTGGTTTGGAGCCTTCTCCTAAGTTAGATCCTCTTTGCTCACTTGCCTGTGTGGTCCAGGTCACCTCTGGCTGATCAGCATACATGATGGTTGCAGGACACGGTGATATTTTCAGTTCATGACAAGGTGGACCTCACTGAGGAAGCATAACAAACTCTTATCACATTGCCCTCCCCCATCCTCTGAGGCGGTGATTTCCAATTGTTTCCACAGTGACGCAGGACTGGTGGTTTGCGTGCGTAGTGTGCTCTGTGGGAGGGTCGTGAGCAATTTCCCTGGAACCTTACCATGACACTGTACCTTTCTTTACCACTAAGAGACCATTCTGGAATGCAAGTGGGTGGGAATGTGACCTTGTTCAAAAATTCACCTTGACTTGATTCTAACTGTAGTGATATGAATCCTACTCCCAAAACTCAGATGGGTGAGACATCATATTCCTTTTTTTATTTCAAGTTAGCTGGGGCTTGGCGCCTTCATTCTCTGTGCTGGAAAGAAAATAATTTTGGTAGTAGTTGGGTGGGGCCGGCTCTCCCCTTCTCTAGAGATGCGTGAAAAACGATCACATAAGAGGGTACGTGGTGCCTGGAAAATAGGTGATGTGTCCACTCTTCTGAGACCCAGTCTTCTGCTGATATCCCCAGTGGGTCCCTTTAGAGGAGGAGGCTTGCAGAAGCTTCCGTTCCGAGCTTGGGAATCTCGGCTGAAGCTGGGGATCACAGACCAAAGCTTTAAGTCTGCAAGAGACACTGCAGAACCTCTCCACAGAAGTCCTGCCAACCTGCCACCTGCTGCAGGCACCACGGGCAGCACATTCTGGTCTGCAATGCCTGGAGCCCACTAATCTCCAATCCCTCCCAGGCTCCAGGCTTCCAGAAAACATAAGTCAGCTTGTCTGCACAAACAACTTCTGGATTTGGCCTCCAAACCAAACCTCCCGGAGGCAAGGCTGGCCTCTTGCTCGGAAGAAGTAAAAGACAGGAAAAACAAATCCCATGCTAACAGCTCAATATATTATTCTGCCACCAAATTTATATTAGAATAGACTAATCATTCACAAATTTCAGTACATGAGAAAACTCAGTACTCATCACAAGTTAACTGTGCCACATATCACAGCTTATGTGACACTGCTGTTGCTTTGCTCTGAAGTAGAGCTAAAAACAATGGAAGGATGCTCTGTCCTCACCCCTACTTTACTTCCTCCATTCACTGATTTGTCCTCAGAACAAAAATGAAAAAGCTTCTCCCTGAGGATGCAATTTCTAGCCAAGAAGATTACCAAAATGGGTGTTGCCCAATTAACTGTACCAAACCCCAGTCAATGACAAAAATGCAAGCATTGCCTTATGATGATAATTAGGCTATGCTGATTAAAGTGGAAGCAGCATTAAGACCATTTCTATTACGAAAACTATCTTCTCCACTTAATTAGCACTTTCTTAAAAACCCTTAGTTTTTCACATTTATCTGGCTGGGGACAGAGTCACTGAACCAGAGCTGAATGGCGTCTGGTTTATGAGAGGTCTCAGTTCATAATATGGTGATTGGTTTTTAAAAGATTGCTGCCTTCGTGTATTATATAACATTTGGGCAGGCATGTGTCCAGGCACTTGAAGTAGCAAATTGGGAACACTGAGGTTTGAGTTCTTCAGGATGTTTATTCCAGCTGTGTATTAGCTAGGACCTCAGTGTCCGGCCTTGGACTGTTTCTGCAGCTGACACCGCTGCTAGAACATACGACCCGGGCCTCCCTCAGCCTCTGCTGGAAGCAATGGCTAACGTCCAGGGCATAATGCATCTGTCTAAATGTTGCCTGGAATGAACTGATGCTTGACGCCACTCGTACCTAAAGACGTAAAAATGTAAACAAAACCCAGAAATTGTTTTTACCTACCAGATGCACACTGATGAAGACTGTTGACCTCACAAAGTGTGGGTGGGCTTGTGACTCTGCGACAGCCCTGACAATCAGAATGGCATGGAAGTGACACTGTGCGGCTTCTGGGGCTCTGCACAAAATGGCCATGCGGCTTCCGTCTGGGGTGTGTTCTTCCTTGGGATGCCCGCCCTGGGAACAGGGCACACTGTGAGGAATCCCAACCTAACCCACATTTCAGTGGTTTTGGGTATATTCGGGGTCACGCATACATCATCACTACCTAATTCCAGAAAATTTCTGTCACCCCAAAAAGAAACCCTGTACCACCAACTCTCCTCCTGCCCCTACTAATCTATTTTTTGTCTTCATGGATTTGCCCGTTCTGCACACTTCATATAAATGGAATCACACAACATGTGGCCTCTTGTATCTGACTTCTTTCACTCAGCATACTGTTTTCAAGGTTCATCCATGCTGTAACACGTATCAGTACCTCATTCCTTTTTATGGCTGAATAATGTTCCATTGTATGAATATACCACATCTTTTTATCCATTCATTAGTAGTTGGACATTTGGGTAGTTTCCACTTTTTGGTTATTAGGAATAATACTGCTGTGAACATTTGTGTACAGGCTTTTGTATGGATGTATGTTTTCAAATCTCTTAAATTCAAGTACTTTAAAATCACCTATTGATATTAAATGGTACATAATACATAAAAATTAAATGATACTGGATAATAACAAATGATATATAATTTAAATAATTCTTATTCATTAAAGCGGCTTTCCTCAGAGCAGCAAACCTGTTCCCTTATAGTAATTCAGACATAATATGAAACACTGGGTAGACCGAAAGTCATAAAATGGCACTATTTCAAACCCAGGTTTTTCACTAGTTTACACAAACTTTTCACCACATCAGTCTGAATTAATGAGACACCACTTTACTGTTTCTATCTAAAAAAAAAACTAGGGCTATTATGCGGTCTTCAAAATTCCTCTTTTGATGTTTCAAAGTAAAACCTATCTTTTTTTTTTTTTCCTTGCAGTACACGGGCCTCTCACTGTTGTGGCCTCTCCCGCTGCGGAGCACAGGCTCTGGACACGCAGGCTCAGCAGCCATGGCTCACGGGCCCAGCCGCTTCACGGCATGTGGGATCTTCCCAGACCGGGGCACGAACCCGTGTCCCCTGCATCAGCAGGCGGACTCTCAACCACTGCGCCACCAGGGAAGCCCAAACCTATCTTTTTAATTTGACATACAGGGAGAGGCTGGAGTCTCTTCAGGAATTTGGGGTTTGATTTAGAATTCTTGTGAACACGTAAACCCTGGGACTGATCTGTTTGGGTTTACCTAATAAAAGTTCAATAAAAATAGGCTGTTTTTTTTTTAAATTCTGGATTAAGTAAAAACTCACTTATGTGGGAGTTTGGGATCACATTTAGAGCCTCAATCAGTAGACTGTTATGCAAACAAAAACTCTATTGCAAGGTTCTTTGTCCACAGACATGATTTCCCTTCAGGTTGGTCCTGCTTCTCTCCCCAGTGCCTGCTGCTGTCTTCTCCAGCAAGCCTCACCACGGTCTTCCTGAGTTTGCCTGTGTGCTTCTTGTAAATCTAGTAAGGAAACAATGAGGTGCTTTTCTGGGGGCAGTTGCTCTACAGGCCACTTGTAGAGAAGAGACCAAGCTAATAAAAAAGTGTGGATGTTTTCTCCAGTGGAAAATTACAAGTTTGCTTGGTTTTCATCCTTGGCACCAAGTCTTGGGTTCCTCATCATTGAATAGACTTCTTTCCGCTCGGCTTTCTCCCAGCCAGTGTCCTGGCACACTATCAGAGGGGGAAATAATTAGAAAGAAGTGTCTTATAGGGATGAGAAGCAATGGTAGTTTACCAGATGGGGATAATCATGGATCTTCAAACAAACCCTCGACCAGACAGAACACTATTTGTCTTCTCGCCTACATTAACTATACACAGTGTTCACAGCTCCTGAAACATGTACGCACCGAGAGAGGGGGAGGATGTCTGCTCAGCTTCCCTCCTTCTCAGGCGAACCCCTTGGTTGCTCTTTGGTACATGAGCGGTGACCCAACTGTAGCCCCAGAGAGTTTTCCAAGAGCTTCCCTCAACTTCTCATAGTTCTTCTGTTGCTGTGGAGGAAAGAGTCTCATCGCATTCTTGGTTCACTCATGATTTAGGTTATGTGAGTGGGGGGTGGGAAGGGAGAGACAGCTTTGTTATTTCTATATAATGACACTTGCTAATTGTAAAACTATCAAAGTATAGATATGTAGGTTAAAAAGCATCTGACATCTCACTTTTCAGGGGTAACAAGTGTGTCACTCTGGTGAGCATTTCTGGTAATCTCTGTTTGATGTGCATAATTATTCATAAGACTTTGTCAAATATATTTGTGAACATAGTTCATCCAGAAGCTGACCCTGAGACAAGGATCAGAAAAGGAGCAATTCATTTGCAAGGTGCAGCAAAAGGTAATGGAGAGTGGGAAAGTAAGACAGGAGGGTAAGGTAGCCAATTAAGGGTGATCATCAAGTTAGCTGCTGCTGTGGGTGGATGGAGCTTAATCCCACAGAGAAACTCTGGAAAGTGCTGTAGAACAGGAGCCTCAGAGATATCTCAATGGAAGGGTGAGGGAGCAGAAGTATTTATACCCCAGGTCCCACTGGCTGAGACTGCCCCTGGTGGGTGTTAATTCTGAGTACTTCCCGCCTGAACAGCCTTCCAAGACATTGCAGAAAGTCCCCCAGGAAAGAGAGGCAGCTATTAGCAGGTGGAGGGCAGCCAGACACACACACAGAAGTGGTATTGCTTGGAAGATGCGCCAGGCACTGTTCTAGGTGCTGGGACACAGTAGGAAACAAAACAGAGAAAAAGTTCTGCCCTCATGGAGCATTTTTTCTATTAGGGAGAATAAATATTGAATAGTAAGCAGGGTAAGTAAGAAACATACGGAATGTGTTCCACGGTGACAAGGAATGTGGAGAAAAATAAGTACTGTGGAGTTCTGGGGAGGAGGGAGAAGGGGTTGGTTGCAATCAGCAAAAAAGGGATCAGGGCAGGCCTCACTGAAAAGGTGACACTCAAGGAATGACCCAAAGGAGGGGAGGGGGAAGCCCACCACATGGTTATCCAGGTGAAGAACATTCCAGGCAGAGGAAACAGCAAGGCCAAAGGCCCTGAGTCAAGAATGTCTCTGGTGTGTGTGAGGAACAGCAGGGCCTGAGAAGCTGAGCAGAGGTGAAGGGGAAATGGCAGGAGAGGAGGCCCTGCAGAGCAGAGCCCTGGTGACACTGTGCTGCCTCAGGTGCCGGAAGCAGAGGACAGCAGAGTCTGAGTCAAGCTGTGCTGCTGTGCTGACAGTGAACTGAAGAGGGGCCAGGGGAGCAGGGAGGGCAGTAGGAGGCCCCACAATACTCCAGGTGGTGGCGGCGGAGGAGTGAGATGCTGCCGCCATTGTGCGCAGGTCGGATGTGGGGTGTGAGAGAAAGGAGTCAACGGGTTTGGCCTGAGCAACCTGAAAAATGGAGCTGCCTTTTCCTGAATCAGGGAAAACTTCAGAAGCAGCACATTTGGGGTCAGGGGTGGTAGGGGGCCTGGCTTTGGGCATCTTATGTGTGTGATGTCTGTTGGACACCTAAGTAGGACTGTCAGCAGAAGGCTGAGTGTAGCTCAGAAGTTCGAGGAGGTCCGAACTGGATGTAAACTGGGGAGTTTGGCAGTGTACAGATGATCTGAGACTGGCTGAGATCCCCATGGGAGCAAGCTAAACAGAAAAGAGGCCTGGGACCAAACCCTAGGAGTGGAGTGGTCAACTGTATGTACGTGTATACACACTACATTTATACAGATGGATATGCAGAAACACGCTCTCTGTTTAGATATATACATACACACACAGGTAGTTTCAGATCAGTGGTATTATATAAACAGATCTCAATTTTCTTCCCACTAAATCTACTGGGAATACTGCTCCATGGTGAAAATATCTGTCTGCTCCGTTAAATTAATGGCTGCATAGTATTTCATAGTGTACATTACCATAATTAATTTTCCTCTATAGACACATATTTTTCCCAATTACGGAATCTTAAATTACACAGCAATGGGCATCATGTGCATTCATCCTCTCCCATCTATGTGATCATCTCCTTGGGATAAACCCTAGAAGTGGGGCAGCTGTGGGCAAGTATGTGCCCTTTTTATGTTCTGATGCAAGACTCCTTCCCGGCAGCTCCAGTCATCTGAGATGTATTCAATATGGATCAGCTGCCGACCTTAAGGAAGACCTACTGGGATGTCATTCCAGGTAAATTCTGTTCTACAGGGACCCTTCTCAACACGGGGCAGCTTTCTGGGTAATCGCTGTTAGGAACCAGGCACAGAGGTTTAGGGCAAGTCAGAAAAGTCCAAGACAGGAAGCAAGCTGTCGGTACTAGCTTTTGGTCTGACATGTGGAGCTACAGCCAGTTTCTAAGTGTAAAGCCTCTCCATTTCCACACAGAGCAGCACAACGCGTCAGGCCTGCAGGCTCTCCAGCAGAGCCATTAAAAGCTTATTACATCAAGTGCAAATGCAGCAGCCAAAGGCAGATGTGCCTTTTGTGAAGTGACTGTAATTAACGCCATATCTTCCTCCGAACTTTGTTTTCGCTGGCTGGATTTGTCATCGTCCTGTAAGAACAAGCCTATTACATACCTCGGATTTTTTCCCTTTACCTTGTCGTTCCGAGCAAAAGCATGACCCATCACCTGTCTGGGCAAATACTGAGTGTTTGGATGGTGTCAGGACGTCCTGCACGTTCAATGGTAACCTTGAAAACAACATCTACCACTGCCAAGTGATTGGTCAGCGGCCTCCGCCAAGAACTTCAGGGTATTAAGGGATGATGTATTTAGTCACAGTGTCCTCAAGCACAGGGAAATGTACTGAAGCACCTTTTGATTCAGAAGGACAATAAGGAAAACGACAAATACAGAGCCACGCCTTGGATCCTGTTTATTCCCGTCGATGCGTTGGTCTGTAGACAGAATTCAACCCAAGACTCTGGACCCATCACTGGTGTTTGACCCACAGAAATTGTAGGTCAGCGACACTCATCCAGGGAGAACGAGTCCTCTATACCAGGTTCTTAACCATCAAGATACACCAAGAAAGTACCTGATAGTCTGAAGTTTTAAAAAGTGCCTGAACTCGTGATCTGTATGCTCTTCAGCTCCCGCAGTACAAGCGCCTTTTCCACGGGATGCCCCTTTACCACAACAGAGCCTCCAACCAGTTCAGCTACCAACACTGTTTCTTCCTCTTCTGCTCTGTGAGTGATGCTTGGTCCAGCCAGGAGGCCAATGAGAAGGGTTTTCTTGTATGTCGTGGCTGAGATAAGTCTTTTATCCCAGGATACAGCAGGCAGAAGGCAGCCTCCAGAATTCATGCCAAGTTCCATTCTTCAAATTACCATATTTCATAGTTTATTATGAGATAATTGCCACCAGGCCTATAAGCCTCAGCACCATGTTAAAATCAGAGCCCGGGAGTGAACGCCACCTGTTTTCTCCTCCCCCCCCACCCCGCTCCACTCGTGCTGCCTGCCGGCCTCTCCTCAGAACGCAGTGTAGTAGTTCTCTGTGGTGCTGACGATGTCACTCTGGTCCTCCAAGAGCTCCAGCACCTGCCGCAGCACAGTTTCACTCAGGACTGGGCTGAGGCTCAGGCGAGCACAGGCCAGGATGTGCAGGAAGTGGCAGCCCTTCTCCACGTCTGCAGGAAAAAGGGAGTTGGCTAAGCTTGGACACACCTGTCAGACCCTCCTCTCTCTCTCCTGTCCTCTCCTCTAAATGGAAGTCCTTCTTCAGAGTTCCTGGATCAGAACCTGCAGCTTAATAAGATCCCCAGATGATTCTTATGCACATTAAAAGTAGGACATGCACTGGCCTAGCTTATCAGTGAGAACGAACCAAAACACATGTTCTCAGGTCTGTGCCATGGACCACTGCTCGGGGATGCAGGCCTTCAACCTTCCAGGATTCCCAATCAATAATTTTATACTCATAACCCAGTGGGGATTTAGCGCTTGATAGGCTTTTTTCTCTAATGAAGTTACATGTACGAGCACATGCATTCAGTTCTAACCCCCTGGCTTCCCAGGCGGGAGCCCTCTTGTGGCCGACAGCAGAGCCGGCTGGCAGCAGCCTCCACATTCCTTCTGTAACTCCTGGACGGTGGGACTGCGGTGGTGACCTTTGGCCTGTTCTCACTCTTCTCTGCCTAGGCTTCCAAAAAGTCTGTCTGTGACGGCTGTATTCTAGGAACCTCTCACCCTCTACCCAAAACAAATGAGACCATTCGTAGCAGTTCAGGACGAGTGACCGCTTTCCTAGTTGAAATCAATGATTTGGAGTAGTGGTATTCACACTGAAGTTATGACCATTAGAGGATCAATGAAATCAATTTAGTGGGTTGCGGTTAGCATTCTTTTCTTACCAAACAGACTAGAGTATGAGATTACAGAATGTATTGCATTTTAGGTACTATAAACATTGAGAAACTTTATATTCAACTATACATGTATATGTATAGTTGAAATAAAATTTATAATAAAATTATATAATTTCCTAGGTGATGATGTAAAATTTATTTGTAACATCGAGTCAAAGTCAAACCTCATTCCTGGAAACAAACCCTCCCCAGTTTCCACCAAAGCCCCATTCACAGGGCCAGGCCTCTCACCGCCGTATCCCCAGCATCTGGCCCACTAGTGCTCTGCACAGTCACTGAATGTTGTTTTCAGGTGATAAAATGCTTTAGACTCCAGGAAAGTCCTCAAAGAGGGGTTGTGGTGATGGGCAAAGCATGGTTGAGATTCTTTGCACCTTTGTGGCTTTGGGCAAGTCACTGCATCTTTAAGCCTCAGTTTTCTGACCCATGGGGAGTGGGGCTGGGGGGCACCTCTGAGGTCCTTCCCAGCTCTAAGGGTCAGTGATGTTCACAGGCAGTGGTCCTGGGCTAACAAAGACCTGCAAATCCTGACCTCTAGTGGCTAGTCAACTCATTGTTCCTCCCGACTGGGTTACTGTTGGGAAACTCGCCACCTCCCCTGGTCTCTACATTTCCAGGCTATTTCTTCAACATTCATTCGATCAAGATTTCCTGAACACCTACTACATGTGCAGCGCTGAGCAAGGAGGAGCAAGTACAGAGTGCAGACAGAGAGCTGACTCTGGAGTCCAAAGGACCCGAATAAAAATGCTGGCTCTATGACTGGGGCAAAGTGGTCCAGGTCTCTCAGTCCGCATCCTCATCTGTTAAATGGGAAGAAAAGCACCCACTTCACTCATGGTTGTGTGGGTGAAAGGAGACCATGGTGGGGGCTTCTTCCATGGAGAATTACTATGATTCTATCGTCATATCCATAACCTAAGAAGATGCACATAACCTTGTCCCTGCTCTAAAGCTTTGACTCTTCCCGAGAGGAAGGGCTGATGACGGAGGGTGAAGGACTCCAACCAGACTGGGCTTGCACACAGCAGAGAGGAAGCCCTGGGAATTTCAGCACTGCTCGGCTTGTGATCTTAGTTCTTTTAAGACCTGGGTGCTCAGGCTCAGGGCTCAAGGTGACTTACAGGCATATGTGGTCAGCAATGCTGACTGCCCCAAAGGCCTTAAACTAATTCTTCACAAAGGCCATTCTGCCGTCGAGGGTTGCCTGGTAAGGCTGTTCACAAAGTGACCTTCCATTCACGTGGGGAGAAGGATTGGTGTTAGTTCTTTAAATGTTTGGAATTCACCAGTGAAGCCATCAGGTCCAAGGCTTTTCTTTGTTGGGAGATTTTTGATTATTGATTCAATCTCCTTACTATGTATCTATTCAGACTTTCTATTTCTTCAGGATTTAGTCTTGGTAGGTTTTGTGTTTCTAGGAATTTCCATTTCACCTGGTTATCCAATTTGTTGGCGTACAATTGTTTATAGTACTTTGTTATAATCCTTTTTATTTCTGTAGAATCAGTACTAATGTCCTCATTTTCATTTCTGATTTTAGTAACTGGAGTTTTTTCTCTTTTTTCTTAGTCTACCTAGCTAAATGTTTGGCAATTTTAGGGATCTTTTCAAAGAACCAACTTTTGGTTTCATTGATTTTCTCTATTGTTTTTCTATTCTCTATTTCATTTATTTGTGCTCTACTCTTTATTATTTCCTTCCTTCTGCTAGCTTTGAGTTACTTTCTTCTTCTTTTTCTAGTTCCTTAAATTGTAAAGTTATATAAGTGTTCTTAGCTATACAGTTCCCCTCATACAAAGCTCTTCTGTGTCCTAGAAGTTTTGGTACTTTGGGGTTTTGTTTTCATTCATCTCTAAGTATTTTCTAATTTCCCATATGATTTCTTCTTTAGTCTACTGGTGAAGAGTGTGTTGTTTAATTCCCACAAATTTGTTAATTTTTCAGTTTTACTTCTGTTATTGACTTTTAACTTCAGAAGATGCTAGTCAGAGAAGATACTTTGTATGATACCTACCTATTAAAATCTATTGAGACTTAATTAATGGTCTCTCCTGGAAAAGGTCCCACGTACATGTTGTATGCTGTATGTATGCTGTTGCCAGGTAGGCTTTTGCGTGCGTCTGTTAGATCTATAGCTGATTTATTGTGTTATTTAAGTCCTCTATTTCCTTACCTTCTGTCTAGTTGTTCTATCCATTATTGACAGTGGGATACTGAAATCTCCAACTATTATCATAGAACCACTTACTTCTTTCAATTCCGTCAGTTTTTGCTTCATATATTTTGACGGTCTGTCATTAGGTACAAAATGTTTAAAATTACTATGTCTTCTGGCTGTATTGAACCTTTTATTAATATATAATGTCCTTCTTTGTCTCCTGCAACATTTTTTTTTTAATTTAGTTATTTATTTATTGGCTGTGTTGGGTCTTCATTGCTGTGCGCAGGCTTTCTCTAGTTGTGGTGAGCAGGGGCTACTCTTCGTTGGAGTGTGCAAGCTTCTCATTGTTGTGGCTTCTCTTGTTGCGGAGCATGGGCTCTAGCCGCGTGGGCTTCAGTAGTTGTGGCACGTGGGCTCAGTAGTTGTGGCTTGCAGGCTCAGTAGTCGTGGCTTGTGGGCTCTAGAGCGCAGGCTCAGTAGTTGTGGTGCATGGGCTTAGCTGCTCCGCAGCACGTGGGATCTTCCCGGACCAGGGATCAAACCCGTGTCCCCTGTATTGGCAGGCGGATTCTTAACCACTGCGCCACCAAGGAAGCCCTCTTGCAACATTTTTGATTTAAAGTTTATTTTGTCTGATATTAGTATAACTGCCCCTGTTCTCTTTTGGTTACTATTTGCATGGGATATATTCTTCTGTCCTTTCACTTTCAACCTATCTGTGCTTTTGGATCTAAAGTGAGTTTCTTGTAGTTGGCATATAGTTGGAGTTCTTGGGTTTTTTTTTTCAATCCATTCTGCCAATCTCTGTCTTTTGATTGGAGAGTTCAATCCATTTACATTTAACCTAATTACTGATAAGAGGGACTTACTCCTGTCATTTTGCTATTTGTTTTCTATATGCCTTATAGCTTTTGGTCCCTCAATTCCTGCATTACTGTCTTCTTTTGTGTTTAGTTGATTTTTTTAATAGTGAAACGTTTAAAATTTCCTTTTGTGTATATTCTAGAGCTATTTTCTTTGTGGTTACCACAGGGATTACGTTTAGCATCCTATAGTTATAACACACTAATTTGAATTTATTCTAGTTTAACTTCAATAATATATAAAACCTCTGTTCCTTCTCCTTTGCAGCTCTGTCCCCACCCCTTTCAGTTGTTGATGTCACAAAACCACAACTTTATACACTGTGCCCAAGAACACAGACTAATAATTCTTTTAAGTGTATTAGGCTCCTAAGATTCTTGGTTTACAGGTTATTTTTCTTTTAACATTTTGAATATATCAGCCTACTGCCTTCCAGCCTCCAAAGTTTCAGATAAGAAATCTGATCATCTTACTGATGTGACAAGTTGTTTTTCTCTTGTAGCTTTCAAGATTCTTTCTTTTGTTTTGACTCTCAAAAGTTTGATTATAATGTGTCTTGGTGTGCTCTCTTTGAGTTCATCTTAATTGGAGTTCACTGAGCTTCTTGGATGTTTATATTCATGTCCTTCATCCTATTAGGGCCGTTTTCGGCCATTATTTCTTCAAATATTCTCTCTGCCCCTTTCTCTCTTCTTCTGGGACTCCCACAATGCATATGTTGGTCCATTTGATGATGTCCCACAGGTTCTTTAGGTTCTGTTCACTTTTCTTCAGATTTTTCCTGCTCAAATTTGCCTTTGAATCACTGGTAAACTTTTCACTTCAGTTACTGTACTTTTCAGAATTTCTTTTTGGTTTCTTTCTAGTTTTTGTATCTCTTTATTGATATTTCCTATTTTGTTCACCCATCATTTTCTTAAGCATCTTTAAGACAACTGTTTCAAAGTCTTTGGGTAATAAATTTGCCATCAGGTCTTTTTCAGGGACAGTTTCTGTTGCTTATTTTTCCCTTTGAATGGGCCATAGTTTCCTGTCTCTTTGAATGTCTTTCGTTTTTAGTTGAAAACTGGGCATTTGAATCTAATAATGTGGTAACTCTGGAGATTAGATTCTTCACCTTCTGTGGTGTTTGCTGCTTTTTGTTATTGTTTTTATTTTTTTGGTTGTTGTAGGCTGTCTCTGTGCCAAGGAGCAGCCTGAGATGGAAACCTAAGGTCTTCTCAGGCCTATTTCTGAGCCTGTGCCTTTCCCTGGGCATGTGTGGTCGCTTTCTAATTTTACCCATATATGCAGGTGCTTTGGAATGTTCTAGTCTTTCTTTTCTGGCTCCAAAAGGGGTAAAAAAGAGAAATGAAGGAGTTTAAAAAAAAGGGTGCCAGTCTTTTAAATCCCTGGAAGTCACTTCAGCTGTTGGGTGAGCAGCTTACAACAATGGGAGGAGGTACAACAATGGCCACCCACCTCTCTGCCTGCACCTCTGTGATCAGAAGCAGCAACTGGTGATCAGAGCACAAATCCCTGATACATGGAGGACTGGGTCCTTTTTGCCCCCGCTAGCTCCCACAAGCTCTGTACAAACTGCTCCAGAAACACATGCACAGCCGCCTGCCATGTAGCTGGGGATGGGGGATGAGTAGCTGCTACTAACATCAGAAAATTGACTGAAATTAACCCCAATTCATTGTCCAAACCTTCCTCTGGAAGTTGCTAGCCTTGATAGACTCCAGAGTTCCAAAATAGCTATATCAGACAGATGCAATTGTTGTCTAAGTGGAGGGAAGGATTCTTGGTGTTCTTACTCTGCCATATTCCTAAGAGTTTCATAAAACACCAATCTATTTCATCCTCATAACAACCCACGATGTAGGTACGATTATTATCCCTGCTTTGCGTATAAAGAAACTGAGGCACAGACTTGCTCAAGGCCACACAGCTACAAAGTGGCAGAGCTGGGATTCAAACCCAAGCAAGGTGGCTCCAGAGCCCAGCTCTTCACAACTATGCCATGCGGGCCATCTTCAGACAAACCCTCTATCAGTGCTTTAGGGACCTAAAACTGGCCCATGTTTATAATCCTTTCATTATTGTAGGTTTACCTTCTGCTGAAATATTCATAAGTGACTAAAGGTTTTAAGTTCTCCTACCAATCATACTGCCAAGGAAAACTCAATGCTATGTTTCATACTGAAAGGTTAGAAACAAACTAAAGGTTCAGTAGGAATACTTAAATAAATGGTCGAATATCTATCAATACATATAGTGGAATACTGTGCAGCCATTAAAAAGACAGGTACTTTTACACATACTGTTGCTGAATGGCTGCTATAAGCCAATGTTAGATTTAAAATACAAGGTATAAAACACTGAGTATTGTATGCTAAGCTTTACTTATGTTTTTTAGAAAGGATAAACTATACAAACATGTTTATAAGTGCATATAACATCTCTAGAAGGATATGCCAGAAACTAGTAACACCCACTGCCTTTGGAAAGGGGAACACAGAGCCTGGGGCTCGGTGTTGGGAAGGAGTCTCACTTTTTCTGTGTGTGTTTTTGTACTTTTTGACTTTTTATCCTGTGCATACATTATTCAGGATAATGTTTTAATGTCATAGGTATTCAAATATTCTCTCTGCCCCTTTCTCTCTTCTTCTGGGACTCCCACAATGCATATGTTGGTCCATTTGATGATGTCCCACAGGTTCTTTAGGTTCTGTTCACTTTTCTTCAGAAAAGTGAAAGGGGTGTCAAAAGGGGTGTCAAAAGGGGTGGCTGCAACAGACTCTGACAGTTCCTACAAGGTATGTTTACTGGTATTCTCAGTTACTCATGCTCCAGAATTTGTCTCCTGGGAGTTTACTAGTTCCAGGGAATTGGCTTATGTTTTTTAAAGGCTCCCATTTACAGACTGAGTAGCAGAGCCTGTCCACCTTGACACACACACTCACCAAAGCAGGAGCTGGCCTGTGGATTAGAAGTGGATATAAAACCTGCCACTTTATAGACCCTCAGGCCACCAAGGCTGTTTGGTTCTCCTAAGAAATGAAGTGTGAATTGCTTTCATTTGCTTCAGCAGGCCCTAGGATCACTTTAATCCACCCTGCTCCTAATACACATCAAAATAAGAGTCTAGCCAGATGGCTTGGGACTACCATGAGCGCAGGAATGTCACCTGGGGACCAGCCTCTCGTCTCATCCCTTCTTGGTTGAAGAATCCCACATTTCACAGCTCTAAAAAGCTCCTTAAATTGTGGCTAGGTGGTTTTTCCCCCAACTAAAGGATATTTATCCTTCTTGTTCTGAATGAAGTGAACAATAGTTAGAAACCTTGCATTAAAATAATAGATTGCTTTCAGTTTATTTTAAGACCTGTTGTCACACCACTCTGGGAGGTGACTTCATGGGTCCTTAAAAGCTAAATAAGGCTGCATACCATAAACACCAGGGCTGGAGATCTGGTCCAGCTCCACCTGCTGACTCAGCCTGGAACAGGTCCAGGCCCCAGGGATACATGGGCTTTAAGGACTGGAGGTGGACCTCCCGGGAGAGAAAGAAAGCAGAATGAGGAGGCCTGTGCTCACTAACAAGCCTTTCCACTTTTCTTCTGGCGTCATTTGTTGACATATGCCAACATTTGTTAATAGCACATGTTTGCAAAAGGTAGACTTTGAAAAGTCACCTTTAAGAGCGATCGGTTTACACAGGATTTAAACATAGGACTAATGTTTTCTTCTCTTTCTAACTAGTATGAAAATGGTAATGTCTGTTATCAGACTCTCTACAGTTTGAGTTTCTAACCACTAGGGGCTGATCTAACTCCACTAAAACCAACTATTTTCTCAACCATTTCTTTTGCAAATTATCAGGTTTCAGGATGACTGAATTACACTGTTCACAAACTGTAATGTCTAGAACCATTCCTCCCAACCTTGAAGGGCTTGATGTTAGAAGAGAGGAAAATGTCAGGTTTGGGTTCAGAGACAAGAAGGAAGAGTGGAACAAGAAATAACACAAATTACAGAGGACACGAAACAAGAAGGATGTTAAAAAGTCCTAGCGTAACAGCTGACCTTGCTGTATCAGAATCACTTGAGGAGCTCACCTGTCTAGCCCCCATCCCAGCCCCTAGTGAATCAGAATCCCTAGGGGTGGGACCTGAGTGTTGTATGTTCAAAAAAGCTCCAAGGTTGACTCTTACGTGTGGCCCATGTCAGAACAACTGTGCAAGGCTAACGCTCACTTTAGAAAGGAGGAGTCTGAGGCTCAGAGAGGTCAGGTATCTTGACCAGTCATGCTTCCAAGTTGTTACTGGGAAAGGTCCCAGGTTTCCTGACTCTCCACCTAGCGCTCTCCGGGAGGGAACAGCCGCCTCCAGGGCACCGAGACACATGTACGTTACACCACTTACGGTTTGGTTTCTGGCAGTCTTCTTGAATGATCTGGTGGATCTTTCTGTGTAATTCTTTGTCTTCTCTGGTTACCTAAATGGGAAAAACAGTTCGGAAAGAAATGTTAAGTAAAACAGAGGTTGTGTCATCCAGACACCCAAATTGGTCTTTAGGATAGTTTCTAAAGATTTCATAACGATCCTCATCCCTACCCTAACAGAGTGTCGCTTTGGATACGTGGCCAGCTGTCAAACTAGTTCTGTCCCTAAGTAGCTCACTGCTCTGAAGTCCACCCACAGGCATATTCCCTCGGGAGGTGGTTTACGGGGAGGCCATGATAGAAAGAAAAGCTGGAATCCCTTGCTTTCAAGGAGCAACTTTCGTCTTAAATATTCATAACACATTCATAAAATTTCTCTTATTCATTATGTTCTTGAGGGAGGCACAAGTGATCAAACCCGAGGACTCTTTCCTCTTGTGTTTCTTCTTTTCTATCTTGGGTTTCATATTCCTTCACCCAACCATAGGGAAAAAAACAAAAGAAATAAAACTGTAAGGCAAAGCTAGCAAGAGAGTAAATCTAGTTTATGAATGGAAACACTGTCTGTTCTCAAAGGCAAACATAACCAAGGTTCCTTTCTCAGCCAGCTCCAGTAAGAGGGAAGCAGCCAGCAAATGGGTTTCACCTTCATGTTCAACAGTAAATCTAAAATCAAAGAGAAAGAAAGGAAAAAAGAGGAAGAAAGGAAGGGGAAAAAAGGAAGAAGGAGAAAAAAAAAAAGTACGCAAACAAACACATATGTCAGGATGCTCCTTGGACTGACGGACTTGGAATGAGCAGATTTAAGAATGGGGGTTCTGATAAGGACCCTTCTCTGGACTTACAGGGTGTTGGGAAGATTAAGTAAGGTAATGTGGGAGAGCTGCTGAAAGCTGGAAAGCACTATACAGAGAAAAGATAACTCCGTCCCTGAGGCAATGCCCTCAGGAAAACAGAAACCTAGGAGCCAGGGTTGAGGTAGAAGTGGGGAGTGAAGTCAGAGAAGGGGGGTGGCTCTGCTGAGGAAAATAGAGCTATTAGAGCTGGATCACCCCATTCCAGCTCAGACTGATTCACAGGAGGAAGTGCCCCAGCCCTGCCACACCTCATCCCTGGACTGCTGCCCATGGTCTGCTGTTCCTCAGGAAGAGCAGCTTCCTACTGACCCAGGAGGCCACGCAGAGCCTCCTGGGGGGTGATGTGAGGGTGCGGGTGGGGGTGGGAGGGTGTTAGGGTGAATTGCCCAGCATGAGCTTCTCCAACCCCAAGAAGCAATCAGCTCCCACCAGGCCTGCCCGTCCTGGGAGGCGGGGGGGCGGGGGGGGCTGCCCTCACCCTTATACGGAATGGAATACCCTTTTCAGAAGTTATTTAAATAGTATTTAAAACATATCTTAATTTTTTTTAATGTTCTAAAATGGGGAATCACTAGAGTTAATCAACATCGAGAAAATGTCCTATTAAGGAAAGCTTCCCCTCGGGAATCATGCCTGTAAAGAATGAGGCTTCTGGGAGCTCCCAGAGTTCTGATCTGTCTTCAGGAGAATCGCTCACAGCTGAAGCTACATCTGTGCTACTAAAGTGGACATCAATATCGATAACAACATCAGTATCAGCTTGGTTCCTCCCATATTAAAGGTAGGCAGTGAGAGGTGAACTTTTAACTCAAAGTATGAGGTAGGCAAGAACTTGTACCCCTGGTGGGAATGTTAATAGGCACCACTTTTGAAGGAGGCAATCAAAAGCTTAAAGGTACATGCCCTTTACTCCAGCAATTCCTCTTTTAAGAGTCGATCTTACGGAAATACTTACATAAGTCCACAAGAAAACAGACATAGCAACACTGTATGTGAGGACAGGAGTTGGAAACAATATAAATGGCCATCAGAGATAAGTGGTTAAACAATTTACGGCAAGTTCCCACAATAGGGAAAACCATGCAGATGTCAAAAAGAATGAGACAGATTTATAAGGACTAATATGGAAAGATGACTGTGATGTGCTGTTCTGGCATCCCCAAAAGTTGCTGAGCATTATTTAGAGCAGTGGTTCTCAACCGGGTCAGGGGACACTTGGCAATGTCTGGAGACGTTTAGGTTGCCACAATTGGGGGTGCTGCTACCAGCATCTAGTAGGTGAAGGCCAAGGATGTGCCAAACATCCTACAATGCAAAGGACAACACCCCACAACGAAGAATCATCTGGCTCAAACAGTGCTGAAGTTGAGAAATCCTGATTTAGAGGAATATCACATCTTTTTGGTAACAGGAGCCTATATTTACATGTGTGCCGAAGGCTGTACTGTTAAAAGCGGTATCTTGAGGAAAGATAAGGGCCAACTCTCACTCCTTACTTTATGTACCTCCTAATGACGGATTTTTAAAAAACAGGAAACAAACAATCCTAAGTAATAAATATATTTGCAGTTGAAGCTAAGAAAAAAAATTAAGTTGCAGGTCTCTTACATAGAACAGGTTATCAAAACCACCATCTTTCTGGAAAACAAGTCCTTCTTCCTGCAGCAGCTTTATAGCGTTCCTAAATATACTATGAATTGCCTTGGAAGTGGTGTCATTCTTAAAATCCATCTGTAGGAGGAAAAAAAAATAAAGGAAGAAAAGAAATAAGTCCCATCTTACAGCACTTGAGGGCAACTCCCTAGACCAACTGGTTATAAATTCACCCAACAGGCTTTTTATCTACTGAGTCAAAAAGATTCAGGTATGCACGGGCCTAGCAGGATGGTATTTAAGGAGGATTGGGAGGTTTGCTCTAGCAGAATCACACTTGATAACTGTTCCACACCTTGGTTATGATTTTTTGTTTGTTTAATTCATTTAACTCAATGATATAAAATGGAAATATCAAAATGACAATCTTTGATTTATTTTTTTATACAGAGCCAAAAATTCTATACCTACTGGCTCACTTTTTTCATTAAAATTGTGGCCATATATACAACTTCTTCCTACGGACATCAAAGAATTTTACACACATTGAAATAATAAGTTGGGGATTCCAGCACATAGAGAGTATTAAACAGACTCCTTATTTTAAATGGAGGACAGTGGAGACAAACAGCTGTGCAGAGATCTGTCAAAGGGGAGGGTCCAGGGGCTGAAGGTGGACAGGGCCCTAGGGGAAGCGAGAACACCATGAGGAAGGACCCTCTGCTGCTGTCAGTTTGCTCTCTCCTCAATTTCAGTATCCCTTCCCTTCTCTAAGAGTCAAGTTTGCCTAGAGAGGTTACCAGGTCATCCTACTTCTTATTTCAAGGAGGCCAGGTTTTCAGCTATGTCCTACCATGGTTAACTAGACTGTGTGCTTCTTGAGTTGGGGACTCATCTCGGACACCTGCTCCCTGACACATAGTGGGTGATGGAGAAAACATGTGTGTATTCAGGGGAAATACCCCACATAGGTAGGCGATATCCTCCTAATTATTCCATTAGGGATTTTCAGTTCATTCCTAAAACAAAGGAAGTGGTAAGTAATAAGTGTCCTTCAAGGTACAGATCCATTTGTAATGTGACAGAAATACATCAAGATACTAGAAAGATCAGAGTGCCAAAGAAACGTGGCAAAGCTTCCAAAAGAGTGTTTGAAGGCACAGTCCTACTCCTCTAACGGAAGGTCCTTATGGAGGCTGTCTGGGGCAGCACTCACAGATGCTGAAACAGAGAGCGGGCCTGGGATTTGCTGATGACATTCCCACAAAGTGACAGGGAGAGGAAAGGAACTCCCAAATGGCCTCAAGTATTGACAGCTCCATCCTGAAAGAAATCTTTGCTTTCTGGAAGAGGCCTCCCAGACAGGCACTGTTTGAATCTAACAGATCTTGGTGATGTTTCACAAATGTGCTCTCCTGAGCTGAACAGGAGAGACTAACGTTCTTAATTAACAGCCTAGGTTTTTTCTCAACAGAACAGGCCTGGAGAACCTGGCCAGTAGAACAGGAGGGCCTGAGAGTTGACAAGCACTCCAGGTTACGACAGCACCCGTTCTCTGAAGGGAGAACAGGTTGAGAAATATTTGATGACTCCCACGGGCAGAAAAGCTATCTGGGTGTGTTTAGAATAAACACCTCTCCCAGCGATCCTCAGTCACATATCTTTTTATTCAGGGGGGCTTGAGGCAAAGCTGTTTTTAATTTCATACGTGAGTGCTCTCACTTAGGAAAAGAACGCTCAACCCAACACAGGCTCCCCTACATGACTTTATAACTACTTCATTTTCATAATTCTCAGGAGATTCGTCTTCTTTGGTCAATTTAATATAAGGATCCTAAGGGTTGAGTTTATTATGTCTCTTCCCAATATAGAAATAAATGGGAAACTGACTAGAAATGTTGCACGATTATTCCTGTCATTAAAAATGACTCTTGGTTATCCTCAGACCATACAGAAAGCCCGGTTCCTCCTCCCAGATTTCAGTCAGATCGAGCAGCAGGAAGAGAGGGTGTGAGGCCTGGGAGAGTAAAAGCAGTTTCAGCTGTGAACAAGGAGGACCCAGCAGAAAAGGCTCTCTGTAAATATAAACAATACGTGAAGCTTCCTTTCCAAAAACATTTGCCTCAGCTGAACTCAGGACATAATTCCCTGCTGGTTATAAAGACACAGGCTCAAGGATAAAGCCTCCAATCGTCCCTCTAGCTAGTAGCTTTTCCTGGCCTGAGATGTGTGTCTTTCTTGTCTTTTTCTAAAGAGCAATGACAGACTCGTCCCATTCAGGAAACCGAAACTGTTCAGAAACAAAAACCGTGACCAGCTGAACGGGCTGAGCCTTAGCGGGCCTCTCCTTGTGGCAGGTCAGGAACTGGGTGGATCTCTGAAATATATATATAGTCTTCATTCCCAAACAAACTCAACATTTATCGAGTTGTCAAAGAAACAATGGTTTTGCAAGGTTTGTTTATCATGTTTCTGGATTTGCTAAAAAGGGCCACTGTGGAAAAAAAGAAAGGGGGAAAGCATTCAAACCCACTCTCCCCAGCCTCTAAGCTAAGACAACATCACAATGATTTTTTTTGTTAAGCTTTCATCGGTATGACTACAGAAAGTGCCAAAGGGTCTAAGGTTTCACCATCATTGTAAAGCATCCTGGGTCTCCCAGGCTCTATTAAACAGAATTCAATTTAATGACACTGACCTCCCCAACCACAGCCATGTGAGGGAATAATTCATAACTGATGGAAAAGCACTTTCCAAAGACAAAACAGATATACTGCCATATTCATTTCTTTTTAAACATATAGCACCGGGCAGATACAAATTTCTTTTCTAAGCATTCTCAAAAAGATATCACACCAAAAGTCCTCCCTGGAATGTTCTGAATGGAGGGGCCTTTTAGTCCTCAATTCTCCCTACTTAATTATTGCAGAAGAGCTGGCTCACAGGAAGATGTGGTCTTTGCTAAGCTTCAACGTTTCCTTCTAAACATGCCAAGAGAGTGGTCAGAAGTCCTGGGAGGCCAAGTTGGCACTGAGCCTCCTCTAAATGATTAAATGGGAAGAAGGTCACTCCTGCTGTCAGTGGACAGCTGGGGAGCTACAACTGTGCAGAAGCAACGGTGGCACAGAACAAAGCGGCCAGTCCTGACCCTCTCCACCTCGGTGTTTCCTGAAACAATATCCCTCATCTCCATGTATGAAATTGCGGGACACTGGGCACACAGCCTGGTGACAGGAAGAGATAATCAAGTTCACAAATGAAACTGAGAAGCAGTGGTCATGCTTAGGAGGTCGGGACAGAGACCTGGTATCTGTTCCACCAGAATCACAAAGAATAATTATGTTACCTCACAAGGGTACTCATGGCAGCCCTGGTGGTAATGGCAAAAGACTAGAAAACATCTAAACAGTCCAGGAATGGAAAGACCCCTTAAGGAAATTATGATACACATAATAAAAGATTATTATAGAGTGGCAAATATGTAAGTATGGCTAGGAAAGGACCTATAAGACATGCTGTCCAATGAAAACCTAGGTAGATAGAGTGTTTAGTATGATACCATTTGTGTAAAAAAGGGGATACAACTACTTCTAGTTTATATATGCAGATTATCTCCAGAAGGATACTCATGAGATGGTGCTCGTCTCTGTAGAAAGGGGATGAGGAAGGAGGATGGGAAGGAAACTTAAAAACTAGACAGTTTCCTGGACTATTCGAATTTTTATTTTTTTATCTATTTTTGTTTTCTCGTTTTGTTTTTTGGCTGTGCCGCACAGCTTGCAGGATCTTAGTTGCCCGAAAGCAGTGAAAGCACCGAGTCCTAACCACTGGACTACCAGGGAACTCCCAGACTATTTGAATTTTTAAAAGTTTTCATTCCTTCAATCAACAAATAATTGTGGAGAGCATACTTTACGCCAACCATGTTCTAGGCCCTGTTCTAGAGAGCAAAGAATGAGACAGACAAAGGCTCTGCTCTTAGAGAACTTAAATTCTGGTGGGGTAATAGGCACACAAAACAAATAAATACCAGTGCTATCACGAAATGTGGAAACAGAGTGATAACACAGTGAGGAAGCTGGTGGCTATCAGAGCAGAAGGTCAGGGAGGGCAAGAAGGTGACATTCAAGCAGAGATCATTCCCAGTGGAATAAATGAAATAAATAAATACAAGTCGTGTTACAGCAACAAAAAAACTAAGGAATTGCAATGAAAAGGAAAGCCTAAAACCAAAGTCTCAGATAATTCTTAATTCCAAGCAAATACGTAAACACCAAACACCTTGAGTTCACCTCTAACACTATGGGTATTAAAAAATGAGGACAGGGCTTCCCTGGTGGCGCAGTGGTTGAGAGTCCGCCTGCCGATGCAGGGGACACGGGTTCGTGCCCTGGTCCGGGAAGATCCCACATGCCGCGGAGCGGCTGGGCTCGTGAGCCATGGCCGCTGGGCCTGTGTGTCCGGAGCCTGTGCTCCGCAACGGGAGAGGCCACAACAGTGACAGGTCCGCATACCATAAAAAAAAAAAAAAAAAAAAAGAGGACAGCTCTTTCTAGGATGAATAAAAAATTACTTGAGTATTCCCTGCAATTTTTACTTATAAACCAGACTGAATACAACTTGATCTTTATTCAAACTCCTAAGACACGATAGATCAACCTTATTCTGGAGAAGACAGAACAAGTCATTAAAAACCTTGGTTCGAGTTCAAGAATCATCTTGCTGATCAAAAAATAATCTTGGAAGGATAATTTTAGCTCTTCTCATCTATTTCCCCCTCAGTTGGTTCCTGCTGACATTAAATACCCATCTCAGTGAGTACTAAGTGCTATGAACCTTATTTTTTTTTTCTACCTGAAGATTAAGCTTTATGAGATTAAGGAGGGGAAAAGGGCATGCACGTGCATTCTCCTTTCAAATTCTCAGTGGTCAGTGACTTTTCCAGAATAGAATCAACATAACCTCTATACTCCGGGTACACCCTGTGAGTCTCAATGCCACAGTCATGTCCACCCACACCCTCGACCTGCAGCTGTGGGGCAGAGGCCTCGAATTCTCACATGGTCATGCCGCACTTACTCGCCCGGAGCAGTCGCTGTGAATCACAGGCTGGTTGGCAAGGGACAGCAGGGACTCCACCGTTTCCAACTCCTGCTGGTAAAAGGTTTGCACTCTGTTCTCCACAAGGAATTCTTTGACTTTTTCACTCAGCAGATACGTGAGACTGTCAAGGTCCAGGGTGCCTGGATTGCTGCTGGGAGAAAGTTTTAACAAGCCCTGCAGAAAACTGTTACTTTTGTTCCTTTTGGACGCATGTAAAACTGAAACAGCTAGCAAGTGCAATACTATACTGATGCATGTTTTTGACATAAGGAGCAGTTCACCCAGTGAACACTGTGTGGTTGTTTAAAAGGATGAGGCAGAACTACAGGAACTGATATTCGTGATAGATTTAGAAAAAAGTCAAGCTGCAGAATAGCATGTGAGGGACGGTGTCATTTTTGTAAGGAAGCAAAGGACAACCCACAAAGTACGTGGGTGGATATTCATGCTTGTGTATGCAACCGAAGAAAAACGCCTAACAGGATACACACATCAACCTCTGCACAGTGGTAACCTCTGGGGAATGGTACTGAGGCGGAAGACAGGAAAATGGAGAACTTCCACGTTTTACTTTATACAGGTCTACAGTTTGGGGTTTTTTTAATATAATTTTTTGGAATATGTAATCTATAAATATTGAATATGTTTAAAAAAGGGAAGGGTACATGGTGAAGAGCCTCCTTTCTATCCTCCTTCCAGTCCCCCTCCCACCGGCCCCCCCACCCCCCAGCAGCCACTATGATCATTTCTGTCTCCTCTGAGTTATTTGAGGCGTATAGTAACAAATATACATATATTCTTCCTCCTCCTGTTTATTTTTCCGTCCCTGAAAGAGAATAAAGTCATCCCTGGTTGAGAGCGGCTGGTATTGTTTCTTTGGTTATGATGTGCCTTTTGGCGCAGTTTTCTTCACGTTTCTTGCCTTGGGGTTCACTGAGCTTCTTGGATCTGTGAGTTTACAGTCCTCATCAAACTTGGAAAATTTTCATCCATGATTTCTTCCAATATTCTCTCTCTGCTCCCCCCTCCACTCCTTCGGAGACTCCAATTACACATATATCTTCCTTACCAAACCTTAGAACACCTGCACTATTAACACCTTCACTTTACAGGTGAGGACACTGAGGCATCCAGAGCGGGGACACACTTGCCTGGAGCCCCACAGTGAGTGAGTGGACAGTTCAGGATTTGGACCCAGGCCCACCCCAGAATCTGGGATCCCACTGGTTGGCCTCATTGATGTGGTCACATCGTCGGCAGTCATAGTCCAGAACTTACCTCAGTGCCTCTTCTTTCTCTAGGGCTGGGCTGCGGAAGGGCTGGTCATAAACTTTCCTGTAGATGGTGGGCAGCTCAAGCATCCTTGCGATCTGAATGTTGCACACTGGATCATCCACTTTATCTAACAAGCCACAGGGGAAAGCAGGCCACAGAAATTACACGGAGATTAGTGCTTCCCCATGTCCAGAATGCTGCCAGGACAACAGTGAACGAAGCACTTGGTGGGTCTCCTTCCTCAAGGATGCCCAGGATCACAGTCTAAACGCACTGAATGGTTCCCAGTCATCCTGCGAGAGGGGATGCGATACCCTAAGTGACACAGGCATGGCCAGAGGAGACCAGGGCTAGGGAAAGCGCATGAGCGTATTCACTGATCTGGTACAATGGTGGACAACTGGGCTGTCCTTGAGATTTCCAAGGACAAACCAGCCAGAGCGGTGCAAAGGGCACCACTCAGATGACAGAGAACTGTCACACTTCTGATTAGTTGTTATTTTTCAAAGTTAATGGACTCAACGGTGTTCAAGAAATTTCCATCATTTTGAAGACTATGAACACTCTTCCCTAAATGGATTCACACTCAGAGACTCTACTATGGGGTCCAAATGTTGAATACAATTTGTCAGCCATATGCAATGAATCACTTGTTTTCTTTCCCAATTTATTTATAGTGACCTCTTCAAAATAAAATTAAGAAATGCTACTTTTCTAAAGAAAGCATGTTGTTCCTTCATTAGAGTTAAATCTTTTTATTTGAACTTTTTAGAAGTTTGACTTTTCGCTGAATGAGTTTACTGGACACACACACAGAATAACAACCAATTTGGCAGAGATATCTTGTGCTTACAATAAGCAGTAGCGTAAATTTCTCGCTCTCCTCTGTACATGCGGATGTGACCTCTGATCCGGATAATGTCCCCAATTTCTACCTTTGTCCTCTGCGCAATGGTCTCTTGCAGATTCTTAAGCTGTGAGGTTAAGCTCAGCTCTCTTGCACTCGGAGCAGCTGTAGTTGTTGGGGCCAGAAGGAAGGAGAGAAATGCGTAACAAAATCACTTCACCACATTTGGGAGAGAGTCTGTGGTAAGACCGACATGAGACATTTATTTGTTCTACTTCTGATTGGTTGCTCTACTGTAGGAAATCTGCGTAATCTTTCGAAATCCTCTACTGGATAAAAGGCATAAGGCTTGACAACCCAGTGGGTGAGTTCCGTTGTCTTCCTTCCTACCCCTGCATCGCCTGTGCAAAGGGCTCTACACCTGCCTGAGCTGAATTCTGTGTGAGTTCAGCCGGGTTTGGTGGGAATAGCTCTAAACAACCCTTTAAAGTGTCCTTGCTGGGAGATAGAGGCCTGGCCTGAGGGGAAAGGTGCCCAAGAGTCTCCATTTGTCGTTGTTTACGGGGAAGGCAAATTGGCCAGTTTGATTTTCCACCAAGGTGCTCAACACCCTAATCTCTCTCACTTTTCTTTGTTGAGTAACTAGGCTAACCTTCTCTTTCTCTCTCTCTCTGTTCTAAGGACTTTATAACCTATCAGTGCATCTAATCCTCACAACCACTCTTATTATTAGTCCCATTTTTCAGATGAGGAAACTGAGTCACACAGAGGTCAAGCAACTTGCCCACAGTAAAATAACTAGTTAGCAACAAAGCTGGAGTTCAAACCCTGGTGGTCTCTGACTCCAGAGCCTTCCTGCTTATTCTTTATTCTCTGCTGCCTGACCCGTGAGTATAATTACATCTTCCATGGTTATAGCTCATGTGTGTAAACAATTTTGTGTTGTTTTTCTGTCTAGCATCACTTCAAATACACACATGTATCCACAGAATCTATACAACTCAGCATTTTAAATAACAAAATAGCATTCTGTCATGTTCATATGCCACAGTTTGTTCAGCTAATCTCGTTAAATATTTCTTCCTTCTTTCATAATTTTTTATTTTGGTTTTTATCACTACCACTGTATGGGGCTGAGAGGTCAGCTTGGGTAAAGGGAGTCAGACAGACCTGGCTTGAATGTCAGGTCACTTCTTATTAGCTTTGTGACCTTGGGCAGACTGCTTAATCTTGCTGTACCTGTTTCCTCAGTTATGATGCGGATTTAACAGTGCCCTTCACGTACGGAGCTGCTGTGTATGATCTTACTTAACCCTTACATCATGAGCTTAGCGCAATGTCAGATCTATAGGAAACATTCAATAAACGTCAGCTACTTGTGAAAATGAACAATTAAGCCCTCAAGACAAAAATTTTGTTTTCTTTGGGGTCTTTCATTGGGGATTACTGGATAGAAAAGTACAAACAGGTTTAGAGTTCCTTACATATTATCAGAATGTTTGCCAAAAAACCCCAATCAAACCATTCTCTTTTTACAAGGTGTCACCAGCAATGTGTGTGGGCTTGCAGCTCCTATACTGGCTTCAGTCATTTGGATTTTTAACACCTTAAAAAATACATAATGATTCTATAATGTTTTATTTTTGCTTTTAAATTGCCAGAGAGACCATGTGTTTTTATATAAGATGATCTGCTCTCTGCATTTCTTTATGTATAAGCCCTTCATCTCTTTTGAACACTTTATGTTCATTTCTGAAAAAAATGCAGGGAAGCTTTATCAGTTATGCTTATTACATCCACTCTCCCCATTCCACTGCTTTCTTTTTTATGTTTATTTGATTTAATTTTAATACATAAAAGTTTGAAAAAAATGTTTTAGTTTATCCCTCTTGTCACTGATGATAGCTTTCATTGCTTTAACAGCTTAACATATAAGAGCTTAACATAGATACCCCCATACTTATTGTGATAAATACACAACTCTATCTTCTTTGGGTTATTTTATGTAAGCTGTAAGACAGTGATCACAGTTACCTCTTTTTTAATATTGTTATCTACTTGAACCAACAACATTTGTTAAATGCTTACTTATTTCCTGCTGTTGTATTATTTCTGCTTTGTCATATACTAGGGTTCCTATAATGGAATGAATAATGGTCTATTGATCAAATTTTGTGCTTCTTAATCTAACACAACTTAGATAACCATGGCTCTGTAATGTGCAAAGGCATTATTACTTTTAACATACTGACTATAGTAAGGGAAACAGCAACCTAAGGAGCTCGGAGAACTTTGCATAGACCAGTAACCAAGAGCTTGGAATCTAGACACAATCAGCATTAATGTTACTCAACTTACTGGGTTTCTTCAGAAAATACCCAAGTATTACTTTTTAAAAAGTTATTCTGTCTGGGTTCCTATCCCTAAGTCCTCTTCCATTTAGGCTGAACTTTAAAAGTATTTATAAATTTCACTGCCATGATTCAGACATTATAGGTGATAATAAATGCTTCATACAGCACTGCTGAAATGATCAGACTGAGGGCTGTTCTGAGAAAAAGAGGCTCAGCTTTCATTTAAAGGGTGAACCAAACTGCCAAAAGAAGGGCTCAAGCTGTGTAATTTAATGAGTAGAATGAGATAGTTGGAGCCTGACAGAATTTCGTTTTAAGTAGCCTATTCCACGCTGGAAGATAAATCCTCTTTAAAATTCTAATATTAAGCTCCAAGCTTTCTTAACTTTTCTCATAAGCTAAGTCCAAATGGTACAATCAGTGTGACATTTATAGGAGTTAATATTATATTTTTATACTGTAACTGACTAGAACATGATTTTGACTCAGACTAAATTTCGTTTAAAAAAATTAGTCTTCAATGGACACTTTCCAGTGGAAAGCTTTAAAACCGAGGGCGATTAAATTAAAAGGAGAGAATGGGCTAGTTGGGAACAATTTTAAAATATCACTTCATATATAACATGATGAGAATCACTTTCGGGCTTTCTCCTTGCACCCTTACCCTCACTTTTTATTCTCAAAGCAATTTCTGATTAAGGCTACCAACTGTGACTGTTCATCTATTCATCTACTTACAGATATTTAAAAAATCTCACTTTCAGTATTAATAGACATTTTATCTAAAAAATTACTGAATCATATAATATTTCTGCTGCCATTTATTTTTTTAAAAAAGAGTTGATTTTGAAAATTAAAACAATGTCGAAAACAACAGTCAAACTACAACCCATGGACCAAATCTACCCACAATCTGTTTTTGTAAATAAAGTTTTATTAGAACACAACCATGCTTGTTTGTTTATGTACTGTCTATAGTTGCTTTGGTGTTAACAATGGCAGTGTTGAACAGTTGAGATGCAGACCATATGGCCCACAAACCAGAAGACAATTATTGTCTGGCCCTGTACAGAAAATGTCCGCTGACCCTTGGTTTAAAACAAGTATGCATATTGAAACTACACCTTCTGATTGAAGATCGTGACAATACCACAACCATAAATCTGCAAATAATTTTAATACCCTGGACATATATGAAAGTTCAAATATCTGATTGTCATATAGGTTTATTTCTTACCTGTGAGATATCTGCACAAAAACCTGTTGTCTGCCTTAAGTTTTTTCTAATCTGCAAAGCTTAGTGGTACTAAGTAGTACTAAGTAGTACCACTGATATAGATGTTCCCAAATTAGGAAATAGGAATACCAAAGTTATATGAAAGTGATGGCCAAATTCTAAATATAAATACATCAGTGATGGCCAAATTCTAAATATAAATACATCAGAAAATTAAGCAAAGGAGCATCTCACTGGTCAGTACAGTCAAAGTAGGAAGTTAAGATTCTGACAGGTAATGTCAAAAAGAAAAAGAAACTACTCCAAGTGTTACACATTCTTACCACGCGTATAACAGGAGGACATAGATAGTAGATGTTAGATATCAGAGCAGGTAATATTTACTGAATAACACCAGTGTATATGGCATCATAATGCATATGCTATAAAACAGAGAAAAACAAGGCCCCAGTTTCCATAGCTTCTCTAGAACCAAAAATGATCACCACTATTGCACAATATATACTTTGATATATATTATGAACTTATGCAACTCAAAAAACTACCTAAGGACTATTAAAACAGACTCAAGAAATTCCAAATGCTGTTTCAGTTATAGTCAATGAGTTCAATATACTATTTTAAAGTTCTTTTTTAGTTTATATTATTTAATATTATTTAACGGCTAACTTCAAGGGAATCCTATCTTACCTTCTCATCAGTCTTAGAACTCCTGGCATATTTGTTTGAACAAGCTAGAGATTTCAGAAAATTTAGATCATGGGAGCATAGATGTTAGTGGCAACCATGTCAGGGCAAAAGCTTTCAAAAAAGCTTTGGTCAAGTGATATGCCCAGAGCAAGGGGATTCTCACCTGATCAGCAATTAGGCTAAACTATCTTGACTTGTGGAATAATGTCATGGTAAAAATGAAACACTGAAACTTCTAGTAACCTATTCACATTCCTGTAGGCTTAGGAGGAAGTGAGCACCAAAGAAAAGAGAGCAAGAAAAGCAACTGGCTCCCCACTAATATCAGTTTGCAGAGCAGCCAAAGCTCTGGGTGTAGTGCTTCAAGTTGATCAATGTAATTCACCAATGAATAAATGTGAAAATTAGTACTCCAGCTACTCTGCTGAGCTACCCTAAGTAAAATCTACTGGTTAGCTGTAAAGGTAAAGAAGCGTGGCAAATAAAATTACCTGATGAGGATCTGGTATTATTCAATTTCTTCCAGCAGATGCAGTTTATAACTCCAGTGCTATCATCCACTGCAAGAGAAGCGCAAAAGTGTAGAACAGAGATACGGGCGTTACAGGTGAATTAGCACATTGCCATTGCATTCAGCCGAACTGTAAGACGACATTTTCAATAGCCTGGTTGGGCAAATCCCTGAGCAAACTTTTCTTCCACCCTTAGAAATAATCTCTCACCACAGTCCAGTGGCAACTGCGTGCAATGTCAGTGTAATAAATGAGCCCAGCAGAATGTAGTCAGCACTTCTCTTACCCTATCTCAAGGTTATTAACCTCTCCTAAAAATGGTGTCCTCAGGAAGTTAAGTGCAAAGATCTCAATATCTGCTAACATGTAAAATCAGCCTTGCACTCCAACCTGCAACCAGAGACCATTGCCTGATCTGTGGTTAGAGGCACTCAGAGCACAGCCATCTGTCACCATGCGCTCTCTCGATAGCTTGCTGACTTACCAAGACAAAGCATCCCAAGTCTTCTGGCCTGGGCTTCTCTTTGAAAGAGCTTCTACCCTGTCCTTACCACTGCAGGGGATGTAAGGAAAGCTAAGCGTATCACAGAAGGGCAAAGTTTTATTTTCATAATAAAAAATAATTATACCTTGTTCACACAAGCAGTATTGGTCTGGCTTATTTTAGCCACAGTGCAAAAAAAAAAAAAAAAAAGAATTTCCATTGTACTTGGATTTATAACTGCAGAAAAATTTGCAGATGTTTCAAGGATGATAGGATCAAGGATGAGAGGTGTTTCTCTTGGCCTAATTTCTGACAATCTCAGAACAGAGGTTGATCAACATGGGTTCGGTGGGCTTAATGATTTTTAAAAAATCATCAGCTAGACTGTTGTAAAAACACATGTAATATAGAAGAAACATATGGCAAAATTTCTTTATTGCTTGTTTAAATCTGTGTTTAAAGCAGAAGCTGAGAAGAATACTTCTTATACTAAAATAAATTCTAGATAGATTTTATTTTATTAAATACAATATAGGTAAACTTAAGAAGATGAGAAAAAAATATGGGTGAATACTTTCAATCCTGGGCTTACAGTTGGTGGGGGGAGTCTTCTTTAAACAGACCTGAAAATCACTACTCATTCTAGAAGTCTGATATATTTGACCAACTAAAAACTAACTCTGTATAGCAATTTTCCAAATAATGGAGTTAATATCTTAATATATAAAGAACTCATACAAATTAATATGGAAAAGACCAAAACTATAAGAGAAAAAGTGGCAAAGAAAAAGAATACGCCATTCATGGAAGGTACAAAAATGACCAGCAGACATTTGTCAGTATGCTAAATCACTAGTTACCAGAAAAAAGCAGCAAATTTAAATAACTTCTCAACTACTAGAAGACAAGTATTAAAAATACTGATACCCTCATATGCCGTTAGCAGGAGTGTAAGTTCATACCAAATTTCTAAAGACTAAGTTTGGAAATGTCTATCAAATCTTGAAATGTTTATATCCTTTGACTTAGTATTTACTTCCAGTAATTTATCCTGAAGAGAAAAATGGCACAAATGCACAGATATATATATTTTGTATAAGGCTGTTCATTATAATATTGTTTATAGTTCTGGAAGTTGGAAATAACCTAAATGTTTATAAATATATAAGTGGTTAAATAAATTACAATGGCATGGCATATGAGAATACAAAGTTATAATGAAGATCCATGGTCATTGCTATTAATCTCATTGCAAAACAGAAATTATATATATATAGTCATATATATCATATATAAGCTAATTTATGTAAAACATTAAACAGTGTGTTTTGACAGAAATGACCTTAAGACATTAAAATGCTAATAGCAGTTTCTTTTGGAGTATGTAGAAGGAACCCCATATTCAATGTATACATTGACTGTAAGCCTAATTCCAGAAACATTAAAAACAGAAAGAAATAAGGCATATCTATATTTCTTCATATTAGGAACATGTTAGAAAAACTAGGAAGGATGTTCACCTAAACACTGATATTGTTTTTATCTGATTTACAGCATTTCACATGAGCTTTACGTACTTCATTAAAATTTTCTCTAGCTTTAAATTTTATTTTATAGTGAGTATCATTTTAAGAAGCAAAAAAAAAATCAATAAGGACATTTTGAGTTAAAAAATAATGTATGACACTTCTAGGCACACTACTTCTCTGGCCAGTTTAAAATTTTGCCTTATAATTCTAAGTCAAAAAATATTGGCACATGAGTATTTGTTCTAGAAAATGTGAGGTCATTCTGGTCTTGACTGTAGTCTCCCAGGATTCTAGGTCTGAGCTTGAGTTGCTGCCAGGTGCTCTGTGTGCTCAGGGCACTGCCACCAAACTCTCTGACTTCCTGGTTGGTAACCTCTCCCAGCAGACACCGCCCTGGCATCCTGAGGCCTGGCTACTGGAAGGCCCTGGAAGGGGAGTGTTCTTGCCATGCTGGGCAGTGTCCTCCCTAGCTGGGCAGCATGGCCTGGGCTGCCGGCCTTTTGTTTCAGCCATGGGACGAATCAGGAAGCAACCCCAGCATATAGGCCTGCAGTGAGTCAGGAGGAAGAGGACCTGGGACAGCAGGAGTAGCCACCTGGCAGGTGGTCCGAGAGCCAAGCTGGGCCTGAGAACAGCAGGGTATGTGCAGCTCTCTCTTGAACAGGCCTCACAGGAATTAAAGTCCCAAGTGTTTATACTCTCAATTACTTCAGCCTTCAGACGCTTTTCATTTCCCCACAAACCACAGATGTGCCATGCTCTCACGACATCCAGTCTAAGAGAAATGTTTATTGGGGAAGAGTCAGCCATATTGCCTTCATCTCTTTATGAAGGGAAAAGGGGTTAAATGAAACCCCTTTAGGTCAGAGGCATTATATCTGGCCTGTTTCTGCAGGCCAGATTATATCTGGCCTGGTTCTGCAGCCAGGACTGATGTCCTCAAATAGCCTCATTCTGATCTAAAAATCAGAAAATTAAAAACCAGATGCAGCTGATTTGGGGGGGGGGGGGTGGGAGGAGGGGCATGGGACAGAGAAAAATCTTTTTTTAAAAAAAACTTTTTAATAGACTTTATTTTTAGAGCAGTTTTAGGTTCACAGCAGAAGTGGGCAGAAGATACCGAGGTTTCCCATTATCCCCTGCCCCCTCACACGTATAGCTTCTGCATTACCAACATCCCCACCAGAGTGGTACATTGGTTTCAATTGATGAATCTACATTGACATATCATTATCAGTCAAAGTCCATAGTTTACACTAGGGTTCACACTTGGTGTTGTATATCCTGTGGGTTTGGTCAAACGTATAATGACACACATCCACCATTACAGAACCATACAGAATAGTTTCACTGCCCTAAACTTCCTCTGTGCTCCACCTATTCATCCCTCCCTGCCCCCAGCCCCTGAGTAACACTGATAGAAAAATCTCTTTTTCTTTTAGAATTTGAGTTCTACGGAGACTACACAGCACACTGGAGTTAGTAAAGAGATTGGACCCATCAGTGGAACCTTGAGCAAGTAACTGAACCTTAGTTTTCTCATCTATAAAATGGAAATAATAATCTGTCTTTTCCATTTCAAAAGACTGGGAGGAGAATAACATGAAATTATGCATGCATAAGTGCTCTGTAAACTGACAGATACTATCATTTCATCACTGGTACTTGAAGAGGAAGTACAGATAACGTACTTGCCAGCAGCTGGGTATGCTGTAGGAACTTAGTGAATGTTTGTTGAACTGCCTGGAGAAAAAGAGAACCAGTATCTATGGTAAAATAAAGCAGAGAAGAGATCCAGTATGAGGATGCATGACAAGGTGATCTATTTCAGAGTTTTTAAAAAATACAAGCTGGGAAAAAGCAGAGGGCATGAGAAATCTCATCTCTCACATGTTATTTTATAAGCACAAGACAATCATCCCCAGGAAAATGAATATATGTTGAAGAAATTGTATCTGTAAATTATCAGTCATGCACAGACTGCCAATGAAATGTTCTTGGTCACCTAGTTCAACTGCCTTCTGTTTTTCCCCAAGTAGAAAAAGAATACAAATCCAAGTGAATACAACAAAAAGTGACAATGTCAATTATAGCAAAGGTTGGAATTCAAAGTTAAGCTTCCCACAAAATATCCAGCTTGGCCTCTTAACTACAGAGAATCTTAGGCAATATATTAAAATGATTACATTAAACTCAATGCAAAAAAAAAGTCAAGACCCATGACACTAAAATCATATCCTAATAGTTCACTGGTGTCCAAACTACAGAAACCCTTTATTTAGTTTCTATCATCAAAAGGGAAGGGAAATTTTCCGATAATGGATATTTATCCCTTTGGGTACCAAAAAGCTTTTTTTTTTTTTTTAACTGTTCTGGATATAAATCTTATAAATTATTTTTCATATCTCCTTGTCTTCTTAAAGAGTCTACTTTAATGTTAATCTGGCCTTTTTATTTTAAAGGTATCAATATAAACATATATCACCATCCTTTGCTATTTATAGCTATGCCCTAGGTATCAGGTATCTGTCCCTGATCAACCAGTGACCCTAGACTGTAGTTTAATTCTTCTGCCTCCTAGCTCCCCAGCAGCTGTCACCTGACAATATTCATCAGTATCATTCCCACCCGTTGCCTCATTTTACACTTAGTCCATGTTGGTGGCTGCAAATGGTTCCCAATAGAGGACAAGTGCATGGGGGTTATGAGAGGCCCCAGCTGCTCTGAAAGGCTGGGGTTGCTTCAAATACAATGTCCAGTTAAGTGGGGTCCTTCCACATAAACTCAATGTCAGACACAATTGTTCTTACCTCCACAAATGTAGAAAGCATCTCTTTCTCTCACTCCAATTACAGTTCCCAAGATATCTACCTGTTTTATTGGATGCCCACTGTAAAAAAATACACCTGAAATTAAAGGGAAAAAAAGGCAAAGTCCATATAACGTATGATGACATTTTCTGCTTCAGTAAATGTTAACTGTGCCAAAAATCAGTGGCATGCTGCTTGCTAAAATTTCAGACTTAAGAATCAGCTCTTGACAAATGCCAAACCCCAAGAAATTCAGATGTCTTTTCCTCAAGGGTTATAAGTAGAAAGTGTGGTTTTAAAGAAGCTTGTACTAGCACAGAAAAGAGAAAACCAATATTGTCCAACTAGATGTGGTTAATCTTCTTTCCACTTGTGAGAATGAAATGCACCTGCCTGTAGAACTCTCCTAAGGGCCTAAAAACAGCCGCAGTATTATGAGACACAACACAGTACTGTATTTTGAGGGACTGTAAAAGGAAAGAGAGGAAACCACGAGAAAAGGCTTCTCTGGCTTTTCTAGGAAACCAGTCATCATTTCTACGAATTAGCAGTAGCACTTTTTTTTTTTTAAGAAAAAGAGAAGATGATTAGGTTACAAAACACTACCCTTTGGGGCCAGTAGATTACGACTCAAAAACTTCTCTTTTTAAAATTCTATTTTCAAAGCCTAGGCAACAGATGCCAGCAGGCAGGTTCCCGCCAGAGGAGAAGCGTGAGAGGAAGAACCCTACCCACCGACTCCCGGAGGCCTTTTTTGGACTCCGTGACGGAGATGGAACAGAGGGACTCCTGGCAGCGGTGAGCCCTCAATTCCCATCCGAGACCCCAGCGCTGTCCCGGCTCCCGTGGGGCCCCCAACATCCTTACCTGAACTGCCTCTTTGGGCTTAAGCTACTTGCGTTGTGTTCCTGTCACCTGCAGCTAAAGAGTCTGGACTAAAATCCTCTCCAGCCATTTTTTTTCTCCCTACGATGACCGAATTCTTTACTTTCAGAAAGAGGCTATAAACTTTTAAATGGCGACTTCCTTTTCAAATAAATACATGAATTGCAAACAAAGACTCAGTCATGGGCTTCCCTGGTGACGCAGTGGTTGGGAGTCCGCCTGCCGATGCAGGGGACACGGGTTCGTGCCCTGGTCCAGGAAGATCCCACGTGCCGCGGAGCAGCTGGGCCCGTGAGCCATGGCCACTGAGCCTGCGCGTCCGGAGCCTGTGCTCCGCAACGGGAGGGGCCACAACAGTGAGAGGCCCGCGTACCGCAAAAAAAAAAAAAAAAAAGAATCAGTCATCACTTCAGGTATTTGGCCACCCTCACCCTCTCTGGTCCTCGCCAAGTCTGGTCAGAGTCTGTCTTCTCCACATCCACGGGGGGAGGGGACCCCGCAGCCTGAACGCTGAAGCCCTTCAGAACCCCCAGAATGGCCTCCACTGATGGTTCTCTTGTTTCCCATGTGGGTAAAGGGGCTGGGGACCAATCGCCCGAGTCCCCAGGGGATGGACAAGGAGCTTCTGAGCCTCAGTTAGCCAGAGATTCCAGGGGAGTGAGACGTGGTTTGAAGATGTCAAATTCACCCAGGCCCTCCCCCTAGCAGAGGCAAACTTCTAAAGATGACTTAGTGGACTGGAGACCGTGCAGAGGGCAACCTTGGGGGCCAAGAGCTGAAACGGCACAGCCACATGAGGGAAGGAGCCTGGGTCCCTGTGTCATCTCCGGAGCAGAATCGCTTCCCTCCAGGAACACTTGGACTGAATAGGGTCAAACTGGTTCCACAGAAGATCCATGAAATCTTAAGAGCAGGACAGTTCTGACTGACTTCTCCTGAGTTCTTACCATTGAAACCCTGTGATGACCTGTGGGGAGACCCTCAGTCCTCCAGCCCTGCCTGCCTGCACTGATCAGACACAAAGGAGAGAGGGCACCTTCAGGGGAGGGTGGCCCCCATAGGACCTTTGCTGGCAGACTCGGGCTTACTGCAGCAGAAGGGAAGTTTAAATGGGGAGAATGAGCCTACCCCAGGGTCAGGGGCATGGCATCCTCTGCTGAAGTGTGCCCCACCATCATGCCCTGACACGCTTGTGTGCAGAGACGGGCTATGGTATGGCCCTGCTTTGGTCCAGCTTTGCTGTAGGGCTGGGGCGGGGGGATGAGGGTGGCCTGAGCTCCAGACTGGTCTCTGGCTGCAGTCAGCCCTTTCTGCTTCCCCAAATGCGCTGGACTTTCTATCTGTGCGCTGAGCAGAGCCAAGTTAGAGAGAGCTCTTTCCTAGAACCTGAGTGGCCTCTGTCTCCCCCAGCCTAACTGATGGTCTGTGCTGGTTGCCGGCCATTAGAGACAGTGTGCTCCTGGTACCATCAGACGCGGTACACCCCACAGGGCTCTGCGTGGCTGGTGTGGCTCCCAGGACACCGGCAGCGGGAGGCCCTGTGGACCCATGGAGGGCCTGCTGCCTGCCCCTGAAGAGTCTTTCCAGCTGGTCCAGAAGCCACTGTGGGGTGCTCTACTGGTGATGTTGAAAGCTTGAGACAAGCCCCAGGATTCTTTGGGTCTTCCTGGGACACCCTGGTATGTGCCGCTGTGGTGGTTTTTATAATGAAGAGCCCACACGCTTTAAGAAGGGGAAAAGAGCCAGCCAAAAGGTGTTCTGCCTTGGCTGAAGTATACAGAAAAGGCAAGTATACAGAGAAGACTGGACTGACGACACAAGCCAACAAAGTCGTCAAGTCACCTGTGGTAGACGCCAGTCCTCCAACATTACCAACTCTGCACTGGGCAACACTTGAAAAAACCTGAACAGGCCTCCACTGGAGGACACAGTAGACTTTCTTGAAAAAAGACAGAAAAGGGAGCCCCCTAAACTTTTTTTTTTAATTTTTAAATTTATTTTTGTCTGCATTGGGTCTTCACTGCTGCGTGAGGGCTTTCTCTAGCTGCGGCAAGTGGGAGCCTCTCCTTGTTGCGGTGTGCAGGCTTCTCATTGCGGTGGCTTCCCTTGCTGTGAAGCATGGGCTCTAGGCACACAGGCTTCAGTAGTTGTGGCACGTGGGCTCAGTAGTTGTGGCTCACGGGCTCCAGAGCACAGGCTCAGTAGTTGTGGCGCACGGGCTTAGCTGCTCCGTGGCATGTGGGATCCTCCCGGACCAGGGCTCGAACCTGTGTCCCTTGCATTGGCAGGCAGATTCTTAACCACTGCGCCACCAAGGAAGCCCCTAAACTTTCATCTCATAGACTGACAATGCTCGTCTTCAAGGAGAGAGTCGCTCAAAGATGCAAAAAAACAAGGAAAAACATCATAAAAGCAACACAAAAAGAACAATGGAGGACAAGTTAGCAGAAAATACCAGATGGTTTGAATAAAATCACAAAGAGAAAATTGATTGAGGAGGATATAAACTGCTTGGAAACAGAGAAGAAAGTTGCCCCAGTGTATAGAAACTTGAACTATACACGTCAGAAGCACAACCTGAACAAGAAGAAGGAGGACATGGATGGGACCTCCCTGGTGGTCCACTGATTAAGCCTCCACGCTTCCAATGCAGGGGGTGCAGGTTTGATCCCTGGTCAGGGAACTGAGATCCCACATGCTGCACAGTGTGGCCAAAAAATAAAAAAAACAAAAATAAAAAAGGAGGACATGGAAAAAGCAATGGAGAGAACCACTTCCTTCACACTAGAATCTCCTCTATGGGAAGAGAACTTGAGAAAGCTGGATGGCAGCTCTATCGACTGAGAGAAAGCTTGATGAGCTAAGAAAAGAAAATAACAACAGATACTGGCTAATGCTGAGTTTAACTTGCAGCCTTTCCCAAGTGGTCCTTTCACTCCTGCTGCCTTTGTTCTACATGCAGCCTACAGAGCTCCAACCATATCAGGGGATCCATCCCCTGGATCATCAGGTCCCCAGGAAGGAGGAGGGTCACTCTGGAAGGGCTCAGGGACTCAGGGTCACAGGTACCTTTGATTCAACTTTCACAGCAGTGACAGCCACACCCATAGCAAGACATCTACCTTTTTTCTCTTTTTTAAAAGTACTTTTGGGACTTTCCTGGTGGCAAGGTTGTTAAGAATCCGCCTGCCAGTGCAGGGGACACGGGGGACACATCCCTAACCAAACCACCACAGTCAAACTTCACGATATTCTATTAGTTTAACTCTAAATTCACAGGTTAATTTCGGGGAGTTGACATTCTACAACCACTTTGCAAGGCAATTCAGACGCTAACCAGCCAGGGTAAGGTTGAATTTCACAGGTTAAGGACACTGTCTCCCACAAGAGACTCTCACTTCAAGCATCAGCCCCAAGTTTGAGGGTCCTCGGGCCATGCACACTTCTGAGCAACTGGCTACCAACACCCTCCACAACAACCTCAGGTTTGATACTTTAATAGAATGACACACAGGACTCAGGAAGGTGCTATACTTAAGATTACAGTTTTATAATGAAGGGGACAAACCAGGACTAGCCAAATGAAAAGATGCATAGGACAAGGTCTAGGAGAGTCTAAGCATAAAGCTGCCATGTCCTCAGGACACATCACCCTGACACATCAAGTATGATTACCAAGCAGGAAAGCTCACCGAAGCCTCAATGTCCAGAGTTTTAATTAGGGTTTCATTACATAGGCAAGATTGACTGAATCACTGCCCACTTGACAACTCAATCTCCAGTCCCCCTCCCCTCCTGCGGGGTTGGGTTGATGTCCCCTGGCTCAAAGCCAACCCTCTAATCACATGGTTGGTTTTTCAGGCCTGAAAGGCCCCCACCCTGAAACTACCTAGCGGCCCAGCATGAGGCACCTCATCAGCATAAACTCAGATGTGGTTCAAGGGGTCCACCATGAATAACAAAAACACTCCTATCATTCCAGAAATCCAAACATCTTCCAGGAACCTCGAACACAGGCCAGCCAAATTCTTCATTACACATTTGTTTCTTTTTGTGTGTGTAAGATATTCTTTGCTGTTTAAACATTTCTAAATTTTATGCAGTCAAAATAAAAGGTTTACTTTTTTTTTATGACAACCAAACCAAACACAACAACAAAACAATACAAAAATAAAAACCTAAACTAGTAGCATTTCCCACCCCTCAGAACCCTAGAGTATAGTCTAAAGAAGATCCCTCTATGAAATTATGGTTAATGTCTTCTTCAACCATGAGGTTTTGAAACCAAGCAGGGCCCTCCTGGATACAAAAGCATTTCCGTGTCCCTCATTTCTTTTTTTTTTTTGCGGTACACGGGCCTGTCACTGCTGTGGTCTCTCCCGTTGTGGAGCACAGGCTCCGGACGCGCAGGCTCAGCAGCCATAGCTCACGGGCCCAGCCGCTCCGCGGCATGTGGGATCTTCCAGGACCGGGGCATGAACCCATGTCCCCTGCATCGGCAGGCGGACTCCCAACCACTGCGCCACCAGGGAAGCCCCCATCGTTTCTTTTTTGTAGGAAAAAGGCTTCAGGATCCTAGACCTCCCTGAGTTCCAAAGGGCAGGTTCAAGTAGTTACTAATTAGGGGAGTGAGGGAATGCAGAAGCAAAGAAAAAGCCGTCAAGAAACAATAGTGCAGCAATCAAACAGAGTTCTAGTTCCCCCTCAAGGGATATACCTAATAGTCTGATATACATCTTTGAGTTGTTCTGCAGGAACTAAGACCCTCACCCAGGTGGAGTATGGTAACTACAAGCTGACACCCCAGATTGGTCAGAACCAGAAGGTTGATGATTGAAATTCCTGGAATACCACACTGCTACCTCACCACCAACCAATCAGAAGAAGGTCATAAACCCTGTAGCCCTCACCCCAAATGTTGCTTTTAAAAACTCTACTCTGAGGGGGGACTTCCCTGGTGTCGCAGTGGTTAAGAAGCCGCCTGCCAATGCAGGGGACGTGGGTTCGAGCCCTGGTCCAGGAAGATCCCACATGCCGCGGAGCAACTAAGCCTGTGTGCCACAACTACTGAGCCCACGTGCCACAACTACTGAAGCCCGTGTGCCTAGAGCCCATGTTCTGCAACAAGAGAAGCCACCACAATGAGGAGCCTGTGCAACGCAACGAAGAGTAGCTCCCGCTCGCCACAACTAGAGAAAGCCCACACACAGCAATGAAGACCCAACACAACCATAAATACATACATACATACATAAATAAACTCTTCCCTGAAAATCATGAGGGAGTTTGGGTTTTTTGAGCCTGAGCTGCCTGTTCTCCTTGCTTGGCCCTTGCAATAAACCTCTCTCTGCTCCAAACTCCAACGTTTTGGTTTGTTTGGACTCACTGTGTGTCAGGCACACAAACTGGGGTTTGACAACAGTTTCATTTTAAAAACTACATCTGAAACATTACCACCAGCGACATAACAAAGATCACTGGGAGAAGTTTTCCTTGGTTTGTTGTTAATACATTATACAGTTCTTCACCCACAGGAAGAGTTAAGCTCCTATAGCATCCCTGATACTTCCTTGAGTACCTACAGAAGATCTTTACGCAAGCCCGGCATTTGGTGTGAATTAATTTCTTCCTGAGGAGATGAGCTATGAAGACTACCAGACTGTTCTGGAAAACAGACAACAGTGGGGGAGGATGGCTGCCTTCCAAGGAAAAAACCAGATCATTTCTAACAATACTTAGAAAATGAAGGTGTGGTGAAAAATCTGTACAAAAGGCTTTAGTATAAGGTCATCCAAATATATCTGTACATAGAACGGGAAACACACAAAATGTGGTCTCATTAAAACTGCATGCTTGAGATTCTGAACTACTTCTGACTCATAGCTTTCTATTCATTCAAAATAGCAAAGAGAGTTTAACCAAACTTCTCATATAGCACAGTAAACATGTGAAGATACATCCACAACTATGTAAATTACTTAAATTTACCCTAAACTATATTTGCTATATTTGGGGGTATGAAGATCCTATTTGTAGTGACCACCACTCTAATTTAAAAAAATGATTTCTTTAACTTTACATTTATAATGCTTTGTTGCTCCAATTACTACTACTTGAGAGCCTACCAGAGGCCACGCACTGTTTAGGTGCTGGGATTACATAGATGAACAAGGCACATGATGTCCTCCCTCTCAAGGAGTTTATTTTATTTTGATTCTCATCTATTCAAAATAAAACCAAACCCCACAAGAAAATCAGGCACGGTTAATCCTCATTTTACAATGAAGACACCTAAACTTTACAGGTGAGTCACATGCCCAGGCCAGGTAAGTGGTGAAGTTAGGAAAGGGAGCAAGGCCTGAGCTTTCCACCACAAGCAGGTCCAGAGAAAAACTGAGTATTTTTAAATATGAAAGACCTCAAACCCAGGTAAAAAACATTCTTCAGTACCAAGTTACTCCCCCAAGCATCTATTTAAAAAATAAAAAAGAGACTGCTTTTACTTGCACAGAAATGAACTTGTTTGAGGATCCAGGTTATGTCAATTTCAAAGCCTGCAGCTGGAAAGGCTCTGCTAAGCCCCTAAGCCCCAGATTTCTGTAGCTTTGGGGAAGGGTGGGTGGGGTGCAGATGCAGCACAGAGCAGCACACCAGGCCGACCAGCCACATACCTGGCACCTGGTGGGACTCCTTCAAGTCCAGGATATCCCTGATGTAGAGTTTGGCGAAGGCTAGAAACACAGGATCCAAACCCCACGAGAGGGAAGGAGTTTCCTCTTCACACCGGCTGGATTCAGACTGCATCAGGAAGCTGGGCTGTGGCTTCCAGCCAACCCTGAGAAGCTCTGCATCTAGAGCCGAAGAGCTAAATGGGAAACAAAAATCAGGACGTAAAGCTGTTAAAGTGGATGAAATCCGCACGGCCCCTAAGCTGTTCCCAGACGAGCATCCCGAACTCTGGAAGGGGTAAATCCAGGGGTCCGGGGCCTGTCAAACTGCACCCCAGGGGCCTCCTAGAGCCGGTGGCCTCCTAGCGCCAGAAGGGCCAGGCCTGCGCGCTCGGGGGACCTGTAAAGAGGTGCTTCTCGAGTGAGGACCCGTGAGTTCCTTATGCCTCTTCCCCAGGAAACTCCTCTGCCCCATGGGAGTGTTTCTCCTTCTCCAAAAGTTCCCATTTCTAAACGGTTAAACACCGACTTTTCACTCTGGGGACAGATGGCCATATATGCGTACCCTGAAACCGCTTTAATGGGTGGAGTCCAGAGAGGAATGGGCGTCCTCGTGGCCACACAACAGAGGGGCAGAGTGGGTGGGTCTGTCCGTAGCCCTGCCGCTGCACCTTCCGGTGTTCAGGATGACACTGAGAACGGGTGTAAGAGGAAACGAAAAACAGATCAGCCGTAGCCCCTCCCGCCGGGCCCGCGCCCGCGCCGTCGGCCCGCAAGTCCCTGGAGCGCGCAGGCCCGGCCCTTCCGGCGCTAGCAGGCCACTGGCGCCCACGGCCTGGAGGCGCCGCCGCCGGCCCCGCCCGGAGCAGGAGCGCTAGGCCGAGGTCACCTCTGGCGCTCCCAGCGGGGGGTGGGGGTAGGGCCTGACACCATCCCTCGCGCCAGACCAGCCACTGTGTCCCCGCCCCGGCCTTTCCTTCGCGCCGCCCGCGGCCCCGCCCCATCCCCACGAGGCCACGCCCCACTCCGCCCACGGCCACGCCCCATTTTGCGTCTCGCGGATGCTTCGCCGGATGCTCTCTTCCAGGTGGTGGCGGGGTTGGCAGGGCTACGCGGGGCCCGTTTGACTCTAGCAGCGCTTTCCCTGAGCCTCCGCGGGAGCGCAGAGCCCAAATCACCGAGGCCTGGGAGCTGGCCCTGAAACTCCTGCTGCCCAAACCCCGCCTTCCAAGTCCCCCTTTCATCCCGACCCCACTAGTCGTGGGTCCCTGAGCCATGACCTCCGAGAGGTTGGGACTGGTTCGGACAACTTTTTTTTTTTTCCGTCTCTGATATTGTAAATGAACACATAAACAAAGCAATACAAAAGCAGGATTACATTGTGGCGTATTTAAAATGTTTATTTACACTTGATAAATGATTTATTAACACACGCAATCTCTGGTACTGTACAGTCTCACTGTAGATAATGTCAGGATCTAAATTTGAGCCCTTGAGGGAATGCGAGGCCTTTGCTCTGCCCAAGACTAGCCTTCTTTGCAGGATCATGACAAAGTTTGTCTCCCTCTTACAATGTCTATACTACGGAATGTTGTACATTTAAGAATTTTGAAAACTGGCGTTCTGGTAAATGATGGCCACCTTGATGGTGCCTGTCCCCAGTAGTCCTAATTTAAAGTGAGAAGAGATAGCCATGTTGCATTCTGATAAATAAATAAGCCACATCATGACATTACTTGAGATGGCAGGAGTTCTTCCTAATTTACTCCTCTAAAATGTCAGGAGTACAGGTCATGTTGGCAGGCCATTCCCAGGGGAGGTAAGTGGTGGCCAAAGAGATAATTGCTAAACTATTAAGCAGAGAAGGAACTTCAAGCAGCTGGAACAGAAAATGTATGTCATTAGAACGACGGCATTTAATTTAATTACATCCCTGGCCACTGAAGAAGCTAACAAACAGAATCCTTGGTAAAGCATTGCCCAGACTCTACTGCGATGAACAGTTGGATCTGTCAAGTTTAAGATTTAATTAAGAGAAGACACCTTTCTAATAGGGGGAGGTTCTCTTCAAGGAAGGACACCCAGTATGACACCCAGTAGGACGGGTGCTTCCAGCTGACTTGTAAGATGGGGAAAGACAGGTTGGGCGACATTTTTTGAATGTACACATCTGCTCTAGGGTGGAACTCAATAAGAAAATCACTACTGGGTCTGTGCAGAGCCCGAGAAGTTTTCAGCGATGACTCTTATGACTCTCAAGGATAGAGTGCTGGAAACAACGGCCCTTGGGGACTCCAAGCTTACTGCTGGCCTTGGGGAGGGTCACACCCAGTTGGGGTGACCAGAGCAGACTGCCCCTGAGGTCATCATTTACAGTGAAGGAAGGACTCCTTGGAGTCTAGGGATGCTCCTTTTGATCTGAGCTCAAAATGTGGAGTAGGGTGTGGAATGGAATTTTCTAGACTGCTGAAGCATCTAGAGGAGTTTGGGAGGATCCTCTTCCCTGTCATCTCCATCAGGATAGATTCCAGTTTCCTCAGGCCACTGCCTAGATGTGCAAAGGGACTGGACGGCTTTTCAGCTGGGGATTCCACAACACTGCAAAGCTGATATTTCAAAACCCAACAGTCAACACAATGCTAGGAACTTTTCTTGTGGCTTCTCAATGTGAAATAACTTGGTTTTGCAAGCATGTTTGACAGACTAGACAATCCTTTCTAGAAAGTTAAGACTTTAGGAAATTCTTCTGGAAAATGAGGTGTTGAACTGCGTGTCTTCTACCTCAAAACGCAAACTGTCTTGCCTTAACCATTTTCGGCATTTTAGAATGTCTTTCGACAGGTAGAATAGAGTTTGTCCACTTGCAAGCTGAGTTAGATTCGAAGTTTAAATGAGTGGATGAGTAGTTTGAAGTTTATAATAAAGATAACTTATCAACATTCTTATTATGTTAATGTTATAACCCTGGGGGGCCATTTTCAGCCGCTCAGCATACTTTGAGCACTCTCTGTATGCTATGGGGGAGCACTAAGAATTTTTATTTCACTGGAGCAAAAAGAGGAATATATTAAATAACAAAGCAAGAGGCTAAATTGCATGGCCTGAATAATAACTATGTGGATTACAGGAGGTAAATTGGGAGTGAAGAGAAGGGGGCTCATCAAGTAAGATAATATATGTAACCACTGGAACAAGGTAAGCACTCAATACATATAAGCTATTATCATCATTCACTATGGAGTGGGGATTTAAGCTGGAGTTTGAAACTATGGAGGAACTATTCATTCATTCATTCGTTCATTCATGAAACGTATTTGTCAAGCACTTGTCAAGCACTGTACTGGACACTGCGGGGTAAAGAGGAGATAAGATAGATCAAGTACAGCCCTCATGGAGCTTCCATCCTGTTGGGGGAAAGAGGAAAGACAGCAGACAAATAAATGAATAAAATAAGTACAGATTGTTCTTAGTGCTTTGAAGGAATTAAAAGTATATTATGATCACTCATAATGGGGTGGGGGATCTACTTTATACAGATCTACTTTGATCGGATGAGATGAGACCGGAAGATGGGAAGGAGCCAGCCACGAAAAGTGCTAAGGAAAGAACATTCCAGGCAGTGGTCAGAGTAAGCGTGAATATCTGCAGGCAAGAAAATATTTCCCTATTGGAGGAACAGAAGAGAGCAAGGCGAGAGTGGTTGCATTCGTAATTGGAGGCATAAGCAGAAGGCAGGTCCCAGAGGACCTCGTAGGCCATGACAGGTTGGAATTTTATTCTCAGTCTCCCTATAAGTAAAGAGAGGGATAGTATTGCGATGGGGTGAGAGCAGGGCAAAGGCGCAGGATGAGCAAGGCATGTCTGTGGGCAAAAGCCAACACAGCAGCCTGGCTGGGGAGGGCAGCTGCAGCAGAAGCAGGCTGGAGACCAAGGTTTTAGCTAGATTCTGAATGGCTTGAATTAATTTTTATTTTTATTCCCTGTAAGCAATAGGGTGTTGTTGATTATTGATCAGAGGAATGATTTAATGAATTTAAAAAATTTCAGGGAGGGCTTCCCTGGCGGCGCAGTAGTTGAGAGTCCGCCTGTCGATGCAGGGGACACGGGTTCGTGCCCCGGTCCGGGAAGATCCCACATGCCGCGGAGCGGCTGGGCCCGTGAGCCATGGCTGCTGAGCCTGCGCGTCCGGAGCCTGTGCTCCGCAGCAGGAGAGGCCACGACAGTGAGAGGCCCACGTACCGCAAAAAAAAAAAAAAAAAAAAAAAAATTTCAGGGATACCTGCCGCATGTAAATACTATGGTAGGGAATCCAAAAATATGTAAGATGACTTCTCTACCCAATTTACTGTATCTATTCTAAAAATTGCGTCTAGGGATATTCACCAAATGACGGTGAAAAGACTGTTGTAAGAAAATACTGCTGCGTCTATTGCAGGGGCCTCACCTGTACCACTTCTCCTGCCTCCTCAGCGGTGTTGCTCAGTCCCCTGCCATGTCACCTGCTCCCACTCTCTGGCTTCCCCTGGGCATATCCGCAGGCTTTCCCCTCTTTTTAAATGTCATTCAGCTTTAAGAAAACAGCATCTCTGAAAACCCCAGCCCTTGAACTACTGTTCTCTCCCTCTCTTGCTCTCTGTTCAAAGTTAAATTTCTTGGAAGAGTTATATGCATTCCTCATCCACACTTCCTCATCTCTAATTCGATCTATCATCATTTGGCTCACCCTAACTTAACTTTCAACTATCTCTACCCCAGTCCACCACTCCACTGAAACTTCTCTCCTAAAGTTAACAATTACATTCAAATTCTCAAATACAACGGTACTTTCCTTTCCTTATCATGTTTCATCTTTTTTTCTGATTTTCTAGCTTTAGATGTTGATCTGATCATATTCTCTTCCTACCCACCTTGGTTTCCTGTTATCCTTTTGGGTTTCCCTTCTAACTTTCCCTTTCTTCCTTTGAAGTGTCCTCTTCCTCTGTTGATCTCTTACATATTGATGTTCCCCAAAGTTCAATCTCCTGCCCACTTCCTCCTCATCCCATGTACTGTTACTGAGTAGCCTAATCCAAACCTATGGCTTCAACTGAACCAATATTCCAGGGACTCTCCCCTCTTCACATTTAGCCCAGAATTTTCTCCTGAGCTCCACATCTGAAGTTCCAGCTGGACACTCCTGGGTACTGCAAACTAAACCTCTTCCTCCATAGTTCTGTCCCTCTCTTCCCTATCTCCTGAACATCACCACCACCCACCAAGTCAGAAAACTGGAATGTTTCACGGATATCTCCCTCTCTCTCACCCTTAGATGCAATTAATCACAAAGATCTGTCAACTCTGCTTCCTAAATATGTTTTCTTAATTTAGTCCCTCCTCCCTGCTCCCATTTGCCATAGTCCAGACTTTCATCATTTATTGCCTGGATCACTGCCATCACCTTCCAACCAGTCCTTCTGCCTCTAGTTGGGCCTCCCTCCAATTTATCATCTATGTTACTGCCAGGATGATCCTTATAAAATGTAATTTAGACAATGTTACTCCCTTGTCTAAAATCTTTCAATGACTACATGTAGTCTGCAAAGTAAAGTTCAAGTTTCCTTATATTTCATAACAGGTTCCTCATGGCCTGGCCGCAACCCAACTCTGTGGGCTCTTCTCCCACCAACCCCTCATAGCTATCCTACTCTCTAGGTCAGCATCCCCAATGCTGTTCTGAGCTGTACTTCCTCAAGATATTAATAAAAGTCTGGGCAAGTGAGTTTGAGAAAGGATGAAAACACATTTCTACACAGTAATATGCATTGAGAATGTCCAAGAAATGAACAGAGTGGGTCAAGTTTGAGCACCAAACTCTATTAACATCTCAAGGAATTCAATTTGGGAAATGCTACTGAAGGCATCAGAGTTTCTGGAATATGCCATACTCTCTTTCGTTTCTCCCCACTCTACCTGGGTTGTCATTCACTTATTAATCAATTAATTTTTAAAAACGAACTGTATGTCCTAAAGAGTGCAATACACTGGGAATACAAATGGCAAAAAGGCTCTAAGTAAGCTAAATAAGTAAACCCATGATTACAACACGTCACGATAAATGCTATGTAACTTGGCAGAATAAGGTGAGGGACCTGACAGAGTTGGTGGGATCAGGAAACAGTAACCCTGCCTCCCCTTTTTTCACCTGGGTTATTTCTGAGATAGGTGTCAGTTTTCATTTGGTGTATTTTGAGTCCTAGTTGTTAAGTGCACGTATATTTATAATTGTTAAATTTTCCTGATGTATTGACTCTTATCTTTATGAAATGTCCCTCTTAGTCTCTAGTAATATTTCTTGTCTTAAAGTCTGTTTTGTCTAATATTAATATAACCACTTCAGTTCTCTAATGGTTACTGTTTGAATGGAATATCTTTTTCCATCCTTTCACTTTCAATCTACTTACGTCTTTGAATCTAAGATGTGTCTCTTGTAGACAGCATATAGCTGGATCTTGCCTTTTTATCCAGTCTGACAATCTCTGCATTTTGATTGAGGTGTTTAGACTCTTCACATTTAATGTAATTATTGATATGGTTGGACTTATATTTGCCATTTATCTATTTGTTTTCTATAGCTCAATTCTCTTTTTCATTCTTCTTCTCTGCCTTGACTGTCTTCTTTTGTGTTAAATATTTTCAGTGTAACATTTAAATTATTCTGTTAATTTTAAAAATAATTTAGTTTTTTTAGGGATTATAATCTAAGGATTACAATATGCAACTTAATTTATCACAATTTACTTCAGATTAATACTAATTTAATTCTAGAAAAATATAGAAACTTTGCTTCAATATCTCTCTATTCCCTTCTGTCTTTTTGTGCTATTATTGTCATATATGTTACATCTATATATGCTATAAAACCAACGATACAATGTTGTAATTATTGCTTTAAATAATTGTATGTATTTAAAGAAGTTAAGACATGAGAAATAGATAACTGCAGTCTTTTATATTAGCCCATATAATTATCATCTCTGGTAATCTTCATTTCTCCCTGTAGGTATGGGCACTCCAAATTGAATGAGCCCCTTCAACTGTGGCAGAGGTATTGTTGGTACTGACAGCCTGCTCTGCCCTGACAGAACATCTACATTGGCCAACCTGGGGTGGGGGCAGGGAGGAGAATGGGAGGGGCCAGAATGCCACAGACTCCCACTGTTCTTACCTGAAGTTCAAGCATGAGCACTTTTCAGATTGTTGTGTGTCTTTGATCTATTCTCAGAAGGCTGAAATGGTTATTTTGGTCTTTTTTTTTTAAGGCCTGCAACATGCGGGATCTTAGTTCCCTGACCAGGGATTGAACCTGTGCCCCCTGCATTGGGAACGCAGAATCTTAACCACTGGACCGCCAGAGAAGTCTCGTTTTGGTCAGTTTTGTCCAGTTTTGTGATTGCATTTTGGGGAGATCATTGCTGATCTTCTCAACCAGCTATGGCTGGAAGTCTCTGATGGCAGGGCTTTTAGTTAACAGCAGATCCATTGGGTCAGGCAGGATAAGTAGCCAAGAAATAAGAAGTAAAGGACTGAATCTTAGAGCAAGGTCAGAAATTACCTAGTTGGAGAAAGCAGTTACTCACAGCCCATCCTGCCACATGGAGTTTGAGAAGATTCCTAAGTCAGCAGAAGGCCCCGTGTGAACCAGTGCAATCCACTGGAGCACTTTCTGGAATGGGAAGAACTGGAATTGACACTAAGAGATGGCTGAGGGTGAGATACTGTCTAGGTCCTTAGGTTTAAATGAAGTAACCTCTCCTTCCTGCCTAAGTGGTCTGATTTCACCAAAGGGGATCCAGACATTAGGATGATGACCTCTGTAAAGATGAAGACAGCAGGAGGTAATGAGCTGGGGTTCATCCTGGAGGGCAGAGAACGACTTCCGATAAGGAAAACTTGTGTCCCAGGAGCCTGGCTTAAGTGCATGAGAAAGAATTTTGCATTTTGTATTTTAAAAGTCCGTATCTCAAAGAAAGAAGAATGGTGGTTGCCAGGAGCTGGGGTGAGGAGCGAATGGGGAGTTACTAGTCAGCGAGTACAATGTTTCAGTTTTGCAAGATGAAAAGAGTTCTGGGTATAGGTGGTGGTGATGGTTGCACAACAACATGAATGTACTTGGTACCGCTTAGTACCACTTAAAAATGATTAAGATGGTAAATGTTATATGTGTATGTTACCACAATTTTAAAAATTGGGAAAAAAAGCTTGTATCTCAGGGCAATGCTGGGCATGGTTGTGGTTCACGGTGAGTTAACTTATGTGACAGGCACCTGTGCACTACATTATGCCTGGTCAATTAAGCCACAAATCTACACAATGTCTTGCCAAGGGTGGAGGTTCCTGTGCTTACTGGGTAGTTTATGAGATAGATGGACAATTTTGAATTGGAGTAATGCTTATAATGAGGTGAGTAGACACAATCAAACCTTGATTCTTGACTTTAAGTCCTAGATGCACACCCACTCTTCTGAGCAAGCCCTAGAGTGTTGCTCTGACAGATGACAGATGTCCTTACAGGGGCAGAGCTGGCAACATAACTACTTCCCTAGTGGCTACCAGCTACCAGTGAGCACACCAGCTGGAAAATAAACTTCTGTATCTTATTCTTACATTCCTCTTCTTATTATAAACATGCTGCAAGGATTGTAAAGCACTAGGAGCTGACTAAGGATTAAGTTTTGGAGAAATGGGATTAATAGTCATAATAATAGGCCAGGATAAAAGGATTAACAAAAAGATCAAAAAGAAATGAGAACTTTTCTGGGGAAGGAGGTGGGAGGGAGGGATAAATTAGGAGTTGGGATTAACAGATACACACTACTATATATAAAATAGATAAACAACAAGGACCTACTGTATAGCACAGGGAATTATTGATATATTCTATATCTTGTAATAATCTATAATGGAAAAGTACCTGAAAAGGAATATATATATATTATATATATAACTGAATTACTTTGCTGTATTCCTGAAACTAACACAACACTGTAAATCAACTATACTTCAATTAAAAAAAAAAGAAATGGATATTTGCTCTCTTTAGAATTAAAAAAAAATGAGAACTTTTTATGCAGGACCTTTGTAAAAGCTTATAATCTTGATCAAATAAATTATGTACAGACATTAAACTAATTAAAAATGATGGTGTGTTTTCCAATTTTTTAATGTTGACTAGATATTACTTATTTAATAACAAAAGTCATTTTAAAATTAGCATCTCTTGAATTTCACAAATGTGATGTTGAGTGAAGCAAGCCATACACAGAAGAGAGTACGTACAGTATGACTCTGTTTACATAAAATGCAAACCAGGCAAAAAGTATTCTATGGTGTTTGAAGTCAGGATACTGGTTACTTTTTTGTTGGGGGTGGTGACTTTCCAGAAGGGAGCATGAAGGGGGCTTCTGAGGATACTGGTCATTTAATGTTTCTTCATCTGTATCTATATTTTATTTCAATAAAGTATTTAAAATTTTTTCATCCTTAGTATTTGAATTAGTTGCATTTAAAGTTGAGAGGAATTAAAAAGTGAAAACTTATTAAATTATAAGACCCCACATTTTGTGTTATTGTCACTTGCATAGACCATTTTAATGTTAATGTAATTCAAGAGATAAGATACAGCATCATCCTTCATTTTTCTTAATTATTTGACATGTGCCTATAGGCTCAAGTAGCCATAGCATTTCATAAGCATTAGCATAAAGCTGGCCGATGGAATAGAATTTTATTTCTCTTACCAATTTATAATTCTCCCCAGGGCTACTTTCAATCAAGGAAAGATTGAACTCCCCAATGATGTCAAAGACAGCATATTGCAGAGGTTAACTAACAAGTCACCCGGAGAAGATGGAGCAGCCATTGTGCTGACATGTTGAAGAGCTAATCGGTTCTGATGATGTAATTTGCAGTAGTGCTTGATGTCTATTAGCCTGATGTGAGACAGCTGCTGTGGGCCCGGAGGATTGAAGTGTGAAGCATGAGGGGTGAGTGCTTTCAAATGGAGAGAGACTTTTATAGAGCCAAGTGAATAAACCTGGTCATGCTGGTTACCCTACCTAGACAGCCTGCTCACTTCGTCCTTATTTATACAGATTTTACCAGGCCTAACACAGTCTCAACTCCAGGCTCACTTTATCCAAGACACTTCAGTCAACACTGATGCTCCCTTCCATGAACTCCTGTGGAACTTACAGTCAGAATTATATGCTTTAGCACTTACTTCTTGAATGTTTATCATGTACCCTCAACTTGACCAGAAGCTACTAAGGACATAATTTTTTCTGTATCTCTCACTGCATAGAACCTAATGGTAGGCATAAAATTTAAATAAAAAAATAATTGGGGCAAAATATTGATAATTGTTCAAGCAGAGGAATGGTTACACATGGGTTTCTGCTACTATCCTTTCTACTTTTGTGTGCTTGGAAATTCCCTTGATAGCAGGGTTGGCAGATTTAGCAAATAATCATGCAGGATGCCCTGTTAAATTTGAATTTCAGATAAACAATGAATAATTTCTTATTATTAATAATTTGTATTATATTTTGATATATCACCCATAATTTTTCATACCATTTAATTTAATCGTATAATTTTTTTTTTTTTTTTTTTTTTTTTTGCGGTGCGCGGGCCTCTCACTGTTTTGGCCTCTCCCGTTGCGGAGCACAGGCTCCGGACGCGCAGGTTCAGTGGCCATGGCTCACAGGCCCAGCCGCTCTGCGGCATGTGGGATCCTCCCAGACCGGGGCACGAACCCATGTCCCCTGCATCGGCAGGCGGACTCTCAACCACTGCACCGCCAGGGAAGCCCGGGTGACCTGTATTTTATCTAGCAACCTGACTTGCTAGAAACTTAAAAACATAATTGGTGATTGATCCATGGGCTCAGAGAAAGTGGATGGTAGAAACGGTGCCTTTTCTCTTAGAGTGTGATCTGGTGTCACTTACCTGTTATAAAGGCAGCTTCCTATGCTCCCCTACTCCGCCCCAGAGGTGTCAAATCAGTATTTCTGCTGGTGGGACTCTGCACTTGCAACAAGATCCCAGATGATTCTGATGCTGTTGCTAGCTAACCTGATGTCTATGTTTTTAGTTTTTCTGATATGATCTTTTATTTCCTTATAGTGGCCTTATTTAAGCAACTTCTACTCTGTTTTTATGTCAGAAACTTCACTGAAGAGATGTTGATATTCTTGTTCCATGACTCACCCACTAAAGTTTACAAGTCAAATACTGTCACAAATATTCTATTTGCCTTTTGTAGTAAAAGTTCCCCCTTGAATATTCATCCAATAGCCCAGCATCTTAACTACTAATTTATATTGTACTAATACTTATTCATTGTTATGAGAAGTAGTAGTTGGCAAATTTGCAGCTCCCTTTAGTATTTTAAGGGCTTGGGACTGTTCCAGTTTCAGCACTGATATTCATATGTCTTGTGCTGTCCCTCAGTCCTGGTTGCCCCGGCCACCCTACCTGTAGTAAATGTCTCGGTAAACCACCCAGATCCCCACTTCAGGACCAAGACACTCTTTTCACCAGCTGCTGGTAGTGTCAGCTCACAGTTGAGACCCTACTCAGGCAACTGCCTCACTCCAAATTATGCCCTGCCTCCAGGAGCTGTAAGCCATTGATGCAGCCCCAGTCCTCAATTCAGGATGTCTCTTGATTGGCCGTCCCAGCCCTGGAGCTCCCCGTGGGGACAGCTGAGGCCTCTGTTACAACTGCCTTGCAACTCAACTTCTCCCACTACCCAATCCTGCTTCCCTCGCTCCCTCGCAGAGGCAGCTCCTGAGGGCACTCCCTAATATACCCCTACAGGCAAATCTCAGAGTTCAAGAGTCTGGAGAAATCTGCCCTCCAATAGCTGGCACAGAATTGGGGTGGTCCTAGGGAAGAGATTCTGGAATAAGATTTTGGAGCTGGGTTACCTGCTGACTAGCTGGTAATGAAAACCCCTCACTAGTGGTAGGTGGAGGCCCTGACAAAGTAGCAGTGCAACTGTAAAACATTCACCAGCAGCTAACTGGGGCGGGATGCCAGCGGAAGGGAATGTACTGGAGGGTGCAGCATTCTGGGCACCCAGAGGTTCAGGGAGAGTAGTAATTTAAGGACAACGGAATGAGTGTTACTGGCCACTATCTATGTATTGGGGAGAGACAAGAAAGGCTGACAGTGATTAATCACCAATTTGAGAGGCTGAACCTCCTGAGGTTGAGGCCCAGAACTTAAATCATAAGGTAGCAGAGCTCCAGTGAAGACAGAATTCTCAATCCTAACAAGTCGGCTATGTCAAAATCATGGCCTTAATTGAGAAAGAATGAGATCCTGAGATATGGAATGAGGACATGTGGGTCGATGTCCTTGTAAATCTCTCCAGATTTCCTCGGAATCCTTTGGGCTATAGAAGAGTCCTACTCTCCAGGTTAAAAGCACTCTTCACTTTTGAAGTTTATACAGAGATTTTTGCCTTCAAAGAAAACACTTCCTATAGATACACACCACTTTATATAAAATAGATAAACAATAAAAATTTACTATATAGCACATGGAACTATATTCAGTATCTTGTAACAACCTATAATGGAAAAGAATCTGAAGCTGTACACCTGAAACTAACACAAATTTGAAATCATCTAAAGTTTAATAAATAAAATTAAAAAAAATTTTCCTTTCCTCAAAGGATCTTAAGGTACTCTGCCACCTCCACTCCCCACCCCCGAAACCAACAACTAGGTTTAAGTCACCACATAAGCGATGGGAAAAAAAAGAGACTGTGTCTCAGAAAAGCTGTATTGGCGGAAGCTGGAAGAGTATATATAGATCTTGGGTACACGTGATCAAGGCAGGGAAGAACGTAAAGCTGGTTAAGGAAGAACTCATTTCTAAGAGAAATTTCTATTCACCTATGATATAGGAGTTCATCCTGGCAAGGACCCCAGGAGATGTTGCCATCACACTGCTAGGATGACTGTTGGAAGCTTGGAGAAAACATCATATCACATCGGTCTGCTGTATCAATGATACCATATTCATCACATTAGGTGAGCGGGAAGTGCCAATAAGTTGAAGGCTTTGGTGAGATACTTGTGCATCAGAGGGTGGGAGTTAAACCCTACAAAAATCCAGGGCTCTTGTACATCAGTGAAGTTTTTAGGGGTGTAGAGGCTGGGCTATACTGGGACATCCCCTCCAAAGTAAAGGACAAATTTGCATTTCATGCCTTCCACTACTAAGAAGGGAGCACAATGCGTGGTAGGCCCTTAGGGTTCTGCAGTCAGCATTTTCCACACTCGTGAATACTGCTTTGGTCCTTTTGCTGGTAACTAAGAAGGCTTCTAGCTTTGAATGGGGTTTTGAAGTAAGTCCAGGATGTGGTGACAGCAGCCCTGCCAGTTGGGCCTTTCTAGCCAGCAGACCAGTGCATTTGAAGTTGTTTGCATTGCCTTGTAAACTCCCTCTCCATCACCCCCTAAAGTCTTCAGTGAAGTGGTGCCTCCTACCGTGGGTGTAAGAAGCAGCGGAGTTTCACGTTCAGATTCTTTTGCTACAAAACAGAGACTCTAATATGGAAGTTAAAACCCCAGGCAACAGAGAACCTAAGTACCCTGGAAATTTTCAGAAAACCAGGGAAATTGAGCCAAAAATGGATTGGCAGAGAGACCCCAGTTGACAACTGCGTTGCATATCTAATTCATCATTATACAAATTAAGAAAGTGGGGAGGAACTGTTAAAAAGGAGCCAAATGAGTTATAAAAGGCAGCAAAATATTAATGCTTTCCTCAATTTTTCTCCAGCAATTTGCATAGAAAATATAAAGGTGCTGCTGAAGCTTTAACCCATGTTTCCTGACTAGGGGATAAAATTGGGATCCTGATATAAAATCATGTTTCTCTGGCTCTTCCCCCAGATACCAGGTGGCATCACCATTTCCCTCCTCTGACTCTGTTCCAGCTCCCTGGGATTCTGTCTGTGGCCAAGGCAGCCAATGCCTGGGCCAAAAGTGCCCGATTTCTCCTACAGATGCCCTTGCTGTCCCCTGCCAAGGCTGCCAGTCCCCACGCGGCCACTGCAGGTGCTGCCCTTTGGGCTCTCAGTGCCCCACAGACAGCCCAGCCAAATTACCTTCATGGCCTTGACCTCCCTCCATCACTGCCTTTCCCCAAAACCAGAGCTGGGCCGGGGGATACCATGGGTAACCCACTCTCACTTGTACTCAGCAGTGCCATATTTAGTGATTTGATACCCAGGAGCGATAATTTTTAAACTCCCCTCCATCTGATAAATTATTTTCAGTAATAATCATGAAAGAAATGAATAGTGATAATGGCCAGAAGAGAAATGCAGCAGTGAAAATTTTCTTTTTTTGAATTTTGTATGGATAATCAGGCCTTTAAATAAATAAGAAAAGAAAGCAGAAGGAAATCTTGTAGTACAAAAAGGAAGAAGTTAATAAGATTGCTTTTAATTCCATGAATGTATTTTTGCCATTTTATTATGAATTTTTCCAGCATACAGCAAAGTTGAAGAAGTTTTAATGATAACATACGCCCAGCACGTAGATTTTACCAGTAATATTTTACTATAGTTGCCTTATCAGATAGTTACCCCACCTATCCATTCCTCTATCTACCTATCAATCTTATCTTTCATATTTAAACTATTTTAAAATGGTGTTAGATTTATAGAAAAGTTGCAAAGATAAGTACAGAGCTTTCCCACATAGCCTGCACCTAGTTTTCCCTATTATTAACAGCTTACATTAGTGTAGTACATTTGTTACAACTAATGAAACAATATTGATACATCTTTTTAAACTAAACTCATACTTTATTCAGATTTCTGTAGTTTTTTCATAATATCCTTTCTCTGTTCCAGGATCTTCTCCAGGATATCACATTACATTTAGTTGCCATGTCTCCCTAGGCTCCTCTGGGATATATCAGTTTCTCAGACTTCCCTTGTTTTTGATGACCTTGACAGTTTTGAGGAGTACTGGTCAGGAATTTTGTAGAATGTCCCTTAATTTGATGTTTTTCTCACGGTTATCCTGGTGTTACAGGTTCTGGGGAAGAAGACCACAGAAATTAAGCCATTTTCAGCACATAATTATCTAAGGTCCATGCTATCCACATGATTTATTACTGAGGATGTTAACCTTGGTCACCTGGCCAAGGTAGTGTTTGCCAGGCTTCTTCATTGTAAAGCTACCTTTCCCTCTCCTTTTCATACTGTGCTCTTTGGAAGCAAATCACTAAGTGTAACCCACCCTTAGGTAGTGGAGGGGGGATTATTTGGCGTTCTTTTATATGGGGAGATTTGTCTCTTCTCATCCATTTATTTATCTATTTAATCATTTATTTATATTAAAATAGATTCTTGGGTATTTATTTTATACTTTGGACTAAAATCCAGTCTTTTTTTTGCCCCAATTTTTCCTGCTTTGGCGTTTGGGAGCTCTTCCAATTAGCTCTGGTATCCCTTTGATATACCCTCATAGTTTTATTTTTTGAGCACTTCCTTACTTTCTGGCACTACAAGGTGCTCCAGGCTCATCTTGTATATTCCCAGACCCAGTCCTAGAATCAGCCATTTCTCCAAGGAGCCCTGGTTCCTTTTATTGGAGAATGGTGTCAGAAACCAAGATCTGGGCACAAGGGGTGCTTGTTGCTACTAGAGTATTGTTCTTTCCAAGCTCTCTCAGCAGAGAGAGCTAAGAAATATATGCATGTATACTAACCTGTGTATAAGAACATATATAGATATTTAGATATAGATTATTACAGGTTATATAATCTATATCTATATAAGGATGCAGATTATGTCTATATCTATCCATCAATATCTGCATTAAGATTAACATGAGTGCATACTAATTCTTCCATTCTAATCCAGAACCACAAAGCTCATTCTAGCCTCCTCCTTTTGCTGATCTGTAACCCCTCTCACTGATAGTGGGAAACCTGGCTATCCACCAGCCATTTACTTATTTGCTCACTCCTGGCATACATATATAGCAGTTTCAGAATTGTTAACTTGTCCCCCTGGAGAAACAACTTTACCAACCAGAGTATAGGCTGATGTACTCTTTCTTTTGTCTTTAGTCTTACAGTTTCCAGTCATTTCCAAAGTTAGGTAGGTCAGCATCTCTTTTCCCTATTTCCCTTAGTGCGGTCATGTTGCACATTAGTAATATAGTTAGATTCTTTTGTCACAGGCTGTATTCCATCCCAGGATTCCCCCACCCTCCTAGTTGATTTTTTTAAAATTTTGCATTATTAAGGTTCACACATGTTCTGTAAAGTTCTGTGGGTTTCTACAAATGGATAGTGTTGTGTAGCTACCGCTACAGTAATATGCAGAATAGTTTCATGGCCCTGTAAGTCCCCTGTGCTTAACCTAGTCAGTCCTTCTCTCTCCCCAAACCCTTAGCAATGACTGGCTGATCAGTTTTCCATCTCTAATGAGTTTTGCCTTTCCCAGAATGTAGACTATCTTTCTGCCTTCTTTCACTTTGCAATATGCATTTAAGATTCACCCATGTTGTTACATGGATGAATGCTTGTTCCTTTTGAAAAAATGGAAAGAACATATGCCAATTTTAGTTCAATCTCAATAATGAGTAATAACATTTCAAAACTTAATGTCTGCAAATTAATGACTTCATCAAAATTGATCTGTGCATCTTCATATTTAAAGGACAGTACAACCAGATTTGACAATCTATCTACTCATAGTTGATCAAAGAACGTTTTTTATTCATTTTAACTTTGAAAAGTTTCTTTCAAATAAAGAACAGATGTGCAAATTTCACAGTTAAACCTTACCACTCTTAGAGCTGTAGGAAAAGACATTCAATTTCACTCTAAGAGAAATGCAAATTAGAATTATGCAGTAATATTTATACTTCTCATTTTGTCAAAGATCAAAGAGTTTGATGACATAATATGTGAGTGAGAATGTGAGATAGGAGGAACTCCAATATATTGCAGATAGAAGTGTAAATTGGAGTATCCTTTAAAATTATGGCAATAGATATAAAAATTACAAATGCACATACCTTTTGGTTCTGCATTCTACTTACAGGATTTTTTTCTGTAGAGGAGCTTACATATGTGTGAAATGAGGTATGTAAAGATTATTTACTGCAGCATTGTTTGTAATGGCCTGTAATTAGAAACAACATACATGTCCATCAATAAAGGACAGATTAATCAAATTAAATCAAATCAAGTCAATTTAAATCGTACACTGTCATTAAATAGCCTATATGAAAAGATATAATAAGTGAAGAATGCAAGGTGCAGAGCTGTGAGTATAGTATCTGTATTAGGGCTTTTTAGAGAAACAGAACAAATAGGATTAATGGATGGATGGATGGATAGATAGATAGATGATAGATAGATAGGAGAAGATTATAGGAATTGAGTCATGGGCTCATGGAGGGCATGAAGTCCCACAATCTGCCATCTGTAAGCTGGAGAACCAGGAAAGCCAGTGGTGTGATTCAGTCTGAGAACAGAGGCCTGAGAACCATGGGAGCTGATGATGTAAGTCCAAGTCCAAAGGCCCTAGAATCTGGGGCTGACGATGTAAGTCCCAGTCGGAGTCTGAAAGCCTGAGAACCAAGAGCACCAAAGTCTGAGGGCAGGAGAAGATGGATGTCTCTCCCAGCTTTACCTTTTTTTTTTGAAGATTTACCCTTTTCCAGCCTTTCTGTTCTATTCAGGCCCTCAGAGGATTGGATGATGCCCACCTGCATTGGTGAGGTTGGATCTTCTTTACTCAGTCTACTGATTCAAATGCTAACCTCTTCCACAAACACCCTCACAGACACACCCAGAAATAATGTTTATTATCTATTTGGGGCATCCTTAGCCCAGTCAAGTTGACACATAAAATTAACCGTCATAGTATCCTTCCATTTATTTACAAAACATTTGCTTGCATATGCAAAGCTTATCTCTTGAAGGACACTCAAGGAATTTATAATGGTGGCTGATTTGAGGGAGAGAAGGTAGACAACTGGGCTGCAGGGTGGAAGGAGACCTACTTTTCATTGTGTACCCTTTGTCCTTGTAAAACTTGTACCATTTTAATATGCATGTAAATGTGATATAATAAATTAAATGTGAATTAAAAATCCTTGAAGAGTATAAAATAACTACAGAGAGCAGTAGGGGAGTGAGAGCCTTTAGCTCTGGATTTAGCATCATCTTGGTGACAGAAAAAAGAAAGAAGATGAATGGCATTGAGTGCAGCAGGCTTAAATGTGGCCAGTGTCGCAGTGATCCCCCTGCCAGATAAGAAAACATCTGTATCTAAGGATAAAGTGCTTATGCAAGGAATGCAACAGTACATAGATGAATATGAGTGTTTTTGTAAAACTCGATGAGAAAAAGCATTCTGAGAATATGAGGGGAATTTTTATATTGAGGATTAGTCCTGAGAGTCATCCTGGACCTTCCCTCTCCCTCCATCTACATATCTATGAATCATCAAATCCTAGCAGTTTAACCACTAAAAGATATCACAAATGTCTCAACGTTCCTCTACCACTTCCCTAGTCTAATCTACCACTAGTCACTACCCCAGACTGGCAGTCCTGAATCCCTTCATTCTAAATAAGAATCCTTAGTACTCTCTATTCTCTTTCACAGAACACTTTATTTGTCTTCATAAGTCTTGTCCATATATGAGAATACTTATTGGTGTACTTGTTTGATAAATGTCTCTTTCCCCAACTGGACTATAAGCTCCAAGAAGTCAGAGACCATGTCTGTTTTGCTAATCACTATATCCCCAACTCCAAACTTTGTGTTGAATAAATGAATGAACTAGATTATGGAATTCATTTGATAAACATAGCTGTATACATAAGGGGAATATTTTAAAACTGCATTGATGAGAATATAAGGAGGTAAATTATCAGAAGCAGCTATGTACTTGGTCATGGAGGATGGTCTAGAAAATACACTAGGTTTTTTCAGTCTCTGACCTCCACAAGTGTGCCATGCTTTGAGAGCTGTCTTCCTAGAGGCTTCAGCAAGGCATAAGACTTCAATACTAGTAAATGGAACAATTCTCCTTTTCACTATTTCACTCTACTTTTGTGTAGAGCAAAGAGCTTCTTATTTGAAGACGTGAGGTCAAAGAAGACTGTATATATTGTTTTAGCATCACCTCCCTAGCAAGTCTGTACAGGTTGAGTATGAACTGGATGGAGTTCATGGCGAAGTTTTGCTTCAGGAATTTCCTGAAATAACCCTCCACAAAAGTTCGGCTCTCATAATTGAAGATTACATTGACCTCATGCACTGCTAGTGTACATTCAAAAGTTTTCTGGGAATCAAGACCACCATGAAGAAGTTTCCAGTGATTATGTTTTAATGACCAAAAGTACTCTGTACATACTTTTTTCATGTTCCATTGTGATAATTGTAATGTATTGCAATAATTTATGTGTCTGTTTCTTCTGCCTTTGTAATGTGCCCTTTTCAAGGACAGGAGTATAATAGGAACTCAATATATATGTCTTAAATGAATAATCTGAATTCAGTAACTGGATTTGCCTCTTGGAGGAAAATTTTATCAGAGAGAGAACAGTTCTAGTGTAATTCACCACTTATTAGCACTGTAGCTCTGGACAGATCATTTAATCTTTCTTCATTTTCCTCTCTTTTAAATAATTATGAAAAATGTAAACATAAAGAATAATAAAATTAACATCTACCTACCACCCAGTTTTATAAAATTTTAATATTTTGTCAATTATGACAGAGAGAATGCCATGTGTTCATCAAATCCTATTTCATTTTCCTCTTCCCTGGGCACACAAAAAGATTGCATCCCCCAGCCTCCTTTGCAGGCAGGTTGGTACCATGAGACTAGTTGTGTCAATGGGCTGTAAGCAGATGTGGGGTGTGTGTGTAAGTTCCAAAGTAAGCATAGAAGAACGAATTCTCTGGGCTCTCTTCCCTGCTGCAGAGACCATGGAAGCATGTTTTAAAATGGCAGTATTGGAAGATCTGGAACCTCCATCAGCCTGAACGACTGATGTATCCCTGAATGACTATATGGATCAGTGTATGAGAATATCCCTTGCTCTACATCTTCATCAACACTGAATTTTGTTAGCTTTTAAAACTCTTCTGCCAGTTTGAAGGTGTGAAATCATTGTTTTAATTTGTGTGTGTGTGTGTCTTTAGGATATTTTTCTATTTCTTTCCTTATTTTATTTGTTTATTTTTTGGCTGTGTTGGGTCTTCGTTGCTGCACACGGGCTTCTCTAGTTGCGGCGAGCGTGGGATACTCTTCCTTGACGTGCGTGGGCTCCTCATTGCATGGCTTCTCTTGTTGTGGAGCACCGGCTCTAGGAACGTGGGCTTCAGTAGTTGCAGCACGCAGGCTCAGTAGTTGTGACTCACGGGCTTAGTTACTCCGTGGTATGTGGGATCTTCCCGGACCAGGGCACAAACCCTTGTCCTCTGCATTGGCAGGCGGATTCTTAACCGCTGCGCCACCAGGGAAGTCCTTAATTTGTGTTTTGCTGATTATGAGTGATCCTGAGCATCTTTTCAAATGTTTGTTTGTCACTGAGTTCTGTGAGTGCCTGTCCCTTCACCCATGATGGTGGTGGGTTTCCTTATCCTAGTGTTTTGTAGGAATACTTTTTTATTTTGGAAATTAATCTTTTGTCAGTTACGTTCACTGTAAACACTTTCTCCAAATCTGTAGCTTATCTTTTTTACTTTGTTTAAAGTATCTTTGTTAGATAGAAGTTTAATTTATTATAAAATAAAAATTAAAAAAGAAAGAAGTTTAATTTATTATTCTCCTTCTTCTGCTGCTTTGTGTAAGAATTCTTTCCTATCTCATGGTTGTAAAGATATTTTTCTGTATTTCTTTTTGAAAGTTTTAAAAACTTCTCATTTTAAGTCTTTAATCTATCTGTAAAAGTTTCTGAGCCTGTATACATGTGTGTATACATGTGTGTATGCATGTGTGTATGCATGTGTGTGTGTGTGTGTGTGTGTGTGTGTGTGTGTGTAGTACGGTATGAATGTTATTTTTTTCCATAAAAATAGCCAATGTCCCAAGACCATTTATTATTTATTTATTTTTGGGCCAAGACACACGACTTGTGGGAACTAGTTCCCCGACCAGGGATTGAACCCGGGCCACAGCACTGAAAGCCTGGAATCCTAAACACTAGGCAAACAGGGAACTCCCCCCAAGACCATTTACTGACTAGTCTCTCTTTTCAATTGATGGTAATACAACTTTGCCATATATCAAATTTCCATTTGTGCTGGGTTCTGTTTATAGGTCCTTTAATCTGTTTCATTGGTTATTTTTCTGTCCCTGGGTCAAAGCTATGCTGTCTTAATTGCTACAATTTTATAGGTCTTGATATCTGGTAGTATGAATATTCCTCTATCTTGATTTTCATTATTGTCTCGTGTACTGCTGACCCTTTGTATTTCAATGAAAACTTTGGGTTGAGCTTGTCAAACTCTACAAACAGCTAAAGCTGAGATTTTTTACTATTACATTTTCTGATTAGTACTAAGATGCATAGAAATTCTATTGATTTTCATATTTCGATTTTGTACCCAGAAATCTTGTGCCCTAATATTAATTGTATGTTGACTTTTTGGAATTTATAGGTAACCTATAGACTGTAAATAAGAACAGCTTTGGTTCTTCCTTTCCAAATCTTATATTGCTCCTGTACAGTATTAAAAGGAAATGGTTACTCTTACTCTTTATTTTGATAAAAATGCCTTTAAAGATTCACCATTAAGTATTTGTTTGCTCTTGTTTTTTCTCTCTATGCTTTTCTGGTGAATATACTTAAGCTAAAGAAGTATATTCAAACTTTTTATGCTTCATTCTCCTCGTTTGTAATATGTAGATATCACCACCTGTTTCACCTATTTTGCTAGGCTATAGTGAGGATTAAATGAGATATCTTCTAGAAAAACCTCTGAAAATAGCAAAGTACTATATTCAAATGTCAGTGTGTGTGTGTGTATTTTTTTGCTCACTGCTGTATCCTCAGAACCTAGCACATTTTCTAGGACAAAGTTGGTGCTCAATAAATATGTGTCAAATGACTGTGAAGAAAGAGTACTAATAATAAACAATTGTTTCATGTAAAGTAATATTTCCCTACATCTTAGCAGAGATGGCAACAAGGGCATGCATGCTGCCATTCCCTGTATCACCTACCAGTGGCAGAAGCCACTAAATTATCTCAGAACCCCTTCTGAACTTGAACGCTCATACTCAGAACCCTTTTCAACTCAGTGTTCTAGTCAGCCATTTGCAACTTATTGTAGTTGGCATATGAAAAAGAACTTGTTTACCAATGTGCCTTAAAATTTAACCAAACCAATAGCATTTAATCTCTACTTGATTGGGCATATGGTACTGTTTGAAATTGAGGGTTTAGTATTTACAAAGGTAAATATCCACGGGAGGGTTACATAACAACCGGCACATAGAAATTCCATTCTGTTTAGTTGGTTTATTTTTCTCATACAGTTCTTCAAAAGTTGAAAAAAAAAGATATCTTTTAAGTTAAAAGCAACATTAGGCCTACACAAAATTTTCCTTTTTATTAGTAAAATGCTCCGTTCATAAATTTATCTTTATTATTATATTGCTAGCTGGAAATGAATTGTGAGCATGATTTTAATAATTGGTTAAAGGGCTTAATTTAAAAAAATTTTTTTTCCAGCAAAGCTTACTGAATCTTCTATTTCTGATAGGTAGAAATTGAGGCGAATCATAATAAGTCATCTTCTCATACAAGAACAAATAAGCATTAAATTTCCAAAGTAATTGTTAAGAACATAATTTTATTTTGTATGTTTATATTGCTTCTCATATTACATTTGCCATTTTCACTTCTTCTCATGTTATTAATCTGTAGTTTCATGTAAAAAGGGACCTTGTATGTTTCTCTTCCCAAACATTTCCACCTGTCACTTCCCTCCCACTTATCACAAACCCCTGTCAATTTTTGCCCAAAATTTAGTGATTAAAAATAGAAATGTAAGATGTGTGCACTGGAAGGACACGTTCATTTACTGAGAGGTAGGTGATCAATGAAACATATTATCTTGTATCAAACCACAAACACCTTATACCTGGAAAGAGCTGTGATTTCCCTGTGGTCCGTGATGCCTGTCATTTCTCACTTCTTGGCTTCCTGGGGAAATGAACGTGTTCCAACTTTGCACTCCTGCTGCTGAGGTTTTAAGAAATGTGTCATAACATTCAAAAAAATTCAGATGCTATTTTCTCCACTAACCAACCTTGCCAAAATCAAGCCTTGAGGCTCTTATGAAAGATTAAAATTTCAAAGCTAGTACTTTGTAGAGAAGGGCATACATCATTATTTCGCTCTAATCTGCAGCCACCTGACAGGCTCAAGAAGCAATCATGGCCAGGAACCAGATTTCAGATATTGTAAAGTCACTGTTGCTTTTCAATTTTGATTTAGCCCATACAAAAGCTAACAAGTAAGGAAATTTTCATGATAAGATATTATAGGAAAAAAGAGAGTTCACAGTAGTATGGTTGATATATATACATAAATATGTGTATGTATATGACATTAGGCAAGTTAGCTAAGGCCTCAAATGTCCTCTTCTGAAAAATGGAGATAATAGTATCTATCTCATAGGATTATGGTGAGTGTTAAATAAGATAATCTATGCAAAGTACATAGCACAGCACCTGGTAAGAATGTGTACAATAATATATAGTTTATGTAGACTAGGTATTATTATCCATATTTTAGAACAAAGGTTGGATGGATATAAACCTAAATCTTAACAATGGTTATTTTGGGGTGGTGGTATTATAGGTGATTGCTTTTTTCTTTCCTTTGCTTTGGCAGTATTTCTAAATTTTCTCCCATGAGTCTATATTACTTTTTTTAAAAATAAATTTGTTTTATTTATTTTTCTTTTTGGCTGCTTTGGGTCTTTGTTGCTGTGCATGAGCTTTCTCTAGTTGCAGTGAGCGGGGGCTACTCTTCATTGCAGTGTGTGGTCTTTTCATTGTCTTGGTTTCTCTTGTCACGGACAAGAGAAGGCTCTAGGTGCACGACCTTCAGTAGTTGTGGCTGCAGGCTCAGTAGTTGTGGCGCCCAGGCTCAGTAGTTGTGGCACACGGGCTTAGTTGCTCCGTGGCATGTGGGATCTTCCTGGACCAGGGATCGAACCTGTGTCCGCTTCATTGGCAGGTGGATTCTTAACCACTGCGCGACTTTTTTCTTCAGTAAGAAGTCAGTGTCCCTTGACCAAAAGTAGTCAGGTGGTTCTCACTCAGCAGAATCATGGGGCATATAAATGAATGTCTGGAGCTGCCTGTGTTAGGTCATGATAATGGTCCCCAATGAATCCCAGCTCCCAGTGTCCACGCCCCTTTGAAATGTGACTTTGCCACTCCTCCCATCAACAAACAGAGTCTAATTTTCCACCACTTGAAACTGGGCTGGCTTTGTGACTTGCTTTGACTAATAGAATGTGACAGAAGTGATGCTATGTGAATTTCAGGACCTAGACCTTAAGAGACCTTGCAGCTTCTGGACTTCCCTGTTAGCACAGTGGTTAAGAATCCGCCTGCCAATGCAGGAGACATGGGTTCGAGCCCTGGTTCAGGAAGATCCCACATGCCATGGAGCAACTAAGCCCGTGTGCCACAACTACTGAGCCTGCGCGCTAGAGACCGTGAGCCATAATTACTGAGCCTGTGCGCCACAACTACTGAAGCCCATGCATCTAAAGCCCATGCTCCACAACAAGAGAAGCCACTACAATGAGAAGCCCGTGAACCGCAATGAAGAGTAGCCCCTGCTTGTCGCAACTAGAGAAAGTCCGTGTGCAGCAACAAAGATTCAATACAGCCAAAAATAAATAAATAAAGAGACCTTGCAGCTTCTTCTTTTTGCCATCTTGCAATCCTGAGATGCTTCGTGCTGTGTGGAAGCCCAGTTTAGCATACCTGAAGGATAGCTTTTGGGTCCCGAAAGACAGCCAGCACCAGCTGCCAGACATGTAAGTGAGAGCATCTTGGACCCTCCAGCTCCAGGCAAGTGGTCAGATGACTACAGCCACATAAGTGACCCCAGCTGAGCCTGAAAAGTAGATGCCTAGAGATTCAATACACAAGATTGTGAGACATAATATAACATTGATATTTTAAATTACCATGCGTTGGGTTGGTTTGTTACACAGCCGTGGATATCTGAAACACTGCACTTCATAAATGCCTAGGCTGCCCAAACAGCTTCAACTTCACAGGGGACGCTGCAGAAAGAAGGGATTGCTCTCCAAACATATTAATTTATTGTACAGTTGTAGAGAGTTAAAAAAGTCTTCTTTTTATCTTTGCTTTGTTATCTGAACTTAACCTTACACTGTTGTAAATCTATACAGCTGTCCCTTGGTGGATATGGAATTGAGGATTTCCTCGATCACCTACCCCAGGGGCAAGAGTGCTCATTTCCGGAAGTCCCTGTTTGAAACTTTTGAGAAGCATTGTCTCACTCTTATTTACCTATTGTGCGTCCCCCATTTTCTGGGGCTACCCTGGCTGGGATATCAAGGGACAAAACATTCATTCCTTTGTTAATCTGCTTCTTAAATGTTTACTGAGCACATTGAGACTGGGCTAAGCAATAAAAGAAAGCAGATGACTTTAAGACATGGTCACTGCTCTCCAGGACAGGAAGTTAAGACATGCAGATAACGTCAATAGAAAGTAATCCGTGCTAAATCACTGAGTGAATTACGGACAACTCATAAACCATATGAGTTTAGGGGAAGAAGGCCTTCCAATTAGAAGGGTCAGGATTGAGTTTATAGGAAACACGCAATTTGATTTTAGCCTTAAAGATTGAATTAAGAATTTGGTGGAGGTGAGATGGTGAAGGGTCATCCGGACAAGGGAATATTCATGAACAAAGGGTAGGAAGGAGATACAAGACACATTTGAGAGGTGTCCAGGAGACAAATTTAACTCAAGTGGAGGGTTCATTTACTGAAATAAATGAAACAAATATTTTCTGAATGCCCGCTGGTGTCAGACACTCTGCTAGTCTCCGAAAATATTGAGATAAATGACAGTGGACCCATTTCTAAGGAATGAGGAATCTAGTGTGCCGGTAGCAAATACACCCTTGTAGTGGATAGGATGATAAGTTTGTGGCTGAGTATCAAGGAAGATAAGTCCGGAAAAGTAGGTTGAGGCCAAACTGTTGGAAGACCTTGAAAGCCAAGATTTCCCCTGTATGGTCCAGAGAAATTTCCACTTTAAAAAAAAAAAAAAAAGAAACTTTTTTTTCATATTAAGCTTTCTTTGGAACAGTATAATAGACAGTTAAGAATGGAACTATTCTCTCTCAGTCCTTTTCCCTACGGCAGCCCCAGTGTTCCTCTACAGCCCCAGAGAACACAGTTTCAAAAACAATATTATTGTGCTGGCAATAGGGGCTTATTGAAGTTTTTTGGTTAAAATCAGGAGAATCACATAATGTATGTAAGACGTCCAGTCAAAATAGATCACAATTTTTGAGCAATTACTAGGTATCATATTAAGCGTTTTCGAGCATCAGGATGGTACTATTATTACTATTATTATCCCCGTTTTAGAGGGGAGGGGTGTTTTCAGAGAGATTAGGTAAATTATCTAAGGTGTACAGTGGCCAGAGTAGAGTCAATGAGATCTTAGAGTCTGTGTCATAGGTTAGGCACAGCTGGGAGGGCGTGAAGACTCTAAGCTGTACTGCCTTCTAATCTGCTCAGCTCATACCAGACACTTGATTAATGATATCTGTTAGTATTATCATTTTTTCTAGTGCTCTTAAAAGAGGACAAGGGTCTAGGAATTGCTTCATACATTTGGATATACAATTTTAGTTGAGGCAGATGAGCTAATGGCCCAGAATCACTAAATTTAAAGACAACTTGGGACTTCCCTGGTGGTCCAGTGGTTAAGACTCTGTGCTCCCATGGAAGGGGGCACAGGTTCAACACCTGCTTGGGGAACTAAGATCCCTCATGCCATGTGGTGAGGCCAAAACTTTAAAAATAAATAAACAAAATGAAAATAAAGTCAACTGGTTTCAATACAGTAAATAAGGTACCAAATGATATCATTGTTTACAATTCATCTATTCTGTTGGGGTATTATACAGATTCATGAAAATATCACCTTGATGGGTTTTGAGCTACTTAGAACAGTTTTCTCCATAAAGAAAAATGAAAAAACAAATGACCAAGAAAAGTACCAAGGGTTGTATGGACGTAATGCATAGTTAAAGAAATGCAGTTTCGAACAGTGAGCTTCCAGGGCTGCCAGGTGGAGCTGTTCAGCTTGGGCAATGTGCAAAGGTGACTGGCCAAGGGAAGAGCAGTGTGGAAATGGAGTTCTGAATGGAAAATTACACATTCTGGCATGGTCTGTGTCCAGCTAGAAAGTTGGGAGTGGGGAGGGAACTTTAAAAATTCATTCACCCAGAGGGGACACCTTTAAAAAATTTAAACAAAGGCATTCTATAAGTTTGCAGGGGTGTGAAGTAATATTTGCCACCTATTATTATTGGCAAAGATGAAAACCTTTTGTTAAGCTCACAACTGGTGAGAGTACAAGGGAAAGAGGCATTCTCTTGCATTGATTTTGGGAATTTTTGGAATTTAAATTGGGACTGCCTTTTAGGGAAATAATTTAGCAATATCTTAATTTTTTTTTAATTCTCACAGCATTTGATCTAAGAATTCTACTTCTATGAATCTATGCTTTAGATATACTACACAAATAGGCAAAGATAACATTACAGGATGCTCCTTGCAATATTATTTATGAAAAGAAAAACCAAAAAACCACCTACATATTTGTGTAGGAAAGTCTGATTAAAAATTGTGGTGTATCTATATAATGGTATAATATGGAGCCACTAGGAGGAAATCTGTATGTACTTATATGAAAAGATATACAGAATATATCTAAATGAAACCAATCAGATTGCACATCATTTTAGATATTATGCTGTCATTTGTGCGAAAAAAGGGACATACATGTGTATAGGGTTATGGATTTATGGGACATTTCTGGAAGGATATACAAGCAATAGTTAACAGTGGTTCCTTCTGGGAAGCTAGGAGAATAGGGGTATGATTTTAATCTTCCATTTTATATCCTGTTTTGTTGTTTAACTATTTTTTTAAAAAATAAGATGAAAACAAACAGGAAGGGTTTGGGATCCCATGTTCATCGCAGCATTATTTACAACAGTCAAGATATGGAAACAATCTAGGTGTCCATAATTGGATGAACGGATAAAGAAGATGAGATACACATACACATACTTACATACACACAATGGAATATTATTCAGCTATGAGAAAGACATTCTTCCGTTTGTGGATAGACCTTGAGGGTACTAGGCTAAGTGAAATAAATCAGAGAAAGATAAATACTGTATGATATCACTTACAAGTGGAATCTAGAAAAGCTGAACTCACAGAAAAAGAGACTAGAATGGTTGTTACCAGGGGTTGGGGTGTGTGGGGAAATGGGAGATATTGGTCAAAGTGTGCACACTTTCAGCTATAGGATGAATAAGTTCTGAGGACAACGTACAGCATTGTGATTATAGTTAATAATACTGTATTATATACTTGAAACTTGCTAAGAGAGTAGATCTTAAATGTTCTCACCACAAACAAGGAAATGGTAATTATGTTACATGGTGGAAGTGTTAGCTAATTCTATGATGGTAATCATTTTGCAATATATAAATGTAACGAATCAATACATTGTATACCTCAAATTTACACAGTATGTCAATTATATCTCACTACAGCTGGGAATAACAGGGGATTTGAGGGAACCCAGCTCTGAGACAGAGATAACTGTGCTGCAAGTTTATTACTTGAGCATGCTTGGGTTCAACACCTGTGGAAGGAAGGGAAGGAAGCAGGATTGGGCAGGAAGAAGGTGGGCTGTGAAGTAGTCTCAACAATGGCCTCAGCTGAGCCTATTGGGATCTCTGGAGCTGGGATGGCTCTTCAGAGCTGTCCTGCATCGGGGTGAGAGGGCCAGACCTTGATGTACCCTGGCATCAACCAGTCAATGCGTGAGGCTGTCACAGGAAGATGTGAACTCGGGGGAGGAGACTATTGAGCTGAGTCAGTTCTGGTCTCCCATCGCCCAAAAGGAGTAAGTCCTTCAGTTCTGAAGAGGTAACTGGGTGGCCTGTTTAACACCACTTCTGTTGCAGAGCCCATTTTCCTGCAGGCTCAATAGCATTGTAAATTTGTCAGGAGAACCCCACATGGTTAGCCCTTCAAAAGACAGCTGAGGGCTTTCCTGGTGGCACAGTGGTTAAGAATCCACCTGCCAATGCAGGGTCCCGGGTTCGAGCCCTGGTCCAGGAAGATCCCACACGCCGCGGAGCAACTAAGCCCAGGCGCCACAACTACTGAGCCTGTGCTCTGGAGCCCATGAACCACAACTACTGAGCCCGTGTGTCACAACTCCTGAAGCCTGCGCACATAGAGCCTGTGCTCTGCAAAAAGAGAAGCCACTGCAATGAGAAGCCCGTGCACCACAACGAAGAGTAGCCCCGCACTCACTACAACTAAAGAAAGCCCGTGCATAGCAACGAACACCCAACACAGCCAAAAAAAAAAAAAAAAAAAAAAGACAGCTGATACAGCTAAGAACAGCGCTGGCTTTTGGCTTTTGATCCTCAAACATTGCCTTCTCATATTAAAATATCGACCAACACCATTTAATTGCTGGTCTTCTTGAGCTCTTAACTTCTCATATTAAGCAAATTGTAAAAGATGAAATGTCTTCTCTATCAGAAACATCACTTTTTCTTTTTTTAAACCCTACTTCCACCCACTCATTGTTTGGCTCTTATTGCAGTGGTTTTAAATCCTCTGGTGAATTTGCTACCTGCTCTTGGGAATCAAGGGAATACTGAATTTTTCCTTCTGTGCAGTACATATATAAGTAACACTTTGACTACACAGAAACCCTCATTCTTTAATAAAAATGATGTTTTATTGAGGCTGAAGAAGCACATCAGTGCATTACAGTGCTTTTATATTAAAAATCAAGCTAGCTTGTTTTGCCAGTTTAATCAAGGGGTGAGTAATTGGAAAATAATTAAGTTGGCCTGGTTTACAGGAGTGTACCACCTTGTAAATGAGTTTTTCTGGAGAATCTGGATGCTATCAAAACATAATGGAACATAACCTCCCTTTGGGAAAGTAAATCATGTGGCTTGAGAGGAAGACAAAGGAAAGCTCTGGAAGAGAGCTTGTGCTTCTGAGTTTGTGGGTTTAGCAAGATCAGTTCTGGGGTTGGATGGCAATAACATTGGCGTCAAAGCAGTCTTTATCCTTTAATAATTCCCTAATCCTTGTTGTTATGTGAACCAGCAAACATTTGAAAGGCAAAGCTGTGGAATGGAATTAAGATGGTTTCCTGAATGAGGCAGAAAGATTCAAGGGGAGCAAAGAACTTACAGTTTTCCACTGGAAGCCTACATTTTGAGAAATTTAGTGAATACCAATCAGAAACAAAATGTTTTACAAATCTCAGTATAATTATTGGTGCTAATCAAAGGCATAAAAACCACCAAAGTGGCTTCCACATTGTAGGAAGAGTCACTTAAAGGGGAGATCTTTCCCAGTGGTGGTCAGACTTGTATGTCTGGAAGCTTATTGGTTTGGATTTACCTCTAACCATTTACATAACATTGAGAAAAACTATGTCTATAATATTGGTCCATCTCAAAGAATGGAGGGAGTCATTGCCAACAGAGATGTTGGGGGGGCCAAAGCCCACTCAGGTCACCCCTGCATAATACCATTTTTCTTTCCTATGAAAATAAATTTTCAATAAACAAAGTTATCAAAGGACCATTTCTTAATGTTTTGCTTAGGGACCCTGACTGTATACTTAAGTTAGCTGCATATCTGTAATATAAACCTGGATTTATTATTACCATTACTAAGGAGAAGCCTATGAATTGCCTTTGAATAAGATACAAGGTCACAATAATTGATTATAATTATTAATTGATTAGATAACATCATTAAAATGTATTTTTCAGTTTCATTGAGGTATAATTAACATAGCAAATAGCATGTATTTAAAGTGTACAATTTGGGCTTCCCTGGTGGCGCAGTGGATAAGAATCTGCTTGCCAATGCAGGGGACACAGTTTCGATCCCTGGTCTGGGAAGATCCCACATGCCGTGGAGCAACTAAGCCCGTGTGCCACAACTACTGAGCCTGTACACTATAGTCCACGAGCCACAACTACTGAAGCCCACATGCCTAGTGCCCATGCTCTGCAACAAGAGAAGACACCGCAATGAGAAGCCCGTGCACCGCAACGAAGACCCAACACAGCCAAAAATAAAAACGAATTAATTAATTAAAAATTAAAAAAAATAAAGTATACAATTTGGTAAGTTTTGACATAAATATTCACCTATGAATCCATCACCATAATCAAAATAATGAACACATTTATCACCCCCCCCAAGTTTCCATGTGCCACTAAGTCCTCTCCCTCTTCATTCCCAACAACCATTGGCATGATTTTTATCACTGTAGTTTAGTTTGCCTTTTAGTTTCCATGTACTCCTTTTTGTCTGGCTTCTTTCACTCAACACGGTTTTTGAGATTCATCCATGTTACTGTGCACATCTAATAGTGCATTCCTTTTTGTTGCTAAGTAGTGTTCCATTGTGTGGTGTGAGGGTTGATTTTATGCGTCAACTTGACTGGGCTAAGGGATGCCCAGAAAGCTGGTAAAACATCATTTCTGGGTATATGTATGTAGGGGTGTTTCAGAAGAGATTAGCATTTGAGTCGGTAGACTGAGTAAAGAAGATCCACTCTCGCCAGTGTAGGTGGGTATCATCCATCTGTAAAGGGCCTGTATAGAACTAAAAGGCAAAGCAAGGGTGAATTTGCTCTCTGAGCAGGGACATCCATATTCACCTGCCCTCGGTAAGGAACACAACATGTTACAATTATTTTAGGTTTTCTCTGAAAAGAAAACTCATTAATAAGTAACCATAGTTTTCAATGATTTTAAACGTTGTAATAGAAGTCAATAAGATTTACCTTTACAATTTAATTGGATGTCTGCACATCTATATGTGAGGCTGTTGGAAAAAGGGATAATTTGGGGTGGGTTTGGAAGAACCGAAACTTCTGCTGCAGCAGTGGGTAGATGACAGCTTCTCAGGTGGAGGGAGAGGGCACTAAGTCCATAAGAAGGGGGGAGACAGGAAGAATAGAATATAGAGTCATAGAACTTGAGGACACAAAATTCTTTAGACGTCACCCTGTTGAATGTCTCATATTTAAAAGACCTTTCTGAAATGCCATGGGATAGCACAGAGCCTAAGACAATAGAAAAGATGGAAAGAGAATACCCCAGAGGTTTCAATGATGACACTGAGGTCTATGTTAGAGGCCAGTGATACCACCACTTTATGAATCACCTTTGTTGAAACCAGAAGAGATGTCCCTTTGGGCTGACAGACTCACAGGCTCTCAGCCTGATTAATGAAATGTGTGCTGGATTTCAGCCTTCCCAGACCCCTTTGATGGTGTGCTTTGGCACAAAAGCCAAACAAGTGTCTTTCCCCAAGCCAGAGAGGAATCTAGAAACCAGAATTTCTAACTCAGTTGGTTTGAGAGGGAGCTGATCAGAGTCAGCACAGTTTGAACACGAAGGTTCAAACAAAATAACTTTTCCAGCAATCAAGTATAGATCAGGGTGGCTAAGACTTGATAATAAGGCCAGGGGATGGAAATCAAGGTGCTGTGGATCCAGGATAAGAGGGGACTAAGGACTGATTGGAGAACTCTATCTGCAGAGGTCAGGTTCTAGTGGAGGATCTGAAAGGCTAAAGGAGAATGATGACAGGGGTATTTGTGAAGCTGGTCAATATCCTACTCGGCACAATGCTATACTTTGATGCTACAGTTTTTATTCCAAAGTTCCCTCATGCTGAAGTGATACATCTGAGCTGAGACATGGGGAAACTGAATGTGTGTGGGGACTGTGAATTGGTCTTTGATAAGAAAACCAAAACAAAACCTCCATTTGATTTTGGATGATGACAATAATGAATAAACTTGAGTTCCACTAGACATGAGACAGGATATAATTTTTAAATTTATCCACTTCAGTCCAATGTTTTCTTTTTTTAAAACTTAATTAATTTTTGGCTGTGTCGGGTCTTCATTGCTGCGCGCGGGCTTTTTCTAGTTGCGGCGAGCAGGGGCTACTCTTCGTTGCGGTGCGTGGGCTTCTCATTGCAGTGGCTTCTCTTGTTGTGGAGCACGGGCTCTAGGTGTGCGGACTTCAGTAGTTGTGGCACACGGGCTCAGTAGTTGTGGCTCGCGGGCTCCAGAGCACAGGCTTAGCAGTTGTGGCACACGGGCTTAGTTGCTCCGCAGCATGCGGGATCTTCCCGGACCAGGGCTCGAACCCGTGTTCCCTGCATTGGCAGGCAGATTCTCAACCACTGTGCCACCAGGGAAGTCCCCAATGTTGTCTTTAAGGACAAATAAATAGACAACTTTGTATCAGTATATTAGAAGTATGTTGTGTGGTTCAATTTAAGATCAGGTGAGAATTTTAGGAAACATGGAAAGCATTCTATAACATTCAACACCTAAATTGAAGTATACATACACCTGAAACTAACATGACATTGTAAATCAACTATACTTCACTTAAAAAAAAATAAATTGAAGTACACATTGCTACTATTACTTTCCAAGCAAAAACAGAATGTAGAGTTATTTTTTTTTAACTTATGTAGCCTTTGATTATGACCCCAGGGACTTTGAAATAGCTACTGAGATACCATCTACGCTTTTTAACTGCCATTAAAATAATTTTAAATTTTGTTAGGCAAATTTAAGGCATTTCACTTTATTACCAGAATTAACTGGATTACATATGAATTTTCTAGTTAAAACTATCTTGATATTAACTCTTCAATTTTAAGGGTTAGAATTTCAATTACTGAATTACTGAGAGGTTAGTCTGGTTTTCTTAAAGTCTGGTCTATTGAGCACCTTTCTTGCAAGATGGCACTGTAAAATGCAGATTCTACGGTTAAAAATGTTTGAGAAACAGTGGATAATCTTGTGCAGAAACGCAAAACACATTAGCCCATTAAAAGTTCTGCAGTAAGAGAAATTTTAAAACTTTATTTAGCCAAGAGTTTCCCAAAGATATATGGCTGTAGTACTCCTTTTTAAAGTAAAGTTTTGATTTACTTAACCTTGTTCCAGTTATAGATTGCTGCTTAACAAACTTTTCTAAAACGTAGTCACTTAAATTAACAGCAGTTGTTTATTTAGTTCATGAATCTGCAATTTGGGCAGGGCTCAGTGGGGAAGGTTTGGCTCTTCTCCACTGGATGTCAGCTGGGGTCGTTTGAATAGAGTCAGGAGGATCTACTTCAAGATGGTTCACTCGCCTGGCTGGCAGGTTGATGCTAGCTGTCAGGTGGGAGCTCAACCAGGACTGAGGGCCTGGGGCCTCTGTTTCCTTCCACACAGTTTCCTCCACATGGGCCTCTCCGTGGGTTATTTTGGGCTCCCTTAGAGCATGGTGGCTGGGTTCCAAGAGTGAGCGTTCCAAATGACAGGAAGTGGAAATTGCCAATTTCTTAAAGTCGGGGTCTAGAAACTGGCACAAGTGTCACTTCTGCTGTATTATATTGGTTAAGCAGTCACAGATCTAAGATTCATGGGGAGGGAACATAGATACTTCTCTTGGTGGAAGGAGTTTCAAAAAATGTAGTGGATATATGTTAAAATTATACACATAGAAAAATGCACAAATCATAAGAGCAGAGTTTAGAGAAATTTTGCATAATAAATGCACCCGTGTACTCAGCACCCAGAAACCTCCCTCCACCCTGGCTCTGCTCCCACCCCATTGTCCTCTTCCAGTCACTACTCCCTCAAGGGTAACCAACATCCAGGACTATAATACTAAAGGTTAGTACAGGGTTTCTCAACCTCAGCTGGATAATTCCTTATTGGGGGTTAGGTGGGGAACTGCCCTGTGCATTGCAGGATGTTCAGCAGCATCTCTGGCCTCTACCCACCAGATGACAGAAGCACCCTCTCCCCTAGTTGTGACAACCAAAAATGTCTGCAAAAATTGCCAAATATCTGGGAGGGGGGCAAGCAAGATCACCCCCAGTTGAAAATCACTGGGTTAGAAGATAATATCTCTCCTTTATTGTTTGTCTAAATCCCACTTAACCATCTAGAATATAAGTTCCTAGAATATATACCTGGCGTATAGTAGCAAATTGAGACTATCTATTGAATGGAGGAGTGAATGAAAGGTAGCAATTCTAAATAGGTATTTAAAGTCTCAACTCTATATATTTACACAGCTGAACCCTCAATTACATATAATTTGTTCGTTTTTGTGAGAAATGCCATTTTATGAAGTTCACATGGATTTAAAAACTCGAGAATATATATGCATGTAAACAGAAATATATATTGGTTAATTTCTTCCTGTAGCAACTTAAAATACAAGCCATGGAAATAGAAAAAAAAACTGTGATCACCCAGACAAATAGGCAGTATCCCATGATAGTGTTAATGATTTACTGTAATAAGCCACAAACTGTGGTTTGTAATTGCTGTGACAGCCTCGTGAAACAGGAATTTGCAGTAACAAAGTTTTCGTTAAAAACCTGGGTGAGGCACTAGGTTCTAAAAGATTAGAAGGGGAGTAGGAAGAAGTACAAGATGGTAACAAGGGCTTGGAAAGTTATTTCTTTACAGGAAAAATCTAAAAATTTCTTTTGGAAGATAGCCACTGACTTTACTCTGAAAATATCCCTCCCTCCCCCCAGCACATGTGACAGTGTGACATCTCACTAGGTAAATTTTGTAAGGGTTATCCCAAGAATAGTTTTCAGTGGAAACGGGATTCTCAATGAATTTCAGCAGACATGCCCTTCTTTTTGAAATTCCTAACTACAGTTATTACTCTTCAGTCAAAATTGTGTCAGAAAAATGGACACAGTTACTAGTAGATAAGGCAACTAGAGTTAGGGGCACCATGAAAACAGAATTTTATAGTGGCCAGGGCTCTTAGAGACCATACGATCATTCTGAAAGGGCAAACTACTACAAAAATTTTACCTTAGCAGTTATCCTGTTTTCTGGGTCGTTCTGAATTGTTTCAACTCCTTGAAGACACCTCTGTTAAAATTGAAACTCGGGCTTCCCTGGTGGCGCAGTGGTTGAGCGTCCGCCTGCCGATGCAGGGGACACGGGTTCGTGCCCCAGTCCGGGAGGATCCCACATGCCGCAGAGCGGCTGGGCCTGTGAGCCATGGCCGCTGAGCCTGCGCGTCCGGTCTGGGAAGGTCCCACATGCCGCGGAGCGGCTGGGCCCGTGAGCCATGGCTGCTGAGCCTGCGCGTCCGGAGCCTGTGCTCCGCGGCCGGAGAGGCCACAGCAGTGAGAGGCCTGAGTACAGAAAAAAAAGAAAAAAAAAAAAAAAAAAGTGAAACTCATGTGTAATCCTCAGGGTGTAGAGTAGTGACTTGTGCACAGAGCTGGTTAATCACAGGACAAGTAATTTTGAGCCAGTGCTCAAAATGATCACATCCAACATATCTCTTATGTAGCAAAGAGAGAAGAAATATAATACATACAACTATGGAGCCATATTAGCACAAAGGCTTCTATCAACCTCACAGGCTTAGTTGCCTGAATGCTGTGGCTAGTTAATGTCTGAATGAAATAAATTTGATAGGGATTATTCAAATCCTTGAAGTTGAAAAGATGTTATGGCATCTAGATTTTTAAACTGGAATTTGAATACCACTTATAAAAGAAGTATGTCTGTACAGTTTTTTCTTTTAATTTCCTAAGATCTGAATATGTTAAGACTTGTCATTACACTGTGAAATGCTTATGATTCATTTGAGCAGAAGCAGCTAGGGATGAGGAGAGGGTGGGAGTGTGAGTGTAACAGTTCTGTATGACGCAGAAAGGGAGATGAAGTAGAAGGGAGGAAGTTTTGGATTCCTTTTTTGAATCAAAAATAGCTTAAATCAAGTAATTTGTTTACTTTTAAAACAGGAAAAAATGACCAAAAATCTGTAGTTTCCTGAATGACACACAAATCCTATTTCAGGAGAATAATTGTCATAATTGCAGGTTACTTTCTTAAAATACCTGAAAAAATTCCTTCCTAAAAGTGTAAGTTCACAAGGATAGAAAAATATATTTACACCACAGGGTGCTCGTACACCAAAGGAATTTGCTCCTTCCACGTAACCTCCACAGTAGCATTTAAAGAACTTATTAGAAAATTTACTGCCTAAATTAGAAATTTGGAAGGGAAAAGGAATTGACATGTAACTTGATTTCACTAGGTATAAAATTCTTTTATTTTCATTCATTATCCAACAAAAATTTATAGAATACGACAAAGACATGGGGCTAGATGCAGGGGGTGTAAGGATGAGCAAGACACAGTCCCTGCCCTCAAAGTCTAGAGGGAGAAACATACACATACTTTCAGACATATACTCAAATATACACATGCTCACACACACAAACAGACCCACATATACCCCCATACACATATATTCACATACATATTCATTGCTCATACACAAACACACCCAACACCCATACACTTTCACATACTCACACACATTCACATATAAACATATTTACACATACACACACACATACATTTGGGAGCTCACAAAGTGGAGACCATGAGTAGAGTATGTTTCCAAGTTACAAAGGGAAGGAGAAAGAAATAACAGTGGCAACAATCCTGTGAGACAGCTATTACAGAAGCTCAGTACGGCTAAGGAGATAGTCATAGTGGAGTTGTTAAATGCTAAGGAACTGGTTTACCAAGATCTAGATTCAAGTTCAGATCCTCCATTACTATCTCTGAGGTCATGTTGTCTCAGTTTTCCTCACTTTTACTTGGGAGCTATCACAGAACTTACCTCAAAGGGTTTATATGAGGTTTAAATGAGATGATACATGTAAACCACTTAGCACAGTGCCTGGCATGTAGTAAGCACTCCATACATATTCAGTTTTTAATTTTTAATGATATCCTTATTATTATCAGTGAAGGTTAGTTATCTGGTAAATTGTGAAGACAGTTCTCCACTCACCAATCTGTCAGTGAGTGGAGACAAAACATTGTGTATTAAATGAATACTTTACGTGGCCACTGTTTAAACTTAATTTTTAAAGGATTAAAAATTCAAGGAAGGCAAACTATATTTACAGTTAACACAAACATCTAGATATCCCACTGGCCGATGAACTCACAAGTGTAGGTAGTGTGCTACATGAGGGGCAAGTTTTTCGCTAACGTCACAAGGGTCTCTGGCCCAATGAGTGGAGTTTGATAGTAATACTTGCTACAAATGTAAAAAACAAACAAACAAAAAAAACCCATCTAGATATCATGGTCATTATTGGGAAAATCTGAATCTGACTAAATATCATCTCACCTGGTATTATTAAATAATTTCTGTGGTTGTAACTTCATGGAAAAACTATATAAGCTATTATTAACTCCACAATCATTTCACCAAAGTATGTTGAACTTGATCACCTCATTTATACACTACTGACCATGTCATTTGATATTATTCATTGATATGATGAGGCAATTCATAAAATAAGAAATAAAGGTGGCCAGTATACATCTGAAAAGGTGTTACATCACCAACAATCAGAGAATTGTAAATGAGAGATTATTTTGGACTATCTTGGCAAAGTTTAAAAAGATGGATTGGGTGCTATTGAGGGGCTGGTGACACTGGCATTCTCATACCTACATTGTTAGTAGGAGCAGAGATTAGTACAACCTTTCTAGAGGCCAATTTGGCAATACAAGTAAAAACAATTAAAAATATGTTCTTTGATTCAGCAGTTCCACTCCTTGAATTTTATCTTAAAGGAATATAATCAGACAAATACACAAAAATGCTTGTATGTGCATGCTCACTGCAGTGTTGTTTGTGATGACCAAAAATTGGAAACCACCTAAATGCCTGCCAGTAGAGAAATGCTTAAATAAATGATGGTAGAGCTATACACTGGGACTCTATGCAGCTATTAAAAAGATAGATCTATTTGTGTTGACATGAAAGATGTCCATGATCCATATCAGATACCATTTTTATATTAAAAAGGTATATGCATGGAAAAAAATTTGGTCATCTATAACTTTTTAAAAGCAGCTTTATTGTGGTATAATTTACATACCATACAATTCACCCATTGTAAGTTTACAATCCAATGACTTTTGGTAAATGCGTATAGTTTTGCAAGCATTACCACAATCCAGTTTTAGAACTTTTTTGTTACCATCCAAAGTTCCCACCTGCTCATTAAGGCTTAACTTTTAACAGTGGTTAGGTTGAGGATGAAGTCTGGGAGAGTGAAGGCAGGAGGGGAGAATTATAGACAGCTTCCTAGTTTATCATTTCTGTCTCATTTGAATTAATTTACACCAAGAATATACTATCTTTTCATCGAGAAAACAGTAAAGGTTTTTCTATTTTGAAAAGAACAAAAAAAGGAAACAGACTTATACCCTTTGACCCAAATCTACTTCTGGTAATTTACCCTAAGGAAATAATCAAATATGTGGAAAAGGATCTGTGAACAAATATATTTATCAATGTTTTATCTGAAACAGAGAAAAGTTGTTAAGCAATCTAAATATCTCATGATGGAAGAAAACAATTACTAATCACACTGAAATATGAAAGGTACAGGATGCAAATATTTATATGCAATCTTTATAATTTTATCCATGTAAAAAAAGTTAATGCACAGCCAGAAAGTCCTGTTTGGAAATATAATGAAATCTTTCCAATGGTTATCTCTGGATGGTAGAATGATAGCACTTTTAATTTTTTTGTGCATTTCTTCATTTCCCACAATGAGTATGTATTTTCTTTACATCTGAAGCCAACTTCATAAATGATACTAATTAAAAATAGGGTTTCCCTGGTGGCGCAGTGGTTGAGAATCCGCCTGCGGATGCTAGGGGACACGGGTTCATGCCCCGGTCTGGGAAGATCCCACATGCCGCAGAGTGGCTGGGCCCGTGAGCCATGGCCGCTGAGCCTGCGCGTCCGGAGCCTGTGCTCCGCAACGGGAGAGGCCACAACAGTGAGAGGCCCGCGTACCGCAAAAAAAAAAAAAAGAAAAGATTGATTATGGTATTGTTTTCACAGGTGTTTCCATTTGTCAAAACATAAAAGTGTATATTTTATTTATTTTTACAATAACTTATTTTCTCATTTTTATTGAAATGTAGTTGATTTACAATGTTGTGTTAGTTTCAGGTGTACAGCAAAGTGATTCAGACCATATATATATATATATATATTCCTTTTTAGATTCTTTTCCATTATAGGTTATTACAAGATACTGAGTATAGTTACCTAAAAGTATATATTTTAAATATGTACATTTTATTGTATATCAGTTATACCTCAATAAACCTATTAAAAAATAGTCTTGAGAAACAAGATCATCATACCCCTCTTACTGCAAGAGGGGTTTTGTTATGCCATTTTGGGGCTGGAGGACAAAATGATTTGGTAGGGGTACTTAGACAGCAAAATGGCCTCTGCTCCAGATAGCATGCATGCATGCATTCATTCATGGAATCTGCCTTCCTATCACATGCCAGGAATGTTGGTAGGTACCTGCATATCATGATGCTTAACCAGCCACTGCCCTGAAAATGCTCCCTCCTAGTGGAGGGGAAGGCGCGGCACCATCTGACAGATTGCAGCCAGCACCCACATTAGGTCGTTTTCCACTAGTGCTGTCCAAGGGGGCCGGAGGCAGATCAGGAAGTGAAGGCCTTAGTAAGTGGTTCAGATGGAGTCACGAAGGGTGACACCAGGATTACGGCTATGGAAGTGGCCAGAAGAAGGTAGATTACCCTCAAGGGAGTGTCGTGGTCATCACTCAAGAAGCGGGCTTAAACAATTTTTATATGTTTATGTCTGTCTTACGTGCACACTTGTAACAACAGCAGGAACTGAAATTGAGCGTTTGCCGGTGCAGGCACCTTGCAAAGGGCTTACATCCATTGCCTCATTTACTCCTCGCCACAACCCCCAGGTCGGGACTTTAAGGACCTTCATTTCACAATGAAGAAACTGAGGCTCGGAGAGGTTAGGCGCCCAAGGTCACAGAGCTCATAAGCTCTGGATCCAAAGCAAACAGCCACCACAGATACTTCCCACTCACTCTGGGGCCCGTTTGAGAACGAAAAGGTCCAGATCGGGACAGCTCAGCTTTCGCTCGCTACGTATTTTCCCAGATCCAGAATGGAGGAAACATCCGCTACAACAACCAACAGGGTCGTACGCAAAGGGGTAACTCCATCAAAGCCGTTGGCTGACAAGAATTTGGGGCTTGGAGGACAAACCCGGAGCAACCGTCAACCATCTACCAGCTCAAGCACCAACAGCGCACCTCGCGCCGGGGGCAAGCAAGCCTCCTAGGGCCGCCAGCTTGCGGGGCTCAACGCGCGTGCGCGGGGCCAGAGGGGCCACCCCCGCGCGAGTGCGCGGAGAGCCTGGCGCGCGGCCGGGGGAGCGCGCGGGCGCGCTGCGGCGTCGGCGTTGGCGCGCGCTTTAGGCCGAGGCTGCGTGGGCTGGGGAGGGAGCTAGGCGGCGGCGTCGGCGGCGGCGTCGGCGGCGGCAGCGGCTGCGGCAGCGGCGGCGGCTGCGCCCCAGAGCCCAGGGGGACGCGCGGACCTCGCACCGCGGGTGCAGACGGCTGCGGAGGAGACCCCGGGCTCCCGGCCCGGGGCGGGAGAGCTCGGCCAGACGACTGCCCGCCTCAGAGGCCGCCGGCCGCGTCCCTATCCCGGAGTGGCCGACGCCCCTGGAGACTCGCCGTGACACGGGCCTAACCGCGGTGGCCGCGGGCGTCCGGACCACTCGGGCCCGTCGGGCCGGGCCGGTAGAGGGACGAGCGTCCGGGCAGGTGCCGCCCCCCCGAGGGCCGGCCGGGGGCCAGGCGCTTAGCCGCGCGGCCCGCGGGCCGGGCTCGGCAGAGGGGCCGCCCGCGCAGCGTCCCCACCCCGCGGGCCGGAGCGGGAGTCGCGCCCCGCCTTCTCCGGAGACTGCCGGGCCGGAGCGGCGGGAGCCCGGACAGCCAGCGCCCGCCGTCGCCCGCCGGGCTCGCGCGGGAGAGCGGGGAGGAGAAACTTTGCCTCTTATTGTTGTTTTTACTCCTTAAGTGTAAGGAACTCTGTTGGGAGGAAGAATGTCCTTCTTCAATTTCCGTAAGATCTTCAAGTTGGGGAGCGAGAAGAAGAAGAAGCAGTACGAACATGTGAAGAGGGACCTAAACCCCGAGGAGTTTTGGGAAATTATAGGAGAATTGGGCGACGGAGCCTTTGGGAAAGTGTACAAGGTAAGAGGGAGAAACGGGAAGTTGCACTTGTGAGATCAAACAGCCCGTGGCCCGGAGTGGCACGAGGATTTCTCGCTCCCGCGTCCTGTTCCTGTCTCTTGGACCTTATTCTGACTTCGTAAACGTACGTTGGAACTTTATTTAGGTTATCATCCAAGCAGTAGCTAAGAGGTAGGGTTTAAGGCTGAACAAAATGGGGCCTGGATGTAGTTTAAAGAGTGGTTGCCAAACGGAGGCAAGGTTTATCGTCTGCTCTGTTAAACGTTAAAGGAAATGAGGGTGTTCTTTAATTTAAAGGAGGGGTCTGGATGTGGCCCTCAAGCATTTTCAAATCAGAAACTCATTATACTTTTCAGTGGATCTCTATTTGTGTACTAGCTGTTTGCATTCGTATATATACTTACACTAAAGCAGTTCCCTTTTGGGGTCCAGAGTATATATTTGGTTGTATCTATTGCTCATACATAACCAGTCTCTTGGGGATGAGAGCGAAGTGATTGCTACTTGCAGACTATTCTTGACTTGGTGGCTTGACAGCATACTGTAAAATGGAGTGGAATTTCTGATAGAAAATTTTTGGAAGAAAACCTGCATCTGGTATTAGTTTCTAAATATAATTATAATAAGCATTGACTAGAAGTCAATTTCAGGGCTTAAGAAATTAAAAAAAAACATGCACCTACATATATACACATATTTTTACATACAGATATTCATTTCAGTAGAAAGAGGTTTGCTGTTTCAATAGGAAGGCATGGGTTAACTGTTTACTGTCTTGTAAGGAGTATATGAATGATGTCATCAGAATATTTTAATCCTGAAGGGTGAGGATTTTATGAGACAGTTTAAGGGGAAGGACCTACAGGGTTGCCTAGAAGTGAAAATATAAATAACTTAAGTTTATACAGGACTCTGCAGTTTTTAAAGTACTTTCACATAATTTGGCCCCCATGAGAGTTCTGCGAGATATGCAGGTCGGTAGTATCTACATTTCATAGATGGGGACACTGAGACTCAAATTGTTCACATTCACACTAGTCACAGCCTAGATTTGATCTCAAGTCTTCTGACCCCATATTTACTGTTACTTTTTTTTTTTTTAACTTTAATGTCTATTGGTAGAAGTGATAGCATTTTTCCTTCTTTCTAAGCATCATCACACTGTCTGCCTTTGCCCTGCCTCTAATGCATCTCACAGCCCCTCATTCTTAGTCTGGAATATCTACTCTTTTCTGTGTGCTTTCAAAACACATTGTTCACCTTGCTTACTATGGCACTTGTCACATGTTAATGTATTTATGTTTTTATGATAAGACTAGGGGCCAAAATTATATACATTTGGGTTAATTCTATTGCCTTAGCACATAGTGCATTTCTCTTTATATTTGTGGAAATGAAGGAATGTGTGTTACCTGCTTGTGAGCGCTACTGAAGCTACTATGTGCTGTGAAAGTTGACAAAGTCAACTTCAGTGCCTAATGTGGAGGGTAGACTATGGATTTCAACAAGAGCTTACAGTATAGAATGTATGGTAGACAGGGCTTTTAGTGCAGTGGGAAGATCACTCCTGGGAGTTAAGAATTGTGTTTTATTGCTGGTTGTCACAAACCAGCTTCGAGATCTTCGAGAAATATAATGTCTTTGGACCTCCTTTTTCTGAGGTGGGAAATCATAGATTTCCCTAAATGTTTAGATTCTTTTACCCATTAATGTTCTGTGAGTATGCAGTTATCTAGGAAAGGCAAAAATAAATCCTCAAGGCATCTGGGATCTGGTAGTTAGAAGGCAGTAGGTGATTATGGGCAGTTTTCATGGTATAAATGTTTTTTTGAACAGGAACAGTGTAATATTAAGACACTGGCTCCAGAGTTGGACTATATCTTGGCTCCCTCAATAGCAGCCTGTGACCTTGGACAAGTTACTTAATCGTTCCATGTCTCATTTTTCTCATCAGTAAGACCTACTCCTTAGTGTGTGAGAATTAAAGGAGATAAAAAATGTAAGACACAAAAAAGGGCTCAGAAAATGGCAGAAAATTACTGTTGTTACATTTACAGCTTGGAAACAAAATATGGGATGGGACAGGAAAAGGGACCTACGAAGATAGTAAACCATTTTCTGGCACAGGCAGATTGTGTGGACATGCTAATGCTATGTGATTTAATTCTTTAATGACTCTGCAAAGTGAATGTATCCTCCTATAGTGGGACACCAATTGAAAAAATTTTGAAAAACAAGAGACTTACTCCATGTAGTTGAACACTATAAGATTGTGTCAAGGATAATTTTTGTGGGCTTGATTATCTGTTTTAGTGTGATACTTGAAGAGTGTGAGTTCTTTGCATCTTTTCTTTTCATCTTTCATTTTTTTATGCTTTCAAGGAGTAAGCTCTGAGATTTTTTTAAAAAGAAAATTTTAAATTTAAACTTATCTGACCTGTTCTGCCTTTTTTGTAACCTTTTTTTATTGTACAAGATTCTCTAGGAATTTTAAATGTATAGACTTCTGTGTAAGAGAAAAAGCTTTGATAGCTTTTTTTTGTTTGTTTGTTTTGTTTTTCTTTTTTTTTTTTTTTTTTGCGGTATGTGGGCCTCTCACTGTCGTGGCCTCTCCCGTTGTGGAGCACAGGCTCCGAACGCGCAGGCTCAGCGGCCATGGCGCACGGGCCCAGCCGCTCCGCGGCATGTGGGATCTTCCCGGACCGGGGCACGAACCCGTGTCCCCTGCATCGGCAGGCGGACTCTCAACCACTGCGCCACCAGGGAAGCCCTGATAGCTTTTTTTACAATTGTATGTAATAGAAAACTATTTCTGAAGTTGATTCCAACTGTCATTTGCTTATGGAAATTAGTAACTGTTACAAAGGTTAAATTTCTAAATAGGCAATCATTTTTCCGTCATATTGTTGTATGCTCTGCACTCAGTCCTGCACTATACAACTCTGTAACAGTTACTCTCTTGCCTGAAAGATCTTCCCAATTTTAAATTTATTTTCTCTTTTTAATAGTATTATTTGACACATAAATGAAGATATGTAGTATCCCTCACAATTTTTTATGTTTAGATTTCTGTTGCTTTTAACAGAAAAAAAAAAAAAGGAATGACATGAAATGATCTGTTGAATTGAAGCTGAACTATTGACTGTGTGCTGGATGAAAGTGATTCTTTTTATGTCCCTGATGGGCATGCACTTTTTTTTAAAAAAAAGTAGTGAAATATATAATCTTTGTATTGAAAAGTACAAAACATACATGTACGTTTAGCAAACAATAGTAAAGTGAACTCATATTAACAACCATCAGAGTAAAGGAATTCTGCCAGTACCCCAGAATCCTTCCCACCTCCTTTCTGAATTACTTCCTCTCTCCCCCTAAAAGAAACCGCTATCCTATCTGTACGTTTTTCATTTCTTTCCTTTCTTCATAGTTTACTATCTAGGAGTGTATAACTAAACATGATAACTTTAGTTTTGTATGTATTGAGTGTATTTTGTGTCTTGCCTCTTTTGAAATCAGCATTATGTTTGTGAGGTTTGTCTTTGTTATCGCTAAAGCGGTATGTAGTTAATTGTTGCATAGAATTCCAATATATGGTTACATCACCAATTATTTACCATTGTACTGTTAATGGATATATCAGTTGTTTCCAGTGTTTGGCTTTTATACACAGTACTGGTGCATATATGTATGAGTTTCACTAAGACTCAGGAGTAGAATTGCTGGGTTATAGGGTAGTGTATCTTTAATTTTACTAGATGATGCCATACTATACCAGTTTACACTCCCACCAGCAGCGTATGATAATTTCCTTGCTCTGCATTCTCTCCAACATTTGATATTGTCAGAATTTTTAAGTTTTGACAATCTGATGTTATAGTTTTCCTTGTGCTTTTAATACATCTTTCTCTGACTGCTAATAAGTGATTCTTTCCATAGGTTTATTAGTAATTGGAATTTCTTCTTTTGTGTTCAGGTTTCTTGTTCATGTTCCTCTTGGATGTCTTTTCCTTGTTTATTTGTAGTGTATTCTGGATTTTAACCATTTGCTGGTTATGGTTATTGCAGATACATTTTCATTCTGTGCCTGTCTTTTCATTTTCTTTATGGTGTCTTTTTATGAACAGGAAGTTCTTGACTTTAATATACTCCAACTTTGTTTTTTCTTTTTCAGTTAATGCTTTCTGTATTGTATTTGAGAAATTCTTTCCTGGAGTGTCCTTCCAGTTGTTGGATGGGATGCTGCCTGATTGATGAATCACCTAATAAAGCTAATTAGATCTTTGGAAAAAAAAAAAAAGAAAGGCTTTCCTAACCTGAGATCATGGAGATAATCCCCTATTTTATCTTCTAAGAGCTTTATGATTTTGCCTTTAACATTTAGGTCTACAACCCTAAATGTTAAAATAGATTTTTGCAAATGGTATGATATAGGGGTCCAATTTCATTTTTTTCTCCGATGGATACACAATTGTCCCAAGACTCATCACTGGGGGAAACTGTTCTTCCACTGCTCTGCAGTGCTGTCTGCAACATGTGTCTGTTTCTGTGATCTCTAGTCTCTTCATTGATCTATGAGTCTATTCCTTTGTCAGTATCCTGCTGTCTTAATTAGGAAAGCATTGAAACAAATCTCTGCTAGAGAAAGACTTCCCCTTGTTCTTATTCAGCAGTGTCTAGTATATTCTTGGCCTTTAGTGCTTTCATGTACATTTTAGAATTAGCTTAATTGAGTTCCACAAAAAAACCTGTTGTGCCTTTTTGAAGGGGTTTTATTGAATTTATATTTAGATCAACTTTGGAAAAATTAACGTCTCCCTGATACTGAGTCTTCCTACCTATGCATATGTTTTATCTCTAGGTCTTTTTTTAAATATCTCTCAATAATGGCTTATAATTTTCCTCCCCAGAAGTCTTAGGAGCTCAGACTACTTCGAGAGTCTCTTAAATGCTTTGTTTTTCCTATTGGAATTTCTTCCTTATTTTGGTTATGTACAGCCTTCAGTAGTCTTCTGAGAAAGGATGAATGGAAGGTTTGGTTTTTAAGACCAGGCCTGTCTGAATATGTCTGTATTATAATGTCATACTTGATGTATAGTTTGGTCGTAGAATTCTAGGTCAAAAATACATTTTTGAACTAGCGTTGGTGAGGACAAAGAGCAATTGAGAAAATCCCCATCCCTTACTTATGGCCAGTCTTCCAAAGTGATTGTATGAATTTATACCCCCATAAGTAAGGGATGGGGATTTTCTCAATTGCTCTTTGTCCTCATCAACACTTGCTATTGTTATTAATACTGTTATTAATATTTTATGTTAGCCATTCTGGTGAGTGTGAAGTGGTTTTATTTACATTTTCCTTATGACTAAAAAAATTGAGTCATGTGCCTATCGAATATTTGGGTATTTTCTTTTTTGTGGAAATTTCCTGTTTGCCCATTTTAAAAAAATAGCTGTATTGAGGTATAATTTATATAACTCAGAATTCACCTATTTTATGTTTATAACTTGATGAGTTTTAATAACTTTGTACAGTTGTGCAACCATCGCTACAATCTAGCTTTAGAATCCGCTTTTGACCACCTGAAGTTCCCTTGTGCCTATTTATAGTCAATTCCTGTTCCTGCTGGGGTTTTCTTTGTCTGATTACTAATGAGGTTGAGTTCCTTTTTATATACTTATTGGCCATTTGGATTTCTTCTTTTCTGAAGTGCTTGTTAAAGTCTTTTGGATTCTTTTTCTTTTTCTCACTGATTTATGGGAGTCTATATATTCTGTTAACTAATCCTCTCAAGTTATATATGATGCACATTATTTTCTCTTGCTTTGTAGTTTGTCTTTTCTTTCTCTTTATGATATCCTTCTTTTGTATAGACATTTCAGATTTTAATGTAATTCAGCTTATTAACTTTTTATACTTAGTGCTTTTTGTCTTAAAGTTTCCTTACCCAGGGTGATGAAGATGTCCTCCTCTGTTATGTTCTTAAAGTTTTATGGTGTTGCCCTCTTCCTATACATTAGGTCTGTAATTAAACTAATGTTGGTTTTTGTCTATAGTGTGAAGTAGGGGTCCAGTTTCATTTTTTCTGTGTAGATACCCAGTTGTCTCAACACAATTTACCGAAAAGACCACCCTTTCCCTATTGCTTTGCAGTGCCTCCATCATATGTCAAATGTCCATATACACATGGTATATTTCTATGAATTTCCTATTTCTTTAGGATAAATTCCTAGAAGTAGAATTGTTAGGGCAAAATACGTGAGCATTTATTAATGTTTACTGTGAAATTACTCTAGAAAGGTTTATAAATTAATTTTTAAATTAATTTTTAATTATATTGTAAGATGTTATGGAAAAACCTGAATGAACTTTTTGGCCAATCCAATACAAATAATTAAAGAACTTCTATTTATTGGGAAAATTAACTTGTTAGAGATTGAAATTAGTTTCTTTGACCATTACTCTAATTATTGTTCCTTCTCTTCTCTCCATAAATGTAACTATTATCATCGGTTTCTGTTTCTGTTTGTTTTGTTTTTTGGGTTTTTTTTTGGCCGTGCTGCGCAGCTTGCGGGATGTCAGTTCTCTGATCAGGAATTGAACCCAGGCTACGGCAGTGAAAACGCTGAATCCTGTCCTCTGGACCACCAGGGAACTCCCCATCATCAGTTTCATGTATATGTTTCTAGATGTTTTTCTGTGTACTTACGTATATATACATGGGTTATACCTATTGAAACAACCCAACAATGGTCTGTTTCTGTGCCTTTGTTCCTTGACCTTTTTCAATGTTAGTTTTTATCCTTTTAAAAAAGTATTTGCTTTTTCAGTAGACAAAAGGAGTATCTGTTTATTTCATTTTCCATTTCTCTCATTTTTAAAGAGATTGCCGTTTAAAAATTAATTGAATTATTCATATTCTAATAGAGTTGTTTTCTTGTTGATTTGAAAGTACTTTTTATGTACTATGAAAATGAGCACTTTATAATAATGGTGCAGTTATTTTAGTTACTTTAGTTTATGCTGCTTTTTTGATATAAAGACATATAACGTTCTTTATTCTACAAAATCTGTCAATGTGTTACTTTGCTTTTTTTCCTTCACTTTCATGCTTAGAAAAGCCTTCCCTACCCAGAAATTAGATAAATATTTATCTATATTTTCTTCTAAACTTCTTAATAGTTCAGTTATGAAGAATTTTAATTTTAATTCATCTGGAATATAATTTTTTTCTATGGATTGATATGGCGCTCTATTCTACCCTAAAAAAACCAAAAATATATTTTCTCTATTTCTAGAAATGTAAATACTATTATTTTGAAAATATAGCAAAGTATAAAGAAGAATATATAAAAATAATTCTACCTTTTAGATAACCTGTTAATTTAAAAGAACTCAAGGATATACTCATGTGGTTAGAAACTTGAACAATACAAAAAATGATAAAATTGAAAAATGAAAGCCTTCCCCGCCAGTCTTTTTTCCTGAATTTAGCCACTATAATAATATCTGTGTATCTTTTCAGGTAAAGTTTTATGCCTGTATGAGCATATATACAAATGCTTGTTTGTAAAACTGAAAATATATCAACACATGCACGTTAGTATATACAGGTGAACTTAACTGCCTGTCAAATTGATAGCATAATCATACTGGAAAAGTGCTTCAAATGATGTTTTTAATTAGTTAATTAATTTTTGGCTGCGTTGGGTCTTCATTACAGTACGTGGGCTTCTCATTGTGGTGGCTTATCTTGTTGTGGAGCACAGGCTCTAGGTGCGTGGGCTTCAGTAGTTGTGGCACGCAGGCTCAATAGTTGTGGCTCATGGGCTCTAGAGTGCAGGCTCAGTAGTTGTGGTACATGGGCTTAGTTGCTCTGTGGCACGTGGGATCTTCCTGGACGAGGGCTCGAACCCGTGTTCCCTGCATTGGCAGGCGGATTCTTAACCACCGCGCCACCAGGGAAGTCCCAAATGATTTTTGAATAGAGTGCTCTGACTAGTGGGATATATTTAAAGGATAAAAAGAACAGCAAAGAATGCTTGAACTTTATTAAATAGGTTTGTTACTAGTAGTGATACTAATGTTATAATTCTGAAAATACTTTATATGTACTATAGGATAGAGCAAATTAATTATTATAGTGCTGTTTTCGGAACTAGGGTTGTAACTCGGAGAAAGGGGTTATAAGCATGAAATGTAAGGAGGAACCCTGTGACATTGATTTTTGAACTGGAGGTTTTAGTTTGAACTCGTGATAAAACATGCACTCATGCCCCCAACACACACACACACACACACACACACACACACACACACACACACACACACACTACATATATACATATTCCTGTTTTCCACTGAAAAGGCCTAGAAGTAATGATAACTAGTACTCCTAGCTCTTGGTTTCTAAATACCATTCCCCACTAAAAGGAGCCAGGGCTCGTTGAAAAGTCTGATCCAGGTCTGGGCTAGAGAAGTACAAAAGTGATAAAAATTGAAAAGTAAAAGCCTCCCCACTACTCGTTTTTTCCCAAAGGAGCCTGGATATCTTGGACCAGAAAGCAAAGATATGCTCAGAAATTAATGGGGACATGCCCAAAGAATACCGGTTAGTTTTGAGCAACAAAAATATCAACAAAATAGTAGCCTAATAGAGGAATGCTAGTTGGTTAATATATAAAGATTGATAAAATTAGAAAAACCACTGTTTTGCAACCACACTATAATAATTCAGGCAAAAATTATTGATGGATGCTAAAAAAATCATTGTGTGGAAGGCTGTGGAAGAACATGGTTTCACCCCGTAAGTATCGTAAGTAAGTATCACCCAGTAAATGTACCTTTTTGGTAGAGAGAGCTGATGGATACCATCTTAATCAAGTGATCAAACCTGGGGTTAATCAACAGTAACAGGAGGAAATGTATTTTCTGATGTAATTCAGTGGGAACTGTATATAATCACCAAATGTAGTATTTTTGTTAAAGATATTTAACCTGAATCTGATAATGAGGAAACAATCAGACAAATCCATGGTTTGAACTTTTAAAAATGTAAGCAATAAAGGAGTTTTTTTTTTTAGATATTTGAGAAATTTGAATATGGAGTATATATTAGATATTGTATCAATGTTAAATTCTTTGGGTATGTTAATTATATTGTGGTTATATGTGAAGTGCAGCTTACTTTGCAAGTGGCATAGTAAAAAAGAAATGCATGTGTGTGTGTGTTAGTATATACATATCTATACACATACATACATATCTTTTACATATATATGTAAAATATATGTATGTGGATCTTGTGTGCGTGTATTGAGAGTGAGAAAAGCAAATATAACAAAATGTTAATCGGTGACTCTGGGTGAGGGGTGTATGGGTGTTCACTGTTCACTCAACTTCTCTGTAGGTTTGAATTTTTCAAAATAAAAAAGTAAGGGGTCATATTTTAAAATACTCTTCTACACATTGCTTTATTTCACTTAACAGTTCTCCTTTTCACATTTTTTCCCTCCCTCTATATAGTCATCATTTTTCTCTTTCTCTTTTTCTATGAAAGGAGAAAGAAAGTCTCCTTTCAGAGTAGGCAACTACTTCTGTACTATTACTAAAGTTATTTGGTGTTTATTAAATACCGCATTATGTTTTGTACTCAATACCACATGAAGTCCAAATTCCTAGCATGTATACATTTATGTTTTAAAAGAGGTAACTGAAACTTTGGATTGCAAAAATAGCTTTAACGTGCTGGCTTTTCTTTTTTCCTTCTTTGTAAAAATCTTAGTATTTGTGTGGAATAACTTACCTTGACAGCAGCATGTTCTGGTCCTTTTATAATTTAACGTTGAGAATGGTTGTGTGGCAATGACCTTCCTTACCATCTAAAAGCCTTTATTTTTCTTGAGTTAATGTCCAGAAGTAGTACATCTTTGTCGTATTTTTAAATATTTTTTTGAAATTGTCTTTTCGTGTTCTCACTTTTTCATCTTTTCAACTACATAGCCTATGCAAATTTCCACAGCTTATCTTTCACACAATTGTCAATAATGTTTCAGTTTATTCAGGCTGCTCCGAGTCAGCAAGTCCTTGAAATAAGTGGGAAAACTGTGTGATCTGAGAATTGGTAAAACATTTTGGAAACTGCAGATTTAGCCAACATTAACTTATTACTGACATTTTGCTGTTGGTATCTTGACCGGCAGTAACTCAGTTTTCAATAAATAACCAGAACAATATAAAATAAAATAGTGTTTGGGAATATAAAGAGAATATAGAGTATATTCCTTTCTCTTTTGCAGAATTCAGGAAATGAGATGAAAATTCTTTTTTAAAAAAAAATTTATTTATTTGGCGATGCCAAGCGGCATGTGGGATCTTAGCTCCCCAGCCAGGGATGAACTCATGGTCCCTGCAGTGGAAGCGCAGAGTCCTAACCACTGGACTGCCAGGAAATTCCCCGAAAAATGCTTTTTTAAAAAGGATTTCTGTAATATTTCCCAGATGGGAAGAGTATAGTTGATCCTCATTATTTGCGGATTCTGTATTTGTGAATTTGTCTACTTGCTAAAATCTGTTTGTAGTCCCCAAGTCTCTACATGCATTACTTTCACAGTCATTTGTGTACGTGTGCAAAGCTATGTAAAATGTGAGTCCCTAGACCCACACATTACATGCTGAGATTGAACTAGGTGATGCTACGTCTTCTTGTCTCAGCTCTCATACAGAGATTTCCAAAGGATGGAGACAGTAGAGAGCAATGTAGTGAAGTGCAAGAAGCTCCTGCTTTGGGACGAGTTGGATGGGGTTTGAATCCCAGCTCTGGCACCTGTTAATTGGGGCAGCCACCTAACATTTCTGACCCTCATTTTCTCTTTTGTAAAACAAAGAAAATAGAATCTACCAGGATGGGTTGTTTTTGAGATTGAAGATTATAATCTATGTGAGGAGGGGTGTGTGTGTGTATTTCTTTTAGGAGCAGTGGTTCAGTATTCACTAATTCAGGATTTGTAGTGACCTATATAGAACATAACTAGCACAAATAATGGAAAGCAACTGTATATCTTTGCCAAGTGATGTTGAGTAATTTTATTCTCATTTGATATTCACACTCATTCCTAGCAAAATCGTATCAGGGCTCTGAGAAGATCACCAGAATTAGCATATAATGTAAAACAGGTAGCAACAATAGCTAAACAATCTAAAACTATCTGCTTTCTCTAGTGCTATTCTTTTTTTTTTTCTCACTTAACTGCTCTTTGGAACTTTGAATGTTTATTAATCAATATTTGTTTTTAATTTTTTTAACTTTTTACTTTATGTTTGAGTATAGCTGATTAACAATGTTGTGATAGTTTCAGGTGCACAGCAAAGGGACTCAGCTATACATATACATGCATCTCTTCTCCCCCAGACTCCCCTCCCATCCAGGCTGCCACATAACATTGAGCAGAGTTCTCTGTGCTATACAGTAGGTCCTTGTTGGTTATCTATTTTATTTCTTTATTTTTAAATGCACAGATGTTTTTAAAAGTTTTATTTATTATTTATTTTATTTTTGTCTACGTTGAGTCTTTGTTGCTGTGCACAGGCTTTTCTCTAGTTGCAGAGAGCGGGGGCTACTCTCCGTTGCGGTGCGCAGGCTTCGCATTGCAGCGGCTTCTCTCGTTGCTGAGCATGGGCTCTAGAGTGCAGGCTCAGTAGTTGTAGCGCACGGGCTTAGTTGCTCTGTGGCATGTGGGATCTTCCCGGACCAGGGCTCGAACCCGTGTCCCCTGCATTGGCAGGCGGATTCTTAACCACTGTGCCACTGAGCTATTCTGTCCCAAGAATAGCTCAGTCTGCCTTTAAGGGGCTTGTTGAAAGCCAACTAACAGCTGGAGGTGCCGGGGAATGAACCTGGGGCCTGGTACATGCATGTACATGTTGATCCCAAACTCCGTGACTATCCCTTCCCCCCATCCTTCCCAGTATGAGTTTGTTTCTGTTTTGTAAATAAGTTCATTTGTATCATTTCTTTTTAGATTCTGCATAACCAAATATTTAATACTACTCTGTGTCTTAGTTCTCCCATCTATAATCCTCATCTGTTTTAGAAGGATTATGCCACTTATTAAATTCGTGTCTTTCAGCTCCAGACACCCCCTTCTATGGCTCTACTTTGTGATGCTGTTCTAAGATTTTGCAAATCACATTTCTGACTTGCCAGCTGCTCACTTTTAGGTTTCAGAAGTATGGAGCACTAGAGGGAGGCTGCAAGGAGGAGGAGGAAGAAAGAACCTACACCTTTCTCTTTGTTTCCTGTGGGCTCCCTGTCTGCTTTCCTGTTACTTTGACCATCATCCTAGTGGAAATTCTTCACTCCAGCAACAGTAGTCCTGAATTCAGTTTGTAGTTTTTCCAGCACTCACAGAGCCAGCCTCATCACAGCCCTTACTAACACCAGCTCCAGTTGGCTAGTCCCCTCTTCTTCAAAAGGTACCCTAGCCCCACAAGATCCTCTTCCAAGTTCAGAGCTGCCAGCAGCAGCTGAGCAGAGCAGCACTCTCTCCTCAGGGAGCTCAGTTTCAGCTCTGCAGAATCTTTCCTCCAGGTTTCTGAGTTTTAGTTATTCCAGTCTCTTTCCTTGGCTCCTGTGATTCGTGAAGATAAAAACATAGTGATTTTTAAGTGATCACAACTGATCTCTGAAAACTGTTTATGTATTTAAGTTATGTCTCCTTTAAATTAATATCTGAGTATTTGTTATTTCATTCTTGTTTTTATTAACATTTATTTAGTTATAATTACATCTTTATGTGAAGAATTTTCATGCTTTAGGTGGTAGATGAGACTGGTTTTTTTAAAATAAATTTATTTATTTATTCATTTTTGGCTGCATTGGGTCTTCGTTGCTGTGCACGGGCTTTCTCTAGTTGCGGCGAGCGGAGGCTACTCTTCGTTGAAGTGTGCGGGCTTCTCATTGCTGTGGCTTCTCTTGTTGCGGAGCACGGGCTCTAGGCGCCAGGCTTCAGTAGTTGTGGCTCGGGGGCTCAGTAGTTGTGGCTCGTGGGCTCTAGAGCGCAGGCTCAGTAGTTGTGGCGCATGGGCTTAGTTGCTCTGTGGCATGTGGGATCTTCCTGGACCAGGGTTCGAACCCTGGTCCCCCGCACTGGAAGGCGGATTCTTAACCACTGAGCCACCAGGGAAGTCCCGAGACTGTTTCTTTTTAACACTTTATTTGCATTATGTTTGTTGATAGTTTTACACACTTAACAACGTTTATTTCAGTTTTGATTTTTAGAGTTCTCTGGAATCAGATCCTGATGAGTAATCAAGTTATTTTCAAACAATAATGTAAGAAGCACTATATTTTCTAATGTAAATTTTATTTATTATTTATATTAAACCAAATGGTATTATTGTTGGTTTAATTAGTATACCCAGGGCAATGGAATAATGAAATTTGTTACTACAAAGAACTTTAGAGATTATCTAGTATTAATTATTTTTCCCCTTTCATGCCATTCTATTCACAAGTAAAATACACATCTTTAAAATCTTCCAGGACATTGGTAGAGGCATGCAGAAGCAGGATGACTTTTAACTTTACTCACAATATCCTTGGTCTCTTACCAGGGCTTGTATTTTATAGTGTTCCTCTTTAAGAACAGTTCCTCTGTACTCTCTTCCCAAAGTGTTAAGTTAAAATGGTGAGAGAAGGGCTTATTTCTCACTGGCTTATTTCCTGACTTGGGGGAGGGCGAGTTCTATTTATTATTTTTTCAACTGTAGTGTCTTTCTTAGAGAGATAAACGTAATGTCATATTTTACCAGTTATGATAGACTTTTTTTTTTTTGCGGTACACGGGCCTCTCAGTGTTGTGGCCTCTCCCACTGCGGAGCACAGGCTCCAGACGCGCAGGCTCAGCGGCCATGGCTCACGGGCCCAGCCGCTCCACGGCATGTGGGATCTTCCCGGACTGGGGCACGAACCCGCGTCCCCTGCATCGGCAGGTGGACCCTCAACCGCTGCGCCACCAGGGAACCCCAGACTTTTAACTTTTAAACATCTCTCTAATTGGGATATGTCCCAATTTATTGATTGACGCCTTAGTATTGTTCGCCAGATGGCAGTTGTGATGTATCTGTCATTGCTTATGCTTTGTGTCATACAGTTGCAAACCCTTGATGTTTCAATCAATAAACCATTTAAGAACGTTTTGAAGAAAGAATGTGAGTCCTAGTTGTCATCTGAAAGCTTCATTTAGCACCTGTGGTAAGATGAAGAAAGTATCAGCATTATAATTGCAAAATGGGAGACAGTGGCTTCAAAGAAAATTTTGGAGACAGTAGTAGAGGGGCACTTTTTAAAGAAATGCTGCATCACCAAAGCTTTTCATGGCTAGAGAATGATATTTTGTGGAAAAACACAGACATTAGATAATTCTGAGTGAAAAAGTGACTCAAGAGTTAAATGTGAAGAAGTGTTTAATTTTTCATGTATGCACAAGGGTAATATACGCTAACAATTTTTGTCTATATTTATCCAGAAGAGCTCTTAAAAAGGAATAATGTGAAAGTTCTAAATGATAAAGTGCCTGGCAGTTTTTCTTTCTTAGTGGAGCGTAAGATAATGGCACATCTTAAAAGACTTCGTAGATTTGATAAAATATGGTAGATTAGCATATTATTCTAGAGTGGTAGTTATGACTGATAAAGTTATCTTTTATCCATACATATTCTGTGAACCCTAAACATTAGGGTTACTTTGTTAGTAATTAGTATTAATTTTTACCTCTACCTAAGGAAGTAAAATGTAGCAAAATCTACTTAGGAGAATTCCTATATATAGGCTGATACCTGGTTTGTTTATTCTTTCATCATCATCTCAAAGGTTAGATAATAGATCCCTAAGAAATATCCCATAGACTGATTTTTTTGTATCTTATTGCCTCTGTAAAAATAATACATGTCCATTTAAAAATGTAAACAATATGAAAAATATAGAAAAAGTCAAAGCACGTGAAACTCTGCCATCCCCACTGATGATGTCTTTCCAGATATTTCTTATGTAGCTATCCCTGTGTGAAAATGGATGTGTAGTTTTTGTAAAACTGCATACCTTTTGTGTTTAGTAAGTTACTTTTTTTCCATTCAGTGATATGTTGTGGCTTTTGTCCCATCTTAAGAAATATTAATTGGTTAGTCAAATAATTTTAATGGTTGCATAATTTTCCATTGTAGAAGCATACTGAATGATTTTAGTAGGTTCCCGTTAATGGACATTTAGGCTGATTAAGTTTTCTTTATTGTAAACAGTGCTTTGATGAATATTTTGTGCATGCATTTTTTTTTTGTAAAATTATCTCCTTATAAATTATTAAAAATGGGATTTGGACATTTATTTGTTTATTAAAACACTTATTACTAGCTTTTGAAAGTTTGCTATTTTTTCTTTTAAGGTGATGGATTTACTGAAGTGATGGTAACATATATAATATTGAAATGTCTTTTAAAAACCCATTAGTATTTTAAGATTTGATTCCTAACTTTAAAAAAATGATCTTGGCTTCTACTACATATTTGGAAACCTTTCATTTCTAATAAATGGAGGTGAGAAGTTATTCAATTAAAATGGAAAAGTTAAAGTACTAAAAACAATGAAAAATAATTAAACTGATGGAAGTATAGGGAAACTGGAAAGGGTAATGATGAAAATAAAGAAAGGGCTTTGGAAACAACCAGGATTTGAATCCTGATTCAGCCTCTTACTAGCTCTGCATGACCTCGGGGAAGCCTTTTAATGTCTCTAAATTTATTTATCCTTCTTAAAAGTAGGGATGCTAATATATCATGGGGTCATTTTGAGGATTAAATAATAATAGTAATAATTCCAGATAAGATGTTTGAATCTTTTTTACTATGTGTGGCAGGTGTTGTATTAAATGTTTATATGTATTCTTTTCACTTGGCAAGTATTTATTAATTCTCACAAACTCGTGAGATATAAGTATGTTTTATTGATGAGGAAGCTAAAACTAAAAAAGGGAGTTTGTAAGTTGCCCAAGCAACATAGTTAACAAGTGACAGAGTCAGAATTTGAGCCCTACCAGTCTGACCCAGTAGAGCCTGCAATTTGAAATTCTATCGTATGTGTATATAAAGCACTTAGCACAGTGAAAAGCATGCATCAGTTTATATTTATGTTTAGGCTATCTTTAAAAAATAAGTATGTCAAAAGAATGAGAAGACAAGCCACTTGGAGAAAATGTTGGCAAAAGATATATCTGATAAAAGACCGTTATTCAAAATATATTAAGAATTCTTAAACCTCAACAATTAGAAAACCTACAGTCTGATTAAAAAATGGCCAGAAGATTTGGACACCTCACTGAAGAAGATATTCAGATGGCCAATAAGCATATGAAAAGATGCTTAGTATCATATGCCATTAGAGAGTTGCAAGTTAAAACAGGGAGACACCACTACACACTTATTAGAATGACAAAAATTTATACCAACAACACCAAATGTTGGCAGGGGTGTGGAGCAGCAGGAACTCTCATTCATTGCTGTTGGGAATGCAAAATAGTATAGGCACTTTAGAAGACAGTTTGGCAGTATCTTGCAAAACTACACATACTCTTACCATATGATCCAGTAATTCTGCTCCTTGGTACTTACTCAAAGGGGTTGAAAACTTAATGTCCACACAAAAACCTGCACACAGATGTTTATAGCAGCCTTATTCACGATTGATAAAACTTGGAAACAACCAAGATGTCTTCAGTAGGTGAATGGATAAACAAACTGGCACATCTATATAATTGACTATTATTCAGCGCTAAAACGAAATTAGGTATCAAACCATGAGAAGACATGGAGGAATCTTAAATGCTTGTTACTAAGTGAAAGAAGCCAATCTGAAAAGGCTACATACTGTATGAAAAACAAAACTATGGAGACAGTAAAAAGATCAGTGGAGGGGTTAGGAAGAAGGGCAGGATGAATAGGCAGCGCATAGAGATTTTTAGGGCAGTGAAACTATTGTGTATGATGTTATAATGGTGGATACATATCGTACATTTGTCCAGACCCGTAGAGCACATACCAGGAGTTAATCCTAATGTAAACAGTGGACTTTTGGTAATAATGATGTGTCAATATAGGTTCATCAGTTGTAACAAATGTACCGCTGTGGTGCAGAATGTTGATGGGGGGGAGGCCGTGCATGTGTAGGGAGGAGAGTACATGGGAACTCTGTGTACTTTCTGCTCAGATTTGCTGGGAGACTAAAACTACTCTAAAAAATAAAGTTTATTAAAAAAAAAATTTAAAAAGCAAGTATGTGTTATAAGCATGAACTTTTGATACTTTTGTTTTTAGGCCCAGAATAAAGAGACCAATGTTTTAGCTGCTGCAAAGGTGATTGACACCAAATCTGAAGAAGAACTTGAAGATTACATGGTTGAAATTGATATATTAGCATCTTGTGATCACCCTAATATAGTGAAACTTCTAGATGCCTTCTATTATGAGAACAATCTTTGGGTAAGTATTTTCTGTTAATCTATAGGAATAACCAAAATGAGTTAATTGTCCTAAAGAGGTTTATAAGTTTTGTAGGCCTATTTTATGTACTACCTCTTCTTTTTAGTCACTTATGCTACTTGAATGAGAATTGACCTGCTGATGAGAGGGTCATTAACAACATAATTATCCTTAGCTTCAACAGATGTTTTTTTTTTTTTTTTTTTGCGGTACGCGGGCCTCTCACTGTTGTGGCCTCTCCTGTTGCGGAGCACAGGCTCCGGACGCGCAGGCCCAGCGGCCATGGCCCACGGGCCCAGCCGCTCCGCGGCATGTGGGATCCTCCCGGACCGGGGCACGAACCTGTGTCCCCTGCATCAGCAGGCGGACTCTCAACCACTGCGCCACCAGGGAAGCCCCTTCAACAGATGTTTTGATGTGTATTTCAGATTGTACTGTATTTCATGATTGTTTGGCATTGGACTCAAATGTAGAAACTTCGTTAAGAATATTAAATTTCCTAAATAATGAAATTAGATGCCTTTCTTGTTTTTAATTAATTTTTTTTCCCAGTTGGAATTTCTTTCTTTCTTTGAAGTCTTTTTTTTCCTGCACTTTTAAAATTTTATTTTTTCTAATTGAAGTATAGTTGATTTACAATATTGTTAGTTTGAAGTGTCTTGTTTAAATTTAAGTGTCTTGATTTAAATTTAAGCATTTACTTAAAATGTTTTAGAGTTTCTTTTGTTTTTTTGCAGTTGTTTATAATTTCTTATACTAAACTTTTGATAAATCATGTAATAAATTATAAAATGCTTACTAGAAATGTTAAATACTGGGTTTGCCAAAAAGTTCGTTCAGGTTTTCCCTTATGGAAACTTTTTGGCCAACCCAACATTTATCTTACATATTATCAAGCCCAACTTTAGTGCATGATGTAGTGGCCAAGTCTGTATGTAAAAATTTTATTCATTTTTAGGAAATATTAGGCATAAATAAATATATAAGTAAAGTGTTAATATTTAGTATAATAACCAGTCAGTCACTTGCTCTGCACCGATACTAATTTAATCAAGAGGACTTTTTGAAATGGAGTTTTAGTTTTTTCTCCTTGAAGGAAGAAACAAAGTGTTACGAAAGAAGAGTAGATTGTACAAGCTGTACCTGATTGGGAATCAAAAGGCCTTTATTTTTTGATTTTGGTGACGCTAGGCAGGAGCTTGAATAAGTCAATTAACCTTTATGACTTGTTGACTCATCTCTAGGATGAGTAATGATCTGTCTCTCAAATTATTTTTCATATGATATAATGAATTTCCAAACAATTTATTGGCAAGCTCCTGTAAAAAATAAAGTGTTGTTATACAGAGGGGAAAAAAGTGTGAAGCTACACAATTTGTTAAGGTATGTAATTAAAAATAAAGTCTGTAGTTATTATTAGTGTGGTGCCTTCTAATATAGTTGTTCAGAGTTCTAGCAGAATGTTTCCAGAGATAGTAATGAAAATGAATTCCTAGACAACTTAATAAATAGATAAGATCTTAACTTGAGACTATTACAAAATAAAAAGCTGGACAACTGTGAGGGACAGTTTAGTGGGAGAGATAGACATTAATTAATCAAACAATCATAATAAATATAAAATTAAAACTGTGATAAGGGTTAAGAAGGAAAGGTGCATGGTGGTATGTACCAGGGAGGTCTGGGAAGGCATCCATCAGGAAGTGATAATTGAGCTAGGATCTGAAGCTTTTGTATATGTTTTTTCTCCTATTTTTTAGAAAAACTAAAAGTTTCTCTTTTCAGGGTTTATTCCTAGAAATAAAGTTAAAAAATATACTTGATCACTTACTTCTCAATAGTTACCTTAAAAAGGAGAGTATAAAATCTTTCAGTGGTGATGAAATGGATATATAATACTGTCCTGAATAAAAATTCTACACCTGGTAATTTTACAGAAGCAGGGACACTAAAAATGAAGATTAACAAAAATGCACATATTTCCACAATGTGTTTTCTTTGTGCTTTCTTAGTTGTATATCATTAAGACTTGTAACTCTTTTTACAAAGAAAATCTTTATGGTTGTTAGCATACTATTGTTTCTGTAACCTAGGTTATTTTATAGCTATTTCTTTATCTTTTATGCTAAATTGAAGAAAAAATACTCAAACTCAATGCCATGTTAGACACATGCTTTTTTATTTGCCTGCAGATCCTCATTGAATTTTGTGCAGGTGGAGCAGTGGATGCTGTGATGCTTGGTAAATGGTTTTTTGTTCTTCATGTTTATATCTTAAATTATACTTTAAAAAGTCAAATGATTTCAAACATTTATACATATATATTTATCTTATTGTTTAGAGACATTCAGTAAGTTAAGAAATCAGCCTAATTATTTTTATATTCTTGGATAATTGTAATAAAATTCTAAAATTAAACATTGAGTATAATACGTGAAGAAAGTTTTGTGTATAGTTTTTTAAAAATCAATTCATTGTGTGTGATCTTTGGCAGTGATGGTAAAGTTATATAGCCTGCTGGTACGCTTTCACTGTACGAAATGCAGATTTGTTTACTTTTTTCCTTGTAGAGCTTGAGAGACCATTAACTGAGTCCCAAATACAAGTAGTTTGTAAGCAGACTTTAGAGGCATTGAACTACTTACATGATAATAAAATCATCCACAGAGACCTAAAGGCTGGAAACATTCTTTTTACCTTAGATGGCGATATTAAGTTGGGTAAGTTTATTCCTTTATATAAAACATTTGAATTTGTGCTTTGAGATTTCCCCCGTATGTCTGTAACTTAATATTGTTTTGTTACAAGTCAAATATGTGAAACATGGAGAATTATATTCAAATACGTGAAACATGGAGAATTATTCAGTGTTAATTTTTTTTCCCCATTTATTTAGGTCTTCTTTAATATCGTTCAACAGTGTTGTATAGTTTTCAGAGTACAGGTCTTTCAATTCCTGTATGCTTTTATTTTATTTATTTGTTTATTTATTTTAAACATCTTTATTGGAGTATAATTGCTTTACAATGGTGTGTTAGTTTCTGCTTTATAACAAAGAGAATCAGCTGTACATAGACATATATCCCCGTATCTCCTCAGTGTTAATTTTTAAGATACTTCCTTGGAGGGAATTCCTTGGCGGTCCAGTGGTGAGGACTCGGTGCTTTCACTGTTGAGGGCCCGGGTTCAATTCCTGGTCAGGGAACTAAGATCCCATACACCATGCAGTGTGGACAAAAAACAAAACAAAACTTCCTTGGATACATAATTATCCATTAACTCCCAGAATTCCTAAGTATAGGTACCTCATATAAAGACTCTTTAAAAAGTAAGAAAGAATGGATTTTTATTTTTAAAATGACACACTTTAAAAAGACTGGCTAATTATTTTTCCCTTAAATTTTTGTATGTAGACTTAATACTTGTAAATATAATACATGTAGAAAATGCTATAGTATGTAAAACCACTAACTTAGTTTTATGTTCATTTCCAAAACTCATATCTAGTGGGGTTTTTTTTCCATGTTTAGTTTTATATTCTATTTTGTAGATATAGTATCTTGGCTAAACTAACAAAGTAACTCACCTTAAGTCTGAAAAAGATGCCTAAAATAAATGTAAGGACTAGAATTTTTAATTTTGTTTTTTACACTGAGGGAATAAATGATAATTTCATAAGGAGAAATAGATGTAGATTTTAGATGGGAAATTAATGAATTTCATATACGCATACAAATAGAAGTAAGTATCCCCAAGATATGAATTAAAAAAAAATCTGGTGATGAAGTCTAAATTTGGGTATTTTGGATGGATATTAAAAACAAAATATATTCAAAGGCCATGCTGATACCAGTGATCATAGTCATTTCACTTCACTTTGTCATGACATCTAAACAGGTATAATTTGATATACTACTAAATTTTAACCTTTTTATTAAGAAATGGTTACAGATACAGAAAGCCACACTAACAGTTGTGTAGCTTATTGGCTTGTAGCTTTGTACATAATAGCTTTGTGACCACCACCTAGATAAATAGAATGGGACTTCCCTGGTGGTCCAGTGGTAAAGAATCCACCTTGCAATGCAGGGTATGTGGGTTCAATCCCCCCTGGTCGGGGAACTAAGATCCCACATGCCGCGGGGCAGCTAAGCCCAAGTGCCGCAAACTACAGAGTCCACACTCTGGAGCCTGAGAGCCACAACTAGAGAGAAAAAACCCACACGCCACAACTAGAGAGAAGAAGCCTGCGAGCCTCAACAAAGAGGCCGCACGCCACAGCGAAAGATCCCGCATGCCTCAACGAAAAAAAAAAGAACTAGAACTATGTCAGGCACCCTAGCAGCTGTTTCATGTGCCCGCTCTCAATCACACTGTCCCTCCCTTCTCCACAGGTAATCTATATCCTGACTTTTATAGTAATCACTTCCTTGTGTTTCTTTATGGCTCTATCACCCAGTGTTCATGTCTAGACTTTAGAGTTTAGACTTACCCATATTTAAAACCTGCTTTTTCTTCTAAGTCTCTTTTAATTTATAGGTTGCCCCCCACCGCCCTGTCATTCCTTTTTTCTCTTTACATTTTATCTATGGCATTCATTCTCATGGCATGCTTTCTCAAAGAAAGTTGGTTCTTTGGGGACAAAAAATTTTAGTGTTACCATGGTTGTGACCCTCCAAAGGCCCATAGATATACACAAACAGATATACAGTATATCTGTGGCATTAAAATTTCATGGGGGGGAGGGAGGATTTGGAAAAAATGTCTAAAAAGGCTCCTTAGGAGAGAGATGAAAAAAAGGTTGAGAAACACTGATGTATAGGACCTAGGCTGTTGGACCTGTAGAGTTTCTCTCATCTTGCATTTTGCTGACTGTGTACTCCTGATGACTTTAGTAAGTTCCTCTCTGTATTTCCCTCAATTTGCAGATGAATCCAAAAGCCTCATCAGTCTCAAGTCTGACTTTTTTGGCAAGACTATAGGTGGTTTTGTGTTCTTTCACTGGGAGGCATGTAATACCGGCTTTTTGATCTTTTTTTGATGTTAGCAGCTGTTGATGTTTAATGCCTATATCCGTTCTTTGATTGGAGTGGCAAAATGAATTACATCATTTTGTTTTCGTTTATTATTTTTGATAATAATTTTGGTGTAATTATTCATCAGTTATTTCATTATTTTCATTTATCATCATTATAAAATTAGGAATACTTATATAAAAAGACACTTCCCTTCAACTGTTTGGTTATTCAGGAGTATAGTTCCTATAGACAGGACAGGAAAAATGCTTGATCCTTTCCTTTTATTTATTTAGCTTTAAAGACAATGAATTGGTTCTCTCTCATCCTTAGTTGGTGGCCAGTATTTTTTAAAATGGCATTATTAATTCATGAATGTAATTTTATTTTATAGGTTTCAAATTTATTACAATTTTTATCCTTATTAAAGCTCACGTTGTACCATCTTGGTCAGTGGGAGCTTCTTCAAGCTGGCTTGTTAATCTTTTTGACATGACTCTACTAATCTTTGGTAGATTCCTTGCCATCTGTTAGGTTGAGATGTTTCAGGCTCATCTTTCACATTTCCTGCCTCAGACCTGTAATTAGCCATTTCTTCAGGAAGCCCTGAAGAAGAAGTTTTAGTAGGACATGGTATTTCAAGACCACAATCTGAGTGTTAGACATGCTTATAGTTTCTGGATTTGCCTTCATTCTAGGCCTTTACAAAGGACAGAACTAGGCTCTCATGAGTTCCTACATATGACCTATTCAAATTCAGGGTAAAGCCTTTTTTTTTCCTTCTCTTAGCCCCTTCTGTATTACATCTGTATCGCTTTTCTTCTATCCTGAGAATCTTGCTTCTCAAGAACATTGAAGATAGATTTGGAGTATTCTGTAATTACTCATTTTAACCTTCATTTCTATATTCAGCGCTCACCACCGCTCTTGTTCATGTCTCTTTGGTTATGTTGGTTGTCTGAAGTTCATTCTCTGGTAGATTTCTCTGAAAGGGCTCTCTGAGTTCTTATATAATGGTAACACTTCTACCCTTTATACTTTGAAGGTCAGTTTTGCTGGATAGAAAATCCTTGGTTCACATTTCTTTCCTTGAATATCTAAAATATGTTCCTCTGTTTTCTTCTATTATAAAGTGTTATTGAAAAGTCTGATGAGAATCTGATTTTCTTTCTCGTGTAAGTCATGTGATCTTTTTGCCTAAATGCCAAAGACTTTTTTCTAAGGACTAAACTTTTCTAAGTGTTGTTTTTTTGTTTCCCGCTCACCCCCTGCCCCCCAGGAAGGTTTTCTGTAATTATAGATATGAGTATTTGTTCTGTTCCCTTGCACTGACTTGCTCCTTTGGAGACTTTTATTATCTTTTTGTCAGGCATGACAATCATCAGTATTTATAACTTTCTCTCAGGTTCTTTTTATCTTTCTTCATTTTTTTTCATTGTGGCGAAATATACTTAAAATTTACCGTCCTAACCATGTTTAAGTGCACAGTTCTGTAGCATACGGCGCATCCACACTGTCGTGCAGCCAACCCTACCACGCCTCTCCAGAACCTTTTCATCTTCCTCAACTGAAACTCTGTACACATTAAAACGCTTAAGTCCCCATTTCCTCCTTCCCCCAGCCCCTGGTAACCATTCTCCTTTCTGTCTCTGTGAACTTGACTACTCTCCGTACCCCATGTAAGTGGAATCCTGCAATACTTTTCCTTTTGTGACTGGCTTATTTTACTTAGCATAATGTCTTTAAGGTTCATCCATGGTGTAGCATGTGTTAATTTTCTTCCTTTTTAAGGCTGAATAATATTCTGTTATATGTATACACCACATTTTATTTATCCATTCATCCATTGATGGGCACTTTGGTTGCTTCCACCTTTTGGCTTTTGTGAATAATGCTGCTATGAACATGGGTGTACAATATCTATTTGAGTCCCCGCTTTCAGTTCTTTTGGGTATATACCCAGAAGTGGAATTGCTGGATCATATGGTAATTCTCTGTTTAATTTTTTGAGGAACCACCCTACCATTTTCCACAGTGGTTGCGCCAGTTTACGTTTCCACAACAATGCACAAGAGTTCCAGTTGCTCCACCTCCTTGCCAGCATTTGTTATTTTCTGTATTTTTGATGATAACTATCTTAATGGGTGCGAAGTGGTAATGGGTGTGCATTTGTTGTGTTTATTTGCTCTTGCATTCCTCCTACTTTAGCCTTTGTTTCTAAAATTGTTTTTTATTTCTAATTTTCCCTTGAGTTCTGTCACCTCATTTATGAGTTTTAAAATTCTGACTTCTGTTACTCTTTTATGTCATCATTTTTTAGTCTTGTAGCTCGTTTTGAAATATAATTTTGATCTTTTTTAGTGCATGTTTTTCTGTAAGTGTACTGAAATCTTATTTGAATACAGGAATATACTTCTGTGTAAAATAATGCATGCCATTAAAAATAAGTACATTTTTGAAGATTTAGGAATGCCAAAATAGTTTTGAGTTGGTTGACATTTAAAATAGTTGCACTTTGTTTCATTAATTCATAAATACAGAGAACCTTCCAATTCTGTGACATTGTATTAAGTGTACACAGATGCATGTAGAACCATACTATCCTCAAGAACCATATATACAATAATCAAATTTTTATGGTCTTGTCAGATCACATTGTTACAAATGGAAGTAAGTATGTAAAATGCTATTTTAACAGACCAGCATATATATGCCATATCATTATAAGTAGAACTGTAAAGCACATAATGACCTTAGTTTTCCCCTTTGCACAAAAATGAAGATGGCTTCTTGTCCCTCCTTAGTTTACCTCCTGCTCATAAGAGTGCTTCGAGAGGTACGAATGTTGACAGTGGACCTTAGTGGTTTAGGCCTGTTTCTCAACCTCCTTTCCCAGTCATGTTCTGAGGGGGAAAAAGTTAAAAAGAATAGACCATTAGTAGCTTCTAGGAACACACTGGAATACGTACTGAGCTGACTCTGCCTGAGTAGAAAACCTCTTCTGGCAGGAATTTCATATTGTGATCTCAATCCCGTCCTGTGGAAACATGGCAAGTTATAAGTTGAGGAAGTAGGGGGGTAATAGGGATGGAGAGTCCTGAATACATCTATTTATGTTGCATTTTCTGCAGATATATCTTCCAAGTATAGTATGTTCTATTGGCAAATTCATTTATTAATTTAATTATAAAACATTAATGAAATATCTAGTGTAACAAGAGACTTCATACACCATATTAAGAAGCTTAAACATCATTCTACAGGCAATAGGTGGCTGCCAAGATGTTTTAAGCAGGAGAACTACATGGTCAAAAAAAGAAAAGAAAGAGCTACATAATAGACATAAGTAATTAGAATATAGGGCAGGATTTCATGAGTTTTAAGAGTTCTACGGCCAAAGTATCACAAAGGTTAAAATTACACATATGATTAATAACAGTAGCTGACGTTTATTGTGTGTATATTCTGTGCCAGGCCTTGGGGCATGAATAGTAAATACAGGATTTTTGGTATTTATTCTGTTTTGAGAATCACGGCATGTCAAATGAAACTTTAAAAGTTAAATGTATATGGCATGCGGTAATTTATGCAGCAATAGCAATTTTATGTTGCTATTAATGATTGAGCTCTAAGCTGAAAAGGAGTTAACAACTGATAAAGCTATAATGTTGCTGTGCCCTATAATTTAAATTAGAAAGCATCGTTCCTAATTATTTTCTTTGTGGTATAATTTTATGAGGAAGTTAGCAAGACATATGCTGTCATAAAAGCTGCTTTGGTATAATTTCTGTTTTTCACACTATAGAAAAAATGTCCCTTAATTTAATTGTCACATATAGCACTAGTTGGCGTTTATTTTGGTGAAGTGGATAGACTGATCTATTTCAAAGTTACTTTTTTTTTTTTTCAATTCTGGAGAATTTGTGATCTGAAGATGTGTAAGGATGGTGGTATCAAGTGTATTAATGATGGAATCTTTTCTTTGGCAGTTTTTTTTGGGGGGGTGGGTGTATGGTAGAAAGAGGGTGGTCAAAATTAGGATGATAGAGAAGTTATTTATCTTTCTATTTTGCTTACCCTTTAATAACAGTGGCCTTATTAAAGACTTGATATGCTTTTCCCTTATGTTGAATATAGCGTCCTTTACTTAAAAACTGTCATTAATACTTTTGTATGATTATTTCAAGCGGATTTTGGAGTATCAGCTAAAAACACAAGGACAATTCAAAGGAGAGATTCCTTTATCGGCACACCCTATTGGTATGTATTCAGTTTTATGGATTTGCAGCGTTAGTTATGTCAACAGTTATTATTACTCATGAATTTTGTCCACATAATCAATTATACTATCTTTCACGTGGTTTGTGATCACTGCTCTTAAGTTAAACATCTTAATTTTCAGTTCTCTGTCTTCATAGGATGGCTCCTGAGGTAGTCATGTGTGAAACATCTAAGGACAGACCCTATGACTACAAAGCTGATGTTTGGTCCCTGGGTATCACTTTAATAGAAATGGCTGAGATAGAACCACCTCATCATGAATTAAATCCAATGCGAGTGCTGCTAAAAATAGCAAAATCTGAGCCCCCTACATTAGCACAGCCATCAAAATGGTAACGTATTCCTAAACAATTTTTTTTAAGAAGCAAAACTGGATGCTTTATTCTTCCAACTTTCCAAGGGTATTTAAATTTAGGTACATGGTACAAAGATTGTATGAAGTAGAAAACTGATTTTTGGTGTATTTTCAAGACTTAAGGACCATATAAACTCCTGTAACTAACTTTCCCCATAAATTAAAAGATACCAGTGATTTGAGTTCTACATGAAAGAGATATTTTCTGTACTATGAGAAAGTGAGGCATATATGTGATTGATCTGTATTTGTGGAGTTTAATATAATGGAAGGGGGCTTCCCTGGTGGCGCAGTGGTTGAGAGTCCACCTGCCAATGCATGGGACACAGGTTCGTGCCCTGGTCCGGGAAGATCCCACATGCCGCGGAGCGGCTAGGCCTGTGAGCCATGGCCGCTGAGCCTACGCGTCCGGAGCCTGTGCTCTGCAACAGGAGAGGCCACAACAGTGAGAGGCCCGCGTACCACAAAAAAAAAAATATATATATATATATATATATAATGGAAGAATTTTTGTGATTTTTAGCATACTTATGGATATATGGCTGTATCTCAATGACTTAAACTATGAATCTATTTACATATATGTAACTTATATTTATAGATAAATGACTTATGACATTAATATTCTCATAACTAGTTTTCTTATGTTGAATTAATACTATTACATACATAATGGAACTTAACCATAGTTTCTCAGAGTTTTGATTTTTATTAGCAAGAAAAATAGAATGTCATTATTAAAATTTTATTTTGAAGGTCTTCAAATTTTAAGGACTTTCTAAAGAAATGCTTGGAAAAGAATGTGGATTCCAGGTGGACTACATCTCAGCTACTGCAGGTAAGATAAGAGTAGTATGACAATGGCAAACCATATAATTGTTGTAACATCTCTTTAAGAAGAATACAGTTTCAGATTCCTTCAGTGTGCCCTCTCTCCACTTGAGTTTCCCTGTGCAGACTCACTCAAGGTTCATTGTAGTAGTTAACATTTGCTTTACAAACATTTGCTGCTGTTATTAAAGGGCATTTATTTAGCTTTTAAATTTCTCGTATGCTTTTTTGATTCGGTTTAATTGTGTTTTTTTCATTTTGTTTAGTTATTTCCACTTTATCAGTTACTTACATTTTGTTTCTCCAGTTACTAGAAAACAAGCACCTTGGTGGCAGGGGCCATGAGCTAATTAATTTTTTTTTAATGTCCCTTACAGTGAGGGTAAATGTTCAGTAAATATTGCTAACTTTTAAAAAATGTTGTTAAAGTGATTGGATAATTTTGTTTTATAGCGGGACTTGTTTGTAATATTTGAAATAAAATTTTGTCAATAATAGTATAGGTAGAGAAATAGAATGACAAGTCTTGAGGCAGTTACTGTTAGATTGAGTACAACTCCTCCATTGTAGTTTTTTCGGTTGATCTATTTATCTGGGGGGAGAAGCGGGAAAAATTTCCTTTCTCTGTACAACAAGTATATCCTTGGAACACACTTTCTCTTATTATTTCACTACCCCCACATTTGAAGGCCTTAATCTGTGACAAACACCAAGTGCTGAGTGTACAGAGGTGAATAAAATACCTTCTTACTCTTAAGAATATTTGAACTATGTCAAAAAACAGATGTTTATAGACACTTTTTATTAATTTTTATTGGAGTATAGTTGCTTTACAATGTTGTATTAGTTTCTGCTGTACAACAAGAGAATCAGTTGTATGTATACATATATCCACTCTTTTTTAGATTTCCTTCCCATTTAGGTCACCACAGATCATTGAGTAGAGTTCCCGTGCTAAACAGTAGGTTCTCATTAGTTATATATTTTATGCATAGTAGTGTATATATGTCAATCCCAGTCTCCCAGTTCGTCCTATGCCCCCTTCCCCACCTCGGTAACCATAAGTTTGTTCTGTACATTTGTGACTTGTTCATCTATACCATTTTTCTAGATCCCACATATAAGTGATATTATACAATATTTGTTTTTCTGACTTACTTCACTCTGTATGACAATCTCTAGGTCCATCCATGTCTCTGCAAATGGCACTATTTCATTCCTTTTTATGGCTGAGTAATATTCCATTGTATATATGTACCACATCTTCTTTATCCATTCCTCTGTCAGTGGACACTTAGGTTGCTTCCATGTCCTGGCTGTTGTAAATAGAGCTGCAGCGAACATCGGGGAGAATGCATCCTTTCAAATTACGGTTTTCTCTAGATACATGCCTAGGAGTGGGATTGCTAGGTCATATGGTAGCTCTGTTTTTAGTTTTTTAAGGAACCTGCACACTGTTCTCCCTAGTGGCTGTACCAATTTACAGTCCCACCAACAGTGTAGGAGGTAGATACTTTTAACGGAACTTTAAAGCTTTTTGTAATTCTTTTATTGAGGCTTTATACATATTGTTACTTTCTAACAATTAAACATATTGTAAACATACTGTTACTTTCTAAAACTAGTAATGTACTTGAAACTTGCTTTAAATTTTAATTTAGATTTTAGGTTATGAAGTTTTCAGACATACAGAAAAGTATATATACCTACTACCCAGATGTAATATGTTATCATTTTTGACATATTTCTTTCAGATTCTTAAAAAAAGGTACAGATACAGTTGCAGGCAGCCCCTACTCCTGCTCAATTCCCTCCCCCTCCTTTTCCCAGATGTAATATCATCTGAAGTTGTTTGTATTTTTCCTACTTATATGTTTATGTTTTTGCCACATAACAATGTGTTTTATATATTTGAAATTTACTTCACAAGCATTTCAGTTGTTACTGAGTATGCTCTTTTTAATGATTAAACAGCATCCCTTTGTGACTGTTGATTCCAACAAACCAATTCGAGAATTGATTGCAGAGGCAAAGGCTGAAGTAACAGAAGAAGTTGAAGATGGCAAAGAGGAGGATGATGATGAGGAAACAGAAAATTCTCTGGTCAGTATTTAGAAAGGAAATTTCATTTAGGTCATTTTTAGAGTTGAGTTTTGAGGTATGATTGCAGCTGTGTCTAAGAATTAATTGATGGGTAGCATTACAAAAACCTTTAATTTTTGAGGTGAAGATTTATTAAGTTTGCTCCTTGCTGCCCATTTTTGTCATATTTATTATGTGAAAATTTGTCAATTCTTTAAGTTATTTTTATAATTTCATCAAATTTTACTGAATAAAGGTATTAAATCAATATATATATGAATTAAATCATTTTTATATATGAAACGTTATTTTGGTTACCATCTTGAAATTATGTTTTAACACTATAACTGTATAAAATCTTTTTTAGCCGATACCTGCAAGTAAGCGTGCCTCCTCTGACCTTAGTATTGCGAGCTCTGAAGAAGATAAGCTTTCACAAAATGCTTGTATTTTGGAATCTGTCTCAGAAAAAACAGAACGTAATACTTCTGAAGATAAATTTAACAGTAAAATTCTTACTGAAAAACCCACCACCGATGAACCTGAAAATACTGTGGTAGGCATTAATGAACATGTTAATGATACTCATTTAGAAGCTATGGCTGAACTTCATAATAGAGCAACAGTAATCGAGGAAAATGGGAGAGAGGAGAAGAGACCCAAGCTTGAAAATCTACCTGACACAGAAGACCATGAAACAGTGGACATTAATTCAGTCAATGAAGGAAAAGAAAATAACATAATGATAACTTCAGAAACAAATATTGAACAGAATCTGAAACCTGAGGAAGAAGGGGATCAAGAAAAGCAACAGATATTTGAAAATAAGTTTATAAAATCTGAAGAAATTGAAGACACTGCTATTCAGACAATGGATTTAGTTTCTCAGGAGACTGGAGAAAAAGAGGCAGATATTCAGGCAATTGAAAGTGAAGTTGAGTTTACAAAGGAAGACACCCTCGAGGAATTGGGAAGAGATGACAAAACTGAAAAAGATATGATCAGTGATACAAGCAAAGTGATAGGAACAAATGAGGCAGAAGACATTGCTCAGAAGGCAACTGAAAACAGTGCTGAGGATGCTCAGAGTAATGATGGGAAAGAAGTGGGTGAAGTAGGCCAGATATTAGTGATCAAGTCCACAGAGGGTCCTGAGGCTGGTGGTACTGAAGAAGTTTCTATTAAAGAAATAGTTGAAACTAATGAGATAGATCAAAAATCTGTAGAAGGTAAAGGTGAGGAACAGTTAATCAGCAGTTCAGAGAACATAGTGGAGACCAATGAGGAGCTCGGGACAAATGAAGTTGAGATTACTGAATCGAGTAGCACTGAAGGAATGGAGGTCAGAAGTGCGGTGACTGATAGGGACCAAAAGGCTTTAGGAAGTGAAACTCGGGATGCTCGTGAAGCCACTGCTCAGATGGACACAGAGCAGAAAGATATCCCGTGCGAAGTGCCAGTTAAGGCAGAACCTCAAGTTCCTGCCACTTCACAGCCCAGTGAACCTCAGCCTGTTCTAATACCCAGTATTAATATCAACCCTGAAGATGCAGAAAATAAAGGAGAAATAGGTGCTTTATCAAAAACTGAAACCATGTTACCAGAATCTGAGAATCAAAAGGAAAATGATACTGATTCAGGCACTGGTTCCACTGCTGATAATAGCAGCATTGACTTGAATTTATCCATCTCTAGCTTCCTAAGCAAAACTAAAGACAATGGATCAATATCTTTACAAGTAAGTGTGCACGGGTCCTTGTTTGGGTGTTTCTTTGTTATTTTGGCAGTTGAGAGTTTATGTGAAACTGACATCTTGAAAACAAAACAACACTAAATCAGTGTAGTATTAACCCTATAAAATCCTTAAGGCCTATGAGGGCAATCAATTAAAAAATAAACTAAGATTCCGGATGTAATCTTTAAATTTTTTTGTAGTACCTATCTATTTTTGCCAACTTGATAGAAATAGTATAATACAGTTGCTTACTGGAATTTGGGTTTTCCTATTGTACATACCTAGGTATAATTGTAGCAAGAATCAGCAGTATATGAAAGAATTGAGGACTTGAAAGAATGATCTCTTTTTAAGAATGTTTAGGGTATAAACAGCCCTTGTTACCACTGGCACGTGCGGTGACCACTCTTACCTCCTCAGTCATAGCAATCGCTACTGCCGTGAGAATCATCGTGGGAAGAAAGCCAAACGCTAACCCTCGAACACTTGGAGCTGTTAAGCATAATTCTCCAATCTGAGTTACTGGGGGGGCTGTGTAGAAGTATGGAGTGGGGCCAGAGAATACGTATTTATAGCAAAAGATCCCATGGAATTCTGATACAGGTGAGACTCTGGATTGACAGGTGGCAGAAAAGCAGAAAGAACTGAAGAAAATTGACCTTAGGGATAGGACGCCAGGGCACGACTGATCAGCCTGCGTATCTGCCCCAAATTATTACATGTATTGCCGAGATGGTCTTCAGTTTTCAGGTTGTTTCCCTGCTGAAATTCCATTAATCTGAAGTTCATTCACTGACTTAATAGTTAGCCTTTCCAAAAAATTCAGATACTTCTGTGAGAATTAAGGTGATATTAGCTGTGGATACTTTAGTAGGAACTGAAGAAATGGAAAATTTGGAGGTTACAGGGAGGTAGATTTATTTTTGGAGCATGCCCACTTTAGGTTTTAGATGAAGTCTGGATAGGGTGGCCGTAGTTCAGGGCTCAGGGAGAGCAGTTTGAGAATACTGGAAGCCTAGAGAGTACAACAGTAAGAGGCTGAAGAAAGGTGATTAGTAAGTGCCAAAGATCAACTTAAAAATTCTAATGCATTTTGAATGTAGTATTTTCACATTCCCCTTTTGCTCCCTCTGCTTTCTAACCTTTTCCACCTATCAAAACTAAGTAATTATCTGTTCTGAATACTTACATGTTTACCAAGAAGTGTTTGTAGCAGTGTTACACTTCTGTTATTTCTCTTTGCTTTTAAAAAGCATTTGGATAACCAACTGAGAAATGAAGAGTTTGGTCTTGATAAAGAATTTTGGGCAATAGCTGACAGGCAGATCTGGTATTTTGGGAGTACGGTAAAGGTGCTGTCTTTCTAGTAACTCTAAAATCACTCATCCCTCTCCAGCCCTGAGATGGAAGAGGGCTGGTGATACTATTGTTGATGAAATGGATTTTGAATCCCAGTCCTGGCAGTGTTTATAAGTTATATGGGAGCCTTTCAAAATGAAATTCTCAGCCACGCTCAGACCTATTGATTTAGATTCTTTAAGGGATGAGCCCCAGGAATTCATTTTTAATTGCTTTGTAAGTGTTTCTAAAACAGAAAAGCAGAGGTATCTGCGAACCTACAAGATAAAAAGAGGAAAGAATGGTTAACATGTGAAAGTTGTACTAATTACTCTTTTTTGTGAATTGCTTGTTACCACTTGTGCCTAATTATGATGTGGTATAAAAATTCTACATGTACATCATCAAAATGCATAATTTCACTTGAAAAAAATTGATTTTATCTGTAAAATCATGTGAAAGTCAAATGAGGTGTGAGATGATATAATTGGCTTCAAAGTTGAGTCTTACTGATTTCTATTCATACTTTATAGTGTAGTCTTCATAGCTGTTCAGTTTCTTGTTTTTGTTTTTTTAAGAAGAAAATGTTTTCTCTCTCTAGTATTCCCCATATAAAGCCTAACTAAAATAAAATCTCACTCAGGAAACAAGAAGACAAAAGAAAACGTTGAAGAAAACACGCAAATTTATTGTTGATGGTGTCGAAGTGAGTGTAACAACATCAAAGATAGTTACAGATAGTGATTCCAAAACTGAAGAATTGAGGTTTCTTAGGTGAGTAGAGAAACAACATGATTTAAACTGGTTTTGTGACTTCTCAAGTCTCTGCAGAGTCTGAAGAATAGAAACAAGAGTAAAGTCTTGGCTAATTTTGGATTCTTGTATTACTTTTCCATTTGAAAATAAATGTTACTTTTAAAGATTTTTTTCTTTTAAAGCATTACTTCAAAGGTGTAACTTTTGCTGTCTTTCTCTATCCTTGCCATTAAATTTTATCAGACGTCAGGAACTTCGGGAATTAAGATTTCTTCAAAAAGAAGAGCAAAGAGCCCAACAGCAGCTCAATGGCAAACTGCAACAACAGCGAGAGCAAATTTTCCGGCGTTTTGAGCAGGAGATGGTGGTAAAGTCTTGGAATTTTGTACCCTTTTGTTAATAAAGAAATTTAAGGCTTAGAAAAAAACCCACCACTGGCAGGTTTTAGAACTTGTTCTCTGATTACTAGATTTCTCTGGCTTTGTGATGCATTTCTCGCCTTTATCTCTTTGGTGTTTTAGATGCTTTCTTTTTTCTTCTCTTCTCTTCTCTTCTTTTCTCCTTTTGCCTGACTTACAGTGTGTTGGGTGTTTTCATTTTTCTCTGATTAAATCTGTCATGAAAACCTGGAATCATGAAGCTAGTAGATGGTTTGCAAAGTTCTTAGGTGTGCCTGTTGCTGTATAACTTTTTATTGTTACAATTTGACCTCTCAGAATTAGAATCCAAGATTTAAACCAGTCTAGAGCAGTTGTCTTCAAACTTGGCTGAGTATTAGAACTTCCCGGGGAATTTTTCAAAATACACTTACTTCTCTAGCTACTACAGTTAAGCTTCCACATCCCTTTTCACAGCTGCTAGAGAAGTTAGTGCTGACTTGTAAAGGGTAATTGTCACCGAGTCTTTAAATTTTTACTTTGTGTTCAAAGTTGGAAAAGGAATTATTAATGTGATATAAAATTTCAGTAACTTATGTTGAACATGTAGCTTAATGTAGGTTAGAAAAAAGATCATCTGAAATGTTATAGGATTCATGGTTGATTATAGTACTTACATTTTTATAATTTTAAGTGGTAAGGATTGTTTTGTGTGAAGGTTGGCATTGCTGATTACATATGTTGGATCATAACTTAGAATTCCTAAGAAAATTATGAACTTTTTTTCTCTTTGAGTATTTTTACAGTACTTATATTCTGTTTTTTTCAGAACCTTATAAAAACTGTTTCTCCCCCCCCATATTTTCCAAAATATTTTGCTTTTTAATTTTTTTAAAAAGGAAACACCCTTTACAAATACCTGTGTCTAAAATTGCAATGTTACTCAAGTATTATATAAGCAGGAATCTTTTGTTGAGAGAGTAGATTTATAATTCTAAAAGGTTTGTATCAATGAAATATGATGTTTAAGAATCTTAATGAGGAAGAGTAAATTTGAAAATGACAAGTAATGGTACGTTTTTAAAATAGACTTCAAATGAGACCTTTGATTTATCAAAAATTTTATAGGATAAATATTGAAAATTTTCTTTAGTATTTCATAGCAACTGGATATTCTTCTAGATTGTCTAAAATTTTTGAACATTCTACACTTGTACAATAGAAAAAAGTGTTTCCCATATTAGAAAAAAACGAAATGCACATCTTTTTGAAAAAGTTTTAAAACATATTTGAGTGCATTTGAACTTGTTCAGTATTGCAAAGGGTACATATGACGTCACTCAATTTAAATGCCAGTTATGTGCTCTTAGTAAACATCTTCAGTATAATGATATGAGCGTTAATGTTAAAGTTAAATGATCTTGAGCTACATCATTTTACAGAGCAAGAAACGACAATATGACCAAGAGATTGAGAATCTAGAAAAACAGCAGAAACAGACTATTGAACGTCTAGAACAAGAACACACAAATCGCTTACGAGATGAAGCCAAACGCATTAAAGGTGAACAAGAGAAAGAGTTGTACAAATTTCAGAATATGTTAAAGAACCGAAAGAAAGAGGTAAGTGTAACTACTGTTTTTAATGTACACTTAAGACTGTCTAAGGAATTAAGATAATACTTGGTAGTTAAATGGCACTCATTCATTTTTTTTTTTGGTCTTCCCAGCAGTTATGTAGGGTAGTAGTAAGGTCAGATGTTATCTCATTTTACTGCCAAGAAAACTGGAATAGAAGAGGTTTTAATGGCCTGTTCAAGTTCACAAACTATTATTAAATGTCCAGCTAACCCTTGAACCAAGTCTTCAAATTGAGTGTAATCCATTTTCCTTTCAACCTATCACTTCTCCTTTATTAATGCAACATTTAAGGCCTGACATAGTAATGTTTTTTTTCAAGAAAGCATACTATGTTCTGTTTGCCGGTGGCAATAATAATTCATCTTAATATTTATTTGTAATATTTAATTCTTGCTTAAAAATTTTTTTTCTCTTGATTAGCTTGATTACCTTTCTTAGACTTTGTGTCAAAACAAAAGCTGAGTAAGCTGAAATTTGAAATAATATCTTTAAGTTTATCAAATTGTGAGATACTTTGAAGAATCACAGGTGGAAAATATCTGTAAAGTCATTTGATTATAATGAATTTTTTCATTTTTCCTGAAACTGTTCCATATTGTCATAGAATCTATTTGTGGTATTATTTACTATGAAAGATTGTCATTGTTTCAGAAAGAGGATTTACATATTGTATTAGTGTGTCTTTTTCTTCCCCAATTAAAATAACACTAAGAGAGCTTTTACATATTAGCAGTTTTGAGAGATAATTTTATAATTTATTCTGTTCCTTTAGTGTAAGAGGAGAATTTATCTTTTCATGATATGAAAGACCCCAGGACAATATTATGATCAGTTTTATTAGTTTTGGAACACACTAATATCAGCCAAACTAGTGAATACATTTTCACTTTTGTTGCATGTCCCAAGTACTCAGATTCATTGATTTTAACAATGAAATTATGCAGATAATGGAACATCATTTTGCTGAACTTGAGGATTGGCTTTAAAAAGGATAGAATCAAGCGTTAATAAATACAGTGCATTCTATGATTTCTTTAGGTAAAGATAAATGAAATGGTATATAGCCTTTTGATTTGGCTACCATTTCTAAAAATTACTGTTTTATTACTGTTTATTATATTTTATATAGAATTGCTCTATATACCATGATGTATGCCTTTACTGTATTAACTAAATATTAATTTTCTTGAAACCATGAGTAGTTTTTATTGAGGTTATTTTTTAATATCAGGTTAAATTTTGTAGGCAAGTATATGATTTAATTATAGATATATAGAAGTTTCTAGTTATTGTTACTGTTTTGGAGAGGTTTAGCCAGAGAACATGTTTGAGATAGCGATATGCATATTTTAAATAATTCTATTCTGTATTTTTTTCCTTACCGCTAAACTTCTTGCATTTGGGGAGTCTCTTCTTTTTCATGGTGATTTGGTTTCATGAGAGATTACTGATGGGAAATTTTAAATACACTATGTTAAATCAAAATCAGTCTCTTTCACAGACCGTCAATGGCGTGTGGTGATTTGGAATCTGGTTGCTTTTGGTGCTTCTACTTATAAACACGTGATCGTCTTTCGTAGTTGGATTACAGATCTATTGTTAGGTGGAATACATATCTAGGGTTTTGAAATGATTGAAAGAAGGAGCTCTAAAATACACTTCATTTTATAATATACTTTATTTGATATAATAAATCATAGCATATAAACTTACTTTATGAGGGGTTATATTACTGATTTTAAAGCTGACAATTGATTTTGGCTTAAATTATCAGCAAAGGAGAATGTTTTTCTAATCTAATCCCAAAATCATCAGATGTGTTCATTTTTATTGCACCATATATAAAATAGTTTATTATGAAAAAAGAAAACTTAGTGTCCATTTGTCTCTCCTTTGTGTATTCTAATGCTTACTTTCCCTTTTATTTTTCTTTTGATCTCATTAAGTGGATTTCATTTAGAATTATTTCATTGGTTTTATCAAGCCAATTATGAAATTTTACAGATTTATAAATGAATGGCATTTGTTTTCCTTATATCCAATATTTCAGACAATGTCAGTAGATATGTTTATAATTTTATGATCTTTCAAGGTCAGTTGAGTTTATCACCTTTAGTTCAGCGTTAGCGTTGCAAGTAATTCTTTACTGATTGTCTTAGGATCTAAAGAGAGAAAGATATGTAGGGATAATTAAGCAACTAATTTTCCTTATATGGTGTAATGTCCCTTTCTGCCCTGAGATTAAGCATGTTCTATCCTTTCATTCTTTTTCACCAAACTAACACCTGTGCTAATGCATGTTGAAAGGAGCTTTTTAACAACTTGACTTGACTTGTAGCTTGTCTGCTCACATAAATGCTTGCTGTGGAGAAAGTGTTTTTCCCCACCTCCTGCATGCTTATACACTGTAGGTTATAAATGAAGTGGAGAAAGCACCCAAAGAGCTGAGAAAAGAGCTCATGAAACGCAGGAAAGAGGAGCTTGCACAAAGCCAGCATGCTCAGGTAACAGCAGCAGCTTAATGCTACTAAAAACAGAAAGCGGCAATATTCTCACAGCTCAGTAAACCATGGTTGAAAGGGTAAATTCGGTACTTATGTGATGTTGACGTCTCCTTATACAAAGGTTCCCAGGGCATTCTTTATGTAGTACTAAATTCACACTAATGGTGACATTTAAGTTGCTAACGTGAAATTAAGTGAAATGTTTGGAAAGCTGACTCCAGATGAAATAAAGGTGTATGTTAATGTATAATCCACTGTATTCTTATTTTAATCATGATGGAAGCTTGTATTTAAGTGGTAATGTCAATGGTTGATAGAAGATTTTTAGGGCAAAAGAATATAGAGGGTGAGTATATAAGCTTTATGCATACAAAAGGAATGCATATTTAAAAGGCCATTAATTCGGGAGTCCCCTTATGGCCTGGTGGTTAAGATTCCGGGCTTTCACTGCTGTGGCTTGGGTTCCTTCCCTGGTCGGGGGAACTGAGATCCTGCAAGCCTGGTAAATGGTAATGTTAAATGGTAGATCAAATACTTATTACTGTTAAACTCAACAATGTAAGCAACTTAAAACCAGATTTTAAATGTTAAGTATGTTGTTTTTCTTTTTGGTTCAGAATCCAGCAGTTACAAAAATAGACAGTTTTTACCTATATAAACCTGATTCTAGATTATGATAAGGCTGAGCCAATTGATGGGTGAATTCTCTACAAAATAGATAAATTGGTATTTTCAACAGACTTTTCTAGAAGTATCTCACATGAGTATGAGGTCTTTTATACTTGGGATCACCTTTCTTTTAATTAAGCTTGCACTCAGCTGGGAGGCAAAGAGAGAAGTGAGCTCAGTTTGTAGTTACAGATGTTAATGAAAGGAAGAAGAGACATGGATTATTTATTTGTTGCTTTAAATTATCTTTTTAATGTGGGTTTTATGTAATTTAAAAAGTGGTTCCCAGACTTGGATTTTATAGATTCATGAAAAGAAACATAGAAGCAACAAAACCCTTTGGGAGGCATGACAAATGGGTTGCCATTAAAAATTTTTTTTGTTTTTGACAAGGAAGGTTATTTGAAACTGCCCTTTATTTGTCACCATCATTTCAAAAGAGAGATGATTTTAACACCATGAAAAATAAGGAAACTGTCTCAGAATTTAAAATTTTAATAAAACTAGCCTATTTGAATAAATGTAGTTGTTTTTTTCTTCCTGTGAGCCAATGAAAATTTTTGTCTTGGCCTGGTATGGGCATTACTACAAGCACACCTCGTTTTATTGCTCTTCACCTTATTGCGCTTTTGCAGTATTGTGTATTTTACAAATTGAAGGTTCGTGCAGCCCTGCATTGGGCAAGTCTGTCAGCACCATTTTTCCAGCAGCTTTGCTCACTTCGTGCCTCTGTGTCACATTTTGGTAATACTCACAATATTTCAAACTTTTTCATTATTATATCTGTTATGATGATCTGTGATCTTTGATGTTACTACTATGACTTGCTGAAGGCTCAGGTGATGGTTAGCATTTTTTAGCAATAAACTACTTTTTAATTAAGGTATGTATGTTTTTTAGACATAATGCTATTGCACACTTTAATAGACTACAGCGTAAACATAGCTTATATATTTGGGAAACTGAAAAATTCATGTGACTTGCTTTATTGCGGTGGTCTAGAGCCGAACCTACAGCATCTCCAAGGTATGCCTGTAGTTAAGGTGATAATACCAAACACAGCATTTACTGTATGGCACATACTGTTCTAAATGCTTTACCTATATGAACTCATTTAACCTCACAACACAGGAGGTAGTTACTCATATTACCCCCGTTCTACAGGTGAGGGAACTAAAGCACAGGAGGTTGAATGACTCTCCTACGTTCACGCATTTGGTTAGTGGTAGAGCCAGAATTCTCATCTAGGCAAGTTTGGCTCTATGTTTCATACACTGAACCACCGCATCATACTGCCTCTTGTATTTAAGCTACCCCTTCTGTGCCTAATCTAAATTATTGGCTTGGCCCAGTGGTTGTTGGCCATGTCTTATTAATAGGTGAAGAGGAAGTCCTTGCTGGCCACACATCAATTTTGGGGTAATTTGGATTTCAAACCAGAAGATAACAATTTGGTTTAGCGTAAAGGAATGTAAAGTTTTTAATTCCAAAAGGTAATATGTCAGACTCCAGAGTTGAAATTGAGGATTTAGTGTTGAATGGTAAGTGATCCAATGCTTTAATAAAACTTTGTTGGTGATTTTTCATATAATTTGAGGGGCTAGCCTGTATTTTCCAACTAAAGCTGAAAGCAGTAGTAAATTTCTATCTGTAAATTTAATGAAGAATTTAGTAATCTAACAAATTTCAAAAGTATTTCTATTTAGCTACCACTTTTGATGAAGGTGTTAACACATAACTTGAGTCTAATATTTTAAACTTTTTAAAGAGTTTATGAATAATAGCCATATGGTCGTGGAACTAGAATGTATTTGATCATCTAGTCCAGTGGTTTTCAAACTGTACTCTCCGGAGCTCTTGAGTTTGGAAGAAGCATCTCGAGAATCCTTCAAAAGGTGAGGACAGGGCTTCCCTGGTGGCGCAGTGGTTGAGAGTCCGCCTGCCGATGCAGGGGACGCGGGTTCGTGCCCTGGTCCGGGAAGATCCCACATGCCGTGGAGTGGCTGGGCCCGTGAGCCGTGGCCGCGGAGCCTGCACATCCGGAGTCTGTGCTCCGCAATGGGAGAGGCCACAACGGTGAGAGGCCCGCGTACCGCAAATAAAAAACAAAAACAAAAAAAAGGACAGTAGGGCTCTGGGCCCCTGCTTCCAGAGCAGGACCACTTTACATCTGTTTTATAAACTGAGATTGTTTTGGTGAGTTTTTTAAAAAGAGAGTTCAACTGGTTTAAAAACAATGGCAGCAAATTAGAGTTTGGAAACCACTGATCTAGTTCAAATCCTTCATTTTACAGATGAGAAAGAGACCCCTTTGTTAAGTGACTTGTTCCAGGCCTCAGGAAACTCTGCGTTTGTATAATTATTCTTTCCATTTACAAAAAGTCATTCAGCTCTATTCTTACCTGGGAAGTGCGTTGTATTCTGATCCACAGGGCGTTGCTCAGGTCATGATTCAGTCTTTTCAGTTGTCATCTTGTGCAGTCTTCAACGCCCAAATGCAGGACGTAAGTCCCGCGTGCCTTGTAGGAGGGTGCCTTCTTCTGTTTTACCTGCTTTTTCTTTGGCTCACATGTGCCTTTTCATTGTTAGCTTCATTTGTTGTAAATCTAGAAGATTGATAGATGATGTCAGTGACGACAGTAGTAATAACCTGACATGAACTTTATAGTACAGTATTCTTTGAAGAGTTCACATTTGATTCTCGTTGCCAACCCCTAATATAGGGATGGAGTGTATCTGTTTTACAGATGAGGAAATCGAGGCACAGAAGACTAAGTGATTTGCCTAAAGTCACAAAAGAGATTAGTGGTAGAGCTGGAACTAGAACACTTCTACTACAGTGTTCTTTTTTCTGTCTACACCACCACAAATTTTAATCTGAGATTTTCACCTTTTTCAAGAAATATCTTCTCAATAGTATTTTATGAACTTTGCACATGTGAGAAATTGAATGCTGTGGTTAGATTTTTATCTTCGTGTGAAGTGACATTTTGATTGCCTATATGTTTATGTAGATGTTTTAATTATGGATATGGTCAGAAAAGCCATGTTAAAAGTGGTGATTTTAGTTCCATTTAGTTTTCCCTGTTCAAATTGTCCATAATGAATGGTGGGTTGCTATTCTCCATGTTGCAGTTTTAAATTAAGTCTGGAGTTCCAGGCTGTATTCTTTCTCACAGTTTCTATAGGGAAATGACTAGCTTATTTAACACTGTAATTTTTGTTTGTGATGTTTGATATACACAACTGGAGTAGATAGAATACAGCTTGATTTCAACCCCTCCTTCCCCCTCCTGAAATTATTTATTTATTTATTTATTTATATTATTGTCAGCCATTGGACTCTATAGTTTTCTGAAAGAGTAGTCAAAATGTTAATTATTTTTTGACGAGAGGGAGAAATTATGAATTACGAACACTTTTCTGATCATTACCATTTTTAGCTTTTAAGTTAAAGTGACCAGATGATGTACAAATAGTGCCACGTATCATAACCCTTTCTTAGAGTTTTCTAGAACCCAAAGCTGTATTTTTAATGTTCACAGTTATCTGACTAATAGGATAAGATTCCTTATCAGAATTAAAACTTGTACATTTAAAGAACACTCATTTTACAATTTCTGTGTCCATTTTGAAATTGTTACTCTTAGTGATCAAATTGATCTGTTACTATTTTTTTAAATGAGTGTAATTTGTGCAGTCTTTTTGGAATGTAAGATCACTTTTCTTTTAGATCCTAAGAGTAATTTCTAATTACAGATTCCACTGTGAATGTATTATACTTGGCTTTTGAAGTTAGGAAATTTAATGAAAGCTCAGTGATATTAAACTTTCATTTCTTTTGTGGTAATAAAATATATTAATGTGTAAGGGACCTTTTCGGTAGTTTTTGGCCTTAATATAAAAAAAAAATCAAATGTGCAGTATTCTTGACTGTGTAATCATCCACACTCTGCTTGATTCTTCAAGTCCATAGCTCTGTAAGGCAGCTGGTGTCTTTGCAAACTCTGATGGTTAGGAAACGCTTCCATACATTGCCTGCCTTGACCTGTTGATCTTTATTTACCTTCTGGAGCAGCACAGTGCTAGTTCTGCCCGCTTCTGTATAACAATCTTAGCTCCTTTTTCCTCATATACTGGCCGCTTCAGGGCATGCTTTTGTAGTTCCTTGTCATTCATTTTGAGTCTTGATCTCTGGACCCTTATTCCTTGCTTTGAGTTCTCTGTGGCTTACTTTTGAACCTTTCGAAGTATGTTACTAAGGGAAGGGACCCACTACTCTTTATATGGGCTGACAGATAAAACCAATTTGGGACCAATAGAGTGGAAACTCCTCGAAGGCAGTACTGTCTTTTATTAATTTTAGTAACCCTGTAAGTAGTACAGTCCCCAGCATTTACTAAGTGCTTAATAAAGGTTTTCTTTGACCTGAACTCTTATCTTGTTTAATTTAGACATAAATATAATAATATGACCAAAAACTGCATTGACAAGAAATCACGTTCACTTTTTTAGTGGCACTGGCTTATACAGTTGACCCTTGAACACCTCAGGTATTGGGATGCTGACCTTCCGCGCAATTGAAAATTCACATACAGTTTTACAGTTGGCCCTCCGCATCTGTGGTTCCACATCTGGACATTCATCCAACCATAGAATGTGTAGTACTGCAGTACATACTTAGTGAAACACTCCACGTTTAAGTGGACCCACACAGCTCAAACCTGTGTTGTTCAAGGGTCCACTGTGTTTACCTTTTTTAGTTTCATGTAAATATTTATTTGCCCCATCTTTTACACTTGATTTTTTTGATAAATATAAATGTAATATTTTTATTTATGATAATCTGGACCCATTATTTCTGTCCACACAGATATTTTTTAAAAGTTCTTTATGCAAACTAGTGGTAAAAATGTTGAACAAAAGAAAACTTTTGATATATCTGCAGGTTATATTGTTTATTAAACAAGCTTGCACATAGAAATTTCACAGTGAAATTAGAGAATCAATTTAATTTTTATTACAAATGATATTTACTGTAGGAAAAGAGAAGCTTGACAACTTACTTTGTTACAACTGCTTATAAGATAGGATGGGGATTTTTGCATCTCTTTAAATAAAGCTCAAAAGCCTTATTCTAGATAGTTGAATTTAAATATTCATTGAGTTTTTATTTTTTTCTTTGCTGTGATAAAGCGATGTAGGTGACTGTAGTCAAGTTGGCAGTTGTAAATTTTTTTTGTATAAATTTGCTCAGCATTTATTATATCTACGGAACTGACAACTTGCGTGATATTTTTGTTTAATGACACATAAGTACATTTCCTGTCCCCAGTACATAAGACCATAGCTCAATAAATACAAAAGTACATGTTATTCCACTTGCAACTGGCAATTGTATTTTATAGAGACAGTTTATTAGTCTTATACAGTAGCAACTGTATATTTGTATTTATGCTAAAATACAAATCATGATGTAGATGAAACAGCAGCATTTGTGACAACAAACTAACAGGATGTCATGGATGGTAAGACCTGATTCTCACCTCCAGAGAAACAGTAGTAAGACAAGCATCTTGAGGAGCACTGCTGACTCACTCTTTGTGCACTGAAGACCAGGCTGGTAGTGATCTAGATCCTGTCAGACTCTGTCCAAGGCCTAAAAAATAGTTCCAAAATGGATCTTGAGGTTTTATATCTCTTAGGTGTGCAAGAGGAGGGATTATAGGTGAAGTGCTGCTCAACCCCAAATTTCTAAATCTATACTCAAATTGATCAGAATACCCTTGAGCTGATCACAAACTGCTGTAACAGCCAAGAGGGGGATGGAGAGCCAAATGTTTACTGGCAAAATTTGCATTTCTTCAATTTGAGTATGCTTCCTTTCCTTCTGCAAATGTATAATCTAGCATAATGACCATAAGTCACTTCAACCTTCCCTTTCCTTACACAGTAATTGAAGGATTTTTTTTGAAAGTATAAGTTTGGCATTTGGGCAAAAATAGTATGTAGTCAGTAAATACTGTTGAATGAATGAGTGAATCCCTTACATGTTGGTAGACTTCTCTGATTATAAGGAATTTTGTTTGTAGAGTCATAAAATGTTAACTCATTTTCCTATTTCTAGTTCACATTTCTCTAGCAATGCATTATTTCTCATTAAATCCTTAAAGTATTGTTCTTTTTAGGCACAGGCTAAAGATACAGAATCTGTCTTTCTCTGTTAGTGTAGCCATGGTATGGCTTCGTCTTTATTAATAGAAAAATAGAGAGTTTAAAATCCCGATATGTTTTTCTTGTTTGCTCTTTATTGCCTCTCTTCCTGAAAGACATTTCTTGTTTATTCTTGTTTTGTCCACACTCTAGTGAAATGAATAGTCAGTTTTAGAAACTGTAAATTTATTTTTTTTCCCAAAGATGTAGGGCATTTTAATTATGAGTGGGTTATGGACTTCTTTTGTATGTGTTATTCTTAATAGTTTAGAATATTATGTATTCTAGTACTTCCTTTCTGGGCTTGAATTGGGTGACTAATACATTTATGTTATGTCTATACTATATAATTTTGGTGATTTTTAAATCTAGTTGACTTTAGAAACTTGGTTCAGAAATCTTGTTAATCACTAATATATACAGAGGTATAGATAAATGGATGTTTTGCTCAGTAGATACTTATTAACTGATGGTTAACTATGTCTAATAGGAACAAGAGTTTGTTCAGAAGCAACAACAAGAATTAGATGGCTCTCTGAAAAAGATCATCCAACAGCAGAAGGCAGAGTTAGCCAATATTGAAAGAGAGTGCCTGAATAACAAACAACAGCTCATGAGAGGTATATGAAATTATGCAGCATATGTATATATATATATCTCAAAACATTGCAGAGATATACCTTGGAAATTATTTGAATGTTTTCTTTTGCTAGAGTGGTAGAGGGAAAGATGAAGCAACTTAAATAAGAGGAAAATACTTTATAAAATTAAGAAATACTGCAATAGAAGTGAACATAAACATATAATCCTTAAAACATCTTTTTTGTCCAGATGATGGTAGAAATATACCTGAATAATTTTATGTACTCATTATGCCTTACAGTGTTGGTATACTTAAATTGGCTACATGATAGAATGGAATTTTAAGCACTTATTTCCCCTAACAAATACCTTATAGTTTTTTTCTTTCTCATTAAGATGATTAAATGGAATTTTGGTGTTGTGGGTAGGGCATTCTCTGTTTACAGGACATCAGAGCAGAACGGAAAGTGGTAATGGATATTATCTTTATGTTGGTAATATTGCATTTATAGCTCAGAATGTCCGTGTGTATTAATTAGTGTATTAGAACACTTGTATGTAAATATTAAAATGAAGACCAAAGTACATTAGTAAAAAGAGCAAAGTTACATTTTGAAATTGCTTTCTTCTTCTAGCTAGAGAAGCTGCAATTTGGGAGCTTGAAGAACGACACTTACAAGAAAAACACCAGCTGCTCAAACAGCAACTTAAAGATCAGTATTTTATGCAAAGACATCAGCTACTTAAGCGCCATGAGAAGGTTAATGAAAGGAAAATTTGTTCACTTTTTTGTTCATTTTAAAGTGTGCAGAGCTATTTATTTTTGAAACATATTTTTTACAGAATAAAGTTCAGGTTTCCTTTCTTTTATCCTAAAATTTCTTTGAAATTTGGAGTAATTAGTTGTATGTTGGTCACGATTGCAAACTCTTTTCTACAAATTCCAAGGAAGGTAACTAATTACAATGCTTAAAGACCTCTTATACATTATAATCTTCATCTTGTCTCTCAGAGTTAGCTATTTTGGCTCCATTTATGGTTCAGGTATCGTAAAAATGTGGACTCCCTATACTTAGTATACGAGAGTCAATATGAATCTCTTATTACTAATAGCTTATTTTTCTTATAAATTATTTTTTGCCTAGTATTTTGCTGGTTGGTATGCAACAAGGGAGAGAGTAATTTGGGGAAGCAACAGCAAAATGACATGTTTGAGCATACATGTGGGTACTGAGTATTATATCTACATCACTGGACTCTGAAACTTTCTTAGGAAACGGAACAAATGCAGCGTTACAATCAACGACTTATTGAGGAGTTGAAAAACAGACAGACTCAAGAAAGAGCAAGACTGCCTAAGATTCAGCGCAGTGAAGCCAAGACTCGCATGGCCATGTTTAAGAAGAGTTTGAGAATTAACCCAACAGCAACACCAGATCAGGATCGTGAAAAAATTAAACAAGTAAATAAGAAAATTACTCTCTTTAAGTTTAAAAGTTTTGAGTGGCCTTTAGGAGTAGCACATAATTGTGCTGTAAACATTTGGAGCTACCTTGGGCTCGCTGATGTTCACCATGGCTCTGTACACATATGGCATATACCAACTCAGTCTCCCCCAGGTGCTGGCCACGGAGAGCTGTTCTCTTCCACGCCCCACACCAGATCCAGGGCTAGGCTGGTCCTAAGACCAGCTCTGGGAATAAGATGACTTGGCCAGCTTTTCAGTCAAACGTGTGGTCTCACTATACTTCTACAGTCACAGATCCCACACGCAAATTAACTGAGGTCACTAAGCAGGTAGGAGGAAGAAGGTTTTAATCAGAAGTCTCTCTCCACCTCCCTACACTCCACCAAAGCCATGACGTAGACTCCAGCTTTGAGTCCCAGCATATTACTACTTGAAGCTTTAGTTTATTGTACTTTAAGCTTTGTTACATTCCCTAATTACACCTTTGGAAGATACAGAAATTACATTACTTGTTAACCATATTTATCTTTTGTTTTTCTTACTTATAGTTTGCCTCTCAAGAAGAAAAGAGGCAGAAAAATGAGAGAATGGCTCAGCATCAAAAACATGAAAATCAAATGCGGGATCTTCAGTTGCAGTGTGAAGCCAATGTCCGAGAACTGCATCAGCTGCAGGTTAGCTGCAGAAGCATGAATGCAAAGATGGTACTAGATGCACAGTACAGGTGGCTGGTTTTGAGGAAATAATAGCTGCTCAGAGGAAGCTGCACATTGCTTGTGAAGATGCTGGGATTTAAAGGTTTTCTTTCCTCTGTAGACCCAAAGGAAGATCAGTTTAGTATCGCAGGCACTTGTTTAGAACTTACACAGCCGTGATTAGTATAAACATGAAGCTAATTTATGATATAAGAAGTTGCATCTTTCGGGCTTCCCTGGTGGCGCAGTGGTTGAGAGTCCGCCTGCCGATGCAGGGGACGCGGGTTCGTGCCCCGGTCCGGGAAGATCCCACATGCCGTGGAGTGGCTGGGCCCGTGAGCCATGGCCGCTGAGCCTGCGCGTCCGGAGCCTGTGCTCCGCACCGGGAGAGGCCACAACAGTGAGAGGCTCGCGTACCAGTAAAAAAAAAAAAAAAAAAAAAAAAAAAAAAAAAAGAAGTTACATCTTTCAAAAGTACTATTGAGAATTTTTAGTGTATTTTGCAAAGAAGATGAACAAAGTTTTAAAAATGATGTAGGCATTTTTTTATCATTCTGAATTTAAAATTTCTTTTTATTTAAGGAGAAATAGTTCATTTTCTTCAAGGTTTTTGAAAAAGGTGATAAGTATATGAAAATTCTTTTCCTAAGGAATTTAAACATTACTTTAGAGAGGACTGTTTTTGAACCTTACCTGGAGTATGCAGCTCTCTAATATAATATAACATAATATAATGTATTGTAATGTAATATAATTTCTAAAATGTTTACAGTTTCAGAGTAGTGTATACATTGTGGATATGCTACATATTTGCTTAATTTACTAGAGTGGAATAGTTTCTAACCCCATGTTCTGGTACCATTGGATAACATGCTTGCAAGTTGCCCTCTGAAGTGTCAGTTTTGTGAGTAAACCTTCTTAGAAGGAAAATCAGGATCAAACTACTTCTTTCTATTCAAGTTCTTTTCATATGGATAACAGATCTAGCCTCTAAACTTGCAAAAATGAAGTTATGACTCTTTTCATAATTCTTGGCCTTCGGTTGTTAGAGGAGAATTTCAACCTCAGTAATAGCTTTATGTTTAATGAATACTTTATTATTTTGGAAGATAATTGTATTTGTGAAAAATTGCTAACTTGATCTGAAATTTTTTAAATCCAAACTTTATTTGCAGAATGAAAAATGCCACCTCTTGGTTGAGCATGAGACTCAGAAACTAAAGGAGTTAGATGAGGAACACAGCCAAGAATTAAAGGAATGGAGAGAGAAATTGAGACCTAGGAAAAAGGTAATTTTAAAAGCTTTAATTAAAATATACTTGCATTCATCCATCCCTCCATCCTCCCAGCTATTGGCTCTTTACCTAATATGTGTCAGGAGCAGTGTCAGGGACAAGAGACACAGAGATGAAGAGTCAAAGTCCCTGTCCCCGAAAGGTTCAGAATCTAGTTGACAAGCCGTTGCAGATCAGTAGCAGCATTTGTCTGAAGGAGATAAGCACAAGATACAGAGCAGAGGAGCACAGTGTGCCAGCAAAGGAGGAGGAGTGCATAAGTCTGCTCAGGGAAGTCAGGAAGGGTCAGAGAGGAGATGCCTTGTAAGCCAAGTGAGGCTTGTTAGATGAGTAAGAGCTTGCTAGGAGGACAGACAGATTGGAGTGGAATGGGGGCAATTTAAGCACAGAAAAGAGAATGAGTGAAAATAATGTGTACAGGAATCATAAGTAGCTCCCTATCATTGTAGCATTAGAGGGGGTATGTGCCTGTGTGTAGGCATTAGGGAGGGAGAGAGGGAAGGGATGACAGCTTTGTCTGGATGGGTCGACTGGAGCCAGATTACACGGCCCTTGTGTGCTGTGTTAATTGACAATTTAGTAATATAGAGATGGCTTCCTACACCGCGCCAGCCAGCCAGCCAGCCAGCCAGCCAGCCAGCCAGCCAGCCAGCCATCTAGCCATCTTCTTTGTTTGCACTTGACTCCCTGCTAGCCTGGTCCAACTGGTCAACCATTTCAACTCTGTCTTTGCTATTACTATATGATTCTCTCTCTTTGCCAACTGTCAAACTTAAACCTTTATTTTCTCTTGGGCTTCCTGCCTGCTATACATTTCAACGATTCCTTTCTTCCATTCACCCAATGGGTTAATCAAAGAAATATGTATTTAGCACCTACCATGTGCTAATAGTGTGGCTTTTTAACTTGAATTTTGTTTTTTGTTACATTTTTGAATAGGTAGTTCATTCATGTGTTTCTGCATTCAAAGGGTACACAGAGGGGTGAAAGTGAGAAGTCCCTTCTCCAGTTCCTCCTTTCACCCTTTGCAGTCTAGCTTTTGCCTCAAATTCCTCCCCAGTTGAATTGGTTGACAGTGGTCACCAGTGGCATTATCTACCTGTTCTTCTTAAAAATCTTCTTAAAATTTTTTTCTCACCTGACTTTTGTGACATACTCTTTTCTTTCTCTGTGCTCTTTCTTTGTCATCTAGTCACCGGAAATGTAGACATTTTCCAGTTTTACACTCTTACCTCTGCTCTTTATCTTGATGATCTTGTAGATTGTCATGGCTTCAGCTGCATGTTTAAGGACAATTCCAAAACTTGTATAGAACATGAATTATAAAGTCATACAGGTCTGGGTTCAGATCTCAGTGCTGACACTGATTAATTTTGTCTCTTAACACTTCTGAGCCCAGTTTTCCTCATTTGTAAAATGAGGATGTTACTACCTCCCTAATTGGGGTTGTTAAGACAGTTAACGGAAGTGATGCGTGTACAGTACTTGTCCCAGTACTTGAGATGTGGTCAGGATCCAGCAAATGGTTGTTATGGTTATTATTTTATTGTTTTTATTATCAGTTCGTGCTCTCAGCTCTCATTTTCCATATGGATGTTCCATTCCTCCTCATTTCATTCATTCTGTCCCATTGTCATCTCATCAAAGGTTTCTTTTTTTGATGACTGTATATAAAATATAGCTTCAATGCCTACCTCGAACACTCTCTATCCCCTCAACCTTTCTTTGTTTTTCTTCATAATATTCATCACCACCAGACACATTTCTTTATTGTGTGTCTTCTCCCACCAGGATGTAAGCTCCTTGAAAGCGGGGACATTATCTCGTTGTTCACTGATATATACCCAGCTTCTGGAACAATTCCTGCACATTGTAAATGATCAGTACATACCTGTTGAATGTTGTTGAACGTTGACTAAAGATTGTAAACTCAGTGGAGATAAAACTAAACTCAAAATCTTTTTTCTTTCATCTCCATCTCATCTTTCCCCCCCTCTCCAGTCCTACCCACCATCAGGTGTTCTTGCTAACATTTCTGTTCTCTTAACTGACATCTAGGCTAGAAACCTGAATTACCTTTCATTTCCATCACACCCCACGTTCAATCAGATGACAAATAATTTTGACTCTTATTTCATAATATTTCTCTTTCCCTTTACTGTCTTCCTACTATTGGCTTAAAATTGTTCAGTAATGTCCTAATGGTCCTTCTGGTCTCTTGTTCCCTTTCCTCCTACTTGCCTGCCATCACCAGAGTGTTTATCCTCAAGAGCATCTCTGTTACTGTCATAGTGGTGTTGATAAACCATCAGTTCCAACAGAGTAGAATGTAAACACCTCACTTTGACTTTGAAGCCTTCATAGTGCCACACTTTGCCCATATCAGCCCTTCCAGCTTCGTCTCCCACCAGCCACTTTGTTCCCGGTTCATGTTCCAGTGCTGGGTATAGTCACCGCTACTCACAGCAACTCCACAGTTTCCTGCCTCTGTGCGTTGTTTCAGCTCACTTTGTCTGGCGTGTCTTCCCCATCCTGTCTGTCAAATTCTTATCTTTCCTTTGAAACTAAGCTCATGGTGTTCCTCTTCTGAGAAACCTTCCTATACTTCCATCTTTTCCTGTACTTTGTATTTTTACAGCAGTACTTCTCCTGAGTCACTTGTCCACAAAGTAATTGATACCTCAGATATTTATCAAGCACTTACTATATTTGTTCCATATTGTGGGGTTGTAAAGATGAATCTGGTTTAGGTGTTACCTTCAAACAGTTTATAGTTCAATGTGAAAGAAAAGACATGCACGTCAGTAATCAAAATAAAAAAACAGAAAATGGTAAGTTCCATGTGGAAGAGACGGTTAATATCAATAGTTAATAACAGGTGCCGTCTGTTGAGTACCTAGTGTGTGCTCAGTACTTTATTACCACATTTAATCCTCTCATAGCAACCCAGTCGAAGTAGATGGTATTATCGCTGTTTCATAGCAGAAGAATGAAATGATTCTGTAATATAGAGAAGTTAAGTAATTACCCCCAAGTTATCCATTCATGTGGCTGAGCCAGGACTTGAACCCTGGGCTGGCTGTACAGCCTGTGGTCCTAGCTGTTGAGCAGTCTCTTCTCCCTTAGGATAACAAAGTCTTTGGGGCAAATAATTTTATCTGGGCTGTCAGAGTAAATTCTGTTTTTAATACCAGTGCATAATTTCTTTTTCTCTTCCTTTTTAAGACACTGGAAGAGGAGTTTGCTAGGAAACTACAGGAACAGGAAGTGTTCTTTAAAATGACCGGGGAGTCTGAATGCCTTAACCCATCAACACAGAGCCGGATTTCCAAATTCTATCCTATTCCTAGCTTGCATTCCACTGGATCGTAACAATGGGAAGCATTCTGTGGTTGGGTTTGTCTTCTTCAGTATGTCATTCTGTTCTCTTCATCTTCTGCCATAGTCTGTATCAGAGAGCTCACGAAGACAATCACCTGCCTCACCTTCCAGATGTTTTTTTGTTTGTTTTGTTTAGCAAAGATAAAGGGAAAGGCACTAAGACAGATGCTGGGCCATGCTGGCAAAGTAGCATCTTGCAGTAATTCCCTAAGGTGATTTTTGTATATAATCTTAAAAATTGTGTTGTTTAGATACTGTTACCTGAAAAACTGGTAGAGAGATAATGTTTAAAGTTATTTAAAAAAACCCTGTTACGTCACTTAAGTATTACTAAATATCTTTTTTCCTGACTTAACTTCTCAATGATGCCTAAAATCTATAGTTGAAACTGCTGTAGAGAGTTGGATTAATTTTTTGGTGTATCAGCTCTCATGAAAAAACTATGAGTTGCTCAAAATATGATATTGATTCAGTAAATAAATCTGTTACCTTTAAATGTTAGCATCAAACTCTTTTAAAAGAGAAAAATTATTTCAATAATTTGTCTAAAATACTTACCTGTTTAGACATGAGCTAATAATTAAGGGTGCTAGTTTTATTAAAATAGTGCCTAAAACACTAAATTTCAGTTGTCTAAAATTGCATTTCCTTTTTTGATTCAACAGGGACAAAACACCCTTAGCATTAAGCATTATTGTTTTTTAAATCTTGCTCCTATTACCAATTGATAGAAATTTTCATCCTAAAGTATATGTTGTACAAAGTTGGAAAGATGAAAAAAATAAACGGTAGCTTTTAGATGTCCAAATTGGAAATGTAAAACTCACCAAATTAAAAAAAATACAGATACAGCTATCTCAGCTTATTTCCTAAAATAATACATGAGCTGGTTAAATGAATTCTCCCATCTTAGCAAATTCTGTTTAAAACTGTTGGAGGCTGGCAGGCTCTGAGTTATATTTATGAATATATTTTTATGAAATTAATCTTAAAAGAGGCATTTGTTCAGAATAGTTTTTAAGAATTTAAAATATTTAGGCAAATATCAGAAATGACTTTTCTTTGTTTTGAGATCAAGTCATTTATATTTTGGTTTTGTTTTGTTCCATGTTTAAATTATTTACTTTGATTTGAGTGGGAAAAGCCTGAAACCTTTATCGTGAGGGTGCTGATACGTGTAATTATTAATGAAATGTTCACTCTAGTCCCTTTTGAGGGTTAGAATTTCAAGCACGTGTCAGCTCGAAACAGTATTATAAACCGTATTTCGGGTGTGAGACAGTCCATTTGTAGACGAAGCTTGCTGCCTGCCATGTGCGCCTGTTCTGTCATGAGTGCCAGGTACCAAATTGTAGAAATTTCAGTTTTTAGTTATATTACATTTGAGGCTCGTGAAAAATGCAAATGCAACTTTGTGGGAACACTGATTCATGTTAAGAAAATGTAAATATCTGTAGCACTTTCTTGCAGTTAATTTGAAAACTTTGAATGCTGAACCTTATTTTTTCAGTGGTTTAGATGATTTAAAAATGCATGTGATTTTAATTTTGTAATTGTTTTGACAAGCATAATTTACTTGGACAACTTTGTAGGTAGCCTTAACTTCTGGCCAAGTTTGTTTTTTATATAAATATATATACATATATTATGTATGGTTGTAAATTCATACACTTATCACATGAATGTGTTACTGTATACGAAACTCTTTTAATGCTTTATTCTCAAATGCTGGGTTGAAAAATGTTTTGAAAGACTTTTAAAATATATATCTTTATAAAGTAATGTTCAGGGTGATGATGGAAATTGTTTATATTGTTATGATAGAAATGACAGTATAATGTTACCCAGTGTATTTAATGATTTATTTGAAGAGGGAGAGAGGAAGAAGGTTCTCATACCACTTTCTCCTTTGAAATTTTCAGTTTATTGGCTTTTTAAAAATTAATACTTCAGGCAGTGGACATTTTTTCAGTATCGTTTAAAGGATATCCTGTGTGCTGAATAGTTTATGGCACATAATTAATTTGGTCTGAATATTTGGTTCTTTTTCTTCCTTTCAAGTTGACAGAGTATTGAATAAAGAGACTCAGAGTAGAACGATTGACACGCTGGTAAGTTTGTTAGCACCTCTTGCATCTCCCGTAAAACTGCCCTTTGGATTCCTTGTTCACGCTCGAGTTCTCTTTCAAAAGTGACCAGACCATGTGCATGTAGGAGCAGGACTACAGAATGATATTCATGTAGAGGTAAAAACCTTCATTTTAATACTTAAAGTTACATAAATCTTTTCAAATGGTATTTTGTTGTATAGACCATGCTGTTTGTACCCATCCCTGCCCACTTCTTGCTGTAGGCCCTGTATTCACGTACAGAAGTGTGAGCCTTCTCTCTTGCATGAAGTGTAGGTGGGGGGTTGGGGAGGGACACAGACATCTTTGAAATCAAAGAGTGCAGTCAAAGGCATTCCTGAGTTGGTGGTTTTGTTGCTGTGGCAGAATGTGCTATGAAATGCATTGAAGAAGTTCTCCATGTGTGCCCCCTAATTACTCAGCCTCCCCTCCTCTCCCTGCGTGCTGTGGACACGCCAGGCCACCACGCTTCTGCAGGTCTAGCTCATGGAGCTCGTTGCACCAGGTTGCCTTTCCTAGTCCTGTCAATCCATGGTCGGGTGTGAATTGCTGAATTAGCCGCCATACTATGTGGACTCACAGTTAAGCTTTTTCTTACCGTTTTCTATGGGGAAGCTATAGGGTGGGTAAGGAGGAAATTTGGAGTGCTTATACCTTGCTGAAAATGTTGAAACTTTCCTGTGACAGGATACAGCAAATTGTAATTAAATATAAACCAGAACCAGAGCTACCTCTAAGTAGTGTTTCCTCAAGCACAAAGCTCTCAGGCATATGAGACCCACTGTGATGGAGGGTCTCTGATTTCTTGAGCATCAGTGAGTTTCAGAAGTGATTGTCTTTTGTAGTCTCCTAGTTCCCTTGTAACTACACACTTTTTTCCCCATTCCACACTGTGCTTAAATGACAAAGACTCTTCTGAGAAGCCAAATTCTGTCAAATGATTAGCTAGAGATATTGTTGATTACAGGGAAATGTAGAGCTGTGAGGCGGAGGCGGCGAGCTCTGTAGTTCCAGTTCTAATAGGCTTCTGGTTGAATAAATCAGTTCTTTCCTGGGAAATGATCTTTTATAGGAAATGGGATATTTTAAATGCTTTTCTTAAGTTGAAGGCACAACAGTTAATGCCACTACTGTTGCTATCCTGTGGCTGACATGGTTTTGATACAGCTTTAAAACTTCTGTTACCAAGCTTGGGGTAGAATGTGATACCAGTTTTAAATGTTGGCTGTAGCTTTTTGTAATCCTTCTCTGATTTGCAGTGTAATAACTTCACAAGCTAAATTTTCAGAAAGAATTTTGTTTCAGAAAATGCCTCTTGTCTATTTGGGAGCAACATGTCTTTTCAATCATGGGGTTGGCAAATGAAAAATAAAGTTATTTCTTACTCTACTTTGGGAAGCAGTCTTTTATTGGGACTATTTGAAACTAGATTGTCCTGTGTGAGAACATTTTGTAGCATTTTTTAAAATCCTAATTATATTTTAAAACTCGCAGTCCTCCAGATCTTCTGACCCTTCAGACTTACTAGCATTCCAGACCATCTGTAGTCATCACACACAAGAGGGTCCTTTTTACTGGTAACTTGGGACTGGTAACTGGTCTTCCATTGCCCAAACCCCGCCTTTGGGTGGTACTTAAAATATTTCCATCGACATATGTATATATACCTTTTTTTATGTCCTTTTTTCCCCTTGGAATGGATTATTTTTCTCACCAAACATTTCACAAACTGTGACGTCACTTCTGCTAAAAACAACCTCTTTTCATCATTCACGCAAGATTCAGTAGACATACTAGGCTGACCATTTGGCACGTGGTCAGTTTGGATGGAGGGAGGCACAGCATGTCATTTTCTAATCCAGGAGCATTGCATACTGTGGAGCTCATGCTTGACTTTTTTTTTTTTTAATGAAACAAAAGAGGCTAAGATCCACCGCCATCCAGCTGAGGACATATCTCATATCTGGGTTCTGTCCAGAGAAGCTAGCGAGTTTGGGCTTTTACCGTATTTCTCTTGGGCATACGATTCTATGAAGACTTTGGGATAGCTTGGATAGGCAGATCTCATAACTAGGACAAAACTCAAAAGTCTGGTTAATCAAGGTAAGAATCATTAAAGGGGATATAATACTTGAGCTTCTAAAGCTACTATTACAAAAACAAATTGAGTCAGCCTTTAGGTAAAACTAACATATGAGAAAGGCACGATGCGTTCATTCATTATACATAAGTTTTCATTAGACAGTAAAATGTCAAAATTAACCGAAAATGTTTTCTTCCTTTCCCTCTTTCTTTTCCTCCTTTCCTTTCTTCCTTCCTTCTTCCCTCCTCCCCTCCCGTCTTTTTTTTTTTTTTTTTGGTTAGATGGATCACATTAAGCATATTAAAAAAGAAAAAACCCTTTAATTGGAAATTTTGCAATTGAAATGACTCATCTAATAGACCACGTGAATATTTGTAGACATTGAAAAGTGCAATAAAACCAACTGCGCCCAGTCCCCCATGCATTTCATAAGTGCAGAGCAGGGGTGCCGGCTTCCGGTGTCAGGCAGTCTGCTCTCCCTCCCCTCCCCTCCCCTTCTTTCCTCCTTGCCCCCTGCCTTTCTCTTCCTATTGGCTGCAACCTAGTTCAGTGTAACATACTATCAACTCTAGCGTGGACCTATGGAGACAGATCATAGCTGCAGTCAAACTTCCTAAGTGGGAATGTGATACATAGAAATACTAGTAGAAACCCTGTCACCACCTCACGGGAAGTGGATTTCTTAAGTTTTTTCAGCTGAGAGTTTTGTCTATGACTAGAGAATGCAGAGTGAAGAGAGGAGAGAGGAGGTGAGAGCACAGCCTTGCAGCGTTGACCAGAACAGTCCCATCACGTGGCTCCCAGGAAGGCACCCCCCCCCCATCCCATCTTCCATTTCCTGGGCTCATTTTTAAGGTGAAGCTCAAGGGCTCCTGAAACAACTTTTATGTACCTGGCTTTCCTAGGCTGGGGCTTGAGCTCAGTGTTAAAGAAGCCGAGGAGCTCAGGCCTGGACAGCAGGGAGGCCAGCTTCATCCTCCCACGCTGCATGCGGCCACTGTTGGGTCCACCCCGTGAAGCTGTTTCAGACTGCGTACCTTGGACTGAATTCTACATACATATATTTTGCTCCAGACTAAGATAAGGGTTCTAGTTGCTGTGCTGCCTCAGTAGGACAGTGAGATTCCAGCTTTTACCCTCTGGAGAGGTCTTGACATAAGCGCCATAAGCCACTGCGAGAACTGGTCCAGGCGGCTGTTACGCCAAGGGTCGCTCATGGCTTGACGGCGATGCTTCTCCTTCTCCGGCCAGCATAGACTTGGTCACCTAGAAGTTGGAAGATGAATGGGAAGTTAGAAAATGTCCTGTGGTCTGTGGGGACTTCCGCTTGGGTAATTACAGTAACTGTGACCACTACAAAACCGGCTTGAAAGATGAACTCTTCTGTAAGACTGTCAACTGATTGAAATTGATTACCCTATTTCATTACCAGCCTGGTTCTCCTTTTCCTCCCTGCATTGACATTCTTCTTCCTTTCTCCCTGGCTGTTCATTTGATAGTTACACAAAGTATGCTGTTGCCAGTACCTGCCTTTCGTAGCTGGCATTTGCCTAAAATTTTCAGGCTTGCTCTGGAACACGTGGCCTGCTTCCCAGCACTCCAGGAACTGTGGCAAGTGAGGCTTACCTTTGTCTCCTCTTTCTCCCTTGTGTCCTCGAGGGCCGGGTGGCCCAGGCTGACCTGGTGGCCCAGCAGGGCCTCTCTCACCTAGGAGGACAGAAGGGGGCACGGCTAAGCGAGGCACAGTGCAGGGCCTGAAGGAGCCGCACATGTTCCCAGCACGGCGCTGGCAAGGGAGCTGCTTCCCACAAGAGGCAGTCGTTAACACGGGATCCTGGTGGCTGTTTCCTGCCACCACTTACCTTTGGGGCCAGGGATGCCCATCTCTCCCTTCTGCCCAGGGGGTCCTGGGATGGCTCCATACGCTGCAAGGGGGAAAAGCTGGCCTTAGACGAGAGCTCGTCCTGGGGCTTGGGAGGTAAAGTGATTCGTTCAGACTGACACAGGCAGGTGGTGGTAGAGTTTGGACTTGTAAGAAGAAAACGGTTCAGAATTTATCCGATTTTCAGCATCTCAAGTGTTAACAAGGTTTCTGGGGAGACTGGTTTCTGTGGAACAGACTACACGGCAAGTGAAGTGTTGGGAAAGTAATCGGGGCGTGCCCTTACTTCTGAAGAAGTCCATGAGGTCCTCGGTCACGTTGCTGTAGGCAGAGAAGACCTTGCTGATGCCAGGGGGCCCCTGGGGCCCAGGCCGGCCTGGTGGGCCCCGCACAGTGTAGGCCATCCCTTGGAGCAGGCCCTGACCTGTAAAAACCAGAGTGGTGGGCACAGGCAGCAGGGGTCACCTGGCACCCTCCTCACGGTGGGAGCGCGGTGCCCTCTGACTGGCTCCCATCCCAAACTCTTCTGTGCGGCAGCGAGGGAAGAGCCTCCTTAGTCTCCCCTGTTGACAGGCACGTCTCGCCTCCGTGGGCTTGTTTCACAGGCCTTTTACTGCATAGCTGTGCTGGTGAGCCGCCCGGGAAAGGCTTAGTCAACAGCCTTCCCTCAGCCCCACCAGAAAACCTTCATAGTCATATAGACTCTTCTGGGAAAACAAAGGACAAAGACCCCAGCATCTCTGTTCCCTGCAGCATAGGTTCCAGTCCCGACTGGGCCCCTTGAACTAAGCTTGTCTTCAGTCCCTGCCCGTCTGATTCCAGAACTGCTGTCCTCCTGGATGTGGAGATGCTCACATGCTCCTGTAACCCCGCAGTGCTGAAGCCTACGTGTCCCCACTTACGCTGCAAGCTGTCAGACACCCGAACGGCCAGCTCGTTGTAATCCAGACCTCCAGCAAAGCTGGCCCCGAAACCACCGTCACCGCCATACATGCCGCCTTCTGCCGCTGCCCCATAGCCTCGGCCCCGGCCTGTGTCCAGGCCAAAGGCTCCCCCTTCGCCCAGGGAGCCTCCGCTGGCTCCTCCTATGCCCGTGGAGGAGCTGTGGGAAGAGGCCCGACCGAGAGAAGAGGAGCTGCCGCCCCGGCTGTAGGAGCTGTCCGTGGACACCAGGCGGCTGTCCCCGGGGGGACCCTGGGGCCCGGGAGGACCCGGCGGGCCGACGATGAAGCCGCGCACGTCAGGGCCTGTGGGGAAGAAGCGGCATTAGTGGGAGCCAGGTCTGGGGGAGACAGAGCAGTGGGACTTGGGGGGTGTCTCTCCCAGGGCCTCAGCACGCCTGAGCAGGATGTGAACTCGCACCGAGCGGGAGCATGTGGGCTGGGAGGAAGCCGGGCTTCCTCGACCGACCAGGGCGGCTTATGTGTTTGGCCTCCAGTTCCCTTCAAGCTCCGCTGGCTGCCCCTCTCACAGGGAGAAGCCTGGTCTGGGAGGGGATGGAGGAGGGAGAGTGACGTCAGGGACACGCACTTGTGAGGTAGCTGATCAGCTCACTCCGGAAGTTGTCGCTGTTTTCAGCTGCGTATGTCACCAGAGCTCCTGAGACACCCGGGGGCCCTCGAGGGCCTGGGGGGCCAGGGGGACCAGGAGGGCCTGGGATGGATGACAAGCCAGCAGCTGAGCAGGGGGCAAGAGAAAGAAAGATCAGGGATCCCCTGCCAGGACGGCGGAACTCCCAGCCTGGGCCCGTCTGGAAGGAGGCGGTGAGGGAGGCCCCCACACGCGTGTCCCGTCCTCCCCTGGGGTGACTGCTCCCCACTGCTCTCCACCCCCAGTCCCGGGCCTCCTTCAACCCAAATCATATCCCTTCCCCTCAGCCCTTCTGCTGCTGGGAGTTGGGGCTGCCGGCTGGGCACCTGGTCACCCGCTGGCCCCTGAGTTCTCTCGTGACTTGGACGCATGGTGTCCCCCCACTTCTCCCCCTGCCAGGGCTGAAAGCACCTCAACGTCAAGTGTGTCCCCCTCCAGGGCCCCAGAGCCCGGCCCTGTACCCGCTCTAGGAGGACTGGTGCCTGGGCTGAGCCCTCCATGGCTGCCCTGGCTCAGACCCGCGGGAGCCCTGAAGGTCAGGCTGCAGCCCTCGCCTGCCTCACTCCTTACTCTGCAGGTAGGATGAGAGGTCCTCCATGCTGATGCTGGACCACGCGCTGCCTGGGAGCCCTGGTGGCCCAGGGGGACCTGGGGGCCCAACAATGCCTCTGAATTCAGACCCTGAGACACCAAGGAAGAGCAAGGATTGGTCACAGCCTGGGCCAAGGAGCTCTGCCGTCCACCCCGAAGCACTCGGTCAGATGGCCCTGCTCGGCCGTACCTTGGAGCAAGGAGAGGAGCTCCTCGTAGGATGTTCCCGGCAAGCCTGGGGGCCCTGGGGGGCCAGGAAGCCCAATGCTGACTCCGGAGCCTGAGGAACAAATCCCAAGTTGCGATGGATGCAGATCAGACAGGGAAGGGCAGATGGAAACACCGTGTCAGAGAGGAAGCCAGACAGAAGCAGCCTGAACAGAAGCGGAGGCTGGGATAGGGGCGAGAGGGGCAGCGGGAAGAGACCGGCAGAGGGTAACGGCGCCACGGAGGAGAGGCCCCAGGGCCGGGGACGAGTGCAGGTCAGAAGTGCCCACAGCCCTCCTCCTGCTGGGTGTGTGCGTGTGTGCATAGAGAAGTGTGCATGTGAGTCGTGTGCAGGACGGTGCCCGGGACACTCATCCTGGCCTCCCTCGCCCAGCTCCGTGACCTGCTCTGGGGCCACAGGTTTGAACAGCTCTGAAGCGCCCCCGCTCCCTCTGGGTTGGGTGCAGCCTGGCGGGAGAGGGCCAGGGGGCCATTTCCGGGGTGTCCCGCCCGCTGCCTGCCCCGCCACGGAGGCGGACACTCACTGGACATGTAGCTGAGGACGCGGCTGCTCAGCTCTGCGTAGTCCAAAGACTGGAGGGACCAACCTCCACTGGCTCCTGGTGGCCCTGGGGGACCCCGAGGGCCCATCAGGTACTGCCGTAGATATTGACGCACGTCATCCCCTGAAAGGAGAGGAGGCGCCGGTATGGACCACACGTCCAGCCTAACCTCCCCACAGACTGGCCCGAGTGACGTGTGAGCTGGGGGTTCTCAGACCCCCAGGGGGACATCAACAAGCTTCCGGGAGCTGAAGGGGCTCCTGCCCGGTTGCCTGGCCTTAGAGGGGAGAGCTGATGCCCCCTTTCCAGCTGGCTGCTGGGAGGGAGGAGGGAGTGGCTGCTGGGAGCGAGGAGGGAGTGGCTCCTTGTCCCAAGGGACCGCCAAGTGTGCCTGACAAGTGCGGCCAGGAGAGAGGGAAGGCACCCCACCCTCTAGCCCACCACAGCCGACTCACGCTGGAGCACAGCCAGGATGTCTTCAGAGGAGATGGAGGTGGAGGACGTGCTGATGCTGTACCCCGAAGCTGTGGGGAAGGAAACCGGTTACCCGCTTAGCTGGTACTGAAGCAACGCACTCATTACTCCAGAATCACAGACCCGGTCAACCAGCTGTTTCCGTTTGGGGGCAATGAATGCACGGGGGTGTTAGCAGGCTATTTATAATGTCTATATTTCTTAATCTGAACAAACCTTTTTTGAAGCTAGATTCGGCGGCCTGATTACCGTGAATTCAGCATTGAACATCACATTCAGAAAAAGGGCAAAGCAAACAGCAAATTAAGAGACGAGACTCCAGGAATAACCGTGGACCCTGGGAGGAAGGTGTCATTACAGGGGCTGGGGAGAGGCTTACTCTGTAAGTAGCTCACGACGAGGCTGGCCAGCTCTGAGTAGTTGAAAGTCTCACCCGTGATGGTGGTGACAGGCCCGGGGGGACCAGGTGGGCCTGGGGGACCCTGAACTCCAGATAGATAAGACCTGATACTGTCACCTGCCAACAAAGAAATAAAGCAAAGTCAGGCTTGTCCCCACAGAGGTGACCTGAAGTACTTGATGAAATGCAGCCACCCATCCCACACAGGGGCCAAGGCAGGGCCAGCAGGGAGCCTAGGCTCCCCTTGCTATAGATGGAGAAACTGAGGCAGGCTCTGTGCTCGGCCAGGCGGATCTCCATGGCTGTGGAGTAACAAGACTCCAGTCAGCCACCCATTTGACAAAGCTCTGGTGCCCACATGTGTGGAAATCACACCGTCACCTCCACAGCACATGGATGAGGTTGGGGGAGTGCACACCAGTATGAAAGTGTGTGTGTGTGTGTGTGCGCACGCACGTGCATGTGGATGAGCAGGTGGGTGTACGAGCCTCTGCTGGGGTGAGGACAAGTCTGTGTATCAATACGTGGACACACACACACAGACACACACACACACAGACACACACACACACACACACACACACACTGCCCCACTCAGGCACCGGGCACTCACTCTGCATGTAGTCAGAGATGTACTGCTGAATCTCCAGGCCGGAGCTGCTGATGGAGCCTGGAGGCCCGGGGGGCCCTGGTGGGCCTGGTGGGCCCTGCGTGAACATGGTGCTCGATGACGATCCCCCTGCAGGAGAGAAAGCCTCTGAGTTGGTCTCTCCACCCTGGGGTCCAACAAGGGAGCCCAGGCAATGCTTTTACAGTCTGAGGAGGGAGATTCTTTCTCAGTAGGAGAACTAAGACAGTGGCAAAGAGCTCCTAGGAGCTCTCCCAGGCCGAGCCCTCCCTTTTCTTCGGCAACCTGCTCACCGCCCACATGGCCTCCCTCGCCCCTGAACCCCTAGCTCCCAGGCTCTGTTCTCGCCGTCATTCATCATCGGCGTTGCTAGTCATCTTTATCGTGCAGGCATCCTTCCCTCCCACCCCCGCTAACTTGTAACCTCCTTAAAGGCAGTTCAGAGATCCCAGCACGTGGAGAAAGTATCTCATCAACACTGAATCATGGATAAGTGAATGAATTAGTTAATTAACATCCTCACTGGCACGATCAGCCTCGCTTGAAGAAGGAGAGAAGAACTTGGGCACCTTTGGTTCTTACCTCGAGAGGGCCCACTGGGAATGCCGGGAGCCCCTGGGACTCCGGGATCACCTGGAATCCAAAACAAGCAGCTCTGTTTGCATCACCTCCTCCAGGAAGCCTCCCCTGGTTCCTCAAGTTCAACCACACTGTCAGCTGTGGCTCAACAACTGTCCCATGTTTCTCAGTCTCATTTCTGCAATGGTGTCACAGCTTCCCTGGGCAGACTGTATCCCCACCCCCGTCCCTTTCTCCCTCCAGGCTCTCCTCTCTTCAGCCTCTTCTTCCTTCCAAGTCTGTAGCATCAGCAAGTACTCGCTGCCCTCTATTCGGGCTCTGGGAGCCAGCCTTGCTCCCACTCCTCCCCACCTTCACTGACCTCTGTCACCCTTGGGTCCCTGAGGGCCGGGTGGGCCTGGCGGTCCTTGTAGGTTGAGTCCGAGAGAACTGGAGCCTGGAGGCCAACAACACAGGGCAGTCAGCCAGGTGGGGAGAGGCTCCGGCAGAGTCGGCAGCAGGGGGCTCAGCACTTACCTGAGGCTGAGAACCCTGGGAGGCCTCGCTCGCCTGAGGGACACAGCAGAGAGGGAACAGTCAGCTGTGCCGGCCTCCTTCTCCCCGTGCCCCAGCCCAAGACACCACCTCCCTCCCGAGGCTCCCCAAGATTCAATGGCTGGGGCAGCACCGGCCCTTGGGTGGTATCTAGAGCTGCCGCACAGACAGACACACGCACACACATACGCACGCACGCACACATGTAAGTTCTTAACCATCAGAGACACACTCTGATCTACCCTCATCTGGACCAAACTCAAGAAGCTCAGGGATCTTGGAAGGTCAGCCTTTGCCACTCCCACCCCTACCCCAGGTTTGTTTGATGCCAGTTCTATTTACCTTGGTGTCCTCGGGGGCCTGGGGCACCTGGAGGAGAAGACAGTCATGAGACAGGTCCCACCCAGATGCTGTGACTGCAAGGGGCCCGTGGGGAAGGAGTCGGGGCTCCAGGGCCCCTCGTGCCTCTCCTCCCATCAGGACAAGGACAAGGCTTCTTGACAGAGCTTCCGACCCCCCGCCCCACGCCCTGCTGCAGGCTGCTGAGCCCCTAATGGGATAGGGCAGGAGGGTGAAGGCCCGCTCATCCAGCCTCATCAGAACTCTCCCGGCCACCAGCTGGGTCAGCTGGGGTCAGCTGGGGTTCACACAGGCTCCTGCGCTCCCTAAGACACGGTGCTCACCTTGCTCTCCCTTGGGGCCTGGGGGGCCAGGTGGGCCTGGAGGGCCAGAGAAGAAGGTCTCTGTAGAGGAAGGAAATAGTTTTGAGTGTGGACGATAGATGGATGGATGGATGAATTTTCTACTAGAGACAAGTTCTGGGCTAAAGAATGTTCTAAAGTTATTTCCATATGTTTCTATGTTATACTGTCAGCATTTATCTCATTTCATGAGCATGTGTCCTACCTACTTTATCAGAGCTGGGCTCCCTGAGGACAGGAACTAGGTCTCCCCAGTTGGCCCAGAAGCTTCCCAAAGGCAGATCTCCCCCAGGCTGGGCAACCAGGGATTCTCAGGGTGGCTGGGTTGGCATCAGTTACCTTCTCTCCACACAGCAGGTAGCATGGAGTTTATGCAAACACACGGTGGAAAGTCAGAAGGAGAAAGCATGGTGAGTAGGTCAGAAAGGCTGTGTGCCCATGACCATGGCATGGGCTGGGGCTGAGGTAGAGAACAGGAGCGACTTGACTCCCCAGCATTACCTGAGCTGGTCAGGAGAGATCCTGGTGGGCCTGGTGGGCCTGGCAAGCCTTCCCCTAGGTAAGAGAGCACCCAAGACCTATTAATGCCAAGAGGTGGGCCAGGAACACTCTGCCCAGGAGCAGAAGTGACAGAGAAGCTCTTTCCTAAGAGCCGGCCCAGAAGAAGCCTGGGCTCTGGGTCCCATCGTCTCTCATCTCCCATTGCTTAGCTCTCACCTGCTGGGCCTCGGGGTCCTGGGGGTCCTGGAATGGATGGTCCTGTAGAAGAGGGTGAGGAAGAGGCAATGCTGAACCCAGGATCTTGGCTTCCTCACTAAGTGCCTTGAGCCCCCTGCCCCCAAGATTCCCCACCTTCCAAAGATCCCTGAGGTGCTCACCTGGTGGCCCAGGTGGTCCAGGTGGGCCTTGGGGACCTCGTAAATCAAGACCCTCTGTGGAAAGGAGAAACCAGAAATGAGCAAAAGCTGTCATGAGGCTGCTCTCCGCCAGCCTCACCCCTCACCAGGATCCTCGGTGCTTGTGCTCACACCCACACACCAGGCCGTGGGTCATGGGTCGTGGCACAGGACCCTCCAAGACCCCCTCTGCTAGAGATGCCTTTTGCTCAGAGGCAGGGCAGGGCTGAGTCGAGCTCCCTGGTGGCTGATGGGGGTGTGCAGTGATGATTAAGAGCATGGCTTCGGTGTCAGACAGCCTGAGTTCAAATCCTGCCTCATCACTGCCAGCTTGTGGGCAAGTTCTTGACCTTTCAGCCTCAGCTTCCTCCACTGTAAACCAGAGGCCCAAGACCTACATCACAAGGGCCTTGTGCAGACTCGGTGGGACGACAAGGCAGAGCGCCTGGCACGTGGTGACTGTTAGACCAGGGCTAGCGTTGTCTTTGCTGTTCAGGTGGCCAGGTGCCCAGGTGGGAGGCCCAGCGGCATCTCTGCCTGGGTTCTTTAAAGGACTCTGGGAACCGGAGGACCCAGGAGTCAGCGCTCCTAGGCCGGGCCTATGGCTGAGAACCCAGGGACCCTCGTCGTTGTTCATGGTGTGGGGGATTCAGGACTCCTCCAGTCACACTCACAGGGCTGGGTTCAGAGGCCTCCTGGAATCCGGAGAGCCTCTCTGACAGCTGTGCCATCCCCTGTGACTCATCCTCCACAGCTGATAAAACCCCTGCTGTTCCTTCTCAGCGAGAGAACCTGGCCATCCTTACACTGGGGCTCACGATGACTCACTGGTGCAGCTGCCGCAGGCCCCAGTGCATGGCCACCTCTCCCACTCCCACCCCTGTGTCACCTGTCCCGGAGAACACGGTGGCACTCACGGGCGGAGAGGACCTCAGAGATGGAGCTGCTGCTGCCCATGAACGATTCACCAGGAAGTCCTGGCTCCCCTCGCGGGCCTGTGGGGAGGACACAGAGTTGGGGGACACCGCCTGCAGCTGTCAGTGCTTTCTCTCTGGAGCCGCCCAGGTGCTCGGGGTGGGGCAGGGCCAAGCGGAGCTGACTGTGGGCGGGGCTGAGCTGACTGTGGGCGGGGCCAGAGTGTTGGCTGGGAGCGAGACACACCCCAGGAGGACCTGGAGTCCGTGTTTTGATATTTGGGTAAGTTGCTGGACAGTGACACGATTCTCAGGATCTGGTCACCAGAGGCCTGAGGCCTGTGAAGATAGCTGAGCTTGATCCTGACCCAAGAGCCTCAATCTCCCTTTCGGGAGGACCCCTACCTTCTCAGAAACATGGAAGAAGGTGGGACGAGGTGTCTCCTCTGGCTACGGAGGCCTTGCCGGGGCCTTGGAGAAGAGCCCGGTGGCCCCTCACCTCCCTTCCCAACATGCACATCTCTCACTTAAAGATGGGGTGCAGGGCCACCCCAGGAAGGAAGCTCTCCACAGCCTACAGTCATGCGTTCTTTCAGGGTGTGACATACCTTGCTGTCCTGGGAGACCAGCTGGGCCAATGGGACCTGGAAATGGGGTTGGGGAAGAAAAGGTTTTATCACACCTCTAGGGGCAGAGTTCTAGAAAGAACTGAAGAAAAGACAGGTGCCTGGGTACATTAAGTACCTTCCTCACAAGGCATGGAACAGTGGCCCAAAGAGGTCATCTTGCTTATTTGAAAGCAATAAGCAATTTGAGACCAGCCCTGTGGTCCATTCCAGTGAGAATTCCTCTGCCAGGCACTGGGGCCCCTGGGATGGGCAGGACTGCCCTCTCTGACACTGTCCTCCGATGGTTAGGGACTTCTAAACACCCCCAGTGTCCCCAGTCTCCCTGGAGTTTATCAGGAGGGAAGACCGATCCACACTTGCATTGGTCATATTACACACAAACATTTTAAATAATTAAAAAATAGATATAAAAAAACAGCCATTTTGGATAAATAGAAAAAAGTATCACCCACAATTCTTTAACTTACAGGCATTTTGTTGTATTTCCTTCCAGCATTTTTTTATCTTATATAAATATAGTTGCAACTACAGAGCACACATTATCTAGTATTCTGCTCTTTTATTTTTAAAAAAATTTTTTATTGGAGTATAGCTGATTTACAACGTTGTGTCACCTGCCCTTTTAAATAACACTGTTATCTGCTAACAACTTTAAGTCTTCATATTTTTGTAGCCGTCTCATTATTGTTGGACAATTTGGGGCTATTTGCTTCAAATAGATTCCTCGCACTTTTGTTGCTCTTGATGCATATTATCAAGTTGTTTTCCAAGAGGAAACAATTTGAGGACTGACTCTGACAAGTCAATACTGGTTCTGGAGGCAGAAGGACCTGGGCCGAACCCTGACTCTGCTATTTCTTATCCGTGTGACCTTAGGCGTGTCATTTGCCTGCTCGAGCCTCCAACGGTACTGCGGGGACCTAGTGAAGCAATGCCATGCAGGGCTTAGGATACGTGCTGGGGAGTGACCAGGGCTCACCAGGCTGTCTGGGAGGGGCTTTCTCAGCCCCTTCCTACTCTTCCCCGGGTTCCGGCCCGGGTTTCAGGATTTGAGCGAATGCTGCTATAGTCAGATGCAAGCAAGGCCTGATGCTGATCTGGGGCAAAGCAAGAAAACAGACTGACCTGAGGCACCTGGAGGTCCTGGAGGTCCCATGGCTCCAGGAGGTCCCGGGGGACCTGGGACAGTGAGAGTCGATGATCCCTCTGAAAACAGAAGGCACGTTGAACGCTGAGCCCCACTCTCCTCGCTCAGAGGGGACCCAGGCCAGGCTGTGGGCCAGGTTGGGCCAGTATTACGTCTGAAATCCCCCGACCCTCCTCACTTCTGACTGGAAGCGTTCAGCACTGCGCCTTGCCCAAAGCGCGGAGCCCGCGGACTTGCAGGGTGTTGAGGCAGAGCCAGGGCGCAGTGCAGGGTCTACCTACCTGAAGTCACGATCCTGCCTGGAGCTCCCGGTTCACCTGGGAGGGGAGGCAAAGGAGAGTGGTTATTCCCAGGATCAGTTAGTGGCTCAGTGAATCATTTTCAAGGCTTCTGATTGCATCTGAGACCCACTCCTGGGCTTCTAACCCTCAGGCTGAAGGCATTTTAATGAACTGAAGGGGAGCATACAGGATGCATTAAGCACCAATCTCTGCACTGGAGACCCTGGAGGCTCGAGCATCAATCTTCTTGGCCCACATTAGCTTTTGGAAGAAGCTGGGACTCTGCGAAGGGGCTTCATTTGTGGATGTTGGAGTTTGCCTGGTGGTGAGGCCAGAATGAGCTGACTCAGGAGCTGTTCCCCCTCCCACACTCTATCTTCTCCCACACTGGGCATTGCAGGCTCTTACTAGGAATTGCTTTAGGTGCAAAAAGCACTGAGAGGTCAAAGAGCAGAGGCAGTGAGCCTGTGGGGTAGAGCCTGGTTCCCAGTGCCCCTCAGGTGCTAATTCCCTGGGACAGTAGTAGGGTCTACACAGAGTCAAGAGGGGGTTCCGTGGTCTGGGAAACTCCGAGTCATGTAAAGGTTAACAGATCTCTTCTCTGCCTTGTGTCTTAGAGGGTTGAAAATGCGAATGTGCATGGAGGACTTCCAAGAAGGGAATGTCAGATTCACACTTTCCCAAGGCTGTCACGATGGAAATCCACATTCTGCAGAACCAAGTGAGTGAAGTAGAGGATGGAAAAACCCTTGACTGGAGATTCTTCTGGGACGTTTTTGTCATTTCCCAAGGCCTGTGGGCAATTCAGTCATCCACACGCTGAGGGGTGATACTGATTTCCCCCTTTGGGGAAGCTTGCAATCTGCCAGCCCCTCGAGGTCAAGGCCAAGAGAAAGCACTTGACTTTCTTTTTGTTGGAACACAACCCAGTGTCAGGTACAATGTCCACCTCTGTGCACGCTGGACAGAAAGTCACAGGCCCTGGAGAAGGGCAGGGTGTCTCTCCTCGAGAATCCCCAAGCCTCTGATCTTTTACTAAAGATGCCATCAATCCGTGAGCAGATCTGTGGACCCAGAGACGTGTCTGCTTGGGATGTACCTGAAAGAACTCCTTGGCCCAACCTGTTGTTAGCCCTAGTTTCTGGAAAGCAGGTCCCCCCGCCAAGGTGACAGTGACAGAGGGCAGCTCCACCGAACGTCAGGGTTCAGGAACGTGGGGTCACAGGGACAGAAGGAGAAGGACCGTCCCTGAGCAGCCCCTTTCCTGGACTGGCTCGGGGTTGGGGTCTGATGGCCCAGAACCGGATGCGAATGTCGCCCTACATGTAAGGGTCTGAGTCCTGAGGATGCCCCTCTGAGAACTCTGACTTTGGCCTCTTAGTAACATCTGACTGCACCAAAGCCCCCTCTCAGAAAGGGGGTGGCAGTGTCCCCGTTACACTGAGGCCTGTGTGGACCATAACACTTGTCCCAGGGAAGAGGCACATCATGGGGGGACCACGCCTAAGTAAGGGGACAGAGCACTCGTGGGGGGGCATTACAGAGTCAGCGGTGGGGACAGCACCCTTGCAGATCCTCCTCCATCGAGGGCTTGGAGACAGCCAGGCACCAAAGCGAGGCTCTGGATTGTGGGGGGAAGGGTGGGGCTTGAGGACTCAGGGCTTAATTGGTCAGAAGAATCCCTGGCTCCCCAGCCTCACAGCCTTCCACTGAAGCCACTAGATGCCACTATTGATCCAGGCTCTGGCCACACAGGGACCTCCCTCCTGCCAATGCCTCCCCTCCTGCCAAAATGACCGGTGACTGTCTAATTTGGAAAATCACTTACCTTTAGCCCCTGGTCGGCCGGGGGTCCCAGGAAGTCCTGGTGTGATTGAAAACAAGTCAGTCAGGATGATTGAGGGCCAGCAATTCCAGACCCCCTGTGGTAGCACCTGGCGCTCTGTCACTGGCAAGGCCACAACTGCTGACTGAAACCTGCAGACCCACCTGGCTCAACCTTCCACCTTAGCCCAGCTCCCTCGAGGGAGCCTCTTGCTCTGAGCCCTTCTCCCTCTCTAGGAAATGGAGCAACAGCTGGGCTGGAGGCAGAGGCTCACAGGTCTAGCTTTGGGGGATCCCAGTCCCTCTGGGTGATGCGCCCCCTGCAGCCTGCAAAGCAGCCATTGTAACCCACTGGCCCTGCAGCCTGGGGGAGTAGGGGCTGGGCTTCCTGTATCTGATGCAACACCCCCTCTTGCTTTTGTCCACAACTCCACCAGGGAGCATTTGAAAGATATCCCTGTGCGCTCAACTGTTGAGGGGTGATGCTGTTTGATTTTATTTTACATCTTTGCCTAATTTCCTTTAGGAGTTGGGGCTGGTGTGGTGACAGCTTCTCAAATCCAAGTGGGTGCACACTGTCCAACTATCGGACAGGCTTTGACACTGGGGCTGTCCCAGGGAGGCCGGGCCCTTCTGCATGAGATGAGTGCCCACTCCCTACCGTGCCACAGGGGAGGTGGGCCTCTGTGGGGCTAATGGGACTCCTGGGCCTGGAGCCTCCTCTTGGGGGTCCCTGCACCAAAGGGGACCAGGCTCAGGCAGACAGCATTCACACGTGACCTAACCTCATTCTCCTAGAACGGCTTTCTAGATTGTTCTGTGCATAGTTTTCCTTCCTAAGGTGTTTCTCAAGACTCGCATCAGAATGACCTGAACCCATTTTTGCTGGGGGAGTGAGGGAAGGAGAGGACACACTAAGGTGACTGGAGGAGCATCTGCTGAATGCGGGGATTGGGAGGCTTGGCGGTGGCGTTTGAAGTGGCAGTGACCCGATGACTCACCCTGAGGTCCTTGGGGTCCTGTGAGACCTATGGAGAGAAGAAGACATGAGAGGAGAGTTGAAGGGCAGAGGAGCCGACCCCTCAGCAGCAGGAGCGGGCAGAAGGGATTGGTGGGCGCAGGAGGACGAACCCTGTGTCTGGGGCAGCCGGACTCCAGGGTCCTCGCAGCCCTGGATGAGAGCAGTTTTCTGACTCACTGCTCCATCAGGGGATGGTTCTTAGCCCATTTGGGCTCAAGACCCTTTGGTGTCTGAGAGCTACAAGCCCCAAAAGTTCACACACTCACTGAGCCCTAATGCTGCCCCCAGGCTCCCTCCTGGGTGCTCTCCATCTGTGCGCCCACCAAAGGAGCCCAGGGGCCCCCTGCTCCTCATCGGCCCCTGAGGGTTGCCACCTCGTCCTCCCGGCTTTCTTGGCTTGTGTTGATTTGTTCCTCCTGCAGCCCTGAGGATCTTGCTCCTGCTAGGCCTTTGGTGGAGACCCTAACAACGGCTTATCTCCCCAGGCTGGGTCCAGGCACGGCCCAAGGGGGTCCACAGGGGACCCAGACACTGAGGTGGTGATAAACTGGCATTTTTAGGAGACTCCTTGCCCCTTTCTAGAACTCCTTGCTTTCAGTGTTGATCTCTCTTTTCCAAGTTGCCAGACTTGGTGACTCAGGTGTCAGGACTCACAGCCGCTGTGCCCGGCTCTAGCCAGCAGTTGTGGCATTTTCCTAATGAGCTGCTAGAGGAAAATGGATTAGGGAAGGTACACACACACACACACACATACACACACACACGCTTCCCACTCTGTTACCTGGCTTTCCTGGGTCTCCAGAAGGTCCTGGTAAGCCCCGGATTCCGGGCATCCCTGGAAGACCTTGTTCCCCTAGAGAAAGCACGACCAACGTGGAAACGTTTGCCTTTTAGGCACGCTGACCAGCCAACGCATCGGAGCCAATGGTCTCTTGGGGTTTTACTGAGTAACTTGCTGGCAGGTGGAAGGGAGGAGGGGGATGAGACCGGGACCTTGCACACCTCCCCGTGATGTACGCCCTCTGGCCTTGTGATCGGGAGGCTGGGGGCTGTGTGCTGGGACGTGGGCAGGGGGGGCAGTGGCGGGCCAGGGGAGTGAGGAGAGCAGCTGAGTGACCAACCTCTTGGGCCTTGGTGTCCGTCGGGGCCAGCTTGTCCTAGGAAAGCAGATGCAAGTTCATCAGTGACTCTGGGAGCTACTCTGGGACTCCCTCCCTCCACTGCGTTATAGCCTCCCAAGCTGTCTCCTAGGTGGGGCACCCATGCACCCCCTCCTGCAGCCATCAGACGTGGAAGAAGCCCTGTCGTTGTCACACCTGCAGGGTGAAGCTTTCCTGCCCTCTCCTCCTAAACCAGTAATGCCTCTTCTCCTGCTGAGAACTGTTCCATGGCCCCCACTGCATCTCCCACATCGACGGCACAGGACTTGCACACACCAGATGCTCAATACACGTCAGCCTCATTTGGTCCAGGTCCTGGAGGTCAAGATTCTCCAAGATCTTGTCTCCTCTGCTGTAGGCATCACCCTAACCTCCGTCCACAGTGATGTCCTTCTGGGGCCAGCTCTTCCCACCTGCTTTTTCCCACCTCTTTGTCTTTCCTCACTCATGTCTCTGCGTGGCATTTTCTAAATTGATGTGATTAAAATCTTCTTTACTTTTTAGAACCATCTGAAAAGGCATCTCCTTCATCCTTCCGGTTGGAAGAAACTTCTCTCTCTACTGTTTCCACATAGCACCCTGTACCTTTCATGGCCCTTGTCATCGCACACAAGCTTTATCTCCCCTCGAGGGAGGTAAAGCATCTTACTCGCCCAGCACAGCATCCTGCACACCGTCAGCGCTTCCTAACACTTCGTTAATGAATGAGATCATGAATGCACCACGTCTCCATGGGTGGGGCTTAGACCCTTCTGGGATGTGGTGTCAAATGCCTGGCCCCGTGGGGGGTCTTTAGCCAGCCTCCTTGTCCTGGCTGACAGGTCCCTCAGTAAGGGTCAGCCAAAGGGCTGAACCCTGGAGTATCAGGGCTGTGCCTGGAATTCTGTGGGTTCCAAAGAACCTCAGCCCTTGTTTCTCCTCCCCAAGGGCCTGAGGGTCTTAGAGGCAGGAATTGGGGCAGATGGACCATATCCTGCCAAGCGCCTCCAGAGCAGTAAGAAACTGTCAGAGACAGCAGCTCTCTGAGCCCCAAGAGGGATGCCCAGATCCAGGAACAGCCTGTAAATGGAGCCTCTACCGGGGGTGGGTAGATTAGAGAATGGGAGATGCAGCTCTAGGAGAATCTCAACTCTAGGGCCATGACGATGACTGCGGCGGGGCAGACCCATGGCGTCTGCTGCTGTGAGACACTCACCCATTGCTCCTTTAGGCCCAGGCTCGCCCACAGCACCAGGTAAACCTTTCAAGCCGGGCTCGCCTGCAAAGGAAATGGACTAGGTGTTTGGAGGAGCTTGACAGTGGTAGAACACTCTACCCTCCCGGCCACCCCCAGGCCTGCCACCTCCCCAACCAGAGGAGCTTGGTGTGCCAACCAGAGGCTGGAGACACAGCGTCAGCTTTGACTCTAAAGTCAGGCCTCCCACCCCCGGCAGTAGGCACGGACTGGCCCAGAGGCGACGCCTGGTCTGAAGGGGCCTGTGTATGAGTCTTATTTCCTTGGCAACAAAAAGCTGGCCCTTGTAGCCAAAGCACTAGCACTGTCAAATTCCTTTTTAATCATGCAAGTTGGCAGGAGGTAAGTGGATACAAGTAGGGCAAACTTTCTGCCACTTAGGGAAGAGCTTAATTTTCCCAACTCAATTCTTCAAAAGAATCGGAGATAATCATAAGCTCCCTTTTCTGCCCCAGACATTGACTGTCTGGACCATACATGTTGATGCTGGCTTATACTCCATTCCGGGCTTTATTTTATCTTGTCCTGCTTTTTTCTAGATTGCAAGTCCCCTGAAGGTTTTAGACAGAGATTCTGTCTCCTGCTTCTGTATTTTTTCCCCCCATCTCCAGTACCCAATGGATTTACAAAAAGTCTTTAGTGGATCACAGTAGATTCCTGTGTGGGACTGACCTGTGAGGCCTCGGGGTCCTTTCTCACCCTGGTCACCTAAAATAAAAATGGGGCAGGGGTGGGGGGGTGGAGGAAACAAGCGTCAGTCAGAAGCAAGGAAAAGAATCTCACCCAGTAAGAGGGACCCCGGGCTGCAGAACGGTTCCCACTGCACCTGTAAGCTGCTGTCAGCTGAATGTTGGCAAGAACTCAGCATTAACAAAGCCCAAAAGGCACACTAGGTAGATCTCTTCCGGGTCAGGGCCCACCCACAAACTGACCCAGGCCCTGCTGTCACACCAGTGGGTGCTGTGGGCAAGAGGGGGACCACACTAGAGGGGAGAAGCCTCAGTGCTCATCGATGCCACCCCGAGGGCCACCCCAAGCATTGTGACGCTGGTACTGTTTCTCCTCTTTGTGCCTCAGTTTCCCTGAGAGGTTCGACTAGAATCTCAGATCCCTCCCAGCCCCAGGGTCCAGGAGCCAAGTCATATGGGTTTTTGGACACCAGGACAGGGGTCACATCTGGGTTCCCAGGAGTCGGCAGGGTGTGGTGTTGTCCGGGCAGCAGCAGGAGAAACATACCTTTGGGTCCTGGTGGTCCCATAGGTCCTTTGTCACCTGAAAAGGAAATGGACACCTTAGTGTAAAGAGCCTTGGTAGGGACGACCAACAAGGGGCAGAGTCTGTGTCTGAAGACAGGCTCCTCCGCAGTCCTGACTGCCCCTTCCCCTGATGCACCTGCTGGCCTGCACAGGCTGTTGGCATATCCACCAGACCCTGTCCCCCCAGACCTCCTCCTTTTTTTTTTGGCCGTACCACATAGCATGTGGGATCTTAGATCTCTGACCAGGGTTTGACCCGTGTCCCCTGCGTTGGAAGCATGGAGTCTTAACCACTGGACCGCCAGGGAAGTCCCCCAGACCTCCTTCTTAAGTGAGTGGCGTCTACAAGGTGATGTCCCCTCCCTCTAACCCCTTCCCCCAGGTTACCTCTGATGCCAGGGAGTCCCACTTCACCTCGGAGCCCTTGGCGACCTACAGAGCCTGCACACAGAGGAAACCACGTGGGTGGATGAGTGTCCCCAGCTCTGGAAGGGATGGACATGCACACGGCACACACACACACAACACGTACACACACCTATTTGGCACAAAAATGTACACACACACATAGGCACACACACTCCCTGGAGTAAAAGTCAAGGGCTGCTGTTCACAGACTCCTCCCCATGTCCCTGCTACATCGTCCTGGTGCAGGTTCCTTGTCCCTGAGATTACCAGGCCCGGGGATGAGGACCCCTCATGGGACTCTGGCAGAGACGTTGGCCTGCATCACAGAGTGGGCTGCAGCTCAAGACTCCCAGGACAGCGGGACAAGCTCCGGCCCACAGGGGACCAGGTGAGGCAGGCGCTTTGCTCAGATCAAGGCAGGCTGGGAGCTGCCTGCTGCTGAAGCTGCTGGAGGGCCTTGTGCCCCAAGTCAGGTCAGAACAGATCTCAGGGGACCCATCGGTACCAGCCTCAGCCGCAGGGGACACACATGCAGATGTGAGTTTTGTGTCTCTTAGAGGCTCTCTTTATAATTGCTTCATTTGCTTAAAAATGTTTGTTTCTCCATTTAACATCCCTCTCTTTTCCCCAGAAATAGCATCTATTTATGAGAAGAAGGCTACTGACCTGGGGGACCCTGTGGGCCAGGAAGACCGCTAGAACCTGAGGAGGACAACACGACAACGATGATCAGATGGGTCGGGTACAGGCCAGGGACACTGACCCCATGGTGAGTGGCAGGTGGAAGGGGTGGGGCACGCACCCCCAGGTGAGGGCTGTGTGTGCACACCAGGACCCCAGAGCCAGTGGGTCCAGGAGTGATCCCAGTGCAAAGTCCTCCTTAGGCAGGAAGCTATAGCTGCTGGGATCAAGAGACCCTTTGCTCCTTCCCGGTCAAACATTTGAACTGGGGTAGGGGCAGGGGCAGGGAGGAGAGTGGACCAGATGGGCGTCACACTGTGAGAAGGCCCCATTTGCCTGGCTTGTCCAGACATATTGCTCTCAAACGTTTGCATCTCGGCCCTAGCCAGCAAGGAAATTGTCTGACTTCTGATTTCCAGATCCATCCCCCCACTTAGGGGCCACATAACAGGGCCATCAAAGAGAGATGGAAACGTGACTCCCAAATCCACCACAGAGCCAAAAATACAGCCCCGATCCTGATGCCCAGGGATTTCTTTGTGGGGGGACCCTCTGTGGGCCCGTCGACCCCACACAGGCCTGGGACCATGGGTTAGGACCATCTGGGATCCCAGCGCCTGGATCTCTGAGATCCTTCCTGGTTGTGGCAAACTTGGGTACCATATGGGTACCTGGCTTACCTTTGGGACCCACAGAACCTGGGACACCAGGTGGGCCTTGAATGCCCGGTTGACCAGCATCCCCTGGGGAGAAATAAGCACTTTGAGAGAGTACCCCAGTTTGGTTGCCCACCCAGCCCAGTGGTGTCATTTGCAGGGTGGAGGGAACACTTCCCACCCTGCCAGTGGTCTCTGATCCACTGGGGCCTCCATGAGGCCAAGAATCAGCAAAACACCTTCAGTTCCTACCTCCAGAGTCTTTATATTCCATGAAGTCTGGCACCCAGTAGGTGCTCAATAAATATTTGTTGCCTGGTTGAGTAATATTTTTAAGAGTGAAGCTAAAAATAAAGCTTCTTGCTCACGATCTTTTGGCCTTGAGAGGATTTCTGGTGTCTGTGTTTCAGTTCCCCTGATGAAAGCAGGCTCACGGTTAAGTATCTAATGCAACATCTTCCCAGCTCCCTCCAGGGCTGGGCTTGTGTCTGAAGCTTTCCCCGCCTCCTTCCAGCCATGAGAGGCTCCAGAGCAGGCACCCCACTCTGTCTTCCGTCAGGCCCTGCCCTGAGCTCTCCATCTCAGCCCTGTCTCGTCCCTACCCCCTCCCAGGAAGATCATTTCTCTCTGTGACCATGTTCTGTGGACTCAGACTGCAGGGGTCTTAGCCCCAGGCTTGAACGCACAGCACAGCCCACGCCCCCTCATTAGACCACAGTCTCTTCAGGGCCCAGCACAGCCCCTGGCTCAAGGCAGGTGCTCAGCTAATGCTAGTAAAAGACAGAGGGAGGGAGAATGATGAAAGAAGGAAGTGTGGACGCAGCTAACCCTCCTGGTGAAGGAATCACGTCTTACCTCTGTCTCCTTTCTCTCCAAACCCAGGAGGCCCTGGTTCACCGCGAGGCCCCATGGGGCCTTCTCGCCCTCTCTGGCCCATGGGTCCCTCCATGCCAGGCTCTCCTAAAGACAGGAATGTCCATCTCAGTTAGGGCCGCGAAGGACACCCCAGGCAGCACCTTGCTGGCGGGACACCTGCCTGGAGCATCCACACCCAACTCCCTACCTCTCTCTCTCTCCTGTAGCCCAGACTCAAAGCAGAAGCCAGAGAGTTTGAAAAGGCAAGTGGATCGTGTCCCATTTCTGCCCCAACCTGCAAATGGCTTCTCTACTCACTGGGAGTAAAAGCTGACCCCTCACGAGGCCTCCAGGGCCCCTCCCTTGACTCTCTGCCTTCTTAGTGGGCTCCAGCACCCGCCCCCATTCCTCCTGTTCCCCCCCAAGCTCCTGGATCCTCGGGCACACGCTTGCCCCAGGGCGTGTAGCTGCTCCCTCTGCCTAGAGGGTTCCCCCAGATCTCCTCAGGCCTGGCTCTCGCCCCACTTTCACTTCTTTGCTCAAATGTCACCTTCTCAGCAAGGCCTTCCCTGCCAGCCCTATTTTCAATTACCCCTCAGCCCTCCCAAGGCTCCACTGGGCTCTGTGTTCCCATTTCACGAGCCACTTCCTCCCTCTATGTACTTCACTTATTTATCATGTCTATTGTTTATCTCCACCCAAAAGTAGGCAGGGGTTTTGTTTTGTTCACCACGTCTCCCCAGCACTGAAAACAGGATCTGACACACAGCAGGCACTTAACGAACATTTACTGAATGAATGAATGAATGAGGGAATGAGGGAATAAGTGAACAGAAAAGCGGTTCTCACCCACGCTGCCTTTTTGTCCCTTTGGTCCCTCCGGACCTTGGTGGCCCAAGGGCCCAGGGATACCTGTGGACACACAAGAATAGCTCAGCCCTGCTTTCCTCCCAAACCCCAAGAGCAAGGACCGGGCAGCCTGCAACCTCAGCAGAACCATCAGAGGCTACGCACCTGGAGTCCCAGGGAAGCCTCGATCTCCTGTGGGAACAGAGAGAAAAAAGTCAGCCAGAGGACTCAGGCGGGTCACCTAAGGAGCCACCAGTGGAATTCAGGTGGGATCGCCAAATTTAGCAAGTAAAAACATGGGACTCTCAGCTAAGTTTGAATTGCAGGAAAACATTGAATAAACTTTTACTTATAGTGACAAGCGATTCAGTGTTTATATGTAATTCCCATTTGACTGGGCATCCTATATTACAGTCAGGAGGGGTGTGGGACCTGCAAGCTGGAGCCTTGAGGAAGGGGGGCTGAGGCGGTGACCCAGGGTGTGCGTGTCGGGGCAGGGAATCCTGAAGTTGAGGGCCACCAAGTGGAGGAACCCCAATTCCTGCACCGGGATCCCCTGGGAAGGAGAGAGGGGTGACCCTGTCATTCCCAATAGTGATTCTCAGAATGGTCTGTGCAGCCCTGGCTTCAGAACCACCCGGGGTTGATCCAGGCCACAGGCTCACGGCCCCACCCACACCTGCTCCTCAGAGGCTCTGGGAGTAGAGCCCAGAATCTTCCAGCAATTCCCACATACCCCGAATCTTGAGAATCCCACTCAGCTAGATCGAGGGGCACCTCTGTGGTCACTGGGACTGGAAAGATCTTCCTGCCACCCCTAGGCCTGTCCCAGTGAGTGTCAGACCACTTTTCTGAGGACATGTATCAGTTTCCTACAGCGACACTGTGCCACCCAAGTTAGCAGGTGACTGTCCCCCAGCTAACCAACACTGACGGGCACCTTTTCCTGTGACTATGTCCTGTCTCCCTGCCAGACGCCCCTACTTCCCCTGAAGGCAGGTGGTGTTGCTCCTACTGAATTCCCCCGCTCCAGGTGCTCCATTCCTGACTGGTGGCTTTTATTCCCAGCCTACCTGGGCCAAAACCCCTGAGAGCAGGCTTCTCACCTGGATCGGTGATTCCTGACCTGGTTCATCAGAATTAACCTGGGGGGAGGGGGTCCGTCCCTAGAGCATCTGATTCCTGGCAGGGCCCAGGAATCTGTATTTCTCAAAATCTCCCCAGGGTTTGTGCAGTAGCAGGCCCTCAGGCTGCCCTTTGCAGCTGGGGGAGATGCAGGCCCTGGATGCAGGCCTCCTCAGGGTCCCTGGCGTGGGAATCCCTGAGAAGGGGCCAGCGCCACCATGCTGCCCCAGAGATGTAGCCTGGCTCTGCCGCGAAGCCCCCGGGTCCCAAAAGCCCGAGGGTGTGAGGCTGCTCTGCAATTCCCGGTCCTACCACAAGGGGAGATGGCCAGGGGAGTGGGAGGTGCGTTTTCTGACACTTGCTGATCGCTTCAAACTGTCAACCCTCGCTAATATTTAAGGTAAAGTTTTCCAGGTTTTGTTTACCTTTAGGGCCTTGACTTCCCATGTCACCTAAAATCAGAAAGACATGAAAACTGTGAGATGGGGTGAGAACCCAAGGGCCATTCTCTCCTAGTATCTTAAGGCCAGCTGACAGCGTGTAAATGGCATTTCAAGGTGCGCTGGCGTGTGGTGTAGCTTCCTCGCGGTGTCCGTCTGTGTCTCTCAGGCACCTCACTCGGCCTGTCTTAGATGATGCCTTAGTTCCCTTCTCATTCTAAGATATTCTGACTGTAGAGCCAATTCTCAACCCTCCCAACAGATTCTGTAAGATCTTTCCACTGCTCATCCTTCAATGTGCAAAAAAGAGAAGTTTTCCGATCCTCCCAGAAAACCCAGCTCCAAGTGCAGGAAATGAGAGCAGGGAAAGGGCTCCATCCACTGTGATACCTTTAGGGCCAGGGTTTCCTCGGAGATTTCCTACAAGAGACAGCAAAGCCTGAGTTAGCCGCACATCTTCTGTGTCACACACACATACACACACGCACACACACATTTGAAGGGGATCACTGTGGTACAGTAGGAAGAAACAGAGGCTAGGACTAGCCATCTGATTCTAAAGTGTGCAGGTTGTGTGATCTTGATCATGGGCAATTCTCCCCAGGTCTGAGTTTTACTAGCTGTAAAACAGGATAGCAATACGGGTCCTCCCTCCCTCCCTCCCTCCCAGGGCTGTCAAGAGGGCTGAATGAGGGGCGCTTGAGAGTGCCCTAAATGGGTGCCACGCCACATACAGGAGCCGGGACCGGGAGCCACTGGCCCTTTGCCTTGCGATGTGCTCACCGTTTTCCTGTTCTGCCATCAGCTTGCCCCTCATGAATTGCCATAGGTCTTCCTGACTGTAGCCGTCAAGCCCAGATTTGCCGACACCTTCGCCCAGCCTCGGCGCGACACCCTGCACGGAGTCCTGGCTGCTCCTCTCCATCTTCTTGTTGTAAAGGAACATGCTGCCCCTGCCCTTCTCCAGCTCGTCCACACGTGCTTTCAGGTTCCTCACCTCCTCGGCTGAAATGGACACACGGAGGCAGTGTCAGCACAGGGGCCCCTGAGCCAGTGCCTTCCAAGCTTCCAGGGGAGCCTGAAAAGGGGGCTCTGGAGTCCGTGGCAGCTTCTTCATGCCATGGGGACATTTTGTTGGCATATTTTGGGGGAGACAGTCTGTCGTGGCTACCAGCAGGATAAGCTACTCAAATTCGGAACCGAGCCTTGAAGACGCCTGGCCATCATCTGAGATGGTCACAAAGCTGGCCCTCTCTCCCAGGGAGCTGGTGTGAGGCCCAACAGAACGTGGAAAGTAAAAAGGCTATGAAAGGCCTGTCCTGATTGTTAAGGGCGTCCAGGTGCTTAGAGCAGGATGCCACGGGGTTGGGGCCCGGGGCCAGGACCGAGGAGCTGCCTTAGAGTTCCAGCTCAGCCACGGAGCAGCCATGGGACCTTGGCCAGATGCCTCCTGGAGGCCCAGTTTTCTCATCTGCAGTAACATGGGGTCTGCACCCATGATCTCGGGGCCCTTGGTCCCTGACGCTTGGGACATTCACTGATTCTTGCCCTTCGGAACAGGCAGCGGGGCTGCCATCACCACATACCCAGAGCGATGAGGCCAAAGAGCAGCCCCAGGAGCAGCAGCCAGGTGAGGAGCAGGCCCAGCAGCCACTTCCACCAGCTGCAGCAGGAGCCGCAGGGGCACCAGGCTGGCGCTGCTCCCCACGAGCCCTTGCCGCCTCCACCGGAGACCCCGCTGCCGGCGCCCCTGCCGCTGCTACTGCCGCCCCCACGGTGGCGGTTGTAGCCGTAGAAGTCTGTGGAAGAGAGGGCAAGGGTAAGGTGAATGCAGGCAGCTCTTGCCCTCTTCCCTCCAAATTCTCCAACTTTTGGTGCCTTCCTGTGGGCCTGAGTGAATGTGAGTGGGGCTTTCAGGTTCCTGAGTGGCTCCTGGAAAAAACACAGGGCTGTGGCTGGCGAAGAGTGGAGGTCTGACAACCCTGGCCTTGAGCTGTGTGACCCAGAGAAAGTCACTTAACCTCTCTGTTTCATTTATTATAAAATAGAGTTCAAAGCTGACCTTTCTTCATGAGATGGATGTTGAATGAAATGAGATAAGGCATGTAGAGTAATTAGCAGAGGATGTAGCAGTTACAACCAGGCTTAAAACTCTTGGTTATGAACGTGGATCTGCTACAACCTCCTGCATTTTATTGTGCCCAAAGCTGAATAATTCTCATCTTCACGTCTCAGTTCACATGGCTCTTTCCTTGTAATCCCCACAGTGCCTAGAACTACACTCAGCTCTTAAGGGGTGGTCAGGAAGCTTTTTATTTTTATTTATTTTTTAGTTTCAGTGAAAGCGTTTTTAGTTTTTAGTATCTAAAATGGGCTGACACCCCTTGATCTGCTTCTCTCACAGATTATGGGAGCAAGTGAGGAAAGTGTAAACGACTGGAGAAGTGCGTGGCCTTAGTGTCACCTTGCAGCCCGTGTGGGTGGGGGGAGGGGAGTGGTTTGTAAGACACGACAGTAGCCTTGCTGTGCTGCTCCTGCCATGTTGGCAGACTCTGCAGCTAAGGGCAGACAATGGGCACCCAGCAGGGGCAGTGTGGCCCGTGAGCACATCTCCTGAGCTAAGCTCCTTCAGCAGCCCTGCTCCAGCCCCCAGCCAGCCCCTCTCCCGCCCTCCACCCCGCTCCCACTGAAGGCTTTTGGGGAAGATCTGTAGAGTTGGGGGGCTCGTGCACGCCCTGGCTCCAGGCTAGGGGGCCGTTATCTATTCCATTCACCATAACCAGCCCTTTCTGCTCCAGTCACTGCAGGGCCCAGGTCTTACTCACCTGCAGAGGCGGCCTTGCCCTTTGCGGACACGGTCTTCACGTCTCCTGAAATACAAACACCGAGAACACATGTTTTGACTGAGCCTTTCAACTGCAGGAGCCCAGTCCAGTCCAGCCTGTGCGTGGACTTGGGACAGGGCTTGAAGTAGATGTGCCCCCAGGGACCTTGTGGAACAGCCACGTGCATGTGCAGGAACATCTATTAACTAAGTCCTCACAGATCTCATATTTGCAACAATCACATTGTTGAAGACATGGCTTGGCAAACAAGTCACAGTGGGAAAAAGCACAGTGTCATAACCTTCTTGTGACTTTCAACCTCTAAAGCCCGAGACATTCTTTGGAGGACCGTGTTAGGAATGACCATGGCATTCAAATAATAAATGTGCCTGTGAGAAATGACTCTTGATTTCTTGGTTACAAGACTGCATACAGATTCCTAACCTGGGGTGGAGGGAACAGAAAGGCAAAGACGGGCTTGGAGGAGGGCTGATCATGAGTCCTGGATGCTATCTGACCACTGAGTTTGTGGGCATGTGTGGAATTTTCTGGGAAAACTTGTTTATAGCTTTCATCAGATTCTGAAAAGGATCTTTGGGCTCCAAACCCCACCTCCACCCCTAAAATGTAAGGAACTGCTAACTTAGAAGACTTGGCTTCCAACCTTGAGAGGATTATAACTGATGTCATTTGCATTTTTAAAAAAATGTTCTGTGACTTAACTTTTCTCTTCCTTTACTGACCTCCTTAAAATCAGTGATTTGGAGAGATTCACAGGAAGCAGAGCAGTGAAGAAATGTGGTTATCCAAGACAGAATCCAGGTATTTGGGAAGAAAAAAAATAAAGCTAGCAAGCGCTTTGGAAAGCCTTTTTCTATTAGCTCTGAAAATTATGGAGGACAAGTAAGGTGAGAAAAAAATACCACTGTGGACTTTAGATGGACCATGAGAAGAGTTTGCTTCTATAATTAGCACCTGTGAATCAACAGGGGAGCTTGTTAAAATGCAGCCTCCGACACAGCAGGTCTGGGCTAGGGCCCAGGATTCTGCATTTCTAACGCGCTCCCAGGTCTCACAGATGCTGCTGGTCCAGGACCACACGCAGAGTGCTGAGGTCTTGGGAGACAAATGAATGACAGATGGATTGGCCGGAGTCAAAGTGGACAGCAATCAGATTTGCTCTTACCATTAGCTTCTGACATTAGGTAGGTGTCAGTGGTGCATGCAGCTTGCTTTTCCTTTTTTAGGGTGTCCTCTGAAAAAGAAGCTATGCACACAACCCACGATGACCCCGGATATTGTCTCCCCGCTCCCGCCACCCCACATCCTTTCCCGCTTGTGGAGGTAGAAGCTAGCCTGGTAGGAAGAGGGCCTGCTTTCCCGGGGTTAATCCCCCCAGTCTGGGCCTGTGGTTAGGAGACTTATTATTGCCCAAAGACACTCTGGGAGCTCTTTGCTGGAATTTCCCTGACTTGTCTGCATTCAAGGCAGACCCTGGGACACCCTATTTGTCAGCCATTTTCCATTTGAATGGGATGACTGTGGTTTCATCATTCAAATGTCTCAAACCATCTTGCTAGGACATTTGTCTACGCTGTTTGTCCTTCTTCCAAAACCCAGGTCTCGTGGGCTCCCACGTACTTGCAGTGACACTGGCGGGGGAGGCGGTGAAGACCTTCCCGCTGTCCTTGGTCATGATCAGCAGCTCCATCTCCTTCTTGGCAGGTGTGTTGTCTTTCTCCAGGATCAGGAATTTACAGTCCTTGTGCAAGAGGTCATTGTTCTGGACACTTGTGGTGCCGGCTGGAGAGGAAAGAAGTGGGTGAGGAGGACGGAAAATGTGAAGGGAGAGGAAGAGGGAAGAAATGACCAGAAGAAGGAGAAGAGGAAGAGAAGGAGTGTGGAGGAAAAGAAAGGGTTAGTGGGTATGTCAGAGGGTCTCCTGCTCTTGCTCTCCATGGTTACTAAGAAGCATCTTGGGGACCAGAGACACCCTCCCCTGCCTAGCTGGGCCTGGCCATCAGGAGGTCAGGTCAATGTCAGAAGTGCTGGGGGCTTGCCTGAAGGGCTGCCCTCCACCTGAACATTACAGGGTCTTCAGTGAATGGTCAAAAGTTGCTGTGTCAGGCAGGCCTTTCTTTAATCAACTGGGTGGGTTCATTTCTAACTGCAGGTCTCAAGTGTTTGCAGCCTGGGGGCGCTTTTCCTGACCACTCCGTCCAGCATACACACAGGCCTGTCTCTACCACCCCATTATGTCAGCCCTTCAATTATGTGTCATTTACTGTGACTATCTTGTATACTTTTTCCACTTGTTTGTTATCTGCCTCCTCCACTGGAACTGTCAGCCTGGTGAGGGCAGGAATCTAGCCTCCTTGCCTATGTCTGTAATCTGGGAACTCAGAACACGGTCTCACACAAAGCAGGTGAATGAGTTGTTGAATGGAGGGAAACGCACCAGAATCAGAGCAACGGAAGAGATGGACACATGACTCGTGGCAGCCTAAGTTGATAGATTCCACGGGAAGTAGGGAGGGTGCAGCAGCTTCTGGGGGGCGCCCTGGCCCTTGTGATGGGTAACCAGTAACCAGGCCAGGGGCTTCCAGCAAGGGTGGGGGCTGGGGTGTGAGTGCCTGACCCTGCGCAGGTGTGGAGCTTCCTGGCCCCCTGGGACAGGAAGGCCAAGGTAAGGTAAGGGGCATACCCCCCTGCCCACTCCTGAAAACAACCAAGAGGCCCGTGGGGTGAGTCCCATTTGCAGACCTCAGACCACCAATGGGTTATGTCCCCTCCTGCCATGTGTCACTCAGAAGCAGCTCTTCCTGTGGGCCAGCCTGCCCCCAGCAGCTGGGGACAGCACTCACCTGTGGAGGTGGACACCCCAGTGCTCACAACGGCAGGGCTCTGGGGCATGTTTCTCTTCACACCATATGCTGCAAGAGAGGAACCTATGAATGAGCAGAGCCAGCATAGGAGGGCAGCTCCACGCTGGGTGGAAGCAGCCTGACCCACCCTGGCCGACAGGCAGCCTCCCCAGGTGAGAGGAAGATATTGGGTTGGCCACAAAGTTCATTCGGGTTTTCGGTAGCATCCTGGACGAACTTTTGGCCAACCCGATAATAATGAACAGAATAATAATGAATAATAGAATCAACTTTCTCCCACCTTGGGGGCAGCAGTGAGTTTAGATGAAAACGTCTATGATATAATCCCCATCCTTGGAGGACCATTCCAAAGGCCACCTCCCCCGTGAAGTCCTCCCAGACCCTCCCACATTTCCTTCCCTTCTAAATTCCTTCAGCTAACACCTGCTCTGCACAGCTTGATTCATGCTCTCTAACAGGATCCCCCAGATGTTTCATGTGTCTTAGACTTTCTGCTCCAACTTAACGGTAAGCAAGTTGAGTTCAAAGGCTGAGGCTCACACCTTTTCTGTCCCCCACCCCACCGGGTGCACTATAAAGTCAGCCAGATGATTGACTTGCAGTGACAGTGGGCTGTCAAGGACAGCAGTGAGACATGGGGATATACAGGAGACACCGCCAGCACAGGCTCCCACTCATGTCTGAGCCAGCACATGATTCAGGTTGGCATCTCTGGGTCGAGGTGTGGAGGGTTGTTTCTTTGGTGGGAAAGGTCGATTGATTTTTAGGGACATTTTTGCCCCTCTAATTCCCTTCTTGAAAAGGGCTATTGTGAGTTATAGCTGCAAAGAGGCGTTATTTCCCATCCCCTAGGCTCCAAACCCCAGTTACGGACCTGTGGAGGTGGTGGTCATGCCATGGGACAGGGCGGGTGAACTGGGGGCCAGATTGTTCTGCATGCCAAACACTGTGAGAGGAATTGAGGACAGGTGAGTGCAGGTACATAGATGAGGCCCCCCCAGGTTAAGGCAGCCAGTCCCAGGAGCTCCCCAAACCATTTTCACAAGTAATGCCTTTGCATATGACAGAGATCCCTGACATTCTCAGTTCCCACACTCTCACTGACACGGCGATTTTTTTTAATACCCCACCTCCCTACCCCAGGCAAAAGTTACTAAGCTCCATTTATTGAGTAGTTAGGTTCACACAACTTAATAGCGGTAGTTCACATAGGGTCTGTTGCTGTATGCCTCAAAAATTTAAAATATCCCAGGGGTTCCCTTCCCTGTAGGACCCTTGGGTGCCGTGGTGTACAGTGTGGGAACTGTGGATACAGACACAGTGGAGGCTAAGAAGCACTGACTGGGCAGGACCCTTGTTTTCCTCCTTTCTTTTCTTGGCTCAAACACACAAAACTCCCCTCGCCCCCATTACGATTTCAAAGGCTGGTTATTTGTTTGTTTTTAACAATGTGCAGAAGCTCATTCCTCCCCAGGTAACAGCTTCTCTTATTCCATCCTGTCTAGAGTTTGGGGCACAAGATCATGGATCCAACATCAGCCTGCCCTCCTCAGTCAGGACTTTGCAAAGTATTGATTGAATAGCGAAGGCAGGAGGAACAAAGCATGAAGCTGGTGTCTTCTGGGCTTGTGGGACTCTAGTCAATTGGAGGTGTTAAAATCAGAAGGCAAGAATACCAGCCATCACCGTATTTATTAGTCATGATATCACAGAGGGGAGGCAGATTGCTTTAACAAAAGATGTGGGCGGATCACTTATTTACGTATAGGCTATTACGATGTACGTGGAACTAGAGTGAACACATACTTCTTTAAAATGATCCTATGTTTGCCTTGGACGTTAAGCAGTAACATTATTGAGCCCCCAAGGAACTGCGATATTTATAAAAAGATGTGAAGTTAAGCTCTTTCTAAATTAACAATGCTTTCCACCTGAAAATGTCCTGAGCTCTGCCTCACTTGGCCCATTTCCATCTCTCCACCTCTCCCATTAAGTAAGGGGACCAGAGCAGAATAAGCACGTAAGTGTGGTCTCCGGCGCCCTCCCCTTAGCCCTTTCCCTCCGGGACTGAGCCGTGTCTCCTATGGAGGGCAGGCTCTGTGCCTTCTAACGCAGCTCCTTGGCTGCTAATTCCACGTTGCCATGGGCATGGAGGAAGTCCTCATGCTCTCGGTCAGGAAGAACATCCTCCCTACAAACCATTGCATTGTCCTCACTAGGCAAGAGCATCCCTGTTTGTTTCAAGCTGGCAAGCACCGACCTGAGGAGCTGGTGCTGATTCCAGGCTGCAGAGCTGGGGAGCTGGAGGCCATGTTGTTTGGAACTCCAAAGACTGTGGGGGAAGAGGAAGGCTGGTGAGAGGACGTCCACACAGAACAGGGGCAAAGAAGCACAGGAAGAAAGGCCAGCACTGCATTGTGTTACATTTCTGTTTTTAGGAATAACCTGGGCTCTTGCTTTGCAGCACGGAACCAACCATTAGTCTGTGGTGTGCCTTGGGTCATAACAGCCAATGGGCGGTCACAGGTCGGTGGGGTTTGAGTGGACATCAGTTCCAGCCAAGCCCCTCTTGTTAGTGACCATTTTACAGAGAAGGCACTTTAAGCCCAGAGAAGTTAAATGACCTCTTAAGGTCACACAGTTAATCCACATGGAGTGAAACCACGTTCCTTACATTTGTTTTCATGTTCTTTCCCATTACTTTTTTTTTTTTTTTTTTGGATACACTGTACCATGTAGTCCTTTCCATAGGGGACCCACCAGAGGAAATGCCATAGAAGTTGAATTGAAGTTCCAGTGGAAAAATCTTGGGATGCTTGGCCACAGAAAGCCCCTCTAAGAAGCCTTGGGGATGGAAAATGCTGGAGGGGTCATTCAGCTCCATCATAAGGCGTGGAGGGCTTAGCACTGGGAGGGGATGTGCACTGCAAGCCACGTACCTGATCCTGCAGAATAGGCATTGGTGTTGAGGAGGGATGAGCTCTGGGCTGTGATGTTGTTGTGATAGGTGCCCATGGAGGACCCTGCCGGCAGTGTGGAGGACCACATGTGGGAGGGAAGGTTGGCATCCAGGATGGTTGTGTCATAGGTGCCGGACACTGGAAACAGACATGCCCGACCACACCCCAGTGAGAGACAAACCCTCTCTGTACTGGGGGGATCCAGTGGGCTTGGTTTGCCAGGACTTTCCTGGTTTTAGCCTTGAAGATCCCATGCCCTGGCAACCCCCTCAGTCTGAGGTGAACTGGGACAGTTGGTCATATCACTTCTGTTTGAAATCTCAGAGCTGGTGAAAACCTGACCTCTTGGGTTAGAAATTCTTGTTGGCTCTTGGTGAAATCTGAGGTAGGTAAATTTTGCTCTGCGGTCCACCCATTTCTCCTGCTAAGCCCCCTTTGCCACCCCCTGGTGCACTGTCCCCACCAACGGTCTCTCTCTCCCTCTGTTGCTGACTCCACCTTCCAAGATGCCATGGACCCGTGACTCCCTTACAGTAGAATTCCAGGCAGACAGCAGCACAGGTAGGGAAGCCCTCTGTCCCAAGGCCACGCTGCACGGGTGGCAGCCTTCTCCGGTTGAACCCTCCTTAAACATTCCCATGTGCCAACCAGACCCAAGGGGCACTCTGCCCCCAAGAGGGGCTATGGGTACTTCTTCAAGTCTGAAGTCAGTTCTGCCTATTTCTTATCTGAGAGGGAGTTAGCCACTCAGGTCACAAAGTACCCTGAGGTTTTGGTTTTATATTGAACAACACAAGATCACTATCTCAAGATGGTTTTTCTTCAGTAGTGAATGAGAGGAAAGCTTCACCTCATAGCAGAACTGGCTTCTTTCCTCATCTCCCTCCAGAGACCTTGCCCTTGGTAGGCACGTGATATATGAATGCTGAACTACACTCATCCTGCTTGACTCCCCCCAGAGGCCCTCACATCCACACGGGCAGTGGCCGTGTCCATCCTGCTCACTGTCTTTCCTCAGTGCCCGGTGCTTGGCATATAATAAATGTTCATTGGATGAATGAGTGAATGATAGAAAACACTGCAACTTTCCCCAATAGTCTTCATTCAGGGAACCTGGCCAACACATTCCCAGGACATGTCAAGAATCTCCTGGGAGAGAATCTCTAGGATCTAGAGCTGGACTATAGCCAGTACATAGAATGGTTGACCAGACGGGGGTGAGAAGGGTGCAGCCCACATTTTCACGCTGCAGGAAGAGCAATGCTCAGGGTTTTGTGAAGTCTCTGCCACGGCCTGAAAGCCCTGCCCGGACACATCTGCCACCTTGTTGCCTTCCTTCCACAGCAGATCGGGGCTGTGGGGCTTACCTGACTGGGAGCTGGCTGTCACCAGTTTGGTCTCCACGGTGCCTTTCTTGGGGATGGGGAGTGTGTGAGAGGAATTCCGGGTGGGGCTCACGCTTGCTGATCGGCTTCCCTTGAGCAAACGCTTGACGTCATCCAATTCCGTCCCTGCAAAGGAATCCTCCACTTTTTCATCAGGCCCAGGATTCCTTCCTGAGTCCAAGTGCAGTGGGAGGAACATTCGTGGCACTCTGAATACGAGGGAGGATGAAGCCTCCACCTCACCCCCCGGGACATTTTTGGTTAGCCTTATAATTTTTGCCTTTTGTCCATTTATAGCACCGATTAACCTGGTGTTTTGTAATATTAGTGGCCGCATAAATACAGTGCCTCTACAAGGAGGTCAAAGTTCTCAGTACATATTTCCTAATTAGACCTCATCAGACAGCACAGGGAAGATTCTGTGGCTGGAAGACACTGTCATCGTGGAACATTTACACCCAGGACAGTTGGAGCACCAGACCCCTTGAAACAAATGCTTCAGCAGTGGTCTCATCCCGCGTACAGGATGCCTCAGGTGTTGGGTCCCTGACCTTGTATGCTCTGTAGTGTCAAATGGAATTTGTGGCCCATAACTCTTAAATATTACACTGCTTTCCTGTGGGTTAATTGCAAGCCCCTCTGGCTGATATAACCTGTAGCGAGGTGATTCAGTGGAGTGAGCACCCCGTGCCTCCCGAGGTGGCAAACAGAGGGGAGGGGGGCGTCGCGCAAGGGGAACGCACAGGACATCTTCAGACGACATTGCTGGAGGACTGCCCAGGCAGCCCCTCTCCCGAGAGCTCCATCCTTTGTGCTCAGCACCCCGAGCCTGGAAGGACTCAGGTGAGACAGCATCAGGCCTGGAGTCCAGCCCAGGCCCTGAGCTCTTTGGGCAAGTCCCAGGCTCTGATTGCTGAGCCACTCGACCCAGATCTTTCTCCTCCTAGTCTTTGTACTTGGCTCTCACCCATTTGGGCTCATTTCAAAATGGCAAACAACAGGAGTCCAACACAGTCAACAGACAGAGACCAGGAAATCCTTGACATTTGAGATAAAGTTCAAACTCTCACACTCTGCTTCTGAGCCTTCTCTAAGCTTCACCAGTCCCACTGCGTCCCCTCCTGCTCTTTTTCCTTCAGCTGCACCGAACCTTCCTCCCGTGTCTCTGCCCTCTCCTCTCGCTGAGTCTAGCTGACCCACCCTTCTGTCTCCCTTCAAGTGACTGACTAGCCCGGGGAGACTCCTGTGGCCCCCACTCCCTCAGCTCCCTGAGCTGTCATGGTTGGTAGGTTTATTGTCTCCCCTTAGTCTGTGAACTGTGAAGCGTCAGGGACCATGACTGACTCAGAGCTCCTCACCCCCCGCACCCAGCCCGGAGTCCCCGTCAGAGAAGGCCTTAGACATGTCACTTATGATGGAGTGACTGCACACACACGCGCACACGTGCACACACACACAGCAGTAGCCCTGGATTCCTGGATCCTTCCCAAGACCTGAGAACTTACATCGGGTAGATGGGGATGAACTCTGCAGTCGAACTCGGATCTCGCTCTCTGTACAGGGGAGAGATGGAGAAGCTGTGAATGAAGGAGCTTGGTTCACAGTGCCTGACACTGAGCTCTGAGCGGCAGATTATCTTTGGGCTGCTCTGCAATCTGTGTCCTGGGAACAGAAAAGCTAGGTGTGCCCAGGAAGAGTGCTTAGAAAGAGGCGTCTTCTCTCCACCCCCCAGCCTGCCCACAGCTAACCTCCCAGGCGCCTGGAGCAGAAACGCCAGGCTGAGCCCCGAGACTCCACCACGATCGGCAATGACCAGCCCCTTTCACAGGGCCCACTCTGCAACAGCAAGACAATTCTAAAGCCTGTAGTGTTTCCTTAGCCATTCTGGCCTCTTTAGGGCAGAAAGTGGGTGATTTAACATTATGAGCTTCAGGTGGCGTATTGGCCTCTATCGGACTATCAGCCTAAAGTTGTAGGTGGTCGGTATGTGCCTAACTTTCCAGTTACCAATACAACCAGGCCCCTGGGAAGTTTAGACTGGTCATTGAGAACTCCCGGGGCCTGTGAAGAATTCTGCCTTCCATATAGCCCTCACACGCTCCTTGCCACCCTCACCGGATATATCAAGGCCAGCTTTCTCCAGGACACATTCCCTCCTAGGGCCTTATCTACAGGCAGTTGTGGAGAGTGCGAAACTCTCAGGGAGCCCTTTGTCCCCTGGAACGATGAAAAAGAAGGGCTTGTGCTCACTTCTTGCTGCACAAAGGCAATTACAGCACATCTTGTTAAAGTCACCGAGGAGGCCGGGTGCGAAACCAGATGTGACGCCAGCACCTTCAGACAACCCACAGCAGTGCAAACCACTCTGTGTACTTGCTAGGTCGCTGTCAAAATCTACCCTTCCCACCCTCATGGAGCCAGCGGAAGACGCCCAGATGCTACAGGCTCCTTAGAAGCCGTGACTTATTCATTCTTTACACCTCACATTTCCTGGCTCACAGCTGGACACACGTTAGCAGCTCAGAAAATACTGGTTGAATGAACTGAACTGAATCCAGCAACAGAGCTTACCTCGTGTTTGGCTCCGTCCTCTGGTTGAAGAAGACGCTGAGAAACAAAGGAAAGTAATATTAGGCACATATAAGAGGTGGCATGCTAAATATTTGTGACATGGAGGAAGACCTATTTGGGTGGGAGGTGGAGGTTGTTTTCATAGTGCGTTTATATCCAGATAGAAGCCTTAATGTATGGTGGGTGCTTAGTAGGTCATGCCCGCATAGCCAAAGGGCAGAGCAAGTTCTGTAAGCCTCAGTGCATTTAGGGTGTTAAGTTAGCAAATGAATGTGAAGTTGGCTCACACTTAGTGTTAACTAAGGAAATTGTTTGGGAGCATGATGCATTCGGACTGGCTGACCACACGGATCAACTGTATCAAAAGACTGCCAGGTCCTTCCCTTTCCAGGTCTTTTGTTAGAGACTGCCTTCATTTTCCCACTGTATGCAAATAAATGCATGAAATTATAATCACTGTAAAATCCATGATCATATCATAAATTCATATGCACAGTGAGAACCCAAGAATGTGGACTAAAGATTTAAAGCCATGTGAAGATACAGCCTAGGGTTTCATTTGGTTAAAATGTGTCCCTTTGAGACTGCTTTGGAGGAGGTGCTGGGATGTTTGACATCTGTGCATTCTAAGCCCTGCTCCCTTTTGCAGGGAGGTCTCTGTGGGTCCTGTGGAAGGAAAAATCCTATGACTGTTACCTGGCCTGAGGGCTTATCTGTCCAAGCCTGAGCCTTGTATGAATAACTTGCCATTTCACGAGCAAAGGCTTATGACAGTAAACTAATGGGGCTGACAGTCCCCTTAAGATGCTTCAGGATAAAGAGCAGGGAAGAGGGGTCAGCAGAGGTCAAGCTCCTCGAGAAGAATCCGCTTAACTCATGATGCTCCCCCTCTATCCCCGCCAGGCATGTTTGACCATTTCTACAGAAAATAAGGATAGGACATACCAAACTCCTTCCGAGGGTACTCAGGGGAAGAGTTGCCGCTGGAGCTCCCTGGAGAGAGGAAAAAACACTTAGTACAAATGGCCCCTTAGGCCCAAACGGCTTCCCAGAGAGTGGGTCCTGTCTGAAGCTCTGCAGCCTGGGTGTTCAGCACCAGATTTAAACAGGATTCGCCCAATGGATGTGCTTGCGGCACTCCCTTCTGGTCACCGATCTACTGTGGTGGGGCAAGGTTTGAGCAAAGGAGAGCAGGAAGTTTTCGTTTCCTTTCTGTTTTCACGTCCTCGACTGCATTGGCCCTATGCAGTGCTTACACCAGCGAACCGGCTCTGATCAAATGAACGTGCTGTCAGCACCAGGGGTTCTCTGACTCCATGCAGCTCGTCCCGGATGTGGGCCTTGTGAAATGAAGAGACAAGCCCACGTGCCGGCAGAGCAGCAGGAAGCACTGTGGTGACCCCATCCACCTGGCCTAGGTTTGGGGCTCTCCCTACACCTGGCAGCCGTGGGTCAAAATCATTTACTGGGGTACCCATCCTTAATCCTGCTTCTCTATCATTGGTACCCATATCCATTCACTCTTAGACCCATCTGCCGCCTGGCTTGTCTATTTTCCACTAAAATGTTTCTTCAGATCACCAGGAACTCCAGTAACCTTAGGAGCAGGACCCAGATGTCTTCCTCTCGCCTTCTCCTTCTTAGTCATGAGCGCTCTCCCTCCCTCCCTCCCTCCCTCCCTCTCTCCCTCTCTCCCTCTCTCCCTCTCTCTGACTTCAGTGGCATTGCCATTGACTCCTCCTTCTTTCTGTGATCTGGCTGTTCTTTCTCCATCTTCCCCCAACTTTATCTTTCTATGCTCCCTTCTGCTTTTTTTTTTTTTTTTTTTTTTTTTTTTGCGGTACATGGGCCTCTCACTGCTGTGGCCTCTCCCGTTGTGGAGCACAGGCTCTGGACGCACAGGCTCAGGGGCCACAGCTCACGGGCCCAGCCGCTCGGCAGCATGTGGGATCTTCCCGGACCGGGGCACGAACCCGTGTCCCCTGCATTGGCAGGCGGACTCCCAACCACTGCGCCACCAGGGAAACCCCCCTTCTGCTTTTAAACTCTTTCCTTGGCCAACTCCTTCAGTTTTCCAACCTCTACTAACAACTCCTTGTGAAAAACCCCAAACCGGGTGTCTTGCCTTGACTTCTCCCCTTAGTGCAAGTCCTATGTGTCCCACTGCCTGCGTGGTACCCCCAGCAGAAAGCTGTGGCAGCAGCTCCACTTTAGGACAAAATAACTGAACTCATCCACTGGGAGGCCTCCCCCTGGCCTCCCTGCTTCAGTTGTCGGCACCACCATGAACCCAACCACCTGTGTCTGAAATCTCAGTGGAAACACTGACTCCTTTTTCTCCCTTCCCCCCAAAATTGAATAATTAACAAGCCCGTCAATTCCAGCTCTGCAACACCTTTCACTCCAGGTCCTCCTGTCGGCTCCCATTGCTACCACCGCAGTCCCGGCCAAGGTTCCCCTCCCCGGACTACTGATCACCTCCTAACTTGTCACCGTGTTCAGCCTCTTCCCGCCCTATGCGTCCTGAGCATGGCAACCAGAGTTCTAGTCCTGGACCACAGACATGATGGACGCCTTTGCTCAGAAATCTCTGTGGCTCCTCACTGTGTGCAGAATAAACCCCAAACGTCTTGGCCTAGCACCGAATCTGAGTCTTTCCATCTCTCTTCACACAAGTACCACTGCTGCTCGTACCTGAGCCCTGGACTCCCGTCTTCGCTGTGCTGCTGTTCCTGCAGCCTGGAACAGCCCAGCTCTCCATCGGGTAAAGGCCTTACACATCATGAAGGCTCAGCTCAGATGCCACCTCCCACATAGACTCTTCCCTGAAGACCCATCTGGAAATGATAACCCCCTTCTACTTTACATTATAGCTTATCTGTCATCTTAACTTGTCTATTAGATTCTAGGCCCTCTGAAGACAAGATCCAGGTCTGATTCATTTAAGCGTCCATCCAGGCATTCTGCACGGCATTAAACGCCTGGTACATATCTGATAAAATACCAGTTGAAAAAGTGACTAAATGGATAAATGAATAAATGAGGGGTCGATAAATCAACAAAATCCCCAAGAAACCTGAGTCCATAAAAGAACCGAAACAAGAGTGGAAAGAAAGGTGGGAAGGCCCAGGTGAAGACAGGTGGCTGAGGCTTCAGTCTTCAAAGGATGAGAGAAGTTACTGAGGGAAGAGAGTAGCTCTCTCTTAAAGTCTGTGGGACCGGTACCTTCGTATGTTCCATGGCGGGTGACGTGCGTTTTTCTCTCAAAGGTCGAGCCTGGTGAGTTGGGCAGAGTGGAGGCCAAGTCACCAGGGGCCCTCCTGTAACTGGAGGTAGAGGCATTGCCTCGTGTGCTCCCGCCTACAAGAGGGGAAAAAGCACAGACCGTCAGAGCACTTCACAGATTGACATACGGTTCCACTAAGTGCACGCAGACTGCTCCTAATAAAGGAGGCCCTGTGGAGGGGCCAGAGGACTTCAGGAGAGCACGTCCGAAGGGATCCACCCCTCAGCATTCCCGTGGCTGCTCAGAGATGGGAGATGGAATTATTGCTACTGGAAGGTAGGGAGGTCCTTTATGTCTGTGGCCAAAGTGCACGGAAATGGAGAAGCGGGATGTTTCTTGAGGGCCTGGCCTGCAATCGTAGAGCACTGCTGGGTGGACTAGAATACAACCCCACGTGGAAGTATTCCTCGAGAGGTAAGGGCAGGCGCTGCACTTGGTCAGCCCAGCTGTTTGCCTGTCTTGGGTCTTTTCTTTAGTGTCATTCCAAGATTTTAAAAATGGCTTCAGCAGTAGTGTGTGTGTGTGTGTGTGTGTGTGTGTGTGTGTGTGTGTGTGTGTGTGTGTGTGTGTGCGCGCGTGTGTGTGTGTGTGTGTGTGTGTGTGTGTGTGTGTGTGTGTGTGTGTGTGTGTTTTCTCCCTGCTTTGTTTTGTTTCAGTTTGAAAGCTACCATGAAAGAATGCTTCTTTGGGAACAACTAGGCCTGTGTTGGACGCTTGCCCGGTGGAAATGCACAAAGTGTGGGTTCATATGTCACCAGATTTCCTTAGCACAGTAACCCAATCGTTAAGTTTCTTTTGTTGTTAATTCAAACTGTAAACCCTCAGACAGGCACACCCTTTTCTAAAAGAGATGCCTTAAAGAGAGTAATTCAGTGGGAAAGGAGTCAACTCCCCAGGAAGCCTTCTTAATTAATTATCGTTATTTATATCGGGGGACAGAATGATAACTGATTCCATTTAAGTAGGCTTCAAATGTGGGTAATTCGAAAGCCTCACCTTTGGTGGGATGTGTGTCCTTTACACAGCTCTTCGGGGTATTTGGAATGGGTGACAAACAGTGGTAATGGTCTCCCTCCATTCGGGACCCTCTCTGTCCCTGTCCATCTGCCCTACCCCAGCCCTCACACCAGCAGCCACTTACTTGAGTTTATGTAGCCGCTGCTGCCATGCATCAGGCTCTGTTTCTCCAGCCGGCTCCCTCCACCAAGAGAGCCTGTTTTAGCATAGCCGTTGCTGGTGCCCCCTTCTGCAGAAAGGAGGAGCAGGTGACAATTTACAAGTGGAGTCAGTGCAGAGGGTTTCCTCATTCCCTGCCCCTCGGAAGCCTTCCCTGGCTTCTCACCCACGAGGCTCTTGGTTTGGGGCCCCTTTCCCACCTGCACTGCACGATACATGCTGCCATGCTCTCGGTTTGTTTGTTTTTGATACAAATGTCAAGAGCAAATATTCTACCCAATTTAAAAAGAATGTTCCCTGGGTGGAGCATAGCAAGTTGCTGATTAGGAAAATTAAATATTTGAAAAGTCAGCAAGAGATGAAAACTCCTTGAGGCCAAGGCCTGGGTTGGACTTGCTTTTTTTGAATGCCTGGTCGGTACCCTGGACATGGCAGCCACTGCAAGTGTTGGAGGGATGAGTGAGAGCTCTGGGTTGCTGGTGTTTCACCTGGCAGCTCATCATGCTCCAACCTCGTGTGTGGATGGAGGAGAGGAATCTCCCCACTCCCCACATTGAGCCAGCCTTCCCGAGAGGTGCAGGGCTAGTTTGAGGGCTCAGATCTCCATTGTAGAATCCACTAACCCTAATAACCTCCCGAGAAAAAAGTGGATTCAGACAGAAGCCTGGCTGTGGTTCCCTCCTCCACCCCAGGCCCAGGCTGGATAAGATTTCTGAAATTTTAGTGTCTAGATCAGGCAAACTAATAGAGACAGAAAGTAGATTTGTGGTATTCAGGGTCTGGGAAGAAGGGAGGGGGAATGGGAGTGACTGCTAATGGCCGTGGAGGGTTTTTTTGAGTGATGGAAATGTTCTAAAATTAGATTGTTGCAAAGGGTCTGCACGACTCTGTAAATACACTAAGAACCATTGAATTGTACACTTTGAACGGGTGGATTTTGTGGGATATAAGGTAATTTCAATACAGCTGTTTAAAAAAAAGATTTCAGGGCTTCCATGGTGGTGCAGTGGTTAAGAGTCCGCCTGCCAATGCAGGGGACACAGGTTCGTCCCCCGGTCTGGGAAGATCCCACATGCCGCGGAGCGGCTAGGCCCGTGAGCCATGGCCACTGAGCCTGCGTGTCCGGAGCCTGTGCTCCGCAACGGAAGAGGCCACAATAGTGAGAGGGCCACGTACCGCAAAAAAATATATACATATATAATAAATAAATAAATAAAAGATTTCAGATATTTTGGACTTGCTCAACGGGAGAGTCAGTACCCACGGAAAAGGCTACATGTGGAGCCCTTCACACAGGCCTTACTGAGAAGAAAGCTCTCAAGATGGTCACTTACTTGGTGGTAAGGACGTAAGTCTTGTAGTTATTGTTTCCGTGATAACTAGAAAAAGACAAAGAAAAGATGAGATCTTAAGTAATGTACTGAAATCTCTGTACTTTGGCAAGGTCTCACATCGTTCACAGGTTCGGCTCATTAAATTAGGTTCGATATAGACTTTTATACACTTGTGCTTTAAGGTATTTTATCTGACCCACTGTAAAAGCAAATAGGTGCAATAACAATAGGTCTTAACGTACCTGGAAAACAGGTTTATATCCCTTTGGTACCAAAAGTAGTTAGTTACCCACTGATTTGAACAATGAGTTGTCTTGCATTAATGTCTCTCATATAACAATTAGATCTAGTCCAGGCCTGGATTTGCCCTTGGAGGAGGATCAGGCCCTCAAGTCACTCTCTTTCTCTGCACTGCCCCTTCTAAATGGTCACCCAGTCCAGCTGAGGCCAGCATATCATCCTGGCTGATTACACTGTGATGCGAATAATTACCTTGAACCTCTTTATGAATTTGGGGGTGTCTCAAGGACATCATAATTCATTCTAAAGTCTTCAGGGCCACCCCTGAGTGTGAGGAGGTGTAGGAAGGAAGGGGGTCGGTAAGTCACATTTGGTGCTTGGACAGATGAACATCCAAGACAGACTTGAAGATCCAGTCCCTTTGCCTCCCGAAACTGAGAGGACTCCAAGTGATGGTGAGTCTATAGAGGTCACAAAAGCTTCCGGTGTTTTTGAAAAACACCAGTTAGAAGAAAGACCTCTTGCCTTCCTGAATCACTCTCTCCTCTACAGCAGCATGGGGAGGTGAGTAGATTCCCGAAACCATAACTGGGCCAATTCTGTGCTCTGACTGTGACCATCACCAACCACTACCTCCCTCTGGGTTGGACATCAAGGAGCACCTATCTAGCTAAGGTCGCTGGTTTCTAGAAGCACCCTTCTCGTGCACACGCCCAAGCATATTCATATGCGTGTTGTGTATGCACGTATGGTTGGTGAAAGGAGAAAAGGATGAAGAAGATTGTGGGGCATCACTTTGTGCTGCTGGCAACGGCTGCATCCCACACCGGTCTTACTGCTCCCTCACCCTTTCCTTCTTCACCCTGCGTGTTCCTATTAGCTTGGTTGTCCTAGCAGCGACATGGTGTTATGAATGGAGCAGAAGCATCATTCCATGCGTAAAAGGAAATGGTTTTTCAGACTAAAATGGCGGCTTGATTTGAATAATAGTCCTTGAGCTTCCACTAAACCTCTCATTGTGTGGACCTTTGGGATCCTATGACACATAAAAATAAATTCTTGCTTAAGCTAAAAGTTCCAAGTCTGTGGAGCCAGAATTTTTTATTGGCAATATATGAAAGTCACAGGATAAATGAAAGAGTCAGAGCTGTTAAGGGGCTATTTTAATGTCTCTGAGTTTATTATTTGGGCAGTTTCACAAAAGAAATGTGTCTGTTTTCAGTTTTCAGTGTAGACTGCAACTGTGACACCAGTGTGATTCCAACTTTGTCCCTGCAATAATGGGATATTATTCTCTTGGATTTCTGTTGCCCTGCATCCCTAAAAACGAACACGGTTAAATAAGCTGTTGTAAATTCATTCAACAGGATATTATGAAACCATTAAAAATGCTGGTTATAAAAACTGGAACATAGAAATGGTGATTTTCATCTTTGAAGAAAAAGCAGAACACATTTTGATTACACGTGTGTTAAAAAAAATCAACAAAAGCCTTCTTATAGGAAGAAATAGTCTATTTAGGAAAACATTTAAAATGATACAGTGGGGAAAAAAGCAAAAAGAAAAAGCTAAGAAAAAAACTAAAAACAAAAGAAATAGAAAAAAAGATACAGTAGTTGTGGTAGAATTAGGAATAAATTATTTACTCTTTCCAAAAATTTTTTACTTTTATAATGACACGTTTCATGCCCTTACGTCTTTCAGTGACTTCACTGCCATCTCGTCTGTTCTTCTTGGTTACATCCATACCATCGCCCCCTATGGAAAAAGCCAGAAACCATGAATAACCATGTCTATGACCATCACTTCATAAGTATAGGTCCCTACTATTCAAGCTGAGAACCAAAACTTGATTCCTAGAATTCAAAGCATAATTCTTTCGTGTGTATATTTTTTTAACAAGAGTCATTCCCACTTCCTGTATCAGTGAGAGAGTAATTTAATAGTTCCACCTTGGATTCTACTCCTTTGTATTGGGATTTTTTTTTATTTTTTTTTATTGAATGGAGACACCATAATTTATCTCATTCCCCACTGATAAAGATTTAAATTGTTTTCAACTTTAACTTTTTATAATACAATATATATACAAACAGGGAGAATAGGACAATGAATATCCCTGTTCCCATAATCCAGCCACAACAATCAAAAATTCATAACCTGTTTCTTTTTTAATTTTATTTTTTTATACAGGTTATTAGTCATCCATTTTATACACATCAGTGAATACATGTCAATCCCAATCACCCAATTCATCCCACCACCACCCCCCACCCCTGCCGCTTTCCCCCCTTGGTGTCCATACGTTTTTCTTCTACTTCTGTGCCTCAATTTCTGCTCTACAAACTGGTTCATCTGTACCATTTTCTAGGTTCCACATATATGCGTTAATATACGATATTTGCTTTTCTCTTTCTGACTTACTTCACTCTGTATGACAGTCTCTACATCCATCCACGTCTCTACAAATGACCCAATTTCATTTCTTTTTATGGCTGAGTAATGTTCCATTGTATATATGTACCACATCTTCTTTATTCATTTGTCAGTCGATGGGCATTTAGGTTGCTTCCATGACCTGGCTATTGCAAATAGTGCTGCAATGAACATTGGGGTGCGTGTGTCTTTTTGAATTATGGTTTTCTCTGGGTATATGCCCAGTAGTGGGATTGCTGGGTCATATGGTAATTCTATTTTTAGTTTTTTAAGGAACCTCCATACTGTTCTCCATAGTGGCTGTATCAATTTACAGTCCCACCAAACATGCAAGAGGTTTCCATTTTCTCCACCCTCTCCAGCATTTGTTGTTTGTGATTTTCTGATGATACCCATTCTAACCAGTGTGAGGTGATACCTCATGTAGTTTTGATTTGCATTTCTCTAACAATTAGTGATGTTGAGCAGCTTTTCATGTGCTTCTTGGCCATCTGTATGCCTTCTTTGGAGAAATGCTTATTTAGGTCTTCTGCCCATTTTTGGATTGAGTTGTTTGTTTTTTTAATATTGAGCTTCATGAGCTGTTTATATATTTTGGAGATTAATCCTTTGTCCATTGATTCATTTGCAAATATTTTCTCCCATTCTGACGGTTGTCTTTTTTTTTTTTTTTTTTTTTTCTGACGGTTGTCTTTTCATCTTGTTTATGGTCTCCTTTGCTGTGCAAAAGCTTTTAAGTTTCATTAGGTCCCATTTGTTTATTTTTGTTTTTATTTCCATTACTGTAGGAGATGGATCAAAAAATATCTTGCTGTGATTTATGTCAAAGAGTGTTCTTCCTATGTTTTCCTCTAAGAGTTTTATAGTGCCCAGTCTTACATTTAGGTCTCTAACCCATTTTGAGTTTATTTTTGTGGATGGTGTTAGGGAGTGTTCTAATTTCATTCTTTCATATGTAGCTGTCCAGTTTTCCCAGCACCACTTATTGAAGAGACTGTCTTTTCTCCATTGTATATCCTTGCCTCCTTTGTCATCAATTAGTTGACCATAGGTGCGTGGGTTTATCTCTGGGCTTTCTATCCTGTTCCTTTGATCTATATTTCTGTTTTTGTGCCAGTACCATATTGTCTTGATTACTGTAGCTTTGTAGTATAGTCTAAAGTCAGGGAGTCTGATTCCTCCAGCTCCGTTTTTTTTCCTCAAGACCGCTTTAGCTATTCAGGGTCTTTTGTGTCTCCATACAAATTTTAAGATTTTTTGTTCTAGTTCCATAAAAAATGCCATTGGTAATTTGATAGGGATTGCATTGAATCTGTAGATTGCTTTGGGTAGTATAGTCATTTTCACAATGTTGATTCTTCCAATACAAGAACATGGTATATCTCTCCATCTGTTGGTATCATCTTTAATTTCTTTCATCAGTGTCTTATAGTTTTCTGCACACAGGTCTTTTGTCTCCCTAGGTAGGTTTATTCCTAGGTATTTTATTCTTTTTGTTGCAGTGGTAAATGGGGGTGCTTCCTTAATTTCTCCTTCAGATTTTTCATCATTAGTGTATAGGAATGCAAGAGATTTTGGTGATTTTTTTTTTTTTTTGCAGTACGTGGGCCTCTCAATGTTGTGGCCTCTCCCGTTGTGGAGCACAGGCTCCAGACGCACAGGCTCAGCAGCCATGGCTCATGGGCCTAGCTGCTCCGCGGCATGTGGGCTCTTCCTGGACCGGGGCACAAACCCGTGTCCCCTGCATTGGCAGGTGGACTCTCAACCACTGCGCCACCAGGGAAGCCCTGTGCATTAATTTTGTATCCTGCAACTTTACCAAATTCATTGATGAGCTCTAGTAGTTTTCTGGTGGCATCTTTAGGATTCTCTATGTATAGTATCATGTCATCTGCAAACAGTGACAGCTTTACTTCTTTTCTGATTTGGATTCCTTTTATTTCTTTTTCTTCTCTGATTGCCATGGCTAGGACTTCCAAAACTATGTTGAATAATAGTGATTTGATTCCTAGAATTCAAACTTGAATTCAAAACTTGATTCCTAGAATTCGAAGCATAATTCTTTCGTGTGTGTATGTGTGTGTGTGTGCGTGTATATATATATATTTTGTGTGTGTGTGTGTGTGTGTGTGTGTGTGTGTGTGGTACACGGGCCTCTCACTGTTGTGGCCTCTCCTGTTGTGGAGCACAGGCACCGGACGCACAAGCTCAGCGGCCATGGCTCATGGACCCAGCCGCTCCGTGGCATGTGGGATCTTCCCGGACCAGGGCACGAACCCGTGTCCCCTGTATCAGCAGGCAGACTATCAACCACTGTGCCACCAGGGAAGCCCCGTGTGTATATTTTTTAATGAGTCATTCCCACTTCTTGTATCAGTGAGATAGTAATTTAATAGTTCCACCTTGGATTCTATTCTTTTGTATTGGGATCTTTTTTTTTTTTAAGGTCTAATTGAGCAGGCTGCCCCCTGCTCAATGTTAAAGGTCTTACATAGAAGATCTGGTGCCCTGACTATAAAACTTCCACTTTTTGCCCAAGTAACACATAGCTGAAGGATATCTGTCAAAGCACAAAATTCATTTTGATGTATCCCATAATGTTCAGTGTTCTATATGGAGCTCTACGAATACAAGACATTCATGCTTCATTATTTAGAGTTCGGATGTGAGAATGTTTGATGGATTCAAATCAGGATAAAAATCATAATGGTCATACTTGTGTGGAACTTTACACTTCTTACAACATGAAACTTTCTCTTCGTAACACACCAGCTCTACTATGCTTATTTATAGACATAAGTAGTGAAGACATGAAGAAAATCAGTGTAAAATCTATTGAAATACATAGGAAAATATTTGTACATGTCATCTGTGTTCTCCCTTCACTCTTACTCTGTGTTCTGAGTAGAAAAATCATTGAGGTCTTGTCCGCTGTCCTGAAGCCTGGATGAGATAAGGCAAGGCTGACTTAAGGGGTGGGGCCGGGCTGGGGGGTGGGGGAGGAACGTGATTCAGGCTTGAACACACAGAAGACCATGGCAAGGATCCCTGACCAACTGGGTGCATTTGGCTGTAGTTCCCAGTCTCAGGCTCTGCAGGGACTTGAAATCTGGCTTTCCCTGTGGTTCTCTCCTCCCAGCCCCCCAACCTTCCCTTCCTCCTCGTTTATTTGTTGGATGCAGTTCAAATTGGATTCTAGAATTCTGGAGCAAGCTACTTCTGCCCAGGACAACCCTTTCTTGAACGCTTTTAGTCTTTTTCTCCTGCCTGGTGACCTTAGGGTCTACTTATCCATTAGGTGCAATGGGCACAGTGCCTAGCCCCATCATACTTTCAGGGGCCCACAAAAATGTTTGAACTTTTTTATAATCGAAAGGAAAAATGAACACAATCCAACTTGGATTATATTCTTTCAATGCAGGTTTTTTTTTTGGTTTGTTGTTGTTGCTGTCATTGCTTGTTTTTTTCCTGGAGGCAGGACATCCACAAAGGCAAAATTATCTAGGGCCGACAGAAGTCCTAGTGCAGCCCTGAATGACTGTCCCACTGAAAATCAAGACCACACAAGACCAACTGGTCAACTATCCAGGGAAATTCACCAAGATCCACACACTTAGCGTCAGGGCCTGATCGAATGTGCCAACTTTTTGCTCATCAGAGTTTTTTAAATGCAGCAAGGAATGAGGCATCACGGAAAAACTCCTGGCTGCATCTGAGAAGACACAGTTCTTTGCAGGTCAGGTATGTTTCCCAGAGCCAAAGAGCAGGGGCTCCATAAGCAATTTAACAATGGAGTCCAACCTCATTAGTGGGCCAAACCTAGCCTGTGACTGTCTGCATTCCAGCTATTACCTGTATGACTTATGTCACACCAACCTACCTACCACCTGACACCCTCTCTGAAATCCTTTGTTGAAGCATGAATTGCCTTTGGTACTTCTGAAATCCCTCCTCCTTTTTTTTATTTTCCCCCAACTGGTCATTAGCTGTGAAGCAGGAGGTATTTTGGAGTTCAAATGCCCCTGGCTAAAAAAAAAAAAAAAAAAAATGCCCCTGGCTGCTGGTGGAGAGCCACCTAGGATGGCACCTGAATCGATATGAAATATTATCCTGAAAGGAACTGTTTATAACAATCCATGGAAACTAACTTCCCACAAGTTATTGCTTACTATGATCCTTTAATGAAAGTTGCTGCCGGCAGCTATAAATTTGGGTTTGGCTGGGTTGTTTCCACTTGTAGCCATCAAGGCAGACTGATGATAGCTCCACTCCATTTAAGAGTCTCAGCGTCTAGGCAGCAAAACTGGCAAGTGTTTTCTTGCTCTTTCTGTACCCCGAGATATAACAGACATTTCTAGGTATCCCCCATCTTTTTCTTAGGTCCCAATGATGAAGCCTTAAGATCTGCAGCAAAAAGCCAAGAGTTCCCTAACTTCCAGAGGGTGTGAGGAGACAGCCTGCTAAGAAATCAGATGCCCCCCTCCAGGGCCTGGGGGCTCTTCACTGACTGGTGCTCTGGGATAGAAGGCCCCCTAGGTGGGTGCAGGTAGATTGGTTCTTGCCTCTCTCTCAGCCTGCAGCCCCTAAATGGCTGCATCCCATGGCCTTAACACAATGATTTCTCGGGCCTGAAGTACACAGGACGGAGCTCTGCTGACCTTGCCAAAGCTCTTTCCCAGATTGATAGTCTGAAATGGCAGAGATGTTTTGGGAGGTGGATTCCGTTAAACCAGAGGTAATGGGAAGCTTTCTGTGAGTTATCAAAGGAAAATGATGGGTTGAGGCACAAATCTGGACAGGGATCATCCCATGGGGGCCTATAGTTTTCCCACAGGACTTCCTTTTTAAATATTTTAAGTGCCGGTAGTTTTAAAAAGTGTAACTTAAGGGAAAGGAAAGTTACATGCCCAGGCACGTGTCTGAGCCTGCCTCTCCCAGCAGTGCTCATCCGTACACCTTCCTCCAAAAGCACTACTTAATGGAAGCACAGTCAAGTAGCATAATTTTAAACTTCTTGGATGTCTGAGCCACTTAACTAGAACCGAGGATAAGCAGGTCATTCAAGTTCTTAATTCCAAAATTATGTTCATTTCCATCCATATTTCTAAGGGGCTGCTTTGTGGCTATTTCAATACTTAATGTTCTTTTGAAGATGTAAAAATGATCCTGTGTCATTTTCTTATGTAAGAAAACACAATGCAAAATCCTTTTTCTACTTGTATGAGGTTTTTTCCTTTCCCCTTCATTTAAATGATGTCACATCCACCTGAAACTATTCCGATGAAGATGGGGTGTAACCCAGGCACAAACCGCTGATACCAACAGAAAACCACCTCACTGAACTTATTATAACAACTCATGAAACACTTGGTCTTTGACACAAAGAAGGGAATAGAGAAGCTAAGTGTTTTTCTACTTTCCAATCTCTGCATACTTTACATTGTAAAACAAAACAACGGAATAACCAAAGTGTGGGAAAACCACCCACTAGCTCTTGCTCTGTTAACAGAGAAGGGGCAAGCAGTTTGCAGGGGGTATGAACACCCATGCCCTAGCGTTAACTGTTTCAGAGGCTTCTGACCCCATGCCACCCCACCCCCGTGGCTCCCCAGCAACGGGTCTCCAGCTTGCTGCATTTGGCATCCTCCATTTTCATAACCCAGGGGTGAGGGAGCTTGGGCCCTGGCTTTGTGACCATGCCGCTTGTTTCGAGCCATGTTTGGTTAAATCCTGCCGCCGCTAACAATGGCAAATGAGCCAAACCAGACAGATGCAAACTTCTTTCGGTCAGGCATAATTTAAGAATGTGGTTAGTCCTTAGGTCCAATCGGTTTCACCAATCTGGGTTTCTATCCAAGCTTGAAGCAGGACTCCTTGCTTTAACTGCCCCCATGTCAACTCTGATCAGATTCGTGTGAGTGTTTGAAGGGGCTGAGAGTAAAGCAAGCCCCCTCTGACTCTCGGAAGGGCTCCCTGGGGGGCTGGACATGTGCTTTCGTTTAGTTCCGACTTTGATCTGTGCCTTAGCTCTAAGAGAAAGCATGTGGGTGTAAGGAGAAACAATTCTCCTTTCCAAATGAATTTCTTTTAAAAGTCTCGCTCACTACCTTTTATGGACAGAACAAATCCAACTCTTAAGGCTACTAATTGACCGCTTCTCAAAAGAAGTGAGGTACCACAGGCTTTGCCTACACTTCAAAAAGTAAAGTGGTAATTTGTCAGTTAGTAGTTAATGTGGTCCAGTGAGATACCTCAACTGGTAATTCTCACCCCAAAATGAATTCCTTTTGGCCCAAATTGGCCAGTAAAAGTAAGACAGATTTTTTTTTTTCTTGTTCCAAGTTTGCCTCCAGGAAGTTTCTGGATTAATTATATCATTTCAAATATTCCACTTTACTTTAGATTAGGGGCAGTAATCATCAAGCGTGATATACAGCAGTGTCCACCCACCCCTTGAGCTTTATCAGAACCTCCCAGCGCAGACACCCGGGCAGCACTTTGGTTCTTAGTTCTCAGGGGCTACTTCTAGATGCCTCAACTCACCTACACTTTAACTTCACCTCTGAGCTGTCCTCTTGCTGTCAAGGGGAGAGAGGGGAAGTAGAGGAGGGTGGGGAGAGAGAAACTGATTGAGAGAGAAGGAATTATAAACTCATCATATTTTAAATAAAACAATTTAACACAAGTCTTTTTACACTACTGAAAACAATACCAAAGAAATCTGGCCACTGGAGCTCACTTTATCTTAACTGGCCTTTTTCTTCTCTTTCCCACTGACAAAACTTTCTTGTTGTTCCTTTAAAAGACCTACCCTAAAAATAGAACACATGAGCCAAAGTAATCATTTATGATCAATTAATCACTTCAACCAGAACACTGGAAACTAAATAATGTCATCTCAGATTCTCTGACAAACATTGAAGTTCTCAGTGGCAAACCTCAAATTAAAATCTCACAAGAAGAGAAAACGGTCAAATTCCTATTACTTACCTAGGTTGAGGTGTTGAAGGAACCAGAAACAACTTTGAGTAAATGCCCCCTCTCTCCTTCTTCCCCTGACGTTTCCTTCTAGACGTTTGCTGTTCCCACTTTTTTTTATCCAGGCCCAGTCAAGGTGTGTTAGAGCTGAGTGATCTTTCAAAAATGTTCACTTCTTCTCTTGCCCTTGTTTCTTTCGGTTCTTTGCTTCCAAACAAGTCCTGACAAAGGTGTGTCGGCATTTACGGTGTGACTCCACCCTTCCAATTATCTGACACTTGCCGGATTAAAAAAAGTCTGCCTCCAGGATCAAACTTTACAGGAGGCAGAAACCTTCTCCAGTTTAGGTGGATCAATCATTTATGGGCCATGGGGAAAAGGGAGCAACTGTTCAGAATAAGGAAAAGACATTTTATTGCTCCTCCTTACCTTCTACAGCCAGAGAGCTGCCACAACCCGGTATTCCCCTCGCGCGCTGCCATGGGAATAATCAAAATCCCCATGTGCGTGACTCATGGTGTAGCCAGGCATGTAGGGGCCTGTGGTCAAGGTCTGAGCCTGAGCCCTAGAAAAACTGTGAAGTTGACAGGATTTATATTCAAGACCTGTTTCCCCTATACATACCTTTTCCCTCTTTCCCCCAAACATACCTTTTCCCTCTTTCCCCCATTCTGACCCAACCCATGTCAATCTCACCTGGAGGAAACAGTGGGTGAACCAATTCAGAGTAAGACATTAATGACTGAAAACATAGAGCAATTGGTGGCATAGGGTTCATTTTTTAAAAGTAACCAGGTATAGTAATGCTGAGTCTAAGGAGTGATGTGAGTGACAGGATTTTAGGCATTTAGCCACCTAGTAACGGAGAGAGATCCTGTTGGGGAGGGTTAAGGACGTTCTTGCCCCTCAATTCAGCACCCACATAGTCTCTACACATGCAAAGACATGTGTGGACTCCCAGAGGCCCTGTAACTCCAGGTACATTTCATGGGGCCATTAGACTTTTGTAAGAGGGCCAATTTGCGCCAATCTAGAAAGTTCTCATGAGCACCTGGATAGCATCTGGCTTTCTGGGACCCCTGAACACTAACTTGAGGGACTTCCCTGGCAGTCCAGTGGTTAAGACTTCACCTTGCAATGCAGGGGGTGCAGGTTCGATCCCTGGTTGGGGAGCTAAGATTCCACATGCCTCTGGGCCAAAAGAACAAAACATAAAACAGAAGCAATATTGTAACAAATTCAATAGAGACTTTAAATATGGTCCACATCCCTCCATAGCCCCCCCCCCCCCCGCAAAAAAGAGTAATTTGAGACTCTTGGTGTTGGGAATATGGGAAGTCTGACCCTAGAACTCACGCAGGTGGTTCTTTGGAGCCGTAGCATCTTCTTGGGACCCAATGCCAGGTTTGGATTCCCTGTTCTGAGGCATTATTCCAAGATCCTGGAGGGGAGCTGAGGAATTCCTGTAGCATAGTGCCCATGCATGTCTACACTGTGCTATTGTGGGTACTCACACTGCATGGGAGGGTAGAAGACAACTAAGCACCCCTTGTGGGATTCTCACTCCTAAGCTCCCAATATTTCTGCATTGAAGTCACTCATTTCAGATCCCTTTCAATGGTCTAGAATGTGACACTTATTGAGTTCTTGTTTTCTGGGATGTTCCTGCCTTCCCTAAATAAATATTTACTCAACATGTCTGCTGTTTATCTCACAGAAGAGCATTGAAGGATCTGAAGAGGGAGAGCTTTCAGCATGAAATGAACATAACCCTGCCTCATTTATTCACTTACTCATTAGCTCATGAATTAAACAAAGATATATTGGCTTCTTGCCTCCTGCTTGGAGGCAGACATTGAACTGAGAATTTGGTGGTGAAATATAGACATATTCTCAGTCCTTACGGAGTTCAGAGTCTAGTGGAGGAAGATAGGCCTTAAATGTATTAGTCTGCTAGGGCTGCTGTAACAAAATACTACTGGTTTTGTTAAAAGCCAGAAATAACAAGTCCAAATGGAGTCATTTGCCCCCACAAGAGCAAAGCAAGACTTAATTGCAATTCCAACCTCTCCCAGGAATGGAACCTTTAAGTAGACAATCCGAAATTTCCTGATCAGCACTTAGTGAGGTAATCTGCTTAATAAGACCCCTGCTGTTCCCTTCCCCCACAAAATGATGACCTGGCCTGAAACAATTCTTTCTTGTCTTTTGCTAATAACATCCTTGCCCAACCCTCCTTCTGCCTAAAAACCTGCCATTTTGTACAACCCCTTGGAGAGCCCTTCTATTTATTGGACAGGATACTGACTGATTCATGAATCCTTGAACAAAGCCAATTAGACCTTCAAATTTACTTGGTCAAATTTTGTTTTTTAACAGATTGGTGGCAGTAGTGGGATCCAAAGTGAACTTCCGATGGCTGTCAGAACATTCAGGCATGGTACCCCGTGAACCATTTTGAGTTCACTACCTTTCTCACTGTTTCTGAGGGAGGTTGGCGAGGTCCTCTCTGGTTAGCTCTGCTTTTTTTGCACTCAAGCTCCCAACCTAATTGACTTTCCTCTACAGGACAGGTCAGCTTGAGCTTGTAGATGATTCTACCCAGAGCCCAACTGAGCTGGCGGATGCTTCTGCCTACAGCCCAGCCCCTAACTTTTCAGACCACAATTCCCCAGGTGAAAAACCCAGCCCTTAGCTCTGTCCCTGGATTCCACATTGGACACTGCTGATAGTTTGGTCTGCAGTTCTCTGTTTGTTTGGAATCTTTCCCCAGGTTTCATGTTGGGAGCTGTTGGGGGCAGCTGGAGCTCTCCATAGGTGTGGAATTAGACTATAGTCCCCACTCTTTGGGGTTTGCTGGTCCAATCTTTCTCCAATCCAAGGTTCCATGGGAATTGGTGGGGTGTGCACAGGGCCATCTTCTGGCCAGGACACAGTAACATCTCTTACTTACTGCTAATACATTAAGGTGTTTGTCTTATTTTGTGCAGCTAAAGGCTATTGCTAAGTGGGTACCTGGAAAACCAAAAGAAACCCCTGTGGGGTCTGTCCCAGCATCCCCAGATTCCATGTTGGGAACTGTTGGTGGCAGCTCTAGTTCCCCCATTTATTTAGAATCATTCTGCCGTCCCCATTTTTTGGGACCTGCAGGTTCAGTTCTTTCTCCACTCCCCAGATTATTAGTATGACTCTAAGAAACCCAAAGGCCTAGCTAAAGAAATGGGATTCTTTATATCCAAAGAGTTGTGTGTGTCACCTTCTGGCATACTTGCTTACTTTGTGTTTAAAAACTATAGTCCTGGAAGTTGAAGATCTCTAACAAGATGGCAAGATTTTATTAAAAACAATCTAGAATTACAACAGTCATTATGAGGAAAATTCCAAAGAGATAAGATCATTTAAAAAGTGCACTTAAAAGCAAGAGCTGCTAAATCAAACAGAATTGAATACCTATTTTAATTAGCATGATGAAGGCTCCAAAAGTTTTTGAAATTTCAAAATAGTTTCATTAAAAGATTGGTTGGGGCTTCCCTGGTGGCACAGTGGTTGAGAATCCGCCTGCTAATGCAGGGGACACGAGTCCAAGCCCTGGTCTGGGAAGATCCCACATGCCACGGAGCAACTAGGCCCGTGAGCCACAACTACTGAGCCTGCGAGTCTGGAGCCTGTGCTCTGCAACAAGAGGGGCCGTGATAGTGAGAGGCCCGCGCACCGCAATGAAGAGTGGCCCTCGCTTGCTGCAACTAGAGGAAGCCCTCGCACAGAAACGAAGACCCAACGCAGCCAAAATAAATAAATTAATTAATTAAAAAAAAAAAAGATTGGTTGTACAGTCAGTGCTCGCGTGTGCACTCTGCCTTTGCCCAGCGCAGGGCCCTTTACATATAGCTCTTCATTTCATCACCACAACCCATTTAGGGAGGGATTATGAACCTCATGAAAGCCTGTAGCCTGTTAAGAGGCACTGCTGATATTCAAAGCCAGTTCTCTTTCCAAAGGCCATGTTCTTATTCACCTGGAGATGCTGCCACAGCATGTCTTCCCTAACCCCATTAGTTTTTGCTGTTGTCTACTTCTGTCCCAATTATTTGTTCACTCATGCATTATATACCAAATAGCTACGAGATTCTTAATATGCGTCCTGCTCTGTGCTCGATGCTCTCAATACAGCAGGGAAATCAATGCGTTTCTTCCATTCACGGAACTTACAGTCAATCAGAGGAAACTGGGAATTACTAATCATCATCATCAAACAGTATTTATTAAGTACCTAGAAAGTGCAGTCTCTGTCATTTTTGAAGCAATGCTTTACTTTGGTGATATCACCTTCACTTTACATATAAGGAAACGGGCTCAGATACATTTGGCAACTGGTTCTGATTTCAGTCAGCTGTAAAGTGTCTGATCAGGGATGCCAGCCTTGGCCTGCAGAATGTCCTGTTGCCTCCTCATGACATCACCCTGCCTCATTACTATGCCTCTAGACTCTTCAATGAATTTCTCATCAGGAACATAAGTCCCTGTGCCACCATCTTTTGCATTTTTTTGCCGCTACCATGTTGTTACTTTCCCTCTAAGTCACTTCTCTGTCAGAATCTCCCACAGATGGGATCATTTTTGTACAAAGTAATGTGTTCAAAGTAATGTGCTAATAGTCTCAAACAGCCTCATCTCCCATGAGAAACACACATGCGCATGCACACACGCACACACACTTTAGCCATGGCGCATGTATTAAATGAGCTAAAAAAAAAAAAAGATTGGTTGTAAAGGCTAATGAAAAATTAAAGACACTAAAGGTATTTAAAACAACACCTAGGCGTCCCCCATTACACCCTTCTAGGCGGTCATCAAAACACTGGCCCAGAAGTTGATGCCTCAATTGTAATCAACTGAAAGAAACACTGGAAAAAAGATTCTCCTCAAAGGCCCTCGCAAATTCTTCAACATCAACTTAAGTGCCCCGATATAGGCCCCTCCCAGAGTTGACGAAATTCTGAGGGCTTTTCTGGTAAACTGCTATATTATTCCCTTAAGCAGCCAAGGGGAAACTAAAGTTAAAATTTATTGGGTTGTTCAATACTGCCAGAAATATTCAGTTTGTTCCAACTGAAACCTGACAAGATATTTGAAAGGATTTAATAACTTTATGATCAGAAATGTGGCCAAATTGGAAGCTGTTATTCAGGGTCTGCTAGGAGTTTTTTTTTTTTAGGGTTCTCCCCTTAGCTAAATGTATCCAGAGGGAAGGAGACATTCCAACAATAGGTGGGTGGGTGCATCAGTTCTTTTTTGTCAATCCCCAAACCTCCTCTATTCATCTCAAAATAGTTGTAAATATTGGGATATTAGAAACAGAATTGTCCTGCAAATATAATCCCCAAACTCCATCTTGGAGAAAACCTGGACACCTTCTCTGTGCCTTTTCTACCCTCATTTTCTCTAGGACCTAAGAGCCATTCTTTGAAATGCAAATGTTTCTCATCAGAAAAAAAGGAGGAAGAAATTGGGCAGATTAAAAAAAAAATTAAGTGTCTTCTCCACAAATATTAGTAGCTATAAGATTTCTATTTGCATCTATGTGTATCTATATATGTATGTTGTAGATGTGTGATTTTTTTTTTACCTCTGGCTGGTGTTTCTAAACTTAATTTGTAAAAGAGCTGTATTTAATTGGGTTAAAAGTCAAGTGCTTATATAAATTAAGGGTTGGGTATTCCACAACTCTCAGAATATAGAGACTAACCCAATTTTTTTTTAAGTTCACGTGATCTAAGGTTAATCTTTTATAAATAAAATCTAGTTTGTTTGTTGGTTTAATTAAAACAGACATGTCTTTAGAGTTACCAGCATTAAATATAACACTTTTATTCTACCTTGATTTACAAATTTGTCAGCAAGAAAAATAGGTATGATGAAGTTTTTGTAGATAATATAAACCACTTTTAGGAGCATATGATTTAGATAGGTGTAATTGGATAAGAGTTTACAGATAAACTTTTTAACAACAATTATATTTTATGGTATATGTACTTAAAACTAGCGACTAAAATGTTTTTGGTAATTTGAAACCTTAGAGTTTTGCTAAATTAAGGTAAATGATGGGAATTCATTGAATATCTAGAGTCCAAATTAAAAAAAAACTGAAACATTAATTATTGAACATAGGTTTATCTATTTTAGGCTTCTTTTTAGAGAAACTAAAGATAAATTTGGTTCTCTTAGAAAACATTTCTTTTGTCACATTGAAAGATTGTACTGTGAAGAAGCACATGTTTCTAGAAATAATGAAATGTATTCATGAATTTGTCGAACTAAAGAACACTGGTATAAGAGACAGTCTACGATTATTTACTTCTTAAATTTTCACTAGAAATAAAGTTTCTAAAGGTTTAGAATACTAATGTAATTAAAGCTACTGAAAACAAAAAGTGAAACATCTCCATATGCAAAGAAAGTAGGTTGTGTGTTTTTGGCTAAGAAAACCATGAAGACTGAAGATGGATTTTTGTTAAGGGAAGTGAGAGTAATTTTGTCTAAACTAGAATTTCTGGTTATTACAGAATGGAAGGGAAGAAAATGAAGGACAGACTAAATGTGTATAGAAAGAAAGAGGGAAAAAAAGAATTTTACCTTGTGTAATCAAGCTGACTAAAATCCCATTGTTACTATAAGGGTTTTCAAAATTAAAATTTGACATCATAGTGTATTTATGTAAAACTAGAACTTTTCTTTCATCTGCTAACTAGATAATTAAGTATTTTTCATACTGATCTGTGATTGTATTTAGTCAAGTGTCCAAACCTTTTGATATCTTCAACAAATCTTCCAAAATCAAGTTCCAAAAATGAAGTCTTTTTGACCTGGAAGACTTTGGGATTTTTCCAGAGGGCCCCTGGAACATTCCAAAATATTTCTTAGACTAATTAGGCTTACTTGATACATTAAATTACATGGGAAGTATTGCTAAATAGGAAGTAACATTAAGCCTTGTTCATGTTTTGTCTGTATAGATAGATGTTATAAGTGTTCCAGAAATTATGTAAAATTCCTGGAAGTCTGATGTGTCCTGCTATAAAATGTTGTCTGTTATCAAAATGGAGCCTCACACTAAAAGGACTGAACATGAGTATCAGGGAAATGCCCTGGCTGACTTTCACGCAAGAGCAGGAGCAATAGAATCTATAAAGACTGTGGCACATGTGGATGAAGCCCATTCTGCTTCTGCAAAAAATGACCCCTCATCACCCGACTTTGACATTCTGATGTCCTTGTAACATGGCAACAATCTGCTCCTGAATCAGAGACATTAAGATGGGTAAACAATGGCTGTAAATTAATCTCCAAAATATATAAACAGCTCATGCTGCTCAATATTAAAAAACAAACAATCCAATCCAAAAATGGGCAGAAGACCTAACTAGACATTTCTCCAAAGAAGACATACAGATGGCCCAGAAGCACATGAAACACTGCTCAACATCACTAATTATTAGAGAAATGCAAATCAAAACTACAGTGAGGTATCACCTCACACCAGTTGGAATGGGCATCATCAGAAAATCTACAAACAACAAGTGCTGGAGAGGGTGTGGAGAAAAGGGAACCCTCTTGCACTGTTGGTAGGAATGTAAATTGATACAGCCACTATGGAGAACAGTATGGAGGTTCCTTAAAAAACTAAAAATAGAATTACCATATGACCCAGCAATCCCACTACTGGGCATATACACAGAGAAAACCATAATTCAAAAAGACACATGCACCCCAATGTTCATTGCAGCACTATTTACAATAGCCAAGTCATGGAAGCAACCTAAATGCCCATCGGCAGACGAATGGATAAAGAAGATGTGGTACATATATACAATGGACTATTACTCAGCCATTAAAAGGAACAAAATTGGGTCATTTGTAGAGACGTGGATGGATCTAGAGACTGTCATACAGAGTGAAGCAAGTCAGAAAAAGAAAAACAAATATCATATATTAACGCATATATGTGGAACCTAGGAAAATGGTACAGATGAACCGGTTTGCAGGGCAGAAATAGAGGCACAGATGTAGAGAACAAACTTATGGACACCAAGGGGGTAAAGCAGTTGGGGAGGGCGGTGGTGTGATGAATTAAGAGATTGGGGTTGACATATATGCACTAATATGTATAAAATGGATAACTAATAAGAACCTGCTGTATACAAAAATAAATAAAATAAAATTCAAGAAAGAAAAAAAAGGAACAGACAGGGCTATGGGAAAATCAAGATGGTGGCTTGGTTCTTCCTGGCTCTCTGGCAAGCCCCATTTTTTGTTTGCAAATTTCTTAACCACTATAGGAAAATTTTTTTTTTTGTCTCCAGAGGCCTCAGAACTCCTCCTCTGAGCCCTTTGCGTGTCTGTACCTGGACTTTGTCCAATTGTCGTTTAGTATGGGTTATCAATATGTTCTTGTTGTTGCATGTACGTTTTCTGGTTGGGTTGTAGTCTTCCCTTGCGGCACTTATATAACAATCAGGCCAAATTTAATATAAACAAATTAGTTTTACTGAGATTATGTTCGGGAAAAAATGTAGAGAGAAGAATTATGTTTGTACCTTTATAGATATTAGATTCTAGCCTTGTTAGTTATCTTTGAGGTTTTGTTATATAAATGTAAACTAGACTGAATCCTGAATTCTTCTAGTTTCCTCAAATATACGGCCACAAGAAATGTTTCACATTTTCTCCCACCCTTCTGCTTTGAAATCACACAACAAAAGATGGCCCTTCAATCTCCCTGAAAGGGACTGTACCAGGTCCTCCTCACTACCCAGACGGCAGCCGAACTTCAGGACTTGAGCCTCAGACACACATCACACAGACGAAAGGGCTATAGCTGACATCTGGTTCTGTACAAAGGCTAGAGACCTTCAAATCTAATTGACGAGGAAGAGGAGGAGCTGCCATTGAGGTAGACTGCTTCCACCCAAAATGATGGATCAAGACCTACTTTAACTAAACACGAAACCCTTTCTTATCTTTCCTTTACTCTGGCATACACCCTCATCTGTATCTCCCAGGCCGTTGATAAGGGGAGTAATCCCTGGAATTTAGAGCAACTTTTATTTCAGGCTAAGAGAAATTTCACTGACCCCTGGCTTGAATGGGCACATGCAACAATTCTTACAAATGAATCCATTAACAGTGCCGCCTTAGTGGAAGTAGTTCGTGCCCCAACAGGATTTATCTTCTTCTGTGGTGGTTATGATTCTCCTTGGACCTATGAGTGCCTAGATGGCTGGTGCACTGGTGAACAATGCTTCCTGTGTTATCTAACCATGTCCCTAACTATTCTGGAAAGGACTGACCAGGAGTTTTTTTTCATGATTCATGGTTCACTGCCTTTAGCAGAGCCCTAGTTCCCTGATTAGGAGTAGATGTGAATGAGACTATGATCAGAAACCTCTCCTTAACTCTTTTTTCTTTAGTCCTATTGAGATATAATTGACACACAGCACTGTATAGATTTGACGTAAATACACTACCATGTGTAAAATAGATAGCTAGTGGGAACCTGCTGTATAGCACAGGGAGCTCAGCTCGGTGCTCTGTGAAGACCTAGATGGGTGGGATGGGGGGAGGGTCAGGGAGGTCCAAGAGGGAGGGGATATATGTATACATGTAACTGATTCACTTCACTGTACAGCAGAAACTAACACAACATTGTAAATCAATTACACTCCAATTAAAAAAAAAGATGTATAGCATAATGACTTGACCTTCATACAGCATGAAATGACTACCACACTAACTTTAGTAAACATCCATCATCTCATATAGCTATAAAATTAAAGAAATAGAAGAAAATATTTTTTCCTTGTGATGAGAACTCCTAGGATTTACTCTCAACAATTTTCATATGTAACATACAGCAGTGTTAATTATATTTTTCTTGCTGTCCATTACATCTGTAGTACTTATTTTTAACTGAAAGTTTATACCTTTTGACTGCCTTTATTCATTTCCCCCTTCTCCCACTCCTCGCCTCTAGTAACTACAAATCTGATCTCTTTTTATGAGTTTGCTTTGAAATATGATAGATTATGTTAGTTCCTAGTACACAACATAGTGATTCAATATTTCTATGCATTTCAAAATGATCACCATAAGTCTAGTTACAATGTCACTATACAAATGTATTATATAGTTATTGACTATATTCCCCACACTGGGCATTTCATACTTGTGATTCATTTATTTTGTACCTCTTAATCTCCATCACCTATTTCTCTCCTCCCTCCATCTTCCTGAAACTTCTCCTTAACCCTTGATGATAATGCAGATTCTATTGCTAAGCCATTACCTGCCCAGCAAAAGTCTTTGGACTCTCTGACCAAGGTTGTTCTTATTAATAGAATACTCCTTGATTATCTTTTAACTGATTAAGGAGGTGTCTGGGCTGTGGCCAACACTACCTGCTGCACCTGGATTAACACTTTTGGGGAAGTTGAAACTCAGATACATAAGGTCACTGAGTAAGCCACTTGGCTTTAGAAGATGAGTCCTTTGATGGGGTCTTTTTTTGACTTATTTGATTCTGATTGGTTTTGGTCTTGGGGACCATGGCTCCCAAGTGCACTCCAAATATTGGGAACTGATCTGCTTATAGTTATTATAAAAATCTCCCTGGTGCATTCCCAAGTGCACTCCAAATATTGGGAACTGATCTGCTTATAGTTATTATAAAAATCTCCCTGGTGCATTGTATCCTCTCAAAAGCTTTAAATACATGTTTCCAGCCACTAACTGCCAAGCAAATGATCTCCCTAAGACTGGAACATCAAAAAAAGGAATAAGGAGACCTTCAAGATGGCAGAAGAGTAAGACGTGGAGATCACCTTCCTCCCCACAAATACATCAGAAATACATCTGCATATGGAATAACTCCTACAGAACACCTACTGAAAGCTAGCAGAAGGCTTCAGACTTCCCAAAAGGCAATAAACTCCCCACGTACCTGGGTAGGGCAAAAGAAAAAAGGAAAAACAGAAACAAAAGAATAGGAACAGGCCCTGCACCTCTGGGAGGGAGCTGTGAAGGAGGAAAGGTTTCCACACATTAGGAAGCCCCTTCACTGGTGGAGACAGGGGGGGTGGGGTGGCAGGGGGAAGCTTCAGAGCCACAGAGGAGAGCACAGCAATAGGGGTGCAGAGGGCAAGCAGAGAGATTCCCTCACAGAGGATCGGTGCCGACCAGCACTCATCAGCCTGAGACACTTGTCTGCTCACCCACCAGGGCGGGCGGGGGCTGGGAGCTGAGGCTCGGGCTTCGGAGGTCAGACCACAGGGAGAGGACTGGGGTTGGCGGCCTGAACACAGCCTGAAGGGGGCTAGTGAGCCACAGATAGCCGGGAGGGAGTCCGGTAAAAAGTCTGGAACTGCCAAAGAGGCGAGAGACCATTGTTTTGGGGTGCGCGAGGAGAGGGGATTCAAAGCACCGCCTAAACGAGCTCCAGAGACAGGCGTGAGCCGCTGCTATCAGCGCGGACCCCAGAGACGGGCATGAAACGCTAAGCTGCTGCTGCAGCCACCAAGAAGCCTGTGTGCGAGCACAGGTCACTATCCACACCTCCCCTCCTGGGATCCTGCGCAGCCCGCCAATGCCAGGGTCCCGTGATCCAGGGACAACTTCCCTAGGAGAACGCACGGCGTGCCTCAGGCTGGTGCAACGTCACACTGGCCTCTGCTGCTGCAGGCTCCCCCTGCATCTGTACCCCTCCCTCCCCCCACTGCCTGAGTGAGCCAGAGCCTCCGAATCAGCCGCTCCTTCAACCCCGTCCTGTCTGGGCAGGAACAAGACGCCCTCAGGTGACCTACATGCAGAGGTGGGACCAAATCCAAAGCTGACACCCAGGAGCTGTGCAAACAAAGAAGAGAAAGGGAAACCTCTCCCAGCAGCCTCAGGAGCAGCGGATTAAATCTCCACAATCAACTTGATGTATCCTGCGTCTGTGGAATACCTGAATAGACAACGAATCATCCCAAAATTGAGGTGGTGGACTTTGGGAGCAATGATATATATATTTTTTTCCTTTTCCTCTTTTTGTGTGTATGTTTCTGCTTCTTTGTGTGATTTTGTCTGTATAGCTTTGCTTTTACCATTTGTCCTAGGGTTATGTCTGTCCATTTAAAAAAATTTTTTTAATAATTATTTTTTATTTTAATAACTTTAATTTACTTTATTTTATTTTTCTTTCTTTCTTTTTTCCTCCCTTTTCTTCTGAGCCATGTGGCTGACAGGGTCTTTGTGCTCCAGCCAGGTGTCAGGCCTGTGCCTCTGAGGTGGGAGAGCTGAGTTCAGGACATTGGTCCACCAGAGACCTCTGGCTTTACATAATATCAAGTGGTGAAAGCTCTCCCAGAGATCTCCATCTCAATGCTAACACCCAGCTCCACTCAATGACCAGCAAGCTCCAGTGCTGGACACCCTAGGCCAAAAAACTAGCAAGACAGGAAAACAACACCACCCATTAGCAGAGAGGCTGCCTAAAGTCATAATAAGGTCACAGACACCCCAAAACACACCACCAGACTGGTCCTGCCCACCAGAAAGACAAGATCCAGCCTCAACCACCAGAACACAGGCACTAGCCCCCTCCACCAGGAAGCCTACTCAACCCACTGAACCAACCTTACCCACTGGGGGCAGACACCAAAAACAACAGGAACTACGAACTTGCAGCGTGAGAAAATGAGACCCCAAACACAGTAAATTAAGCAAAATGAGAAGACAGAGAAACACTCAGCAGATGAATGAGCAAGGTAAAAACCCACCAGACCAAACAAATGAAGAGGAGATAGGCAGTCTACTTGAAAAAGAATTCAGAGTAATGACAGTAAAGATGATCCAAAATCTTGGAAATAGAATGGAGAAAATACAAGAAACGTTTAACAAGGACCTAAAAGAACTAAAGAGCAAACAAACAGTGATGAACACAATAAGTGAAATTAAAAATTCTCTAGAAGGAATCAATAGCAGAATAACTGAGGCAGAAGAACGGATAAGTGACCTGGAAGATAAAATAGAAATAACTACTGCAGAGCAGAATAAAGAAAAAAGAATGAAAAGAATTGAGGACAGTCACAGAGACCTCTGGGACAACATTAAACGCACCAACATTTGAATTATAGGGGTTCCAGAAGAAGAAGAGAAAAACAAAGGGACTGAGAAAATATTTGAAGAGATTATAGTTGAAAACTTCCCTAATATGGGAAAGAAAGTAGTTAATCAAGTCCAGGAAGCACAGAGAGTCCCATACAAAGCACAGAGAGTCTCCTTGGATAAATCCAAGGAGAAATATGCCAAGACACATATTAATCAAACAATCAAAAATTAAATACAAAGAAAAATATTAAAAAGCAGCAAGAGAAAAACAACAAATAACATACAAGGGAATCCCCATAAGGTTAACAGCTGATCTTTCAGCACAAACTCTGCAAGCCAGAAGGGAGTGGCACGACATATTTAGTGATGAAAGGGAAAAACCTACAACCAAATTACTCTACCCAGCAAGGATCTCATTCAGATTTGACGGAGAAATTAAAACCTTTACAGACAAGCAAAAGCTAAGAGAATTCAGCACCACCAAACCAGCTTTACAACAAATGCTAAAGGAACTTCTCTAGGCAGGAAACACAAGAGAAGGAAAAGACCTACAATACCAAACCCAAAACAATTAAGAAAATGGTATTAGGAACACACATATCAATAACTACCTTAAATGTAAATGGATTAAATGCTCCAACCAAAAGACACAGAGTAGCTAAATGGATACAAAAACAAGACCTGTATATATATATGCTGTCTACAAGAGACTCACTTCAGACCTAGGGACACATAGAGACTGAAAGTGATGGGATGGCAAAAGACATTCCATGCAAATGGAAATCAAAAGAAAGCTGGAGTAGCAATTCTCATATCAGACAAAATAGACTTTAAAATAAAGACTATTACAAGATACAAAGAAGGACACTACAGAATGATCAAGGGGTCAATCCAAGAAGATATAACAATTGTAAATGTTTATGCACCCAACATAGGAGCATGTCAGTACATAAGGCAAATGGTAAGAGCCATAAAATGGGAAATCAACAGTAACACAATCATAGTAGGGGACTTTAACACCCCACTTTCACCACTGGACAGATCATCTAAAAGGAAAATAAATAAGGAAACACAAGCTTTAAATGACGCATTAAACAAGATGGACTTAACTGATACTTATAGGACATTCCATCAAAAAACAACAGAATACACTTTCTTCTCAAGTGCTCATGGAACATTCTCCAGGATAGATCATATCTTGGGTCACAAACCAAGCCTTGGTAAATTTAAGAAAATTGAAATCGTATCAAGTATATTTTCCTACCACAACGCTATGAGACTAGATATCAATTACAGGAAAAAATCTTTAAAAATACAAACACATGGAGGCTGAACAATATGCTACTAAATAACCAAGAGATCACTGAAGAAATCAAAGAGGAAATCAAAAAATACCTAGAAACAAATGACAATGAAAACACGATGACCCAAAACCTATGGGATGCAGCAAAAGCAGTTCTAAGAGGGAAGTTTATAGCAATACAGTCCTACCTCAAGAAATAAAAAACATCTCAAATAAACAACCTAACCTTACACCTAAAGCAATTAGAGAAAGAAGAACAAAAAAAACCCAAAGTTAGCAGAAGGCAAGAAATCATAAAGATCAGATCAGAAATAAATGAAAAAGAAATGAAGGAAATGATAGCAAAGATCAATAAAACTAAAAGCTGGTCCTTTGAGAAAATAAACAAAACTGATAAACCATTAGCCAGACTCATCAAGAAAAAAAGGGAGAAGACTCAAATCAATAGAATTAGAAATAAAAAAGGAGAAGTAACAACTGACACTGCAGAAATACAAAAGATCATGAGATTACTACAAGCAACTATATGCCAATAAAATGGACAACCTGGAAGAAATGGACAAATTCTTAGAAATGCACAACCTTCCAAGACTGAACCAGGAAGAAATAGAAAATATAAACAGACAGATCACCACTGAAATTGAGACTGATTAAAAATCTTCCAACAAATAAAAGCCCAGGACCAGATGGCTTCACAGGTGAATTCTACCAAACATTTAGAGAAGAGCTAACACCTATCCTTCTCAAACTCTTCCAAATTGTAGCAGAGGGAGGAACACTCACAAACTCATTCTACGAGGCCACCATCACCCTGATACCAAAACCAAAGATGTTACAAAGAAAGAAAACTACAGGCCAACATCACTGATGAACACAGATGCAAAAATCCTCAACAAAATACTAGCAAACAGATTCCAACAGCACATTAAAAGGATCATACACCACGATCAAGTGGGGTTTATCCTAGGAATGCAAGGATTCTTCAATATATGTAAATCAATCAATGTGATACACCATATTAACAAATTGAAGGAAAAAACATGATCATCTCAATAGATGCAGAAAAAGCTTTCGACAAAATTCAACACCCACTTAATGATAAAAATCCTCCAGAAAGTAGGCATAGAGGGAACTTACCTCAACATAATAAAGGCCATATATGACAAACCCACAGCCAATATTGTTCTCAATGGTGAAAAACTGAAACCATTTCCACTAAGATCAGGAACAAGACAAGGTTGCCCACTCTCACCACTATTATTCAACATAGTTTTGGAAGTTTTAGCCACAGCAATCAGAGAAGAAAAAGAAATAAAAGGAGTCCGAATTGGAAAAGAAGTAAAACTGTCACTGTTTGCAGATGACATGATACTATACATAGAAAATCCTAAAGATGCTACCAGAAAACTACTAGAGCTAATCAATGAATCTGGTAAAGTTGCAGGATACAAAATTAATGCACAGAAATCTCTTGCATTCCTATACACTAATGATGAAAAATCTAAAAGAGAAATTAAGGAAACACTCTCATTTACCATTGCAATGAAAAGAATAAAATACCTAGGAATAAACCTACCTAAGGAGAAAAAAGTCCTGTATGCAGAAAACTATAAGACATTGGTGAAAGAAATTAAAGATGATACAAACAGATGGAGAGATATACCATGTTTTTGGATTGGAAGAATCAACATTGTGAAAATGACTATACTACCCAAAGCAATCTACAGATTCAATGCAATCCCTGTCAAACTACCAATGGCATTTTTCACAGAACTAGAACAAAAAATTGCGCAATTTGTATGGAAACACAAAAGACCCCGAATAGCCAAAGCAGCCTTGAGGGAAAAAAAACGGAGCTGGAGGAATCAGGTTCCCTGACTTCAGACTATACTACAAAGCTACAATAATCAAGACAATATGGTACTGGCACAAAAACAGAAATATAGATCAATGGAACAGGATAGAAAGCCCAGAGATAAACCCATACACACACGGCCACCTTATTTTTGATAAAGAAGGCAAGAATATATAATGGAGAAAAGATAGTCTCTTCAATAAGTGGTTCTGGGAAAACTGTACAGCTACATGTAAAAGAATGAAATTAGAACACTCCCTAACACCATACACAAAAATAAACTCAAAATGGATTAAAGACTTAAATGTAAGGCCAGACACTATAAAACTCTTAGAGGAAAACATAGGCAGAACACTCTATGACATAAATCACAGCAAGATCCTTTTTGACCTACCTCCTAGAGAAATGGAAATAAAAACAAAAATAAACAAATGGGACCTAATGAATCTTAAAAGCTTTTGCACAGCAAAGGAAACCATAAATAAGACGAAAAGATACCACTCAGAATGGGAGAAAATATTTGCAAACGAAGCAACTGACAAAGGATTAATCTCTAAAATTTACAAGCACTCAATATCAAAAAAACAAACAACCCAATCCAAAAATGGGCAGAAGACATACATAGACATTTCTCCAAAGAAGATATACAGATGGCCAACAAACACATGAAAGAATGCTCAGTGTCACTAATCATTAGAGAAATGCAAATCAAAACTACTGAGGTATCACCTCACACCAGTCAGAATGGCCATCATCAAAAAATCTACAAACAATAAATGCTGGAGAGGGTGTGGAGAAAAGGGAACCCTCTTGCACTGTTGGTGGGAATGTAAATTGATACAGCCACTGTGGAGAACAGTATAGAGGTTCCTTAAAAAACTAAAAATAGAACTACCATATGACCCAGCAATCCCACTACTGGGTATATACCCAGAGAAAACCATAATTCAAAAAGAGTCATGTACCACAATGTTCATTGCACCTCTATCTACAATAGCCAGGACATGGAAGCAACCTAAGTGTCCATCAACAGATGAATGGATAAAGAAGATGTGGCATATATATACAATGGAATATTAGCCATAAAAAGAAACGAAATTGAGTTATTTGTAGTGAGGTGGATGGACCTAGAGTCTGTCATACAGAGTGAAGTAAGTCAGAAAGAGAAAAACAAATACTGTATGCTAACACATATATACGGAATCTAAAAAAAAAAAAAAATGTTCTAAAGAACCTAGGGGCAAGACAGCAATAAAGACACAGACGTGGAGAATGGACTTGAGGACACGGGGAGGGAGAAGGGTAAGCTGGGATGAAGTGAGATAGTGGCATGGACATATATACACCACCAAATGTAAAATAGATAGCTAGTGGGAAGCAGCCGCATAGCACAGGGAGATCAGCTCAGTGCTTTGTGACCACCTAGAGGGGTGGGATAGGGAGGGTGGGAGGGAGATGCAAGAGGGAGGAGATATGGGGATATATGTATATGTATAGCTGACTCACTTTGTTATACAGCAGAAACTAACACACCCTTGTAAAGCAATTATACTCCAATAAAGATGTTTTAAAAAAATTAAAAAGGAATGAGAGAATGACCAGTTTGAGGATTATAAACCTGAGATTGTGACCCGTGAATGTCACAGGGATTAAACAAAATATCATGTCCTCTGGATACCACATCCAAGATCAACAAAGCTGCAAGAACTACGGAGTGGTAGCCAAGAGTGGTGCTAATTCCTTAAATTTTGATCATGTCTCTCAGTTGGGCTGAGAGTTTATCAAAAGGGGGATTTGTTAAAAAGATGTAACAAGCCCCAAACGGAGTCATCTGCCCCCACAACAGCAAAACAAGACTTACTGCAATTTCCACGTCTCCCAGGAACGTGATCTTTAAACATGCAATCTGAAATGTCCTTATCAACCCTAGTGAGGTAATCTGCATAATGAGACCCTGGCCATTTTCCCCCCAGTAGGAAATGACCCTGCCTGGAACAATTTATTTTTTTCCAAGCTAATAACATACCTGCCCCACCTTCCTTCTGCCTATAAAAATGTTCCATTTTGTACAATCCCCAGGAGAAACTTTCTATTTACTGGATGGGATGCTGCCTGATTCAACATTGAATAAAACAAATTAGATCTTCAAATTTACTCAGTGTAATTTTGTTTTGTTTTTTAACAGCTTAAACAACACATATTAATTGTCTCACAATTCTGGAGGCTAGAAGTCCAAGATCAAGGTACTGGCAGGTTTGGCTTATCCTGAGGCCGCTCTTTGCTCGCAGATGGCTATCTTCTTGCTGTCTTTGCGTGGTCCTCTCTGTGCATGTGCATCCCTGGTCTCTCTGTGTGTCCTAATCTCCTCTTCCTACAGGGACACCAGTCAGATTGGATTAGGGCTCACCCAACAGCCTCATTTAAACTTAATTGCTTCTTATAAGGCCATATCTCAAAATACTATCACATTCTCAGGTATTAGGGGCTAGGCTTCAACATCTGAATTTTGAGGAGAGACAAATTCATAACAAATTATCTACATAACAAGCAAGTGTGTACCAATGTACAATTAAGAATGTGATAACTACTATAAAGGAAGAGTGATGAGGCCAATGTATTTAAGTACACCAATGGAAGAGAGGGTGGCAGTGAAAGAGAAGCTGGAGAGATAGGCAGCGGCTAGATCACACAACACCTCAAGAGCTGTGTTAGGGAGGTGTGTTTTGGTACTGACAAATGTCTTTTTATTTATTTATTTTTGGCTGTGTTGTGTCTTCGATGCAGCGCAGGGGCTTTCTCTAGTTGCTGTGTGGGGGCTTCTCACTGCGGTGGCTTCTCTTGTTGCGGAGCACGGGCTCTAGGCTCGTGGGCTTCAGTAGTTGTGGCACATGGGCTTAGTTGCTCTGCAGCATGTGGGATCTTCCCAGACCAGGGCTCAGACCCATGTCCCTTGCATTGGCAGACAGATTCTTAACAACTGCGCTACCAGGGAAGTCCCCGACAGATGTCTTTAAATTGACATTAAGGATTAACTCTATACAGGCACTCTCTTGAGTGTTTGTATTATTAAGAAAGAAGAGAGACTGGAACTAATCTTTTCTAAGGTCTATTATGTGCCAGATATTTTACATACTTCATCTTATTTAATCCCTACAGTAACTCTAATAGGTGTATACTATTATCATCTTTATTTTATAGTTGAGAAGAGTGAAATTCAGAGAGGCTGAGTCACCAGGGCCAAAGATCTTACATCTAATATGGCCCCAGAAATAGGTAAGGAGCAGGAAATGGAGTCAATGATTGATCATGCCTACATGATGAAGCCGCCATAAAACCCCAATAGTATGGGATTCAGTGAGCTTCCAGGTTGGTGAACATAGCCACACACTGGGAGGGTGACACACCCCCAACTTCACGGGGACAGAAGCTCCCACTCTTGGGACCCTCCCAGACCTTGCCCTATGCATCTCTTTACCTGGCTGGCTGTTCATCTCTATCCTTTATTATACCTTTTAATAAACTGGTGAATGTAAATAAGTGCTTCCCTGAGTTCTGTGAGCTATTCTAGCAAATAATCAAATGCAAGGGGGAGAGGGTAATGGAAACCTCCAATCTGTGGCCAAGTTGAACAGAAGTTGTAGGTAACCTGGGGACCTACTACTTGCCATGGGCACCGGAAGCTGGGGAACAGTCTTGCGGGGCTGAGCCCTTAACCTGTGGGATCTGTTGCTATCTCCAGGTAGAGTGTCAGTATTTATTGAATTCTTGGATACCTGACTGGCATAGCACAACTGGCTGGTGTGGGGAAAAAACCCACATCTGGTATCAGAAGTGTTGAGTGTGGTAGTGGTGTGAGAGTAATGAAAAACAGGAGGAGGACGGGGAGGTTTTTATACAGTGGCAGAGCCTATAACCCACTTGACTTTTGAACCCTTGTTTCCCAACACCTTGTGTAAAATAAAATTAAAAAATTAAAATATAAGTATGCCCATAGCTTTGCATTGAAAGAAAATAGTATCAAAACAGATCAGGCTGTGGGCAAATGACAACTTAAATAAGAACTAAAACCATTGGAACGGTGGGGACAGTTTCGGTCTAGAGCATTATGGTGTTGGTATAATTTATTGATGACTTAAGATACAAATCTGTCTACTAGGACTCGGCATCCATAGAATCTATTATTCAACTATAACTACTATATAAAATCAAACATGCTAACCAACCATGGGAATCAGCATGGCTGGTTTTTCCTTCCCTTAGGTTCTTGTAATAGTAGTGGTATTCTCCAGGGACAACGGAAAAGTCAGATCTGAAATAGATAAACCCCAATGTAATTCATCCAGGATCCTCTAAGCTAACTCAATAGCTACTAAGCCTGTGTGTGTGTATGTATGTATGTATGTGTGTGTGATGTTCGTGCATGTTCCCACGTGTTCATATGTGTGCATGTGTTGAGTACTGTTTACAGAGTCCTGTAGTAGGCACTTTGGGGGAGAAGAAAATTAAAAGAATTCAAGTGCTTATATTCTAGTTACTCAAGCCTCATAGTTTATTGTGCTTAGCAAACTCATTTACAATAAGACATTATCTTGGTACATGGAGTGAAAGAAACCTTATGTTCACCCAGCATTCATATAATAAGCTCCTACAATATGCTTGGTACTGGAGAATTGTCTTTTAAATGTTTTAAATTAAACCAAGAAACAACAAAATTCTTGCTAAAATGAAGAATAAGATATAGGAGATAGCAGTGACTAAGACACCGGAAAGGTGTTTCTTGTTCCCTGCCCCATTTGGAGCTGTGTTGATGAGTCATATTTAATCAATTTTTGATGCATCAGAAAGAAAATTTCCTTAAGAGGTAACTAGAAAAATATTCACCCTGCCCAAATTATCTACTGACTTTTAAATAGGTTGGGGAGAAAAAAATGTCTGTTTACATGTAGCCCAGATTGGCACCTGGTGTCTAGACTCTCATCCCTGGCTGAGTAACAAGAGTAAAGGTGGCCCCCGTTTTACATGGCTGATGAGTTTCTGAAAAGTGATGTGTAAATCCAGTTTTTGGTGATCAGGGTGAGCGTTTTCGTCAAATGGCTAGTCACTACCTCATCAATCTTCATGAATGTTGATTTCTCTTTGTTTGGTTTAAAGGAGTGAACCCTATAGATGGATTTCTACCTATTCTATGACCCTCCTCTCATAAAACAGTATCACATGATATGTGATATGGTGTTTTTATGATACTTTCATCTGGGGATCCTGAAGCTTTGGGACACATTTGCCTTACATTCCTAAGAAACAATATGAAGTGAAGTTGCTGAGGTGAGAGAAGAAAATTTTCTATTTAGTGAGATAATTTCAGTATCTACAATCATTGATTTAGCTCTTTTGTGGACAGTAAATCCACTGATTTAAAAAAAAGAATTCTTACACATTAAAATAAAAATGATACAATAATTATTTTTTTCTGTTTGTGACTACTTTTCTAAGGCTAGAGGACCGTATTTCCACCTATCTTCTCTTTGGTTAGCAGGTACTTCTGGATAATAAGACTTCTCTGTAAACAGTTATGACAGCAGCATATGTCACAGTCTATGGAAAGATTTGGCTTTTGGAAAGATGCAGCAAAAAAATAATACCAGTTCCTGCCCTTCACATGTCAGCTTAATGTCTCTATCGGCCTTTCTTGTCTATCACTGTTCTTGACTTGTACCCAAACTGTGTTCCTTGCTGCCTTTATTATAATAACAAAGCACCCTGGTTTCCTTTCTTCCAATTTCAGATCTATTCATTCATTTATCCTTTCAAAACTCACACATTATTTGCTGAATGACTAAAGAAACACCTATTGAGGATCTACCATGAGCAAGGCATTGGGTGTATAGATACAGCTGAGGATGAGCTGTAAAACCTGCCCTCAAGGAATTGACAATGTAAAGATATATGGCTATATTCACCACACATACAAATAATTACAATACAAGGAAGACTGTAAACCATAAGAGAATGAAGAACTATGGAAATTCACTTCCAGCTGGGGGCGTCGGCCAATGCTTCATGAAAGAGATGTCATTTGAGCTGGAATTTCAAGCACAGAGTCCAGCATGAGAGGCATAAACACAGGAGAGAGTAGAGCTCGCGTGGAGGATGGTGAAACATATTGTAAAAAAAGAGTAACTGGGGAGAGGTTGGAAGTATAGGGTGTGCCAGTCAGATCATGGGGAATCTGAAATGCCAGTCTGAGGAGGGTCTGCATTGTTCTGTGGGTGAAGGGGAGTTGTGGGAAGTCAAAAATAAAATGATGGGAACTGGGCCGAACAAAGATGAATCTGGTAACAGTATAGAGTGGACCAGAACAGATAGAGATGAGATAGGGGGGCTGATCAGAACAACATGGCAGCTATAGTTTAGGTGAAAGATAATAAGGGCCTAAAGTTTAGCAAGGCAAAGATGAAACAGGAAAGGAACCCGGGGACAGGGGCGGTATCAGTGAGGCTGGGACAAGACAAGGCACCTAGTGATTGCTCTTGGATGAGAGAGAGGACAGTGCCTAGGATGATACTTAGAGTTTTCCAAACCAACCACTGACCACAGCACCTTCCCCGCCAAGTTACCTTCCTCTGAAGTCCACCTGGTAGAGCTTACATTTCAATGGAGGATAAAAAAAAAAGTTTACTCCTTTTGGTTTGGGTTCTTCCCCATCCCCATTTTGTTCCGTGTTCATGACCTAACACATTACGAATGGGAGGTTTAAAAAAATGATTTACTTTTCTGTCTTGAAGAATTTAGATATTAAGACAATAGGATATTAGAATTTATCACCAGTAGGTAATACATTTAATTAGTGAAAAACCACCATGTGTTACGTCCAACACATGCCCTACTAAATTATCTGTAGCTTGTTTCTGATAATTCAACATTAATAGATTAGTTTTATCAAAAGACAGCAATGGACCAAATATGTGAAGTGCTGGCCTTAGCAGATGCTACCCTTTTATAATCAGAAAAACATGCCGGTATTCCGAAAGCTTCCCGCAATCATGGAAGAAACGAAAATCTCCTTGTCTGAGAGGGAAGCGATTTCTAGTCTTATATTTGGCATTGTTGACCTGCCCACCTTGGTGGTGTTAAGCCTCTCTACGAACTGAGGAAGCCAAGATATTTGCACTTTATTTGCTCAGAAATGACATGGGAGGTATGCCAGAAGCATCAAGGAGATGAAAAGCTCAATGCTGCTCATAGACAAAGATGTGTTCCAGTGTTTGAATATAAGTAGGCCAGTTGTTTAAAATTTGTATTAGGCTTGATCCTTATTGGGAAGCAAGGAAAAACAATTTAACAAAACAGCAGAAAACCACCTGACAGTGGGATTTATTACTGGGTTTTATTGGCTTTTCGCCCAAAGATCTACAAGGTCTGTATCAGGTGATGAGAATTATCTTGTACTGTAGGCCATGATTCAGAAGATGGGCTTGGCTCTCACAAAACATGTCCACACAAGGACTATCTTCATTAAGATGAAGACCGAACCCTATTGTCTGGTTGGTGATTACCACTCTTTTCCTCACGGGTATTATCTCTCGTACATAGACTCACACTGAAAATCAGGTCTCATTGCCTGACATACTCGTTGACTTATTCCACTGATTATAACACGCATTTGAAAGTTTTTGAATTACTGTTACACCTGTGGTTCCCAGCTTGTGTTTTGGAGGACCTGGGTTTTTTTCTTTATTTTTGCCATCTGCCAGAATCAGATGTAAATCAGATTAACTTAAATTCAGTAAAATTCCATTTTTTAGTGTCCTATGAGTTTTGACAAATGCATATAGGTATGTAACCACCACCACATTCAAGATACAGAACAGTTCCGTCACACCCCCAAATCCCTTGTGCTCCACTGTAGTCCACCCCCATTTCCAGCCCTTAGAGACTACTCATCATTTTTTTAAAAATTTTTATTGGAGTATAGTTGCTTTATAATGTTGTGTTAGTTTCTACTGTACAGCAAAGTGAATCAGCTATACATATACATATATATATATCTCCTCTTTCTTGGACCTCCTTCCCATCTATGTCATCACAGAACATTGAGCAGAGTTCTTGTGCTATACAGTAGTTTCTCATCAGTTATCTATTTTATACGTAATATCAATAGTGTATATATGTCAATCCCAATCTCCCAATTCATCCCCCCCCCACTTCCCCCTTGGTATCCATACATTTGTTCTCTACCTGTGTCTGTATTTCTGCTTTGTAAATAAGATCGTCTATACCAATTTTTTCAGATTCCACATATATGCATTAATATACAATATTTGTTTTTCTCTTTCTGACTTACTTCACTCTGTATGACAGTCTCTAGATCCATCCACGTCTCTACAAATGACTCAATTTTGTTCCTTTTAATGGCTGAGTAATATTCCATTGTATATATGTACCATATTTTCTTTATCCATTCATCTGTTGATGGACATGTAGGTTACTTCCATGTCCTGGCTATTGTAAATAGTGCTGCAATGAACATTGGGGTTCATGCATCTTTTCGAATTATGGTTTTCTCAGGGTATATGCCCAGTAGTGGGACTGCTGGGTCATAAGGTAGTTCTATTTTTAGTTTTTTAAGAAACCTCCATACTGTTCTCCATGGTGACTGCATCAATTTACATTCCCACCAACAGTGCAAGAGGGTTCCCTTTCCTCCACACTCTGGACCTAATTAAACTTAAAAGCTTTTACACAGCAAAGGAAACCATAAACAAGACGAAAAGACAACCCTCAGAATGGGAGAAAATATTTGCAAATGAAGCAACTGACAAGGGATTAATCTCCAAAATATACAAAGAGCTCATGCAGCTCAATATCAAAAAAAAAAACCCAATCAAAACATGGGCAGAAGACCTAAATAGACGTTTCTCCAAGGAAGACATACAGATGGCCAAGAGACACATGAAAAGATGCTCAACATCACTAATTTTTAGAGAAACGCAAGTCAAAACTACAATGAGGTATCACCTGTCACTGGTCAGAATGGCCACCACCAAAAAAATCTTTCTGCTTACTTTGGATTTTATTTGCTCTTCTTTTTCTAGTTTCCTAAGGTGGAAACTTAGACAATTGATTTTAGGTCTTTCTTCTTTCCTAATATATTCATTTAATGCTATAAATTTCCCTCAAACACTGCTTTCACTGTATACATCAAATTTTGGTAACTTGTGTTTTCATTTTCACCTAGTTTAAATATTTTAAAATGTGTCTTGAGATTTCTTCTTTGACTCGTGTTATTTAGAAGCATGTCATTTAATTTCCATGTATTTTGGGATTTTCCAGTTATCTTTCTGTTACTGATTTCTAGTTTAATTCCACTGTCATTGAGAGCAGACATTATATGATTTCTATTTTAAATTTGTTTAGGTGTATTTTATGGCCCAGAATGTTGTCTATTTTGGTGAATGTTCCATGTGAGCTTGAAAAAAATGTGTATTTTGTTGTTTTTGGATGAAGTAGTCTATAGATGTCAATTATATCCAGCTGATCAATGGTGTTGTTGGGTTCAGTTATGTCCTTACTGGTTTTCTGCCTGCTGGATCTGTCCATTTCTGATAGAGGAATGCTGACGTCTCCAGCTATGATAGTTGATTCACCTGTTTCTCTTTGCAATTCTATTAATGCTTGCTTCATGAAGTTTGATGTTCTGTTAGGTGTATACACATTAAGAATTGTCATGCCTTTTTCTAGAATTGACCTCTATCATTTTATAATGCTCTTCTGTACCCCTGATAATTTTCCTTGCTTTGTCTACTCTGTCTGAAATGAATATAGCTATTTTGGCTTTCTTTAGATTCGTGTTAGCATGTTATATTTTTCTCAATTGTCTAGTTTTCATCCATACTTTTAATCTATATGCATCTTTATATTGAAAGTGGGTTTCTTATAGACAACATACCGTTGGTCTTGTGTTTTGATCCACTCTGACAATCTGTATTTTAACTGGTGCATTTAGATCATTGACATTCAAAGTCATTATTAATATAGTTGGATTAATACCTATAATATTTGTTACTGTTTTCTATTTGTTACCCTTGTTCTTTGTTTCTATTTTTGTCTTCCACTCTTTCTGCTCTTTGTGATTTTAAATGAGTATTTTATGATTCCAGTTTCTCTCCTTTCTTAGCATATTGGTTATATTTCTTTTTTAACTTTATTTAGTGGTTGCCCTAGAGTTTGCCATATACATTTACAACTAAAGTCCACTTTCAGATAATGCTATACCACTTCATGGGAAGTACGAGTACCTTATAACAACAAAATAATCCTAACTCCTCTCTCCTGTCCCTTGCATCATTGCTCTCTTTCATTTAACTTATATAAGCATACATAAGTGTGTATACACACGCACACAATGGATAAGCATCCATAATTGAATACATTTTTGGTATTATTTTGAACTGTTATATATCAAATCAATTAAGAATAAGAGAAACAAGGGTTTTTTCCTGAGAAAACTTCTGCATTTTTTAGTATCTCAAAGTATACTTCCAGACCATGAGACATACTAGATATAAAGGTCATTTCAGAATAAAAAACTAGTCAACTATTTAAGAAGTTATGAAAGACTATTTATATGCAATTAGTGGCTTCAAAATAAATAAAAATTGGTACTAAGTAGACATAAACCCATAACCATGGTTATTTTAACACTTCTCTTTCAATAATTGATAGAACAGGAAACAGTCTCTCAGGATATAGATATTTGAAAAACTTGTCAAGTTAACCAACATGACTTAATTGGCATGACTTAATTGGCATTTATAGAACATTATGCCTAACAATAACAGAAAACACATTCAGTTTAAGTACACAAAGACGTTTCATCAAAAGAAACCATATGCTAAGCCATAAAACAAATCTCAATAAATTTCAAACCATACTGAAATACATAACTTATAGAATATATTCTCTGACCACAGAAGCGTTAAATTAATCAGTATATAATTGAGAACAAACTAGTGGTTACCCGTAGGGAGAAAGAAGCAGGGAGGGGCAAGATAGAGGTAGGGGATTAAGAGGTACAAACTACTCTGTGAAATTAAGCTACAAGGATATATTGTACAACACAGGGAATATAGCCAATATTTTATAATAATGATAAGTGGAGTATAACTTTTAAAAATTGTGAATTGCTATGTTGTACACCTGAAACATATCAACCTGAAACATAACACCTGAAACATATCAACCACACCTCACAAAAAGATTAAAAACAGAAAAAAAGAACCAGTATCTAAAAGGTATCTAGAAAATTCCTAAGTGTTTGGAAATTATACCACACAATTTTAAATAACACAACAATCAAGTAAAAAAATAAAGTAAATAAAAAAATTTTTTTTGGAACTAAATGAAAATGAAGACACAATAAATGAAAATCTGAGTAGACAGGGCTTCCCTGGTGGCACAGTGGTTGGGAGTCCGCCTGCCGATGCAGGGGACACGGGTTCGTGCCCTGGTCCGGGGGGATCCCGCATGCCGCGGAGCGGCTGGGCCCGTGGGCCGTGGCCGCTGGGCCTGCGCGTCCGGAGCCTGTGCTCCGCAACGGGAGAGGCCGTAGCAGTGAGAGGCCCGCGTACCGCAAAAAAAAAATCTGAGTAGACAGCTATATCATTCTATAGAGGGAAACTGAGAGCTTTATAGGTTTATAAGAGATGATGAGTGCATTAGTTTCCTACGGCTACTGTAACAAAGTACCACAAACTTGGTGACTTAAAACAATACACATTTATGCACTTACAGTTCTGGATGTCAGAAATCCGAAGTCGGTTTTACTGGCCAGAAATCATGATGTCGGCTGGGCTGCTCTCCCTCTGGAGGCTTTAGGGAAGAATTCATTTCCTTGCTTTTTCCAGTTACTAGAGCTATATTATTTGCAGCCCTTGGTTCCTGGATGTTCTTCCATCTTTATAGCCAAAAGTATAACATTTTGCCTCAGTCACCACTCCGCCTTCCATCTCTGCAGTAGTGAGTAGTAGCTCCCCCTGCCTCCCTCTTATAAGGACGCTTGTGATTACATCATTGGACCCACCTGGATAATCTAGGCTGCTCTTCCCATTTTAAAATCCGTAACTCCCTCACAGCTATAGAATCCTTTTTGCCAGATAAGATAACATCTTCACAGGGTCCAGGAAGCAGTACTTGGATGTCTTGGGGGCCATTATTCAGCCTGTAGTTTAAAACGTTGCAAAAAGCTGTTCACACACCACAGGGGACCACGAGTCATCTCAATAGAAGGGCGGTCAGGTGAGGCATTCTATAGGGTTTGGGTGTGGGCTGGGTGGTTTCGGGTAAGGTTCAAAGAAGCAAGGTTTTCATCTGGATTGAGGTGTCAGAAAGTTCCAGAAGTTTTTATTTTACCTTTCCTTATTCCTTTTTTTCATGCTCTTCCTTGCTTTATGTAGACCCATTTTTCACCTTTATCATTTTTCTTCTCTCTAAGGAACTTCTAACATTTCTTGGAAGGCAGGTCTATTGGCAATTCAGTCCCTCAATTTTTGTTTGTCTAAGAAATTCTTTATTTCTCTTGCACTTTTGAAGGATAATTTCAGAGGGTACAGAACTATAGGTTCATGGGTTTTTTCTCTCAACACGTTAAATATTTCACTCCACTCATTGCATGGTTTCTGAGAAGTCAGATACAATTCTTATCTTTGTTCCTCTATAGGTAAGGTATTCTTTTCTTTTGACTTCTTTCAGCATTTTTTCTTTATCTTTTATTTTCTGTAGTTTGAAAATGATATGCCTATGTGGAGTTTTTTTGGCATTTATCCTGCTTGGTGTTCTCTGGATCTGGGGTTTGGTGTCTGATATGAATTTGGGGACATTCTCAGCCATTATTGCTTTAAATATTTCTTCTGCTTCTTTCTCTCTTTCTTATCCTTCTGGTATCCCTGTCAGACATATGTTATACCTTTTGTAATAGTCTCACAGACCTATATTTTTCAGTCTTTGTTCTCTTTGCTTTTCTATTTCTGAGAAGTCTATTGTTATATCCTCTAGCCCAGAGATTCTTTTCTCAGCTGTGTCTAGTCTACTAATAAGCCTGTCAAAGGCATTCTTTATTTCTTTTATGACTTAAAAAAAAAATCTAGGATTTCTTTTTGGTTCTTTCTTAATATTTCCATCTCTCTGCCTACATTGCCCATCTGTTCTTGCATCCTGTCTACTTTATCCATTAGAGCCAGTAGCATATTAATCATAGTAGTTTTAAATTCCCAGTCTGATAATTCCAAAATCCCTGCCATATCTGGTTTTAATGCTTGTCTGATTCTTCAAATTGTGTTTTTTTGCCTTTTGGTATGCCTTCTAATTTTTTATTGCTAGCTGGACATGATGTACCAGGTAAAAGGAACTGCTGTAAATAGGCCTCTAGGAATGTGGTGGTGAGGTATGGGGGAGGGGGAGCATTCTTTAGTCCTATGACTGGGCGTCAGTCTTAAAGCCTATGCCTTTGGACTGTGAACTTTACAAATGTGGATTTTTTCTCCCCATTTAGGTGGGACAGAATAGCTGGAGTTGGTTGGAGTTGGGTATTTCCCTTCCCCAGGTCAGTTAGGCTCATAAAAATACTCCAGGAGGTTAGACTCTAGTTAACTAGTTTTCCCTGAGGTTGGGCCTTGTTGAGAACAGAGTGCTCTGGTGTATTTTAACATGGTTCCTTTTGTCCTCCTCCTGCCAGAAGCAAGAAGGGATTTTTCTCCAATATTTACTGTGGGAATGTGGTCAAGCTCCTGGAGGTTAATCTCACAGTATTGTGGGGAGCCCTTTGACTGGGTCCCCCTGGAGTTTTCAACTCTCAGAGCTGTCCACACTGAGTCTCTAGCAGTTGGTTGGTTACAGTTCAGGTTTTCCTACACCAGCACTGGTTCCTGGGGTAGTTTCTTCTCATGAGTCTCTGCTCCAGTAAGCCTCGACTCCCTGTGTTCACCTGTCTGCCTCTCCAATCTTGCGGGCAGTGGTTTGCCCTGTGTCCTCCCTTCTCTTAGGAATCCAAGGATGATGACTCCTCACATGCAGAACTAGAAACCAGACGTCTCTATTGTTATTATATTCTCAGTTTCATTCATTTCTGCTCTTTTATTATTTCCTCCCTTCTGCTTGATTCTAGTTTTCTTGTTTTTGTTTTTGTTTTTTCTGGCTGTGCCGAGAGGTCTGCGGGATCTTAGTTCCTCAACCAGGGGTTGAACCTGGGCCCTCAGCAGTGAAAGCGCTGAGTCCTAACCACTGGACCTCCAGGGAATTCCTTGTTTATTGTCTCTTAAGATGGAAGCTTAGATAATTGATTTGAGATATTTCTTCTCATCTATTATAAACTTTACTAGTAAATATTCTTTCTAAGTATGTGCTACATCCTACAAATTTTGATATATTGTATTTTCATTTCATTTCAGATAGCTTTTAATTTCCCTTGTGACTTCCTTTTTGACACATGAGTAATTTAATTTTAAAATATTGGGGGGATTTTCCAAATATTTTCTGTTATTAATTTCTAGCTTAATTATGTAGTGGTCAGAGAACATACTTGGTATGATTGCAATTCCCTTAAATTTGTTGAGGTTTGTCTTATGTCCTGGGAAAAAGTCTTGAAAAAAGACTTTTGAAACTGATTAAAATTTTACTTGAATTTTTCTTACTTCCTTATAAGGTGATTGGGTCTTTCCGTTGTGTGCTGCTACAGGTGACCAGTACTTGTATCCCATATCCTGGGAGAAAGCCCTGCTTTTCCTTAATTTCAGGCTGCTTGATTGCCCTGCAAACTCAGCATTCTGAGAGGTTGAAGCAAATTTATGATTTTGTATTTCATCTGGATTTTTATTGTTGCTAGTATGGGAGCAATGCTTATTTCAGCTTTTACATTCCAGGCACATGTGGAAACCCTAAAGTTAAAAAAAAAACAGAGTGGGAATTTTAGGACACCAAGAGACTTAGGCAATCAAAGGGTGGTCCATTGTTCCTTTATTATCTTCCCAATACAATACTTAAAATCATTCAAATTTTTCTTCATATGTGTTTCAGCTCCCGGCTAATGAGATTTCTTCTTTTTTTGCCTAGATGTTCTGGAATACCCACTTTTCGACTGGGAGTAGATGCATTGGGTTTTGCCTGCTATCAGGTGACTGCTTCAAAAAAAAAAAAATGTTCTGACTTCTTTTATTACCACTCTTGTGGCAGAAATGATTGGCAGTGATGATATCTAACCATAACCTCTGTGATCTCATTTGAGACTGGTTCAGTGGGCAGATTTTTGCTATTTTGTTTTTCTTTTACATTAACTAGTAAGAAAGCAGTACATAGTACTATATTTGTTGAAATATTTGAGATTTGTCCTCTAGGAATGATGCACACACAAGTTAGGGTGATTTACTTCAGAACTATTAATTTCATTTTTTCCCCATAGAGGTATACAAATCATTAATAGTGTGGTGAGCGTTCATGGACTTTGGTCTTATAGAGAGGAATGGACCAAGCATTTCCAGAAGTGGGCAGTACACGTAGGGTTATTACCACAGCTCTGTGCATGGCACACTGTTGACTGAGAATGTATTACCTGTTATAGTTGTCATGGTGGTTACCTCCCTATTTCTTCCCCAAACTTCATCTTAATCCATTGCCCTTGTTTGTGATGGATTTATTGAAGAAACTATGATCCATTCCTGGCCATTGGTACATGAAGAAAGCCTGTCCAGGGACTTACTGCTTCTAAGGAGACAAAAGAGAGACAACTCTTTTCTTTTTCAGGACATTGTTATCTGGGTACTGCTAAAGCACTACAGCCACAAGAGTCAAATCTCCACAGTGAGGTGACGAGAATTGAAAACATCCTTGCTCCTCAATGCCAACACTTGAGCACCTGAATAAACAGTCCTGGAGCCACCCTACCTCTGGATCCCTTGCATGTACGAGCACAGACTTCCTTATCACTTAAGTCAATATGGTTATTGGAGTTGAAAGCATCCTCACATATACCTAATAATAAGTTATAGTTTTCTCCAAATATAGATGCATAATAAGTAATAGTATTCTCTAAATATGTGTAGATGCTGTTGTGAATAATAAAGCACAAGTTCATTTTTAATGTTATTGGAGTCAAAGTAGCCCTCCAGAATTGCCTAATTTTTCAATCAATTGATTCCAAAAGTACAAGTATCATGATGTGTAACTCTACAAAATACTTTGACCGTAAGAAGAGATATTTACATTTACAAAGGTTGAGGGTGATTCACGCAGACTCAAATGTAGCTCACTCACTGTGAAGACCACACAGACACCTAATTTTTACAAGTACCATGAAGAAATTAAACATTCTCAGAAGACGCTAGACTCTTTGAGGCTAATTTTAGTTAAAAGTGGGCATAGTTCTAATATTAATATCATAAAATCTTGGAGCTCAAAGAGGTCTTAGAGATCAAATAATGATGATCCAAGTGAGAAAATTGAGAACCAAATAAACTAAATAAGTTACTGAAGGTAGTTAACGGTAGAATCAGGACTAGGATACAGATCTTTTGTTTGCTTCTTTTTGCTATGGCATTTGGGAAAGTTGTTTAAGATGCTCTTAACTATCCTAAATACTGAGGAACCTGAAGAATTACCCAAAATATGTGGCCCAAATCTATGCTATTAAAATCCTGTGCAAGTTTTAACAATTCTCAATTATGAACTTAAACAGAATAGCCCTGCTCTTGATGATTTTTACCACCCACTATTTTCTCTTGGAAGAAGTGGGCTCAGCTATCCTACATAGTAACAGGATACTTGAAAGGGCAGGATAGTTAGTGTGGCATAAAATCAAATATGTTTTATAAGATAACTTTTTTGCCACCTACTTTACATTTATCAGATTATATTCATTTCATCTATATAAATAAAACAGCCACAACAGGAAGAGTACCTGCAATGGGGTACTAAAATTTAATCATGTCTGATTATCTCAAATACTCCACCTCTTCAGAGTAGCTAGAGGACTTAATTAAACTTTTAAATGGAAAAAAAAAAAGATAAAGATCCAATAAGCAGTCTTTCCTTTTCCCCTGAACTAACAGGAAGCAACTTTAACTTCAACAAAAGTATTTCATAATAATCCTATGTAACTTGCAAGAGTATTATAAATAAGTTTCAAGAAGTGATCCATTAATAATGTATTACCATAACTTAAATAACATTTTAATAGGTAGTTTTGGAAGGAAGTCAACAATCTAAATTGAAAACCTGGGAAAACAAACCCAGACTGAGAAGAAATATCCCACTTGATGGCTGGCCATATTGATTTACTATATATAGAAGCCCTGCCAATATTCAAGGCTGCCTGTTTTCTTAGGGATAACTCATGGGTAGAGAATAATGTTCTTGGCACAGGAAAAGCACAAAAGGGGACTTTTCCTTTAAAGGGATAAAAATGCAGCAGGTATGTGATCTTTGGTTTTCCATTTTTGGTTTGTCTTGGTTAACTCGGGCATCTGAGAAAGGACTGAGTGAGTTAAGTTGTTTACATGAACCTTAACATACTTAATCAGCCTATGAGGATTTTTTAGGTAAGGAGAGAGAGACACAAGTGGGAGACTGATGAAAGACAAGGGAGTTTTCTCTGATGCTCAGACAAGTGGGGCTGGGGGAAGGGTAGGGTGGAAAGACACTTCCATTAGTTCCAAGATCTGATAAGTTAATAGTTGAAGGGGATTTCATTACAAAAGCTGGAAAGTCTGAAATAGAAAGTTAATTTCATCTCATCTCATACCAGAGAAAAACTCCACAGTAATGATCTACTTGTGCTCCCAGTTTTTACAGCCCCTCAGACTGCCAGCTTTATCATCTCAGAATACCCTCAGGCTTGTTCTAGGGCCCAGGAATTTCATGGGAAGAAATGTAAAGAGATCACTGACTATTTTGAAAAATCAGTATAGTGATGAGCCTGACAGTAAAGCTAAAAAACACAGGCTTCTTTTAACAACTTGGGGAGGAGACCTTACAGGTAGCCATGGATTTACCCTCCCCATATAAAGGTGAAGATTGTTCTGCTACTCGGACATCAGTACCCAGTTAAAGAAAGAAGAACACAAATCAGAAAAGCTAACACCCCATGGGTGAGACTGGCTGGAACAATTTGGTATCGATAGAGCTTCAAGGGCCAACCTCAAATTTAATGCCTATGGACACCATCCTAGCTGGTCTGCTTAACGAAGCTGAGAGTCTGACTTAACCCTGTTCCCCCACCTGGCGTACCTCTGACCACTTGTCCTGTGTATGTCCTCAACACCTGCCCATACTTTTCTCTATGCACCTCTAACACTTGAATTTTCTCAAAACACTTCAAATATATTGGTTTCCTTAAAGTCCTTGGAGAAATGGGATGGGTTTTATCGTTTCACTGTATTCCCAACACCAAACACAGTGCCTGTAGTATAACAGGCATTCAATAAAACTCCTCTCTCTCTCTCTCTCACTCTCTCTCTCTCTCCCTCCCTCTCTCTCTCTCTCGCTCCTGATTAGTATTTACACCTACTACTGTGTACCTCCATAGATGTCCTGCTGGCACTTAAACTCACCATATTACAAACCAGACCTGTTACCTCCCCTTACCTCTCCTCAGTCATGGCTGTGGTGGTCTGCAGGGCATGGTCTGTATCAAGTCCCCTGTAAGTATTCAGAAAATATTCAAAGTGGAATGAGGAGAGAAATGAGGAAAAAGACAACAGAAAAGAAGTATGAGGAAAAAGTAGTAAAATAAAGAAGGGAATCATGAAGGTAACAAAGAAAAGAAGGAAAAGGAGAGGAGTACGGTGGATAGGATGGTGACAAGGATATCTTAGATTGGTTTTCCTCAAATCGGGAGGGACAGAATGCATCCTGAGCCCTCTACGGAAGAACTAGAACACATTTCCAACTATTCCTCTTCCCTTCCAGTGTTGTATTAACTGCTTCCAGTTTGGATTAGACTCTCAGTGTTTTGTGAGTGTGATGAGAGAAGGGACTAAGGGGCATGTTTCCACCTTTTCAGCCATTCCTGCACATGTAGGTAATAGGAGTGGCTGGGCCATTTTCCACTATGGAGCAGGATTCTGTGTACCAGTCGGCAAAAATAAAAAGTGTGATTAGAAGCCTGTTCCTAACCTCATAGTTCTCAAGATGAAGCTCTTAAATAAAGGTCTGGAGTTGAGGTTCATTTGTTTTTCCCATGGGGAATGATTCCCTATTTTGCCTTAGGTATATAGAGGGACAAGATCTTGCCTGTTCTTCTAGTCCTGGAGTTCTTATAGTCTTGTAACTTTTTGTATGTTTTCTTTTTGGGTTCTGTTGCCAGCTTATTTTAAGTCTAATGCTCTAATCTCTCTGAGTGATGACATGTCATAACTGTAACCCCAAGACATTTTCAGGTAAAGGCAAGATGCAGGCACTCCTTGATTTTATTTGTGGGAGGTACATTCTAGCCTACACGGAAATGTGTAAGAAATATTCTGCCATTGTGAAGGCCTCAGTAAAATCATGCTGACATCTGGTAGTTTTGAAGGGTGCTTAGATCTATGAAAAGAGCATTTTCCAAAGAAATTATTTGTTTTCAACAGTTGTTCCAAAAAGAGGCTTAAAGGACTCCTGTGATTTTTTTTTTTAAAACAAGTGAAAGCACTGTTATTCCTAAGGCAGCAGCCTTCACATGCTGAGTATCAATCTGTACACCCCAGATTCCTGGGATCCCTGGCAGATGTTTTTCCATTGGAATGGAGGACTTCACTGAAATATAACTGGGCAAGAGTTTGTGAACTAACTCCCTTTAGTCAACACATGAGGCAGGATGTGAAAACCAACAGCAGGAAGTCCCTTTCAGCTGAAACCCTGGCCCATGGACTTGAAGCATATTCCTTTTTGCAGTCTTTTAAACAAAACAGTACAAGCACTCCTCGATGCTTATTCACATGGTACAGACTGTATTAAGAGTTTTCTGTAGGTTTCTAATATAAATGAATATAAAAACACAGTTCAGCTTGTTGCCTTCAGGCGTGGTGCTCACAAAGCAATTAGGAAACAGTATAGATTAGAGCTCAGTACATCCCCATACAACTCAAAAGGTTGTCCTAAAAATTTAGAGTTCAGAGGCAAGAATCATTTTCCTATGAGAGGAACAAGGCATTCATTCTTAATAAAGCAAATGACATCTACCACACAGTAAATGAAATTATCACACAGCTTATTTTTAGATGAGTGTGATATTCCACAAAGCACTGACTCTATGGATGAACCCTGCATTCCATTACCAGTGTTTACATTTGTGCAGCTTGATTTACCCAAACACATCTGAGAACCTTGCATTTCAGAAAGCAGCTAACAGGATTCACCAGAGGACAGATTTGGCCTCAGAATGGGGACGCCTATTGGTATCTCAGAGACTTTCTCAGCCACGCCTGAACCAGCAGTTCATGATGTATCATTAGGTAAGCACGTTTTCAGAAAAGAAAGAGATGTCTATATATTTGCTGTTTCTAAACAAGATTTATGATCTGGTGGATGGAAACAACAAAGATGAGTGATGGAAAAAATATAATTTGGGATACTTTGAGAATTCCCATAAGCTTCATGCAAAGGAGTATAATATAGGAGACAACAAGAATTAATGAATGTAATTCTTGCTTTGCGGTACCTCAAACTCATGTAACACACTGCTTTGTTGTAGTGGTTGAAGACACTATTTTAGTGAATAGGTAATTGTCATCATGCTTGTAGGTATACAAGTAGATATTAAAGTGTTTCAAAATGGTTTTATTAGGGATAGTTAGGGAGTTTGGGGTTGACATGTACACACTGCTATATTTGAAGTGGATAACCAATAAGGACCTACTGTATATAGCACAGGGAACTCTGTTCAATATTATGTAACAACCTAAATGGGAAAAGAATTTGAAAAAGAATAGATACATGTATATGTATAACTGAATCATTTTGCTGTACACCTAAAACTAACACAACCTTGTTAATCAACTACACTCCAATATAAAATAAAAAGTTAAAAAATTATTTTCTTAATAATTCCTCATAATTTTATCATTTTAATATTTTCCATGAAGAAAAAGTTCATTAAACCTAAGGTCATTACATGTCAATCCAATCCTTCCTCAAGTTCTGATTTAGAAAAATCAGTATTAAAATGAGACTGTACCAGTGGCAATTTTGGTATTATCTGGCTTAAAATGTTGGTAAACACATCCTGTCTCATGATAACTTTGAGCTGCCTTTGATGTGATCCTTGACTTTGGATTTTGTTAGTTCTATTTGTGGATTGTGTTTATGTGACAAATTTTTTGGTTGTTTCTGAACACCTCTGAGTGTATCTGCTTTCTCTTCTTCCAATGTATAATCGACACTCCCAGTATGTTGTTCTTTTCAATGACTAAAAAGTGGATTTTTCTCTAATCCAGTGCTCATAATTACATATCCAGCAAAGTTCACTCTAAGACCAAAACGCAGTCTTTAGATTTTCCCCGTTAGCCCTGCATGCTTACTAGAAACCACCACTGCCTGCTTCTTCTTAGTAAACTAAGGCAGGTGAGAATAGTCATCTTCTCTTCCCATCATAACGTTAGTCATTTCTGAGGTGCTGTCCTGGGAAGGAGTGGAGGAGAAATCTGCTGTCCAGACCCTCTCCAGGTGAGTATGATTGATATTCACATGGTAGGGTGTACTAAGCCTTTTAAGATGACTGTGCCAGGAGTAAGAATTTGCACATCCTGTCCTGAGTCTTGTGTTGATTCAGAGCATGACTCAGTGATCCTCACTGTAGGGACTGAGGGTAGAATGGCCCATGGCAAGTCTTCCTTGAAACATTATAATAGAATCTTTCACCAGAATGTTGATACACCTTCTAACTGCCAAAGACAAGTGGAAGGTAGAAGAAGCAACTTCTCTTGCCCAAGTACTTGACCCTGAATCCTTAACTTGATTATTACTTAATTCAAACCATTGGCTAATGGCATAAAAAGAAAATTACATCCTATCTGGAAAATAGCTGTAATTATAAAGAAGACAAAATCAATCAGCAATGGGAAAGAATAATCATTATGGAAACTGCATGAAGCTAAGAAACCAAATACCAACTTAAACTAAAAAGAAATTTAAAAATCCATTCAACTGTAGTGGTGAATATATGTCATTATACATTTGTCAAAACCCATAGAATGTACATCCCAAAGAACGAACCCTAATGTCAACCATGGACTTTAGTTAATAATAATATATCAATACTGTCTCACCAATTGTAACAAATGTACCACACTAATGATGTCAGATGTTCATAACAGAGGAAACTATGTGGTTGGTGGGAAGAGGAAGTGAGCAGGTATTGTGGTAACTCTTTGTTAATTTTTGCTCAATATTTCTGTAAACCTTAAAGTGCTCTAAAAATAGTCTATTCATACTACAAGGATTTAAAAAAATTATATATATGTGTGTGTGTATATATATATATATATATATTTAACATAGTTAATACATAGAAATGCTTGTTACCTTAAAACTAAAGCTAACCATCAAGCTTTTCTTGTAAATCCAACTGAGGTCTGAGTTACAGAACCCTTAGGAAGAGAGACTGATACTCCTAATTTTTTCTTTTTAGCATTTCAGATTCTACTTCACAGCAATGAAGCCAACATTTGAGATAAGCAATTAGTAAAAATAAATATAATTAAAATTATGACACGTCCTTGAATGTGAAGCATTACTTGCAAAATGAAACTTGACTCGAACTGAAGTGTCCGACCAGGCCTTCAGCAGTATGAAAGCGCCTGGAGAAACCTAGACTTGGGTCCCCAAATTCATGCCATGTTCTTTGAGCCATTTTATTTGTGTCTGGATAATGAGATTTCCAAATCCTTTTCTTCCCTCCTCTGAATAAACATGGAAGACTTAGTAGGGTAGACATGGGAGAAGTAACACTGCAGCCCCACCATGAGATGAGGGCTGCCCAAGGCTACTTAGCAGATTGGCTTCCTGCAGTCCACAGAAATCAGTCATGCCAGTCAATACCTAGAAATGTGCTAGACTCACCTACTTGTCAAGAACAAGAAATAGACAAGTTACTCTGAGCCTCAGAGGAGTTCTGAGAGGAAGATGAGTCAAGATTTAAACATTTGTATTTTCCATAGTTTGAGCACCTACCTTGTTCAGTCATTAGCTGTGAGCTTTACCATTCTCTCTTCTTGAGAATGACTGGTGAAGAGCACAGGTTAAAACAAGACATGCTTCTTCTACATTTCCCATTTCCTACTCCCACTCTTTGGGATATCCTCCTATACAGTAACTCCAGGAGGTACAGATGTACTTATTCGTTCATGGTATATATTATACCATAAATAACAGAAATGTGTAGCAGATAAGACTTTTTTCTTATAAATTCTGTATTTGTAAGGCAGTGTTCCTCTAATATAAGAGGGAGTTAAGAGATGAATGGTTGGGCTCTCCATGGATCCTTCAGTGAAGTCTTAGGGGTGCCCTAAACACCAGGACTTTAAAGCTTCAGACAGTGGGATGCTGGCAATAACAGACCGTGTGCTCCTGCAAGTGGTGGAGCATTGGATGACATGGTGATTTGGGGATTTTATGCTCTTTGCAGAATAGCATGAGATAAAGCCACATTTAATTTTGGCACTAGGAGCAATAATATTAGAAAGAAAATGACCAAACTACATGTTTACACGTCTTTACCAAAAAAAAAAAAAGAAAGAAAGAAAACCTTTTATAAAACAAGTATTTGTTAAATGTTGAATAAACATTTGAAATAAATCATTTACTGATGTTTCCTCTTAATATTCATTTTCTACCTATTCATCCTGTTATCTGTCATCCATTGGCAGACACTACAGTTTTAAGAAGAGTATACAGAAAAAAATATATAACTGGAAGCATTCTACTTCTATTTTAATGTTTCCTGCATATTTAGAAAAGATCACCCTGATTTTGATTTTACCTGTGAAACACCTCAGACCAGCTCACAGAACACTAATGTTCTCTTGAAGTACAATCTGAGAAGTTCTGGCTAAATGAAAGGGATAAGAAAAGTTCCCTCATCAAGCAGCTCTCTTGTACTGCCCCTGCCACCTGCCTCTATCCTTGCTTTAAGGTAATCACCACCTCCACGACCATATGTTCAGTGTTAATATGTTAATATCCATATTAAGCACTTTATCTGCTTCATTAGGTTTAATGGAGTAGATATTATTACCCATGGGATATAGCATGAGGAAACACTTTTAATGAGGTTATCATTAGCATGGCTTATAAAGGCAGAGTTGAGATTTAAACCCAGGTATGTCTGACTCCACTATCCATTCTCTTAACTGCTACCTATGCATCCTGCATGACCAAATATATAGCAACAAGAGTGGAAAATAACAACCCATTGTATTCTGTAAGCCTGTCAATAAGGCCTTAAATCTGGTGTTTGAAAACTTTTCAGTCATAAATCTATCACTGTATTACACAAGGAGTATCTGTGTCCTGTAATCAGGTTTTATATACGTGTAGAGTATATTTTACAGAATTAGTTGTAAAAAAGAGGTGTTGATTGAAAAGTAAGAAGGAAGATTCTATCAGGATTGTTGTGAAGACAATAATATATAGTTCATATACCATTTTATTCCCATGAAGCCTTCCTTGACTCAACCTTCTGGGAACTCCCTAAGCACTTTCCCTGTACCCTTAGCGCTTTATCTCGCAATTGAACCCACCAAAATCTGCTAAGTCTTTTGTGCAGGTGCTGGGGATACAGAGATCAAAGACATGGTCCCTACTCTCAAATAGCTCATGGTGAAATGTGTATTATGATACCTACAGGGTGCTGTAAAAGAGGAAAAGCATTTAACTCTAGGTAGAAGACTTGAGGGAGGGGGAGAAAAAGGAGAACGTGGGCCAATGGGAAGGAAGTGAGATGGAGTGGGGATTATGACCCTTGATCCTAGTCTTCAGTTGGGAGTAGAAATCAGGCAGATGGAGGCATGTATGTGTTCGTAGGTGTGCGTGTGTGCATGCATACACATGTGCCTCTGTTTTCTAGGCAGAAGAACGAAGCTAGATGATAAGGAGGAGAGGAGCCCGGCCTGTTATGGGAACTGCGAGCACATGATTCGAGAAGGCTTGTGTGCAGGGTGTGTGCTGAGAAATGGCACCAGGTCAAGCTCGAAAAGTATGTTTAAGTGATTTGGTGAGGAGTTTGGATTTTATCATGAAGAGGTTTGGGTATCATTGGAAGATTTTAAGATCTTTGGAATGATCATCCTGGCAGTAATATAGAGAACAGATGGCCTGGGAAATGAGATGCACAGAGAAAGCAAGGCGCAAGTCTAGGTGTCAGGAGACTCTTGAAGGCATCCAGGCCAGACTGAGCTTGGGCAGTGGCAGTGACGTTGAAGAGGAGGAGTGAGGTACAAGACATATTTAGGCAAATAACATGAATAAATGGGGAAAAATAAAAGTAATCTCAGTTTTTCAAGTAAATAAAACTTATTTAACTTCTTATGTTGTCCCTGAAAGGTTCACATTTCTCTACTTTTTCCAGAGGTGGTACTACTGGTATAAAGCACAATTAGCAGATTTAATAGAATTAGCGTTCTTTGAAGCACCCCAACATATATTCATTTCTTGTTGCACTACCTGACTCCTTTCCCCGAAACTGACGTTATGGGTGGATTTCCATGAACCTGACTTAACCTTTACTCTATTCCCTGGCTACACAGACTGAAAATTATGCTGCCTTTCACAAGAGCATGGATTAAGGGGCAGAAAAGACAAGCCTGTTGAAACCCATCCCATTGTGAATACAGCAACTCAAAGGCACCATTTCCAAAGAGGGCTGGTGGCATCACCCAGAAAGGGAGCACATCTTAGTGTTTGTCTCCAAGTAGCCTTTCTGGTCCAATGACAGAAGCAACAATAAGAAATAATAAGACAGGAAGCTGAAAGGTGTAGATTAGATCTGAGGAACAGTTTTCCCCTCAGAGAGGCTGTTCAATATGGATATCAGTTATGCCAGAGAATATTCTTCCCTGGAGATTGTTTTTGGGATTGTGGTAAAGTATACATAATACAAAATTTACTCTTTTAACCAGTTTTAAGTATACAGTTCTGTAACATTAAGTATCAATACATTCACACTGTTGTCACTATTCTACCTTAATATTCCCCGTCCCTGCCTCTATTGGATTGCTACACTGTCACTCTCTCTTCTTATCGTGTTTGGAATTCTCACTTTTTGAGCTACTGATTAAATAATCCATCCATCCTTAGATTTATCCATTCAAAATATATTTGTTGAGAACTTACAGTAAGAGAAAAAAAGTTGTAAACATCAATGTATTCACCAAAACTTGTATTTAAACGAAACTCCCAAGCGGCTTCCCAATTTTCCCCAATTTAAACTGACAACCCATGATTATGTCATGTTTAGTACAGATTTAAGCAACCTCACCTTCACAATTTGTGACCACAGCCAATTCCAGTTCACTGTATACAGCAACAAAAATCAGCAAAGAAAGGGTTTGGAAGGCCAAAGAAAAGTCAAGTAGGTGAGGTCTGTGGCTTTACAGCCTTACTCATTTAAAACTTCACCTACGGTAAAATGTGGTTTATCTCACTTACAAGATACAATCAAGTTTAACATGATTGTTACAATACTCTATCAGCCCTAAGAAAGTACACGTATATCTACTAAATGCATATTTATATCATAAAATGTTAATCATAGAATCATGAACTTCCATAATCCTTTTTACTCAATTATATCAAAAGGTCTTTAGAACATGAAGTATGCATTTCTTGTTAAGGAAAAAATCATGATTTTCTCAGAATTTAGCCCTAATTAAGTGGGCCCAGGTTTTGTGGTGTTTGATCTATTATTTGGACATCAAAACCCAGGTTAAATCTACAGAATAATTTGTAGTATGGAGTAAACAAGCCTAGTAATCTGTAATCTTTTATAAAAATAGATATATTTTTTATACATCTTAATTGGAGTATAAGTGCTTTACAGTGTTGTGTCAGTTTCTGCTGTACAACAAAGTGAATCAGCCATATGTATGCATATATCCCCATATCCCCTCCCTCTTGAGCCTCCCTCCCACCCTCCCTATCTCACCCCTCTAGGTCTTCACAAAGCACGGAGCTGATCTCCCTGTGCTATGCAGCCCCTTCCCACTAGCTATCTATTTTACATTTGGTAGTGTATATATGTCCATGCCACTCTCTCACTACATCCCAGCCTCCCCTTCCACCCCGTGTCCTCAAGTCCATTCTCAATGTCTGCGTCTTTACTCCTGCCCTGCCACTAGGTTCATCAGTACCATTTTTCTAGATTCCATATATGTGTGTTAGCATACGGTATTTGTTTTTCTCTTTCTGACTTACTTCACTCTGTATGACAGACTCTAGATCCATCCACCTCACTACAAATAACTCAATTTTGTTACTTATTATGGCTGAGTAATATTCCATTATATATATGTGCCACATCTTCTTTATCCATTCATCTGTTGATAGACACTTAGGTTGTTTCCATGTCCTGGCTATTGTAAATAGTGCTGTAATGAACATTGTGGTACATGTCTCTTTTTGAATTATGGTTTGCCCAGTAGTGGGATTGCTGGGTCATATGATAGTTCAGTTTTTAGTTTTTTAAGGAACCTCCATACTGTTCTCCATAGTGGCTGTATCAATTTACATTCCCACCAACAGTGCAGGAGGGTTCCCTTTTCTCCACACCCTCTCCAGCAAAAAATAGTGTATTTTTTGGTAGTGTATTCATAGCAGACAGGGCTGTATGGGTGGGTAAAATTGGTTGATTGAGTCATCCTAAAAGCTAGTGGCTGAAAATAAATTGCTATCCCTGTAGACAATTATTGGAATGAAACAAAATCAGCTTTACATACCTTCAAAACCTGAGGAAAACAGCTCTGAGTGAAAATAACATGCACTGGGATACTGTTTTTTGAAAAGAGGAGCATCTTGCCAAAGATTCAAACTCATTCCTCTTGGGGCAGCTTAACTGCACAAGCTTTATGCTAATTGTTTTTATATTAAAGATCTGGCAGCTTTACAAAAATCTTAAACTTGCACATGCAGGTTCAAATACCCTATTTCAGTGGCCCAGAGTTAAGCTAGGAAAGCATTTCAGATAATGCCAACCTGTAGTAATGCAATGTTTGTTTGTATGTTTGTTTTTAACCTATGGGTGGTTTATAGTTTATAGTTTCTTAGGAATTTGCTTAACAAATGTGGACGTGATTAGTTTTCTGCCCTCCAAAACCCAAATCTGTGTTCTCTGATATCAAGGGATGCTATCTGCCAAATGACAGGCTTTCAAAAGTCAAGAAGACCGTCTTTGCTGGTGAGTGTTATTCCTGCACTTGGTATGAATTCCTCTCACAGCAGATCTTCAGCAGCATAGAGGCTGAGTTTTCAATATCCAGCATTCATAAAAGGGCATAGATTCACACATTATAAAAAAGTGTGAGAAAGAGAGTAAAGAGTACAATGGAGATAGAGTAAGCCAACATTCCCATGTACTGTGGAGTACTGGCAAAAATTAAGTAAACTTCTCTTGATTAAAAAAAAAAGATAAAAGTTGGAAAGTGGCCATAAGAAAAGTATAATTTGACTCAGAGCTAGTCACTTACAAAAAGTGAAAAATAACTGAGATGATATCGGTACTTGATAGCTGCTATAGTAAGAACCAGAGTGACACATAAGGGGAAATTTGGGGAGGTGGAAGTGTTGGGAAGAGTTCGAGCTAAAGGTGTTCATTGTCGAAGGAAAAGTATTATCTGTCTTAATCTCCTGTTAACAAAGTCTAAATAGCTGAGTGAAGTCTTGGAGAACCATGTGAGGGTGAATGTAGGCTGCATTCTATGCTTCTTTTCCAAGAGCTTCTTTTCCATGGGAAAGATATATTTTCACTATAAAAAAACAGTGATATCATTTGCCAAGTGTGGGCCACCAGCATCATCATTAAACTTCACACATTATTTCTTGGGAGCCAGAGAGGTGGAGAGGTGGATAATGTTGATATCACTGACTAGTGGCGTAATTTAGACACAGTGTGGGGTTAATGGGCACTAGGCATGATCTTGGAGATGGAAAGGGAGAGGATCAAGGAAGAGGTACCTTTGCTCAAGCTGCCTTCCCCACCTCTGACCATGCCTCTGCAAGGGATCCTCCCCAGGGGGTCAGACCTCTTGGTCAGGGGTTCTAGCATTCAGTGGGTTTGGTACTGCTCATAAAGGTCCCTGATGAAAACATTTTATGTTGCCTTTGGGAAGGGATTAAGTTTCAGTCTAGCTCTTAGATCCTGAACTGGGCCAGAAAATTCCTGGTTATAGGCTAATGCACAGATCCACTCTACTACTGTTCTTACCATCAAACTTTGCCAAGGTGTGGAAGAGCAGAAGCCAAAAGATCAGTAGTGTCCTAGAATATGGTAGAATGGTATCTTAACTCCTTATTTTATTGGTACTAATAGACACTCTTACTCCCCCATTTTAAAAAAGCATCACCAAAAAGAAACCTTTCATATTCTCAAGACCAAAACAGTAATGAGACGTGAGGCTAGAGCACTGAACTGACTTCTTGCTAGCACTTCAAAAAGGTTTCAACACTGTGAAATTATCTTGGGAGTTGCTACCTCTCAAACTTCAGGTGGTTAAAGATGATTATAAGACATGTTCTGTTGCTTAAGGATTTGCTGACATCTATTGCCTTTTTTCTCCAAATGACATTTCTGAGTTAATAAAGGATCTGAGAAAGATGTGGCCTTGAGCAATACTTTTATTACCATTACTTTCCCACCATCTAACTCTTCTGCCGTGACCCTCCCACTCACCCACATCCTACCGCCTTCCTCACTGCATTATTAATCTGACCTGAATCACTCTATTCTTCTCCAAGAGAACACACCCCACTAATAGCAGTGAATCATAGATACTCTTACTTCTCTAGTCTCTAATGGACTTGATGAAATGCCAGATCTAATAGAATAAAAGGATAGGAACTCAGGTGAAAGGAGTTCTTTAGGTTCTTGTTCAGTATATTACCCTCAATATTAGTTCCCAGATCAACTTTCTGGTTACCTGGTGGTGAACAGGTTTTTATCATTGACCCTCCCCTTATTTCCAGGCTCGAAGTAGCCATCCTGCTCAGTGAGGCAACCTCACAGGTATGCCTAATAGCTAAGTCAAGGGCTCTTTCACCTTGAAGTTGAAAATAAAATCCTTTCTTGTTTAACTTGACTAAAAATATTAAACAGTTTACCCTCAAAGGTCACTTTTTGATAACAAAGTCTTCCACAGTCTTTACAAGTGAACCAATTACACTGTAGAATTCCATATGAAATATTTAGGTAATAGAGAAAAAATCAGAATGAGTTTGTCAGTTATTCAAAGGGAAATTTATGAGATGACAGAGACTAAAACTACATCTTCTTCACCATGGATAGGTCTATAGGATGAGATTTGAATTCATGGCAAGAGAAACGTAGAGAAGAGTTTTTGAAGGTGATTTTCAACTTACATATCAGTGTCATTAGAAATATTGAAAGCCAGTTGAGAGAATGTAGTAGACTTTCTTGTGAGTGTTATAAATTTAGTTTAACTTGTCCTGATGGACTTTATAATCAACTTAATCATGTGGATTTTATATAGCTCTACTTCACCCAAGTGGATTTTAATTCCAGTTTTAAAAGTGTGTATGTATATTTTAAATTGCTTTAAAAATAGCTACGGATACTACCTATCAATACAGAAAAGTCAATGGAATGGAGTTTAGGTCATCCTGAGATTACTGTTAAGATTTTTAAAGTAATGCTAAAGCTAAGAATTTTCACAAAAATTACTGCCATAAAATTTTAAATTGTGGCTTGAAAGTGTGTGCCTGTGTGTATGCTTGGTTGTATGGAAAGAGGGGCAGAGAGAGAGAGATAGGGGGAGAGACACTATTCACTATTCTCTTCTTGCTATTAAAAAAGAAAAAACCCTCATAAAGGTTATTAGGTTTACGTCATTACCCCACCAACAATAATCACAGACAAGAATGAACGGAAGAGCATTTTACCACACCCTGATGAATAACAAAGTGGTGAATAGTAGCCTTGTGTACTGAAGAAAGTTACAAACAGAGAAAGCCTGCCTTAGGTTAGTATTAATTACTATTATCATTGAATTCTATTGCCCAAATTATTCTCTATGGTGGAGTAAAGAGTCCTTGCCTTCTGGTTCTCTGGGGCAGTACTTTCCCCTGCCTGAAAAGTTTCATATGGGGGCTTACCTGGTGGCACAATCGTTGAGAATCTGCCTGCCAGTGCAGGGGACACGGGTTCGAGCCATGGTCCAGGAAGATCCCACATGCCGTGGAGCAACTAAGCCCGTGCGCCACAACTACTGAGCCTGCGCTCTAGAGCCCACGTGCCACAATACTGAAGCCCACGCGCCTAGAGCATGTGCTCCGCAACGAAAAGCCACTGCAATGAGAAGCCCGCGCACGGCAACGAAGAGTAGCCCCTGCTCGCCGCAACTAGAGAAAGCCTGCGCGCAGCAACGAAGACCCAACGCAGCCAAAAATAAAATAAACACATTTAAAAAAAGTTTCAGATGAAACATACAATGTCATGTGTCAGAAACAACAAACTCCTAATAGGCCAGTAGATTTCAAGTTCCTAAAGACATGGAAATGGTGGCTAGGCTTTATCTAAAGGTACAATGAAAACTATAGGGGCTATATGCCAGATCCCTTACACTAAATTGAGAGTGAAAGGTATGTTTCCATTTTGGTACATAATGGGTGTAAGTAAAATGCAAACTTGTATTTGGGAAAATCATTCAATTCTAACAACACGTGGAAGTCTGAGATGTAGGTCAACAAATGCACATTTCTGAAATACAGGTTCTTCTGAGTACATGTTCTGAAGTTCTCTGAAAATCTGGCTAAAACAATCCCTGATAATATACCAGTTCACATAATAAGCAAGTCAGAACTTTTGCTAGGCAAGATGTTGTTTTCCTTTATGGAGCCAGCAAAAACACAGCTCTAAGCTTAGGTTATAATGATAAAAGGCTTTTGGAGCAGCTTATTTTAGGGAATCATAAAAACAACCCAACCCAAAGTGTAAAGAATATGCAGAGTGTGCATTATGCTTCAGGACAAATCACTCCGCTTTTTTCCAGTGTAACTGATGCCAATGGATGAGTAAAGGGAGAAATAATTGTACAGACTGGGACCTGGGGCTTGCTGAGGTGAGTAACACCTGTATCACAAAATCATGAGTTCTCTCATTTTGTAAATTCCTTGAGATTAATTTACATACTTTTTGAAAAATTTAGAAGGATCAGAATATATTATCAATTATATGTGGAAGCTCCAAGTCTTCTGCTATTTATGGCTTACGTGGTGAGGTGTCCTACACATCACAGCATCTTTTAAAAAAATCTGTGGCCTTTTTTGGGGAGGTAAGTGAAGGGGTGAAAGGATTATATGATGCATTCCTTTAGATCAATTAGGGAATGGTGAATATAGTTGCATCTCTAGCATAACTATCGAGTGCTTCTTAGATACCTACTGCTGCTTTTCACTGCCTGTCATGAATGCTCATTTAATTCTCCAAACCCTAGGAGGTTGATAATATTATCCCCACTTTATTGATGAGGAAACCGAGGCACAGCGACACTACCTTACAAAGCACACAAAATGTTGGTGCTGGGATTTGAACCTAGGCAATTTGACTCCAACATTTATGTCCTTAATCACTGTATTAGGTTGTCTTCAGGTTCTATATTTACATCCCACTGTTTAGCACTCAGTGAATTCCTTCTGGATCCTAGCTACCTCTAAGCCATTACTATCAGATGTTAGTAAAAAGACAGGCTCAACGTTTAAAATGGCCATTCACTGGGATTCGAAACACTGGCCCGTTAAAATTCCCAACTTCCACGCGACTCAGAAATTACTCAACTGTCTTTTCCTAAACCCAGGGCTCCAACTTAGTTAACTTTGTTGCTATACAGCAACAAAACATCACCACACAGGAAACGAGGAGGATTATTTTAGACTGAGGATGCCGCTGCCCAGTATTCAGCCAGGGCCCTATCTGCCTCAATCACCCCAATTCTGGACCAACCCAATCTTATTAAGTGATTGTTCTGCTTCCTGTGTTGCACCATAACAGATTTCCTTGGGCTACATTTTCTCTCAGATTTGACAAGATTCGAAGCCAAACTAAGAAATCTAACTTTTGAGGTAGATCCGGCAGAAAACCCGTGGCGGGACCGCAGAGTTTGCGGCAACGAAGTCTACAAAAGAGCTCAACTGCATCCGCCGGGGCTCTCGGAGAGACTGCTAACGTGTTTGACTGTCAACAAGCCATTGAACCCCGCGCTGCTCTTTCGTGGTCTCTGCCTTTGGAGTTCACAAGCTGTAAATTTAACACACAGCCCGCCGCGCGGCTCTGGGTCCCGGGGAGTCTGAGGAAAGGCCTTTGCTAGGGGGAGCGCGGAGAAGGGACTGACGGGAGCCAGGAGAACGGGAGGGGCATTCTCAGGCGTCCTTCACAAACACACAAAAACTAGGAAGCAGGAAGGGAAGTCGAAGCAAGGAGAGAGGAGGGAGGGGAAGCCGTGAATAAAAGCGCGCCGCTCCCGGAATCGGTTACTCGTTTTAAGCTCATTTCGGAGAGCGCCCGACCGCTGCGAAGGATTGCAGCCGCGCGCGCGCGCGCGCACGCGCGGAGTCCCACAGCTCTCGGGCGCTGGGCGGAGCAGAGCTACGCGCCTCGGTCAACCTGGCCAATCACGCTTTTCGGCCCCTCCCGCACGGCCTCGCCCCGCTCCCTTGCGGAGGCTCGCGGCCGCGCGCGCGCAGTCCCGCCGCTCCGGGCGCGGGGCTGAGTGGAGCTGCGCGCGTCAGTCAATCTGGCCAATCGCGGGTCTCTTCCGCCTCCCGGGCGGCCCCGCCTCTCAGACTCCCGGCTGCAGGCAGCCGCTGGGTTAGTTCTCTACGCTCTCCGGGGATGGCGGAGAGAGGTAGCGTGCTGGGCATAGAGTGGGCGTCTGAGAACTGGACTTCTTCGGGGATTGGGTGGGGAGTCGAGTTGCGCTCCCTTTCCCTGGTCAGGGAACCTCTCAGCTCCACCTCAGGCCTGGGGTCTCTCGAGGGCTTGCTGTAGTGGCGGGAGGGGAGGGAGGACTCCCTGTGGTATTTTTCCCGGTAAAGTTTCATGGCCTTTGTTTGAGAAGCAAACTTCAGTCTCTCCTTTTCAGGGTCTCTTAGCTGCTTAATCGAAAACGATGCAGACAGGAGGAAGTTTACCTGTGCTTGGGCTCCTTGTTCCTCAGGCCTGGAGGGTCATTTGTTTTAGGCACACAGCCTTTAGGATTTAGGGTAGCGTGACAGGTCTATGTTTTTTTTGAGTCAAGATTTCAGTTACATTTCCTTTCATTGTGAAGCTGGCGTAATGAAATGAAAGAATTCCTGACTATCCAAAGTTGTTATCCAACTCACCCCCCCGAATATGTCAGATTTTGAGGATTTTTGTCAGATTTTATCCATCAATAAAAACAAATGTGGAGTTGTTCATATGAGATGCTAGCTAGTTAACTTGTCGTGAAAAAAACTAGTAGTCACCATAATGAGCAACACAATCCGATTTAGGAAAGTAAATGGAAAACTGAAAAAAAAAAAGAAGAATGAATCACAACTAAGTGAAAGAAGGAAGTTGGCTGGCTTACTTGGTGATGTTATGTAAAACAATAAAAAATTCTTTGATAAAAATTAAGGAATATATAGAGGTGTGGGTTAATTTGATTTCCGTTTTGTGATTATTTTTTGTTTTTTAGAAGTAAAGCAAGATTTCAAGATGGAAAGTCCATCAGCCTCAGCTGTGGTGTTACCTAGCACTCCACAGGCTGGTGCCAATCCACCGTCTCCTCGTACAAGCAGTTCAAGAAAACAAGTATGAAAATCTTAGTTCTTTCAGTGGATCTAGTCTATATTTCTAAGTATTGTGGCAATGGTGGTTTCAAGTCTACTGAACATTGTCAGTTAACGTAATGTGTAAATTAGTAAGTAAAAATTTTATTAACATAATTTTAGGTCTTAACCCTTAGATAATGTATTGGACCTTCCCCTCAAATTTTCATCTTGACCCAATTATTTTCATTTAGTTTCAGTTCAAGTTTTTACAGCATTCCAAACAGGAAGTTTGAATCTGACATCATGAAGGTCTTTGGGGGAAAGATCTAGGTCGTTTCCTTAATTTGTAACTCTGAAGCACCTAACCATGTCAGGCTTGGGACAATTGCTGAACAAATGTTTGTGATTACTGAGATAAGTGTTTCAGCACTGTTTTAGAAGGGTGCCGGCTCTGCTAATATAAAAAGGGGTTAAAACTTAGTGGAGCTTACAGGAACTAAAGATATTTTGTGATGGTTACTTTAGATATATGGAGACAGAAAGTCATCTAGTGGTGTCTGCCATAGAAACGTAAGGTCTTGATTTCTAGTAGATTTATTTATATCAAGTCTTGATTAACATTATTAACGTCTGATGCCTTTTTCAGCCTATGAGTGCAACCCTTAGGGAACGATTAAGGAAAACTAGATCTTCATTTAATTCTTGTTATGGTGTGGTAAAACGACTTAAAGTAGAGAGTGAAGAAAATGATCAGACCTTTTCAGAGAAACCAGCACCTTCAACAGAAGAAAACTGTTTGGAATTTCAAGAAAATTTTAAACACATAGACAGTGAATTTGAAGAAAGTACATATTTGAAAAATACCTTCAAGAATATCAATGCATGTGCATCTAAATCACTTGATTCTGAGTCATGCAGTGATCTCCAGAATGACTTTATGAGTGAGAATCTTCCCAAACATGGATTAAACAAAGAAAAAGCAAAATTGGTGAAGCAGATTCAGGAGAAAGAAGAACTTCTTCGGAGGCTAAAACTAGTCAAAATGTATAGATCAAAGGTAAGAAGAATTTCAGAACCATTGCCTAATTAATTTTTTTATTTTTAGATAAATGGTAGGAAAGTATTTCAAAAAGAAAAGTTTATTTTAGCATAAGAAGAAGTAAGCCAAGTATCCAGAAACCTGGCTTCCAACAGCTTTAACTCAAATATGTCATAGATTTAGAGTAGAGCAGAAGAGGCCTCTAAACACCAGGTATAACTTTTAAAAGTCCCAGCCCTTATTTCATATGCAGTTGAAGCTTTCTATCTAGTTTCCAGCCCACAGCAGTATTAGAAGCTTCAAATGTTAGCTGCAAGTGGCAATGAGAACAGAAGCAACAGTGACAGTGAATGAGAAAAAAAGCTAAAAATGGACCACAGAGTACAATGAAAAGTAATTTTAGTAATGATCTTTTGTTATTCAATTATGTGTAACAAATTATTAAAATATTCCGAGCATTTTCTTTAAGAAAACAACAAATATATATTAGATTTTAGATTTCAACCCAGATAAGGTTGAAGAAAATAGAATTTGGGCACTTGGAAGAAGATGACCCTTACTTACCTGGATCAGTCATGTATATTGCAATTGCGCCTTCTTCCCCAGCAATGTGTCATAAATGATGGAATACTGTATCTTATTTGCTCTCTTGAATTTTTAGGACTTCTCTAAATATAACTACTTGAGTTTTATGAGATAGTGACATTGAAAAATATTAATTTGAATATCATTTTTTAAAGTACAGCTGTGGTAGAAAAAGTAGATTGTTTTTTTTAACCCATATTGTTGCTTCTTTACATAGTTTTGCCCTATTTAATGATTCGATTTTTCCCTGAGGGTAAGGATAGCCCAGAGCTTCTACCAAACAAAACAGCCATAGAACTCAATTTGAGTGATAGTTACTTAAAACCATCCTACTTTTTTCCTGGGTAGAAGTCCCATTTATGTCCAGATGTGTTACCCTTTAAACCTACTACTCATCTACTGATTTGACAACTTTCATTAAGTAAGTTAGGATGGCTATCTAGTTATTGACACACATTTATGTCTTTTTTTTTTTTTCTGTTTCAGAATGACCTGTCTCAGTTACAGATGTTAATAAAGAAGTGGAGAAGCTGTAGCCAGCTGTTGCTTTATGAGCTGCAGTCAGCTATGTCTGAGGAGAACAAGAAACTAAGCCTTACTCAGCTGATAGACCACTATGGGTTAGATGATAAATTGCTACACTATAACAGAAATGAAGAAGAATTTATAGGTGTTTAATTCATAATTTTTTTCTCCAGAATGTCTTCGTGGATGACAATGTAATTAAAAGATATTTATACATTTTAAAAGGAAGATGTAAACCATTAGGGCTTAGAGAAAGGTATCCTGGTGAACCTGGATCAATTTAGGGCCTTTGTTATATAAGTATAAACTAAGTTCTAAAATGAAAATTTAGTGTTTTGAATAAATTTGCCAAAGAAAACTTTGGCAAAAGTTTTGACAGTTAAAGGTGAAAAAATTTTTTTAAGTTAAATCATGATTAAAAAATAATTTGGACAACTGTGGAAGTGAGTTTTAATACATTGTTCTATTTATTGTGGTAAAAGTTTTATTTTAAATGTTAAAAAACAGTCCATCTAGTGAATGTCTAAACCGAAACTTGTCTGAAAATGCCTGCCTCTCCTAAGTTTATGCCGCTCCTTTGTTTCCACCCATTTACCACATATTTCCATCTGGATGGTCTAGCAGGTGAACTCATGTGTTCAAAATTACATTAGTTTCTGTCTCTTCAAATTTGTTACTTGTATTCGTCATCTCAGTTAGTGAAGTGATCATCTGTTTCTTATAAAACCACATGTCCTCATCACCCACTTCAGGGCATCACGGCATACGGGGCCTTTTACATTCATCTACCTTTCTAGTTTTATCTGTGAAATAGGTAAAAGCTAGCGTATCTACTCCATTAACAGTGACTCCTCAGTCAGAAACCCACCTTCACTGGGTTGGGGTTCTGGCTGCCATGTTGTACGTTATCTGTCATCCTGGCCATAGATGGACCCAAGCATCCCAGTCCTTGAGAATTCGGAATTGAGCTCAAGAAAAGAAGGCCCATCTCTTTTTGTGGCTGGAGCTGTTGTATGTGAACTTGAAAGCAGAAAAGCTGGTGTGCTTAAGTCTGCCCTTACAGAGGAAGGCAGAGATGACGGAGAGAGAACTTTGTGGGTCAGTGGCTTCTTGGTTCTGGTTTCCAGTCTCTTGGGTCCTTTTAAGGGCTGAGACAGCTTTACTTAGTTGTGGTTTTTTTTTTCCCCCAATCTTAAAAGAAAAGTACTTCCCTACTACTTGGTAAGCAGCCACTACCCTAAGCTTCCCCCCTCCGCCCCCAGCTGCTCCTTACTCTCAGCCCAGTCCTTCCCCGTGATCCAACAGACTATTAATGTTGGCATATCAAGACCCTGCTCTTGCATGCATTCTAATTGTTAATGCCCATGCCAGTAACCTGCCCCTCACCCCGGCCTCAATTCTTGCCTTCTAGACACTGCCATTGTCATTGGCTTCTGTGAACCCAAGAGGACTGGCCTTCCCTGGCTCTGGGATTCCCAGATGGGCATCCCTGGGAAGCTGTGCTGACCAGCCTCCACTGCTTCTTGCTGCTCAGCCAGAGGTCCTAAATGTGGCAGGAGAAGTTTCCCTGGTGGTGGTTGCCAGCATTTGACTGCAGCTGCCCATTACTGACTAGCACATCCCCTGGAGTCACCCTTACACGTCCGTTTGGGGGAACTACAGCATCAATGGGACTCTGGTTTTGGGAGAGTTGGGGAGCAGTTGGTGGTATAGCAATGGGGATTTCTAAGGCATTGGCTAGGTGCTGAGGGCTCCAACAGCTCAGTGAGCACTTCTACAAGAGGAGGTGGATCATGGAGTATGGATGGGGCTTATGGGAGAGTTTGGGGCCTAGGGGTGCCCATGAAGCAGTCCCCTTTTTAATAATTTCTATTGAATTTCACCTCCATTTAATAGGATATATTTATTAAGAACTACTGAATAAGAATTATTTTTATTCATTAAAATGAAAGCTAACACTTAGCACTTGCTTTGTGCCAGTTTTAAAAGTATGTTAACTCATTTGAGTTTTACAATTATCAACATCCCAGTTTTAAAGATGAGGAAATTTTAAGATTAAGTAGTTATTTAGTGACAGTTAGAATTTGAACCCAAGCAACCCAGCAACAGAGCTCATAACCATGTTATGTTTGACCCAATTAATTATATATATTACTACTTGATAATATAGATAATATCTTAAAGGGCTATAAAAATACAAATATAATTGCTCTTAGTTCAGCAGAAGCTGAGAGGAATCAGTACCATAAACATATCAAGAGAGAGGACTGGGTTCCATGACCCATGTGCCCTTCCAAAGCACCTGCCAATAACCCCAAAGCAGAAGATGCCTCTTGTTGAAAGTGCTGCTACTAGAATACAGCTTGGGGGCAAGAGGCTCTTGCTAACCTCCACTCTATGCCTCAAAGCTGAGGCATTCAAGCAAGGAGCATTGCCAGAATCACTCAGGGTAGACACTAAGAAACGAAACAGGCTGTTAAGACCTGGGAATCCACAGAGCACTGTCCAGCGAAATTTGTGGCCTTGCCTTAGTAGCAAATGGAGGCTTCAGTAGCTAACTTAGGTGACATGGAAATGTTACCAATAGGCACTACCCTGCTTAATCAGCCAAATCGACTACTTCAGGAATCATTCTAGGTCTAAGGGGGGGGAGCTGTCAAAATGATGTTGGTTCTATTTTCCTTACCATTCCCACCACTGATCACTATACAGGTGATCAATTATGGTACTATCCTGGCAATTTCTAAATAGAAGGTTTTAAAACTTCTAAATTTTTTTTTCCAAATAGAATGTTTTATAATTGCTCTCTTGCTTTACCTACACCAGTGTACATTGGATATGGTGTTACTAATTAAACTTAACATTTAATTCACAAAGTGCAGAACATTGAGACATTGACACCCTTTGGAGATTGTGGTTCATGATCCCAATGGTATTACCTTGGAATGCAGCAGTCCATAGGCTATGGAAAGGCAAAGCAGTTTTCTGAACAGTTAATCTTCTCATTACTTATTTATCATCATCTACATGAATAAAGTGATAAACTATTTCATGGAAATGTAAGAATTCTGATCACCAAATTCCTTTGTGTGTGTCTGTTTCTCCACACCAAGCAATTCTCAAAACACCATCTGGATGTCCTACAATTCAACTCAATTCTGACACATCTATCTGGAGATAGCATCAGATTCTACAAGTTAAAGGCTCAGTCCCACAAGACTGCCCTCCACTTCAGATGCCATTTGAAAAACCAGATTGTTACCTGTGCTTCTGACCGGCTGGCAATAAGTCAGAGGTTCCCAAGATTCCCTTCTTCCTTGGGTTCAGTTAATTTGCTAGAGTGGTTCATAGAACGCAGAGAAACATTTTATTTATCAGATTACCATTTTATTATAAAAGGATCTAACTCAGGAACCTCGGGATGGAAGAGATGCATAAGGCAAGTTATGGTGAAAAGCTCAGACTTGCTTGCTCTCTCTGGGTACACTCTCCAAACCTTGTCCTTCTGGGCTTTTATGGAGACCTCATTACATAGGCACAATTGATTAAATCATTGGTCATCGGTGATCAATTCAACTTCCAGCCCGTTTACCCTTCCTAGAGGTGGGGGTGGGGGGTGGGTGTGCGTAAGGGTGGGTGGGTGGATGGGAGGTTGGGACACAGGGTTGGTTCTCCTGGCAAACAGCCCCCATCCTTAGGTGCAATCCAAAAGTCACCTCATTAACATAACAAGACACCTGTACCTCTCTCATCACTTAGGAAATTCCGGGGGTTTTAGGATCTCTGTGCCAGGAATGGTGTCGAAGACCAAATATATATATTTCTTATTATAAATCACAATATCACAAAATGAGAAAATGCTTTTTTTCTGTTTACTAAACTATCATGTGGGGCACAAAATTAAGTTCTGTTGCAAATACATATGAATATAGAAGATTATGTCATGTTTATGTAGAACGTCTATGTGGAAGAAAATATGTTGTAATTTACAAGTGATTTAGGGCTTGGTAAAAGTAAACAATTCCCCTCGTTCCCACTGGTAGGACAGGGAATCATCTTAAACATTCTATTAATTTTTTTTCTGATGATAGAGAAATGCTTACTGAAGAAAATGGGAAATACAGAAAAGTATAAAAGATAAAAATCATTCATAATCTCATAACATTTCTGGTAATTTTATAAAATTAGAAATACCAGTAGTGGCTAAAAATAATTTTTTGTCTTTAAGACATTCTATATTACTACTGTGAAAATAATTTTTGATCAAATTAAGACTTAATAAAATAGATCTTGAATATATTCTGAGCTAAAATCGTGTTCATTCTTGAATAAAAATCATTCGTGTTATTTTAGACATTTATTCATGCAGGACATTTTTATAATGACTAAGGCTAAACTCAATCAATTTGCTATTAAAAATATGCCACTAAGAGGAGACTCTACTTAAATTTCCTTATATAAGAGAGACAGAAATCATTTTAACCAAATGAAATTATTTTTAAAATGACTGATTTGGTCTTATGTTTCCCACCAGCAGTTTTACATTTGAACGAAAGCAGGAAATGTTTTCATCCTTAATCTTTCAACTTCAGCCTGTAGTATTGAAATCTGCTCAGCTTGTTCTTTTGAAATTTTTGTTAACTTTTGCTGTTGCATCATGTTTTCATATCGTTCTTTGGCAATCTTTTCACAAGTCAGTGTAGACCCTTATCCCAGAAATGAAGAAGAAGGAATTATTTGGATTATTATCTATACTTTTAAATACAGAAACAGCACTCAGAATCAATTAAACATATGGAACAAATACTGGTAGCTTTATAACCACTGTACAGATTTTAGGAATTATGATCACTTTTAAAGAAACTGACAGTTGATTAAAGAAAAAAATCTTACCCACTGCATTACAGATGTCTTTTCTCTCTGAGACAGCCACCAGTTCTTCTCGTAAATTGCAGCTTAGGGTATAATTTGCTACATCCTTTTGATTGCTGTACCTTCTCAGTTTTTTAAGCAGCTTTTTGCAGCTTTCCACATTCTTTTTGTGGGTCTGAAATTTTTGTTCCCATGACACCCCACAGAAATAATTTTGAAAAAAATATATTTTATAAAGACATTATTCTTAAAATTTAAATACATTGTCATCAGTAGGACATCTTACCATCATATCCCTAGTACCTAGCATAATACCTGCACATAGTGGGTACTTAAATTATTTGTTGAAAGATAGAATGGTATGTTGATACACATTTTAGAAAAAAATTTGTATATTCTTAGAAATAAGAGAAGATTTAAAAAACACATAGCCTTGAGATTACTTTGTTTCCATCTTATGTATGTTAAACACTCAAAACTGAGCATTGTTAGGCAATTAGGGTAAAACAAAGCCTTTACAATGCAAAGGAAAGACTATCAACACTTCTACTACATAAATCTTACGTAACCTAATGTGAAACAGGAAATTCACCTACACTCTAATATCTCCCAAGGGGTTAATTCAAATGTTAAAAGAAGTGCTTCACAACCTAAATGACTGACAGATGAATGGATGAAGAAGATGGGGTACATACATACAATGGAATATTGCTCAGCCATTAAAAAGAATGAAATAATGCCATTTGTAGCAACATGGATGGACCTGGAGATTATCATACCAAGTGAAGTAAGTCAGACAGAGAAAGATAAATATAATATGATGTTGCTTATAGGCAGAATCTTAAAAAAATGATACAAATGAACTTATTTATAAAACAGAAACAGACTCCCAGACTTAGAGAACAAACTTATGGTTACTGGGGGAAGGGAGAGAGGGATAGATTGGGAGGTTGGGGTTGACATATACACACTGCTATATTTAAGATAGATAAGCAACAAGGACCTACTGTATAGCACAGGGAACTCTGCTCAATATTCTGCAATAACCTAAATGGGAAAAGAACTTGAAAAAGAATAGATACATGTATATGTATAACTGAATCACTTTGCTGTACACCTGAAACTAACACAACGCTGTTCATCAACTATACTCCAATATAAAATAAAAATTTAAAAAAAAAGAAGTGCTTCAGGCTACCACATTGGTTACAGTTACAAAGACACTATTTAGAGACCTCTAATTACATCCTGAATATCAGTATAAAAGAGCAAGATTTTGGTAGGTTCTATTTGAATTCATGATTTGCAAACTATTACTTTGTTCAAATCTTTCACAACTACTGGAATTATAATGATCAGTATCCTTGAGACCTACCTTATCTAAAACAGCAATGGTTTGCTCCATTACTCCAATCTGAATGGCAATCATAGTCTCATAGTTTGGTTCATTTAGGTACTTTAAGAGGGAAAAAAAAACCCACAATGTATGTAAGGATATTTTTCTCTATTTCTTTCAGTAGATAATTTTATAAAGATTATCTTAGTTTTGAAAGTTACTGTTTCTCATAAAAATTATCTATCCAAGTTAGGATTGACTTGACTTTAGTGTCATGCTATTTACTTATATTTGGCTATTGATACACTCATCTATATACTAATAGTTACAAATGCCTAGAGTTTATCTTCTCATTCATTCATTCACTTATTCAACTCACCAAATATTTATTGTGTCTCATTTGAGAGTGTCTCACTAAGTCCCATACTAACAATATCCCAGTTAAAGATACTGAGGGAGATAACAAAGATAGATAACATGACAGAGACTTCAAGATAGATAACATGACAGAGACTTCTCTTCAAAAAGAGAACGTGTAGTATGATTAGTTGCCAGAATGTATGTAAGGTGACATGCAAATTAAAAGGTGGTTTGAGTTGGGCCATGGTTTCTCTGAACTGGGGAAATCAAAAGGCTTTATGGATGAGGTGGCATTTAAACCAGACCTTGAAAAACAGATAGATTAGGGATGTGAAAAAAAAATGCGGAAAAATATTGCAGGTAGAAGAACCAGTATAAGCAAAGGCACAGAGGTAGAATCCTGGAATATAAAATCAGTTTGGTTTGAGAATACTGATGTGTAAGAGGAACAGTGGGAATGAATTTCAAAAGATAATTTGAAGGACACTGAACGCCACTTAAGGATTTCAGAATTCATGTGCCAGGTAAGAAGAGGAACTTTAAAATGTTTGAGCAGAGTAGTAATGTTATTAGACCTGAATAGGAATGTGACAGCAGTATACGGTATAATTAGAAGAGAAAAACCCAAGGTCAAGAAACTAGTTAGGAGATTATTATAAAATACTCTAAACCATTGAAAAGGAAGGACTGAAGCAAGGTAAAGGCAGTGGGCATAGAGAATGAGGGAGTAAATGGATAAACTAGTCAAGACTTGGAAGACAAGGGAAAGAGAGGAATCAAAGAGGACAACAACTTTAACCCTGAGTGAATGGCTGAAAGAACAGAAATAAGCAAAATAAGAAGAGGAGCTGTTGGGAAGTAGGAAATACAGAAATAGAGCTTGAGAAAGGTCAGGTTCAGAGAGCTTAGATTGGAATTGGAATTTAATTGGAGTCCAGAAAGCTTGGATGAGTCTTAGCAGTGATCATGAAAGTCAGAAAAAGAGAAATCATCAAAGGAGAGGGCATGGAAAGAAACACAGAGCTGGGGGCAGAATCTTAAAAATAGCTATACTTAAGAGAAACAAAAGAGAAATGAGGAGAAGAGGCAGAGTGGTCTGACATGTTGGAAGAAATACAGGAGAAAACAGGGATGATTAAAGCCAAAACAATGGGCAATTAAGAATGAAGATGGATGGACTTCCCTGGCGGTCCAGTGGTTAACACTCCACGCTTCCACTGCAGGTTCGATCCCTGGTCAGGGAACTAAGATCCCACATGCCACACGGCCCCAAAAAAACAGAAGATGGACAAATGCTACAGGGATGGTTATGACTGGGAAAGGGACCACGAGATTTGACAATTAGGAAATTCTTGGTGAGCTGCAAAACAGAACTATACTACTGAATGGGTCACAAAGAACCAGAGGCAGCAAATGTAAACTACCAGAAGAAACAGACAGAATTCATAGTCACATTATGAACTACTTCTGGCATAGAACATGCTTGACGTCACAGAGGCTTCTTATTCAATACTGGTTGAATGAATGAATACATTAATGAATGAAATTAAAATTATATAGTGGGGGGCAGGGAGAACTTACCTTTTGACGATCTCTTGAAAAAAACAGCATCTGAATATCCCGAGCCTTCTGATTTAGATCTTCCATTTCCATCTCCATTTTCTTATGTTCCCACTCGATCTGAAATATTCCTTTGTGGACTTCTTTACTTTCCATCATGCTAGCAACTTTCTTTTGTCCTTGAGTCTTAAAGAAAAAGTACATTCCGATATTCATATAATACGATTCTGCATACAGGATACAGAATATTTGAAGCTGAATGCTTTTCTTAGAAAACGCTTGGAATGCAGAGATAATTCTATCCTCTTTCTTAAAATGTAGTAGATATTAAAAAATTACTTGATGGGCACAATCTGATCACTATAAAGCATGGTAGTTACTGAACAGAAGGGATTGTAAGATACATTTGAATGGCATAGCCAATTTACTTTTATGTCAGTGATTAGGCAGGAACTCCTCTTGACATCACCGATCTACCAATCTGTATGTGTTTATACCCCTAGTCTGCCCTGCTTCTTGACACTATAGATAAAGGATTGTAATTTAATGCAGCTAGGCACAGCAGTATCTTGTTGGTAGCTAGTGGAAAAGCAAAAAAATTCAATGGGTTAAATATGATATTTAAACACCTAGATATTTTGTACTTCATTTCAAATTGCCTACATGAAGTTCAGGAATATTTTCATGGAGTTGTTCTCCCAGATTGCTAACAGTGAAACTACTATGTCTCTAAAATAAATTTGTATGTGAGTTCCATCAGTTAATGTTTTATATTTTTCCTCCCTTCTCCTTCAAGAACTTAGCTTTTTCAAGTTCATGCCACTAGACTATACCAACTGCTACTCTTTCTAAAAATTATTTTCATCTTTTGGTCACTGCTTGGGCTCAGTTCCTTGAATTTCCCACTTTCAATGCTCTCTTCTCTATCCTGCTCAGCCACCCAGCTCCCATGATCATACCCTTGATCTTGTCATCGCCAGTTCCAAAATCTTAAGGTCAAGCATTTCTCTGGAGCAGTATTTCCCAAATGTGGGAAATATTGCCCCACCAGGGGACATTCAACTATGTCTGGGGACATTTCTGGCTGACATAACTGTAGGGGGGCATTGCTACTGGCATCTAGTGGGTAGAGGCCAGGGAGGCTGCTAAACTTCACACAATACGCAGGACATCTCTCCCCGACAAATAATCATCCAGCTCAAAATGTCAGTAGTGCTGAGGTTGAGAAACACTTCTGTCAAACTACCACATCTCCTCTCTCCTTTCCTTTCAGTCAACTTTGTCATAAGATTTATTTTATAGTCCTGGTCTCAACTTCCTCACTTCATATTGTTTCTTCAGCCATCAGCAATTGAGCTCCTGCCCCAACCCTCCACTAAGACTGCTCTTGTCAAGTAATTGACGTAGTGCATGGTTCCCTCCTCCTCCGAACTGTTTCTCTCATGGTTTCGAGGTTCCCTTCTATCTCACTGGCAGCTCCTTCTCAGTCTCCTCACTTAACTCCTTCTCTGCTAGATCTTTCAGAATTGGACTTCGGGTGTTGGCCCAAATGCCCTCCTCCTATCTACCCACTTCCTACGTGGTCTCAAGCAATCTTGTGGCATAAATTATCTATATGCAGATATCTATATGTAATAGTCCATATGTAGTTAAATATATGTGATCTACATATAGAATACTCCTAAATATGTATCTCAACCCTGAATTCTGGCTATTAGATATTTCCACTGGGTGTTCTATAGGTATCTCAAATTTAACAAAAGCCAACATTCTTCATCCTATGTCCCCAGCCAAGGCTACATCTCCTCAGTCTTTCTCATGTCAGTGAATGACACCATCACCTTCTCAGTTGCTCAAAAGCCAAAATATTAAGATTTATTCTTGATCCCTCTCTTTACCTGACCCTTCACATTCAGTCCATCAACAAATCTGATGGTTGTTGCTCTTACCCTAACAACAAAAATTGAAGAAGAATTAAAAACTTCCTGAGATAAACAAAAACTGAGGGAGTCCATCGTTACTAGACTGCTCTACAAGAATTGCTAAAGGGAGTCCTTCAAGCTGAAATAAAAAGCAAGTAGATAGTAACTCAAAGCCAGAAGAAATAAATAAAAAACAACCTAAATAAAAAATGTAACTACACAGGTAAATATAAAAGCCAGTATTCTTGTATTTTTGTTTGTAAGTACTCTATTTTTCCTGTGTGGTTTAAAAGAAAAATGCATAAAATAATAATTAAAAATCTATGTTAATGGACACACAGTATATAAAGATGTAATTCATGATAATAATAACATACTGGGGGAGAAACAGAGCTCCATGGAAGCAGAGATTTGCATACTACTGAAACTAAGTTGGTGTTAATTTGAACTAGTCTGTTATAAAATTAAGATGTCAATTGTAATTCCCAGGGGTAACCACTAAGAAAGCATACGGAAAAGGAAAGGTATAGGGAAAAGGAAAAGAGAAGGGGATCAGAATGGTACTCTGCAAAAAACCCCAATTATCTACTAAAGAAAGCAATAATGGAGGGACTGAACAACCACAAAATATGACATGCAGAAAACAAATACCAAAATGACAGCAGTAAGTTCTTCTTTACCAGTAATTACGTTCAATGTAAATGCATTAAAGCCTACAATTAAAAGGTAAAGATAGACACAATGGATTAAAAAAAGATCCAATAATATTCTGTCTAGAAGAGACTCACTTTAGATCCAATGACACAAGTAGCTCAAAGGTGAAAGGATGGAAAGATATCTTCCATGCAAACTGTAACCAAAAAACAGCTGGAATAGTTATACTAACATCAGACAAAATAAACTTTAACACAAAAATTGTCTTTTATATGCTGATAGAAGGCCAATCCTTCAAGAATATATAACAATTATAAACATATATGCACCTAAAAACAGTTTCAAAATATATGAAGCAAAAATTGACAGAACTGAAGGAGAAATAGACATTTTAATAACCATAATTGGAGACTTCAATATTTTACTTCCACTAATGGATAGAACAAGTATAGATCAATATAGATCAATATAGAAATAGAGGATTTGAACACTATAAATTAATTAGACATAAGAGACATATACAGAATTCATCTCTCAATAACAGCAGAATACACATTATTTGCAGGTGCAAATGGAACATTCTCAAATACAGATCACATGTTAGGCCATAAAATGAATCCTAATACATGTTAAAAGATGGAAATCATACAAAGTATCTGCTCTGACCACAAGGGAATGAAACTAGAAATCAATAACAGAAAGAAAACTGGAATATTTACAAATATGTGGAAATTCAACACCACATTATTAAATAATCAGTGAGGTCAAAAGAGAAATAAGGGATATCAGAAAATACTTTAAAATGAATGTAAGTGAAAATGTAACATACCAGAACTTATACAAATCCTTCTCAAACACTTAACAAAAAATTGAAAAGGAGGGAATATTTCCAAACATTTTATGAGGCCAACATTACCCTGTTTGATTATCAAAGCCAAAGACACCACAAGAAGAGAAAATTACAGGTCAATATCCTTGATGAACATGGATGCCAAAATCATGAACAAAATATTAGCAAACCAAAGTCAACAGTACATTAAAAGGATCACACACACACACACAAACACACACACACTCCTAGACATATGTTCAAACTGCTGAAAACCAAAGATAAAGAGAAAAATCTCAAAGGCAGACACATTATTTTAAGAGGAACAAAGATTAAAAAAATATAGTAGGCATCTTGTCAGAAGTTCCGTAAGCCAGAAGAAGATGAACACCTCTAAAGTGAAAAGAATGAGAGGGAGAAAGAAAGAACCGGTCAATCCAGGGAACCCAGCAAAATATCTTTCAATAATAGAGGTGAATCAATTTCAGACAAGGAAAAACAGAGAGAATTTATTACCGACAGCCTTGCACTTCAGTTGTTAAAAGAAGTTTTTAAAGTAGAAGGTATATAATACAAGACAGAAACTTCAATCTATACAAAGAAAGATCTCTTGAAATAGTGAAATTGGAGGGGAATAGAAAATGCTTTTTTCTTATTTTCTTCACTCTAAAAGATAACTATCTATAGCAACAATAATAACAATATATTGTGGGTTAAGAGCATTTATAAAAGTAATATGTATAGCAACATTAGCACATAATTCCCAAATAGCACAAAATCCTCAAATATTTGGAAATTAAATAACACACTTCTAAATAACCCATAGTAACTTCTAATAGGAAGTTACAAGGGAAATTAGATAATATTTTAAATGGAAAGAAAATAAAAATACAAAATTTCAAAATTTGCAGAATGCAGCTAAAATAGTGCTTAGAAGGCAATTTATAACATTAAATGTTTATATCAGAAAACAAGCAAGGTCTGAAATCAATTCTCTAAGCTTATCAAACTTATCATTAGGTGAGGAGATTGACTCTAACAAAATAATAGTATGTATATTAGGATGAACATTTAACTCCGTGGTCCTGAACTTCTTTTACCTTAGAATTACCTGGCAGGCTTTAAAAAAATGTCCATGCTTAGGGGTGGGGTCTGGACACATTTGTAAACTTGTTCAGGTGATTCTAACGTAGAGTGAGAGTTAGCAACCACTGGTTCAACTGAATGAGAATGATTTACCATAGAAATGGGAGAATATGAAAAATATTTGGTACAGCAGGTGATATGTTGGTTTTTTTCTCCTTAAAGCATGAGAATTACCCGAATCACAGAATTCAAGTCTTCAACTATGTTCTTGTTGATGAGGATTGCATCAGAATAATCCAGCAGTAACTGGAAATTCTCCAGTTCTACTTGCCCTTGTTTAAGGAGGATTTGGATTGTCAAATTCAACTGGAATTTCACTTTGTCTTCCTGTAATCTAAATTGAAAAAAACTTTAAAGTAAGTAGTTGTAATACATTTATATTCCAAATTTCATCTATCATCTGATATATAAATTTGATAAAATATATCTGATATAAAAATTGAATATAAAATTCAAACTTAATTTTCCTTAAGTTGAAGGAAAACATGCTGGAGATTAATGTGGAAAATATTTTCCCAATGACAAGCTTTCCTAGAGGTCTCTATGATACCTCTTCTTACTGATGTGGAATTACATTTGGGCTGCTCAAAGAATGGTATGGACAGAAACACATTCATAAGGTTTTACTTCATGATTAAGAAAAGATTAATATGGTTTTGAATGTAAGTGGAAAAAACAGAGATGCTACCAAATAACAAATCTGTTAAAGTTCTGACTTTGTGTATTGATCTCTGATATTATATTAACAACGTTTAGTCTGCATACTACTTATCAAATCTATTTTTAGGTAATTCATATTCCTACTTATCACCTAGATCTGAAAATGATGTTTAATGATGAATTTGGGAACATCAGAGAAGTATTTATCCATGTGGCTGTAAATATGGCCAAAAGTGAAGCAAGGACTTAAAACAGTATCCCAATTACTCTGGAAAATACAACAAGCTCCCTTGAAGAAAAAATATTAGCTGCTTAGGCATCTACATGGAAATTTCTTGGATATCTACTTAATTTTCCACACAGTTTGCTTGTGTGGCTTGAGCTTAAAAGTACTTACCAGCAGAAACATGTTCTTTCTGTGGAACACGTGTGGAAGGAGATTAAAATAAAAGATTTTCCCCAAGTTTGCCTATTTGATTAAGTCACAGGAATGTGAGGTATAGTATAGGGAATATAGTCAATAAAATTGTCACAACTTTGGGCTTCCCTGGTAGTGCAGTGGTTGAGAGTCCGCCTGCTGATGCAGGGGACAAGGGCTCATGCCCCGGTCTGGGAGGATCCCACATGCCACGGAGCAGCTAGGCCCGTAAGCCATGGCCGCTGGGCCTGCGCATCTGGAGCCTGTGCTCTGCAACGGGAGAGGCCACAATGGTGAGAGGCCTGCGTACCGCAAAAAAAAAAAAAAAAATTGTCATAACTTTGTGTGATGATAGATGGTAACGACTTATCATGGAGATCGTTGAGTAATGTATAGGAATATCAAATCACTATGTTGCGCATCTGAAACTAATTTTGTAAGTCAATTATGCTTCAAATTTTAAAAAAGGGAAAAACAGAAATTGAAGAGTAAAAAAAAACTGGACCATTTGCAGTAAGAACAGTGGAGCATGTAGGCAAATTTCATTCTGAAATAAGGTCTTATGTAACAAAATGCACTTTCTCAAGGAGAAGTTATAAAGCCATGAATATAGGTAAGCCAGTGCCAGCTGAAAACCAGTGAGTCAGCATTCTCTCCCCATGATAACACAACCTAATTTAGCCCTAGATTTTGAATAAATGAACATGAATGAAAGGTTCAAATTACAGGGTGAGCTCACGGAGTACTTTTTCAATTTCATGTTGCACCTTCTCATCAGCCTCAGTTCTCCTCTGGAGGAAAGCCACCATTTCTATTAAGCCAGCTGCTTTCTGCTTTACCTGAAGAAACCAAACCACCAACATCTCAGAACATACGGAGCTTTAGAAATAAAAGCAAACTAACTTTAAAGAACTTTAAAAAACATACATCTTTTAACTTTGTTACAAAACCTTAACAAGTCCAACTTTCTAAGAAATAAACCAAAATTTAAATCCTGCCATTATGTAATATAAGAAACCCAAAACTTACATGGTACATCCCATGAATAATTAGAAAAGTATCAAATTTGCTTCTCACTGAAAGACAATACGCAAGCAACTAGAATTTTTCTTATATCTTATCATCTTAGATAAAGTTTTACAATCATAGATACTTTAACAAAAATATGACAGCCTGACGCATGCGGCACACAATTTAGGTAATCTGGTGGCAGGGCCAGGGGGCAAGGTGTGGTCAAGAAGCAGCAAGAGGAAGAAGTCTCTTCCTAATTAAACACACTCTCAAATTGCTAACCTTTGTTACATTAACAAAATATTCTAGCAAAACTATAAAGCTGATTCTGGTGAAATATAATTCTTCTATGCAAAAAGGGATGAGGACTACTCAGGACCAGAGCAGACAGGAGAAGTTGTATCTACAACAGTGTTGTCCAAGAGAAATGTCATGTGAGCCATCGATGCGAGCCACATATGTAATTTTAAATTTTGTAGGAGCCACATTATACACGTGAAATGAAACAGGTGAAATTAATTTTATTATCTTATTTAATACAATATATCCGAAACATTATCATTTCAACCTGTAAAGAATATAAAAAATATTAAGACACTTTCCCTTCTTTTTTTCACGCTAAGTCTTCTAAATCTGTGTGTATTTTCCAGTTACAGTATGTCTCAATTAGGACTGTCCACATTTATTTCAAGTAAAAAATAACCCCGTGTGGCTAGTGGCCGTCAACTTGGGCCTACAAGTACTTAGCCTTCAATAGGACTGAGGTTAATATTTTATTTCTTTATCATTATTATTAATATTACTATTACCCTAGTGCGAAAACCTAAATAACTAGCCTTTCTAGAAGCACTGACCACCGTAAACTATATATTTGATACTAGTACACTAAATGAAATGAAATAAAATAATAAAATGTTATTATATACTTTCTGTTCATTTTCCACTTTCGCTCGTCTGGTCATGCAGAAATGTTCCCAGACGGAGGGGTCCAAGCCTTGTGGCATGTTATTAATACTGTCCAAGTCATCCATGGCTTTCATTAACTGGGCAAAGGCATCCTTATTCAATTTCCCAGATCCTGGTCGCTCTCCAAAAGGCACAAGACTGGTCGTATCTGAGTGCACTTTTTGTTTGTGAATCCTGGTATTACCAATAAAAGCCCATCAACCTTTCACATTCTCACATACAAAAAAAAAAAAAAATCACTGTTAAATTAACGTAACCCTTAGCAGAGGTGTGATACTGCAAGACAGTTTCCTGTGGCTAGTGGGTGGATTACCCCAAAGAGAAAAGCACCCACTTGGACCTTCTTCCATCCCCTCTGGATCCCCAGACATGACCTCGGCTGGACTATAGATGTCCCCAGTTTCTGTCAGCACTGGCAGTTTTACCTGCACGAGAAAATGTCTCCCTTCTGGGCATTTTAAGCAGGTAAGTAAATGCCTGAGGGAAGTGTGGATGTCCCCTGGTTCTGCCCCATACATCCTCTGCTGGTATCCTTGTTGCAGGTGAGTAGCCTGGAGAATGTTCAGCTATATGTGCAACTGGAGAAGTGCCTCTTTTTATCTACATTAATGGATTATTTTTGTTTCCCTGGCCTGCAGCTGGGAAGAGAAGGGTACAGAGATTTGTACCAGGCACTCACTCTCAAGGTGCTTTACAATACGCCGTGAAGTTACTATTGTTATCCTCTTTTTCTAGATGAAGGAAGCGAGGCTCTGAGAGAAGTGACTGGCCAAGGCCATAGGTCTGATAGATGTGGAGTTAGGATTTAAAGCTAATTCTGTTGGACAATAGAGTTTATGCTTTTTCCACTGCTGCCTCCCAGTATATGGGAGGTCTCACTTCTTTCTTCACAGGCTTATGTAACTCACTCCTTTAAAAATAGGGAAAAAAAGACATAAGGCTTACTCTAGACTGAATTCCTCAGGTTGCATGTAACCTGTCAAAGGTGAGAGAATGAGTTTGCATCTCAGACACAAATGAGCCTATATCTTTGTGACAAACTCCATGATTCCTACATTATGTCTGATTAAAAATTATGGAAATCTGAATTGATAAAAATTTGGAAATCTGTGAAATGTAGTTCTAATGCTACTCTCGGTATAAAAATCAGATATTTTAGAACTCTTCGGATAATGGTTATTTTCAATCATTTATACTGGCATTTTTCAAACTTTATCTTGAACACAAATCACATGAGATGCTCCGAGGAAAGGGTACTTGTGGTCGAATAAGTCTGGAAAACATTTCCTACTCTATTTCTAATACTTGGGGATGCAAAGGCTACAAAAAGTTCTGAAATGTTCTTCAGTAAAGAAAATCTTTTATCTTTTTCAGCCCAGTATTTCCTTAAACTTATTTTGTCCTGGAAGACTTTTATGTGTAATTCCAATTAATACTGCAAGGGACTCATACTTGCTGGAACACATCTTGGGAAAAACAGTTTATAAATCTGTCTGCCATTTGTGTCTTACAAGGAGCTACTTTCATGTATAAAATAGAACCTATAATAGCACTATGATTACTTAGATACTTAACTATTTTTAAATAGTAAAAAAGAAATCCTTAGTATTCATTGCCTACTGTAAGATATAAGAATGATCTTTAACAAACTGAGTTATGATCAAGACACTTGAACATTTTCACATAAAAGATGTTACACTGAATATTACAAACTAATCGGGAGAAAAAGCTGACATCTAATAATGCTTACAAATTTTTTTCTCAAAAACATGATAACAAAGAGGAAACAAACCTTGGTCGGCGTTTAAAAAGTTTGTAGAGTATATCCACCTGATGACTGGGAATTTCAGAAAATTCCTTTTTAAAGCTGCGATCTAGAACCTAAGGGAAAACATATCATTGACAGGATTGTAACTTTGTTCAGAAGGCTTTTATTTGTTGACAATACTCTTTAACATATAGGTTGTGTCACTTTGATTTTAAAAATCCATGAAAACTTGGTTTATAACCTTGTTAGAGGGTGACCACTCACTGTGCAAGGATTTAACAAAGATTTACTTTGAACAAGAAGCACCTCAGTAAATTTAAAACATTACTTCATATAAGAGGTCTTAGAAATCATTCAGAACTGAAGTTTCACAAAATGATATTTACCTGTTAAACATGCAAGTTACCTCTATTTTATTCCATTCCGTTCTATTCTATTCTTCAGTTTGCTTTTCTATCCTATTCTTTTCCATTATAAATCTGCTGATCATAGCCTACTAAATTGATTTCATAACCAACTAATGGGGCTTGCAACCTGAAGTTCAAAAACCTCCAAAGTCTAACTGTGCTCTCTCTTTTTTGTACAAGAGAGAGCTTGAACAAGAGAAGTTTACAAAAATTTATTTTACACAGTGATTTTTAGAAATACACAGTGGCATAGAATGAAGTACACCCGTAACTGTGATTACAGTAGGAGAAAAATCTATGAGGAAATTAAATTATATCCCTCTTAATCTTCCCCAAATCCAGGCAGCATCAACTCTATTGCATTAGCGAGTGGGTGAGACAACAGCTCTCACTTTGTCTTCCGCCAGTAAGTTGTCGTAGTGTTCCTTGTACATATCGTGGTCTTCTCTAGATTTCCGGATGGCCTCTGTAGTCTGGCTCTATAATAACATCGGGAATAGAAGATTGGAACTGGAGATCTTTCAGGATAAACAAAAATATTGGGGATACTGAAAAGAACAAGGAATTCCCTAGTACAAGATAAATGTGAAGTGAAGTATCGATTACAGATAACATTCACAGAAGAAAGCAAACTGACTGGAGACTGAAAGGACAAACATCCACTCACCTGTTTCAAAGGGTAGCCAGCTCTGTATGCGAGTGTGTAAGTGACTAGGGAGCACACTACACTCTTGGCAGGGCAGTATGGATGATGAAATTGCACAGGCTTGGGAGTTGCATGGACCTTGGTTCTGAGAGACTGAATATATAAATGGACAACAGCCAGACCGTATATAAAGATAGAGCCCTGACTCATAACCTACAACCAGCCAGGAAGGGAAACCACAGCCTCTGCAGCGATTGGCCCTAAACCGCCAGGACTTGGTCAATAACTTTCAGCTTTCCTAATTTTTGCCACCATTTTCAACTTAGGACCAACCAGAGAAAGCCAAAGCTCCTTCCTAAACCAAGCACATAGGTTGCCAAGCTTCTAATTAACTTGCTCCAGGCTTCTCCATGCCAACAACTTCGAATCAGGGAATAGCTGAAGCCCTCTCTTCTATTCATTATAAAGCTTTCTCATCCCCTGCCTGCCTTTGAGTGTCTGCCAAACACAAGTGATGGTGGCTGATTCCCTTACTATACCAAGCTCTGAATAAATAGTCTGCTTATTCTCATTTGGAGGGTCTTTATTTATATCTACAGTTCCAGTTTCTGGTATGTCACACACTAGTGAGTGACTTAGCCTGTTACCAGTCTCTCTGAGATGGACTCCTCATCTACAAAAGAAATCCCGTACTCTGTAGGGTTGTTATGAGTAGGGTTGTATTTAGCAGGTGCTTTGCATATGCTCTTTAACAGACTCTTGGCAACAACAGCTACATATGTCATTTGATACTTTATATCATTCATAAATGTCATTTATTAATACTAATAAAAGCTGACATCTTTTGAAAATTATCATGTGACATGTATTTTGTATTCATTGTCTCTTTAATGAAACATATCTATTCATGCTCCTATTTGAGCTTTTCAAAATATGACAGCTTTTCATTCTATAAGCTAACCCATTACTTATATATTTAGTGAAACTTAGGGTGCCAAAAGGTCCAGAGAGAACAATATTCCCTAGAGAAGAGCTTGAAAATAGCTTTAAAGGTTATGTGCCTTGTCCAAGGTCCCATAGCTAGTCAGTGGTTAAAAGTGGGCCCCTTCAACCATGAAGCCACATGGCCTCATTTTATAAACCATATGTCATATGAAAGTTACATAGTTCGTTTGACTAAATGATTGCAGACGCAGAATCACATAACTTTATGAACAGATTGGAGTGGGCACTTTCATCTGACCCTGGGGCAAAGTCCCAGACAGGGAGCCAAGGAAAGCACACAGTTGAGTAGGAATGTAGAAGGAAGGAAGGGGCTAGGCATGTGAGCTCCTGTTAAGAGGGATCCCCTTTGTCAGAAGATGCTTGTACTCAGGTATCAGACACTATACTTACTTTCTCCTCCTGCTTCCTTGCAAGGTAGTTGTTCAGGAAGGCTTCTCTGGAGCTTATTTCTTCATCCAACAGTAAGGAGAACACAAGGTTGTTTATTTTCAATTCCTCCTGCAGAAATATTTAAAAAGGGGGAAAATGATCAATATGCCTACCTTTGAAAGGATTTCCTATTGAGGGTCACAGACTTGGCACTCATCAAGCAAGTTTATGACATACAAGCAAGAGAAATTCTTTTTAAGAAAAAGGGAATATAAACTTGCAATAACTGCTCAGTTGTTTTTACCTTTTTCAATTTTCATTGTAAGATAAAACACATACATAGGAAAATACGTAAAACAAATGTACAGTTGAATGAGTTATTATAAAGGCAAAACACCCTTGTAATCACCACTCAATTAAGAACTGAACTTTACCGCTTTACCAGAGCCCTTTCCATGTGTCCCCATTCTAATCTCAACCCCGATAATAACCATTGTCCTGACTTTTATAGTAATCACCTCTTTATGTTTCTTTGCAGTATTATTACCCAAATATGTATCTCTAGGCACTATTGTATAACATGCTGGTGAAAAAACTGTCACATTTTAAAAGTCTCTTATAATCCACAGGTTCCCTTTCAGCCCTTTCTTTTCCTCACATTTATTTGCAGTTATCTGTAGTTTCACCTAGTCTGGGTTTTGCTAACTCCACACTTATGGCAAGTTTTTCAGAGTCCTTTATCCCATGTATTTCCTGAAAATTGGCAGCTGAATCAGAGGACAGATCAGACTTATGTTTGATCCTTTTATGAAGATCATAAAGGATATTGTGCTTTTTGATCAGGAAACAGGTAGTATCAAGTTGTCTTTCTTTTTGAGATGTTAGCAACTGTAGATCTCAATGCTCGGGTCCATTAATCCACTGGGAGCTGCAAAATGGTGATGTTATATTTCTATCATTCCTTTTTCACTTACTGATTGAAATCCTCTTATAAAGGGATGCTTCTCCCTATCTATTTGGTTACCTAGCAGTGTAGTTCATACAGGAAAACAGTAAATACTTGACACTTTCTCTTTATTAGTTTTTAGATAATAAATTTGTTGTTCTCCTTTGATGGCATTTTTATTTTTAAAATATCACACATTCATTAATCTAACAAATTTGATAGGTTTCAGTTAATTGCAATTATTATTATCGTTGAATCTTAAATTGTCCCATTTAGGGGAACTTTTAAAGTTGACTCCTGAGTCCTTTTGATGTTACTTAGTAGTCTTTGATAGTTTCCTCATTGTCTTGTATGAAAAGATGTTCTATCTTTTTAAAATAACAGCTTTACTAAGATGTATTTCACGATCCATACAATTCACTCCTTTAAAGTCTGTAATTCAATGGTTTTTAAAAATCAGATTCCCAGTTGTGCAACCATCACCACAATTTTAGAATATTTCATCACTTCTAAAAGAAATCCGTTAGCAGCCATTTCCCATTTCTCCCCACACCTCCCAGAGGCCTTCGCGCCGCCGCCCAAAGCAACCACTAACTTTAACGTTCTGTCTCTACGGATTTGCCTATTCTGGACATTTCATATATATGGAAACATTCACTATGTGGCCTAGAGTGTCTGGCTTCTTTCACTTAGCATGTTTTCAAGGTTCATCCATGTTGTAGAATGTATTATTACATTCTTTTTGTAGCTGAATAATATGCCATTATAGGGATAAACCACATTTTATTTAACCATTCATAGTTGTTGGACATTCGGATTATTTCTACTTTTTGGCCATTATGACTAACGCACTCTTAAGACTAATGCTGGAGCATTCATTCCCAATCTCCCCCCACCTAACTACCATATGCATACATCCCCTCCCTGCTGGGCCAGTGATTATGTTCTTCTATCTGTGGCCACGACAACTGAGGAACAGCCCCTCTCCCATGGCTACGGGTCTTGCTGGGTCCTGGTAATAGTGCCCTTCCCTTGCCTCTTTAACTCTAGGGATGACACTGGCTTCCCATCGTTTCTAGTCTCTGGCTGTTTCACCATTCTTTACTGTTTCTCTTAACCCTGCCCATACCTCAGTGAAGAGTCCCTGCATTACCTCTCTTAAATGTAACCCTTTCAGGGTACCATTCCTATTAGGACCCTGACAATAGACATCCTCCTGGAGGTTCCTTAACCTCTCTCATCTTTTTTGGTTGACCCCTTTGCTTTGGTGAGATACATCTTCCAGATTATTAGCTTCCAGAGATACATCTTCCAGAGATACATCTTCCAGAAGATTAGCTTCCAGAGAATGGGTGCATATAAATTTTTGAGACCTTGCATTTCTCAAAATATTATTCTCCTTTCACATTCAGTTGATAGTTTGGTCAGGTATAGAATCTAATGTTAGGAATAATTTTCCCTCAGAATTTAAAGCCTTCATTCTTGGTCTTCTTGCTTCTAAGTTATTGTATGCTTCATTTATATTCTTACTGCTGAATCAGATTAAGTCAGATTTTTCATCTGATCTTTTAGGGCATGTATATTATTCATTCATTCAACATACAAGATGAGCCCAGCCCTTTGCTAGTTGCTGGAAATACAAAAATGAACAAGACAGACTCGGTTCCTACCCTCACGGAGCTTATTATAGTCTTGGGAGCATTAAAAAGTGATTCACAATAAATTAAAATTCAGTTGTAATAAGTGATAGGAAGTAAAAGAACAGCGTATATAACAAGAAGATCTAACCTAGACTGGGACCTGACAGATGAGTAGATGTAGCCCAGGAAGCAGAGAAGTGGGCAGAGTCTTACTGCCGCGTTGGGAGGAAGGAGATGTGAACAGGAGGCAGAGAACTCAGCATGGCAAGTGAGGGGGGCGCCAGAGATGAGGCTGGAGCAGGAGTCATGGCCATCGAGTGCAGGACCTGGATGCCAGACAGGGTGTTGGTCTTTGTCCTAAGAGCAATGACAGGCCCCGGAGGCTCCTTAAAAGAACAAGTCATGTAAGTAAAGCTTTTATTTACCTGGCTGACAGCCATCTCCGCTCTCACTCTCCTTTCAAAGAGTCTTTTCAAATGTTCATCAAAATTCTGTGTGCTTTCTTGAATAGAGTTTTGAAGTTTCTTCATTTCTGTTTCTAATGACTGAAAGGAAATCAACAGCAAAGTTAACATTTAGGAACATAAAATGTTCCTAGGAAGTGGTTGTTTACATTTTGCTAAAACAAAGGGGCAGGTGGAGGGCAGGCCTCGTGAGGTACTCTGGGCTCCCCCTTTAACCAGAGATGTTTCTGCTGGGTCTGTTATATTGTGAATCTGAGATTTTTGCTTAAAAAAGATTACACTGGGGAAAAAAAGTTAAAATCACTGATCAGGGCTAATGATGCAAGCAGACAGAGGTCCAGTAAAACAAATTGCAGCAAAGTTTTCCAGAAAATTCTGACTCTCTAAACAGGACAGAAATTTCCAGGCACACAATCTGGCCCTAAGAAATCTTGGTTTTTTTTTTAAGTTATGAATACAGTTGGTGGTTGAATGACGTGGGTTTGAAATGTGTGTGTCCATTTATACGCAGATTTTTTTTTCAACAAATATGTATCACAGTACTACACCATCCATGGATGGTTGAATCCACAGATGTGGAGGCCAACGGTAAAATTACACTCGGATTTTGGACTGTGAGGAGGGTCAGGGCCCCTAAGCCTGAGTCATTTAGGGGTGAACTGTATATATACATATTTACGTTATTTATACTCTCTCTTGTTTTCTGTATGTTTTCTCCGTCTAAATAGTTCTACATCAAAAGGAAAAAGTACCACCTCCTTCTTTAAAATTCCAACAAGACTTAGCACTAAGCACACAGTAGGTAAGTGGAAAGATATAAATTTACATTTTTAAAGAGAATGACATCTGCAGATCAATCCTAGACATACTGTTACAAACTATTTTTACCTTAGAAATTTTTGGTAACTTTTAAATTTTGATATAACTTCAAATTTACAGAAAAGATGCAAGAATAGGACAAAGAATTCTCATATGCTTTTAACCAAATTAATCAACGGTTAATATTCTACCCCATTTCTTTTATCGCTTGCTAAATCTCCCCCCCTTCCTCTCTCTCTCTCTCTCTCTCTCTCTCTCTCTCTCTCTCAACCATTTCAGAATAAGCTGCAGACACTTGAATGCAGGCTAGTTATTTTGGGGTCTGCCACTCAGGTTAGGTCTGTCTGGCGTTTCCTATGCTCAGACCAGCATGTACATTTCTAGCAGGAATGCTCCACAAATCATGTTGTATCCTTCCCAGTACACCACTTCAGGAGACACAATGCTGCTTCGTTTCACTTTGGCTGATGTTAACTGTGATCACTGGGTTAGGTAGCGTCTTCTAGTTTCTCTATTGTACCGTTCCCGCTTTTCCATTTGTAATTGATTTGTGGGAAAATACTTTGAGACTATGTAAAAAAATCTTGTTTCTCATCAAACTTTTAGCATCCATTGATAATTCTCACCTGAATCAATTATTACTATGATGGTAGAATGTTGTTATTATTTTAAATTTATTTAAAAAAACCAAGTTTTCTCTATGCTGGCTTAATAAAGGAAGAGACTAACCCTGGGAAGATTATGGAGAGAGAAGTTTAGCAAAATGTATAGAAATATATGATACAAGGAGAAACACCACCTAAATTAGGCTAATTAAGCAATGAGGAAATATTAAAAATAAAACAAATACAGCTCTGGGCCAATTTGCTTATAATAATTTATGACACTATCTCATAGGAATGGAAAAATCCTATGAATAGTGGCCTCCTAGTAGTTGTTTATCAAGTTCAGGTGTTTCTGGATAATGGAAGCATCATTATATGGCAAATGGCCAAAGACACAGCCTCCTGAGGCCAGATTGTCCAAGGGTCCCCTATGCACCCTTCTTTAAAACACTGAGCTTTCAGGCCTTCGAAGCTCTCTGGTCTGAAAGGAACTTTTTATGATATCAAAATGGCCTTTTGCTAAAACTGTTCTTCAGATGTCCCACACTCTTCTCATTGCAGGCCCTTCTCCAGGCTTTTCCATCTGCCTGCCGTCCCTTCCTCACTCTTCAACCTGTTCATTCTTTCTCATTCTTCTAATGTGAGAACAAATGCCACTTTCTCAAGGAAGCCTTTCTTGGGTCCTGTCTTGGGCACTATCTTGGGTCTTAGCAGCAAAGTCTGGCACAGGATTCCAGTGCACATGCTTTTGACACCTATACGGGGGTGAGGGAAACGGGTAGGAAGGGGCAGGAGCTGAGGTATCATGTGTTCTCAGGTGGCCCAGCCCTGGCCTGATTCTCAGGGGTATAAGGGTAATAGAGAGGCTCTGCTGACCTGTCCCAATTTGAGCCGAGAGGGCTGGACTTTCATACTCTCATCTCATCAGTCAATTGCTGGCCGTTCTGGGTGGGAGCAGTGGTATAACCTTGCAGTGTCTCTGGACAATAATGCCCCCTTGGTCAGCCAAGGACAAGACTCCAGTGGCCTTGGGTATAAGCCTTTAGCTGCAGCACTCACAGCAGCAAAGGGATGGGCAGGCCAGCCTGTAAAGGGGGCCAGGTGAACACCCCGATCTAAGTCAGTGCCTCTGTGTTTACTGTTATAGATGGCATTTGAACTTGTCCTTCCTAATTTATCACACTGTAGTTAAATAATTATTTTGTGGATGTCCAGTTAATATATAACCCCCTTCACCACCAGACAGTGAACACTGAGGGTTGAGGGCTGTGTCTTTCTATTCACCACGTGTCCCTTGGATATAACATGGTGCACATAGTGGGAACTCAAGGAGTATTGGTTAAAAACACAAGTTTTCCCTCAAACATTCCTGGGGAAATCTAATTTTGTCTAAAAATGTCTGTATCAGATGCTGAGAAACGAGAAGCAGGGGAGGTGAGAGATGGGAGACCAAGTAGGAAGGATGAATATACAATGCAGAATCCATAACACCAAGATTTTCTCCCATTCCCAGGACTTCCCTGGTAGTCCAGTGGTTAAGAATCCACCTTCCAGTGCGGGGGATGCGGGTTCGATCCCTGGTCCAGGAATATCCCACATGCCATGGAGCAACTAAGCCCGGCCTCCACAACTACTGAGCTCATGCGCCACAACTACTAAGCCCATGCGCCACAACTACTGAGCCCGCATGCTGCAACTACTGAAGTTTACGCGCCTAGAGCCCATGCTCCGCAACAAGAGAAGCCACTGCAACGAGAAGCCCGTGCGCACCGCAACGAAGAGTAGCCCCCGCTTGCTGCAACTAGAGAAAGCCCAGTCGGCACGCAGCAGTGAAGACCCAACGCAGCCAAAATATAAATTAAAAAAAAAATTTTTTACAAATGAGTAAAAAAATAATTCAGTGTCAGGGAAGTAGGTAGAGGTATAAAATGAGATAAGATTTGCATTAGTCAATAATTGTTGAAGCTGCATAAGGGCGTCATTATATATGTTTGACATTTTCCATAACACAGAAGTTTTTTTTAAAAAAGATTCTTTTAAAAGAGGGAAATTAGAGACAGTGAACATCAGTTTTTCAAGGAGACATTGAGCAGTGGATTGAGAAGAAAGTGGAGTCAAGGGAGTGTTTGTTTTTTCTTTTCTTTTAACTTTTTATTTTGAAATAAATTCAGACTAACCCCAAAGTCACAAGAATAATAGAAAGAACTCCAGAATCCTGTTCAAGGGAGTCTTTTTTCCTTTTGTATAAGATGAGAGATGTATACAATGTGTCTATGGAAAAATCCAGTAGAGGGGGAAAACTGACGATGCAGGGAAAAGGGGCAAATTGCTGAGTAACAGCACTGAACAGGTAAGATGGGATGGGACCTAGTGCACGAGTGGAAGACCAGGCTTGGGCAGTTGCAAGGCCATTTCACCCATAAGGAACAGAAAGGCAGGGAGGATCTCTGGATTCAATGCAGGTGGGTGGTAGATGTGGCGGGAGAGGCGTAAGGAAAATCTCTTTTCGTTGCTTCTCTTCTCCCAGTGAAAAAGAAAATAAGGTGAGAGTGAGTTGACGGTCAGGTGTTGGAGGTTTGAGGATAGGGGAGAACACATGAAGTGGCCCTCTAGGATCTCGCTAGGATCTTGTAGTCCACCCACCAGCAGAAGCTGCACCATGTGGTTACTTGTTAGAAATGCAGAATCTCAGGGTCCTTCTATGTCCTCAGAATGACGGACTCGGAATTTGTATTTTAAAAAAGCTCCCCCAGGTGATGTGGATTAAGCTAGGGGGAAATTGAAAGCTAGGGGGAATAGCATTGTTGAGCAGCTTTAGGGACCCAATAAAGGTTCAGGTCATTAGACTGAAACCAGTCAGTGTTTTTCCTTTACACACTGCATGGTGCAGGTGCAGAGAAGGTTGAGTCCTGGCTTAATCAAGGCTGAGGTTTTACCAGGTGGGCGTGGCCAAGGAGCCGGGGGTGAAGGTGTGGGCAGCGGACTACCTCCCAGTGCGAGACTGTGGAGTAAATGGCACTGTTTTAGGCGTCTATACTCTGTAACTTCTTGAAATCTTTGCTGCATTCAAAACTACTCACTTTGGATAATACACAGAGACATTGTTAGAGGACTGCAGTGAATAAAAACAGGGACAAGTTAACAATACGTTCAAAGGAATTGTTCACCATAAAGCTGACAAACTGCCCTGCCTCAAATGATGGTAAGATTTTACTTTCTTCACATTTACCTGGTTGTGTACCATCGCCTTTTACATCTCTATTATAACTGTAAGCACTTTTAATGTGGGAATGTTTCCTTGTGATGGAAGGATAAAAGTGGGAGACCTGCATTGCAAAAATCTCAGATCATAACTTTATTGACTGTGTCATTTTTCTCTCAAGTCTTTTCCTTGAAATTGAGAGCAAGTCAAGCAACAGTATACAACTCAAATTGACGTAGACAATAGAGAGCAGTCCCTTGCAGTGCCTTGAACATACTACCATAGGTGTTCATTAGATATTTGAAGAATGAGTGAAGGACCAAATGAACTGTAATGATGTGAAATTTGAAATCAATAAGAACTTTAAAAAATTGCTACATGTTCTTTTCGTTTTAAATTGTAGTAGGCCTTTAAATTTATCTCCACTCGCTTCTTCAAATTCTCTTGAGAATTTAAGCCCAAACACCATCTCTAGGCTATTAAAGACACTGAGAAAATAAAGAGCACTTCATTTGAAAAGATACTGAAACAAAACCCTTGATAAGGTAGGTTATATTCTTTGCTCTTCTGACCTTTCTATACTTATCTCTTTCTTCATTTAATTCCTTGACTTTTTTCTCATACTCTTTGAATTGTTTCTTTTCCTTTTCAGACCACAAAGCATCAGGTTTTGACATGAAAGCAGGTTGAGGAATCACCTGAAGATATAAAGGAAAGCATATATTCTAGGTTAAACATAAATATAGCAATACAGTCAAACTCAGAGTTATTGTTACAGTTTTAAAAAAAAGAGTCCTTTAAAAGGGTATAGTTCTTCACATTGGCAAGGCAATGACCTAACACTTTGACCAAAGGATATGAAAAAATGTTACAACGGTTTTTCTGTCACTTAAGCGAGGGTAAGCATTTTGGGATGTACCCTGACTCTTAGGTGACAAGTTCAGAAGTGTGAGTTGATATCTTCATAGCTAGAACTATGCCTGAGCTCCAGGGATACCTATGTCAGGTATCAAAGGGAATGTTTCTTGGTGTATCTGGAAAATTAGAGGTTCAGTATTATCCCTACTTTCTGTGCAGACCCAAACAACTGTGGTTGTTTTTTTGTTGTTGTTCATTTGTTTGCTTTTCATCAGATTGGAAGGCAAGCCTGGTGTTTCAAACTTCTTCTTCTTTGCCTGATGTGGTAAGTTTATAAGGTACTGGGGGGTGGTATATTTGTCACTGTAGAATTTCTACGACTCAGGTTCACATGGGAAAAAATGGTCACATTTAAGTAGCTCTTTCCATCCCATTCCACCTTCCATAAGGATGACCAGGAATCTCACCATTCTCAAAATGTCTTCCTTCTTGACTTCCAGAACTCCTCCCATCATGTCCATGAGGGCTCGGCGTCTTGTGGTGGAGCCCTTGGGAAAAAGCCAAGGTCAGAGAGGGTCACTGAGACAGAGGTCTGACACTCCAGTGGCACTGGGGACAGCCCCCCTGTCCCCAATGTTAGAATGACTGCATTTAGGATTGGGGAGTGTGGGCAGTGGCATGTACGGAGGGGAGAAGAGGAGGCCACTGAGATTCCAGTGACCTCTGACCACAACAAATGCCTTGATGTGTTTCTATGGTGGAGTACAAGACTATTCAACCAAATTAGGAACAAATATCCCTAAAAGGAAAAGGGTCTTAGGTACCATTTTAAAAAACCGCATACCTGTGACAGAAGCAATCGCTCCATTTCACGGGTCACAAGCAATTCTGTTTTGACTTTTTGCTGTGGTTTAATATGTCTCTGAGCTGTAATCTGAAAGAGAAAATGTGGTTTCCTGCTGTTATTCTTACAAAATTCAAGCCATACTTTCTTTCCACACACCGGGAGGAGGTTAGAAGGGATTAAGGAGATAGAGGGACTATCCAGATTTTGCAACCAATTTCCTATCTTGGAATGAAGATGAGGTCCAAAATGAGAGAGTGAGAAAAATAGATGGTTACTGTTAACAGGGACTATATGAGTGTTTGTTATTACTTCTAAGCAACACTATTATCTTTTGCCCCAAAGTAATCAAGATGGTTTCATGTGAGCAAGGGTGTTCTCTTTGAGTTACTTTTTATAAATGAAATATGATTATATTTGAATTGTCTTCTTTAAGCATTTATTTGTAACTGCATTTGTGCCAAACACCTTTTAAGAAGGCTGTCCAGTGAGCCCCTTTCTCTGGGACCCATACTACTCTAATGGCTAGATAATTACTGGAGCTCCATCAGCCTCATTCCCATTATGTGACCCAGCCTCCATGGGTACAGGTGCTGGACCCAAGTTGGACCAAGAAGCCCCTTCCCAGGCGAATCCAGAACTAGGGCTAAGAGATTATAGTTTGGACAAATTGCTCTCTTGAGCATAGGCGATATAACATAGAAACTGCTAGAGGCAGCTGAAATGCAGAGAGAAGTGAGTCAAGAGATGAAGAAAGAGCACTTCTGGACTCTCCACAAGGTCCCAGTGTGTGGTTCCTGCTTCTTTCTAGGCTTGGTGTCCAAATCTTCTCTGGACTCTATGGCATTCATAGAAGAAATCCCCATTATTGCTGGGGCTGTGTTAACTGTTTTTGTTACTTGTAACCAAGAATGCTACCTTATACGGTTGCTTCTGGTAGCAAAAACAAGAAGAATAAATAAGAGCCTGGAAAACGTCATGAGAAAGAAGGGAAGAGATGATGTACGGATAATCGTACCTCAGTACTTTCCACAATGAGGGTTCTCTCTGGCTTCTCACAGTCCTCAAATTCTGGTTGCCAGACTGTTTCTTCCAACTCCAGATCCAAAACGATTTCTTGAATTCTTACATTTTTTTCCTTCACACGTGCAATTTCAATCTCTTTTTGTTTATATGCCGCATCAAACTCATTATTGAAAGCAGTTTTTACCTTGTAAATAATATCCTAAAATATCAATGTTATTATAAACACACCATGTATTATACCTTTCCTGGCAACATGGTCCCACAGCTTTACTTTCCCTCCAAAATCACTTTACAAATTATAAGCAAAGTAATCTTTCTAAAATACTGTTTATATTAAGTCACGTCTTGGTTCAGTAATCTATAGTGGCATCCCACCATGGGTAAGGTTAAGCAACAGCATAACTGTTATACTACAACATACTTCCAGAAATGTGCGATGCAATTCAGTGTGCAGGTATATTGATAAGTGGGTAATGGCTACTTGGAGGCTCTTTGGGCTATTCTCTCTACTTTTGTGTATGTTCTTAAAAAAATCCATCATAAAAATATTTTAAAAGAAATATTCAGTATTAAACTTGGGAAATATCTTTTCTTTGGAACCAGGTTTGAGGAGAGGAGGTGAGGAAAAGATGGCCTATAGAGGTCTGGAGAATCTTCCAGAGAAGCACAACTACACACAATATTCTTACTCTGTATGGACAGGTCATTTTCAGGTAGAAAGAGAACCCAAGCTGCCCAGTTGGATCAGCCATTTACTAAGGTGGATGTGGGTCCAACTGGATTGCCCCTAGCTCTGCTGATGAGTAGAATGATGGGTCAAACTAAAAGTAGACTTGACTTTACCGTCAGACTTCAGTCTATATATCTATCCTACTGAAGATGAAACCATTAAAGCAGGGTAGAAAATGATCTTAACGGCTGGCACCAGAATTTCTCTCAGGCTGAAATTACTTTCGTGTAGGAAAACACCTTAATAAAGCAGCAGGAAGGTGAGACACTGAGGGCATAGGTCAGCAGAAGCTAAGCAACAAAAGGGATAACTCAACAGTTCTCAGTATAAATGCACAGGAATTTTAGGTATTGGAGGAGACAAAGAAGAGAAAAAGATAGGAAGGGAGAGCAGAGTAACCCAGCAGGAGGCTAGAACTCAAATTGCAGACATGACTGAAGGATCTTCAGGAATAGGAATGGCCAAACATTAAATTTCAAACCGTCTGCATTGGTGCAATCTCAGTTACTGAGTTTTCGAAAACCTTCAGTAGGCGTGGCATGTACAGGTGTGTTCTGAAACTGACTTGTTTGGTGGAAAGCAAGGAGTAGGAGCTTAGAGCCTGAAGGACACCATACCTTATCCCTGAGCCCCAGCACTTATAGAAATCTTAGAGAGGAAATTGTATTTTCCTAGATTAAGGAGATAGATAAGCATTCACATCTTGATCTTACAAGGAGGTTCTAATTGACATCTGGGTTACCTAGAAGGTGGCATTCAAGGATTTCTTTTATCTTTGAGTTTCCCGAAGATCTAAGTAGAAAAATGGTTTGCAGTGTTAGCCAGTGGAGGGTGCTCTTTAGAAAACCTGGTATCACAGAACCCACTCCAAATGGATGAAAACAACTCTTGTCCACGAGCTCTGTTTAAAGAACATGGATGCTAGCCATGTGGATATTTCTCTGTGTACTTTAAAGACATCATTTGATTGGCATTGGATTTCAATTTGAGCCTTTGCAAGACACCTCATGGAAAGTTTTAGAGATTTTCAAGGGTAAAGAAAAAATTCACCCACTTTCAGTAATATAATTTGGTTGATTTTCTCCTCTCTGGAATGAAGTTCCAGTTGGCTTGACAACAAAGAGGTAGGTACCCTAAAATCAGTACTCAGACTACCAAGCAGGTAATTGGGCAAGTTGGTATCTTTTGCTGTCCCATCTTCTTCCTCTTCTTCATCCTCCTCTTCATGATGCTTTTTAACCAACGTAATTGCAGACTGAAACTCTACAATTTCCTTCTGTAGCTAAATATAGAAAAAGATGAAATGAAAGTTATGCAATAAGAAGAATTCTCTAAAGGGCAATTTTGGGACAACTTAATTATTTCAATAATCATTTTAAGATGTTAATTGTCTTGCCAACAACTGAATTTAAAGTGATGTCCTGAACCTGCTGAAGAGAAAGCCTCAGAAATTGATAGACTGTAGATAAATCATAAGAGTAAAAATTCTTCTTGATAGTGTGTAATATTCATATTTTTCTGTCGGGATGACAGCTTCTCGTAAATATTTTGAGTCTTTCTTGGTACTTAAGCATTAAAAAATATACTTTCTCTTCACATTTTACAAAGGAACTTATTCACATAGGACTGGTATGTGTATGTAAAAAGAATTAAGCATGACTTCATTTTAGTTTTAGAAAAAGAATGGATGCAAAGTTCTGGCCAAAATGAAACTACACCAATTGGGCAGTGTTTTTAAGTGGTTTGACAGAGATTGCTGGAAAAAAAAAAAGCTAGGATTGCTTTAGGAAAACAATAAATCCCACCAAAACAGATTCTACTTCATCCTTGGCCAACTATCTTAAAACACAATCCTCAGTGATAAGAGGGGGTAAAAAGAGTATGTGTGGATGAAGAACTTCTGACCAGGACAAGAACAAAATCCCAAATCTCAATTTTAAAAGTATATCATCATATTTCAGGGATAGCCAATGTTGTTAGGATATAGGCTCCTTATGTGGATATAGGCTCCTATATTCATTAGAATATATTCCTACACATAAACAAGGAATATAAATATAAACACAAACAATATCTAAACGTATTTTAAGTAGTATTCCAACTCAAATCTGTATGAAGGAAATCCTGAAAGAAAACACGTCACTTATATAAACACATATATATTTAAAATTGTACTTTAAGACACTCTGCTTCAATCTCTTTTTGCTGCACAACTCTCTTCAATTCTTTCAACTCTTCATCTGTGCGTTCTTTCATTGGGAAGTTCTCAACCACACATGGGATGTGAAAGCACTTGGGAAAAAAAGAGCAAAATGAAATAAATCCATTTTTAGAACAATTGTGTGTATCTGGGGCAGAGTGGGGCATGTCTTCTCTCAACAAAATTAATCCATAGGTTATCATGCATGAGTGAAATGGCCCATGGAAGCTTTCTTTAAAATAAAACAATGTAGAGATTATCACACTAAGTGAAGTAAGTCAGAAGGAGGAAGACAAATACCATATGATACCCCTTATATGTGGAATCTAAAATATGGCACAAATGAACTTATCTATTTTGTAGACATAGACAACAGACTTGTGGTGGCCAAGAGGAAGGAGGGAGGGAGAGGGATGGACTGGGAGTTTGGGGTTGGTAGATGCAAACTATTACATTTAGAATAAATGTAGATAAACAACAAGGTCCTAATGTATAGCACAGGGAACATAACTCAATATCCTGTGATAAACCATGATGGAAAAGAATATAAAAAAAGAATGTCTATGTGTGTATAACTGAGTCACCTTGCTGTACAGCAGAGATTGTCACAACATTGTAAATCAACTCTACTTCAATTAAAAAAAAAGAAATAAAATAAAACAATGTATGCCTTCAGTATTGGTGTAAACTTTGTATAAAAAATACTGTGCTTTTGTGAACGATTTATTTCTAGAGCAGTGCTTCTCAACCAGAAGTGATTTTGCTGGCCACTGTCTCCATCCTCTCCAGCCCCTCAGGGACATTTGGCAATGTCTGGAGACATTTTTTGATTGTCACTGATTGGGGTGGCAGAGTCTGCTGGGGCCTGGTAGATAGAGGGCAGGGATGTTGCAAAATCCTCCAATCCTTAGGTCAGCCCCTACAACAAAGAATTATCCAGCCCCAAGTGTGCCGTTCTCGAGAAACCCTGTTTTAGAGCAATACTCAATCACATAAATGGAGGGTGATCAATACTTCATTATCTAAACAGGGGGCATATTTGAAAGTGAAAAAGGTGCTGTTAATAGTTACTCTAGGACCACAGGCATAAACTGGGACTCTTGGTCACCCTACACAAAGAGGGAAGCTGTGTTGGGAGGAATCTCAATAAAAAGGCACAAAAAACAGTCCTTTAGAAAATGTGAAGGCAGGGGCGTCCCTGGTGGCGCAGTGGTTAAGAACTCACCTGCCAATGCAGGGGACATGGGTTCGACTCCTGGTCCAGGAAGATCCCACATACCGCGCAGCAACTAAGCCTGTGCGCCACAACTACTGAGCCTGCGCTCTAGAGCCTGCGAGCCACAACTACTGAGCCCTCGTGCCACAACTACTGAAGCCCGTGTGCCTAGAGCCCATGCTCCACAACAAGAGAAGCCACCGCAATGAGAAGCCCACACACTGCAACAAAGAGTAGACCCCACTCACCGCAACTAGAGAAAGCCCGCACACAGGAGCGAAGATCTAACACAGCCAAAAATAAAAAAATAAATTAAAAAAAAAAGATCATAAAAATCTCACTGTGAATATTTAAAAAAATAAAAAAGGAAAAGAAAATGTGAAGGCAGGTACAGGTAGAAATGTGAATAATACGCAGCGCAACTAAGCCCGTGCGCCACAACTACCGAGCCTGTGCTCTAGAGCCAGTGAGCCACACTACTGAGCCCACGTGCCACAACTACTGAAGCCCGTGCGCCTAGAGCCCGTGCTCCACAACAAGAGAAGCCACTGCAATGAGAAGCCATGCACCGCAACGAAGAGTAGCCCCCACTCACCGCAACTAAAGAAAGCCCGCGCACAGCAACAAAGACCCAACGCAGCCAAAAATAAATAAAATAAATAAATTTATATAAAAAAAAGAAATGTGAATAATATTATGTCTAGTTTTCAATCTGTGTGGAATGTGAGTGAAGTGGCAGTTTGGAATAGACAGATATTGAGACCCGGATGCAGGTGGTGTCGTAGAGGAAAGAGGGAAAGAGGTGCTGAAACAAAGCTTAAGAGATGCTGGCTTAGAAGCACATGGGGACTGAGCAGAGAGGAAAGAACGAGACAAGGGAAAATGACACATCGAGGTGGAGTCAGTACAAGAAGGAGCAAGGTGTGCTTCGAATGCTTTCCTATATATGGATCTTCTTAAACTTTTTCTTTTTAAAATTTTCTGCCATGAGACTTCCCATGAAAATTTTCATTGGCAAAGGTGTTGTACCTGAAGTTCTATCTGTTACCTTAAGAGCTCGGCCTTTCACAGCCATCGAATTCCAGCATTCTCCTTTGATAAGTTCAGCCAAATATCTCTTGGCTAGGTTTTGCATCTCAGCATCCTTTCTTATCTTAAGGAACACAAATGAAGGGAAAAGTAAGAATGAAAATGTGGCCTCAAAAACAATCTCAATTGTAAAAACCAGATGCACTTGGAGGGGGATACTTCCCTGTCTTTGGTTTAGTCTGGAGGCTTACGGTTCCATTCCTTGAGGACTAGGGTATCAACACAAACACCACTAAGGCAGGCAGGTCCTACACAGGAGCCAAGGCAGGTGTGTGGGCAGTTGCACAGCCATGGTAGCTGGATAGCTAACACACACACCATCACAGATCTGCCTGGTTGGCGCAAGGTGGTAAAGCAAACCCACTGTGCCAAGTCTTCCTGTTTTATTAGAAAAGTTTGAAATATGTAAATGTTGGCTTACTCCTTGTCAATGCATATTTGAAGTGGCATTTTGTGACCTCTGTCTTGGGGTTTTATTGCACTATATTCTTCTATTGTTTATGTCCACTGTGAAATGAATGTTCCACTATTCTTGGGGATCGTATGATGTACCTTTTGCCATTTAGAAACATATGTTACCTCAATTAGTTTTACCTCCTTAAGTGATTAAGTATTCTTATTTTAATAAAGTTTGCCAAAAGAGCTGGCATGAAAGTGACACCCAACAATCCTTAGTCTTTAGGGTCCTCTTCAGAAACTTTTTTTTTTATTTTTTTACTGAAGTATAGTTGATTTACAATGTTGTACAGAACCTCTTTTATTGGCATTTCACTTTGTTGGCAGATCGTTAGCAAACTAGCTGAAAATAATATCTCCCAGATTAGAAAATGTCTTATTTATTTATTCATTCATTCATTTACTCATTTATTCATGTTTATTTTATTCATTGTCTGAACAAATACCTTGTTTAATTTGCGTTTTATTTATTTTTGATTTTACCCATTGAGTTAATGGCTAATACAGTTTTCAATTATTTTTTCTTTTTTTTTTCAGAGATCAAAAATGTTCTTTATTTAGAAATAAAGAAGGTATCTGATGGGCTCTGGACATGATGGTAGACTGGACATGGCTGAGGAAAGAATCTCTGAGCTAGAGAATGTAACAATAGAATCTTCAAAAACATAGAATTCCTTTATTCCTTTTTAATTTCCATGGAATCTGTAGTGATGTCCCTCTTTTCTTCCTAACATTAGTAATTGTATCTATCTCTTTTCTCTTAGCTTAGCTATAGGCTTATTCAGTTTATCAATCTTTTCAAAGAATTGGCTTTTGAGTTCATTGATTTTTAAAATTTTATTTATTTTTTTATACAGCAGGTTCTCATTAGCTATCCATTTTATACATATTAGTGTATACATGTCAATCCCAATCTCCCAATTCATCACACCACCACCACCACCACCCCGCCTCGGTGTCCATACATTTGTTCTCTACATCTGTGCCTCTATTTCTGCCCTGCAAACCAGTTCATCTGTACCATTTTCCTAGGTTCCACATATATGCATTAATATACGATATTTGTTTTTCTCTTTCTGACTTACTTCACTCTGTATGACAGTCTCTAGATCCACCCCAATTTCGTTCCTTTTTATGGCTGAGTAATATTCCATTGTATATATGTACCACATCTTCTTTATCCATTCATCTGTCGATGGGCATTTAGGTTGCTTCCATGTCCTGGCTATTGTAAATAGTGCTGCAATGAACATTAGGGTGCATGTGTCTTTTTGAATTATGGTTTTCTCTGCGTATATGCCCAGTAGTGGGATTGCTGGGTCATATGGTAATGCTATTTTTAGTTTTTTAAGGAACCTCCATACTGTTCTCCATAGTGGCTGTATCAATTTACATTCCCACCAACAGTGCAAGAGGGTTCCCTTTTCTCCACACCCTCTCCAGCATTTGTTGTTTGTAGATTTTCTGATGATGCCCATCCTAACTGGTGTGAGGTGATACCTCATTGTAGTTTTGATTTGCATTTCCTTCATAATTAGTGATGTTGAGCAGCTTCTCATGTGCTTCTTGGCCATCTGTATGTCTTCTTTGGAGAAGTGTCTATTTAGGTCTTCTGCCCATTTTTGCTTTGGGTTGTTTGTTTTTTCAATATTGAGCTGCATGAGCTGTTTACATATTTTGGAGATTAGTCCTTTGTCTGTTGATTCGTTGGCAAATATTTTCTCCCATTCTGAGGGTTGTCTTTTCGTCTTGTTTATAGTTTCCTTTGCTGTGCAAAAGCTTTTAAGTTTCATTAGGTCCCATTTGTTTATTTTTGTTTTTATTTCCATTACTGTAGGAGATGGATCAAAAAAGATCTTGGTGTGATTTATGTCAAAGAGTGTCCTTCCTATGTTTTCCTCTAAGAGTTTTACAGTGTCCGATCTTACATTTAGGTCTCTAATACATTTTGAGGGTATTTTTGTGTATGGTGTTAGGGAGTGTTCTAATTTCATTCTTTTACATGTAGCTGTCCAGTTTTCCCAGCACCACTTATTGTAGAGACTGTCTTTTTTCCATTGTATATCCTTGCCTCCTTTGTCACAGATTAGTTGACCATAGGTGCGTGGGTTTATCTCTGAGCTTTCTATCCTGTTCCATTGATCTATATTTCTGTTTTTGTGCCAGTACCATATTGTCTTGATTACTGTAGCTTTGTAGTATTATTTTTTCTTAAACAGCTGTTTTGGCATATTAGTTCTCAGAACCTGTCTGATTCCCAGGCTCCTCCATTCCTCCCCTTTCTACTCTTGAGGTTATTTATCAATCCCTCCAGAATAATGCTAATACTGTGTCTAGGTGGTCATTACTGGGCTTTGGTCTTTGCCCTATTGTTGAGATCCTGGCCAGGGTGGGCTAGTAGCCTGGTCCCTTTAGGACTGGGATCCTTAGCTCTTCCCAGGGGTTAGTGTTCTGCTCCCAGGTGGATTTATGGTGCCATCTGCTAGCACTGTTCTGTCCTGAACCGTCTGGTTCTACTATCACGCCCAATCTAGGGCTGATATCTCTTCAAAAGCCCGGAGCTCAGGAAAACTAAACAACGTGAGGGAAATGAGCACGTGAAGAACCTTTCTCTGTACCAAAGCCTGCGACAGAGGATCAAGGAGGCTCCTCGAGGGATGCACGGGAATTTGATAAGCATCAAGGGATGGGGGCATCTGGGGCAGAGGCACAGGGTGGGGGTCAGGTGAGCAGAGTGTCTTCATCAGTGGTCAGTAGGTCAACAGTCCAGAGGAGCAGGTTCATGGGGCCGAGTGGTCAGACAAGAGCTTGGAGAAAAAAGCAATGAGAGGGTGAGAATAGGGGCAGGCACCTAAGCCGAACTCATTTTAGAGTGATCAAGATGAATGGGCTGGGAGGACCTGGTGCCAGAATAGGAGGTGGCCTTCCAGGTCCGTGAGGCCAGGGCCGAGGAGGATGAGCCAGAAGCCTGGTGGGCAGACCAGGACTGCTTACCTGCTCAGACTCGAGTTGTGGGCTCCTAGCCAAGTGACTCGACCACCTAAGCCTTAGTTTCCTTAAGTGGGGAAAACAATAACCTACCTTTTTGGATTGCTGTGATGATCAAATAACATTCAAAAAGCCCCTAGATTGGTGCCTATCTGTTATAATAAGAAAAAGGGATAATTTCTAATAGCTTCCTGTTGTATGTTTAAAAACAAAAGCCAAATTCTTCACCACAACATACAAGGTCTTCAGAGCTGGCCTCTGCCTACCTCTCCCACCTCATTCTGTGAGGCCCTCTCCTGTCCACTGTGCTACAGCCTTTCTGGCCTTTCTGGCCCTGGAATACTCTGAGCAATTTCTGCTTCAGGGCCCTTGTTCTTGCTGCTCCCTTTGCCTGACATTCTCTTTCCTCAGATCTCTGTATAGCCAGCTCCCTCTCTTCTCTTAGTTTGCAACTGAAAGGTCCCCTCTTTAAAGTTGTCTTCTCTGACCACAGAAGTAGATCCCCCACATCTATTATCGAATCTGGTTTGTTTCCATCATATAATATATAGAGATTTGTTTATGGTCTCTGTTCTCTACTAGAGTAGCCCCATGTGGGTGGGACCTATCTGTATTATTCATTGTATCCCCAGCACCTACAGTAGTGCCTGGCATGTAATAGGTGTTCAATAAATGTTGCAGAATGAATGAATGGATGGGCGAATGAACATCCAGGTGAATTTTATCTCCTTGAGTTAGTCCCTTGAGGTACTTTTGGTATTAATTCTGTTATTTAATATATTTCCTCTCATTCTCAGCCTCATGTCATTTACCATTTGGACAGATCTGCCTCATTTTCACATCTTCACTCCAGTCATTAATAAACATGTTTAACAGGACAGAGTCCTGGGCCACATGATTGGAGATTTCTCTCCTAGAATCATCAGTCAAATAACAAGTCTCTTTTTGGGGTAGCTGTTTAACCAACTATAATTCACTTAAATGTCCTTATATCCAGCTTTATTTAATTCTCTTTTTCAGTGGGGAAAATGTTTTTATACTTGCACACTCAAAGAATCAAATGTACTGTGCAGGTTGAGAGAGAGGTTGCTTAAGAACATCCTGTGTAAAACACTCTTAAGGCTTTTACCCAAAATAAAATCCATATGAGTAAGCAATGTGTTGTGACTGCCACAAAACAGTGCAAAGGGTGAATTAATAGAAGTACAGTACCTAGAAAAGTGGAGGTTTCAGTTTATGCTTTTCTCTAAACTGGAAAGATAATAATTAAAATTCTTTTGTGGGTGCCATACAGAAATAAAACGAAATTAGAGGAAAATTACAATAATAATAAAACTATTAAAACTACAGTATATGATATCATAGGAGCTGGGATAGTTAGCCTAGACAAGATACATAGGAAACATGGTAATTGCTAGTCTTCTCTAACCACTTTCACAGTGGCTATAGAGATGGTGCTCAAAGAGTAGAAGAATCAGTGAGTACAGGGAGAAAGATTTCAACTCTAATTAAGAAAGGGCTTACTAAACCAAAAATGTTTGAAGTTGGTATGAGGTGGCTGAGGAGATCTCTAAAAATGTTCAAGTATATGGTGGAAGATGGTTGGCATTAATGTCATGGGGGAGAGACAAACATCAGATGTCTGGCTGGTCTAGATGTTCTTCTTTCCCCTGACTCCCAAATTCAATAATTCTCTGACTCGTTCCATTTGTATGCACTAAATTTGCTGTATTCACATCACTCTAGAAAAAGTTTGTTTTATTTGCATTATCCTAGAAAAGTTCTCCTTCCTATTTTCTTTTTACTTTCTTTATTAAATCTTTATGGTGCTTAAATCAGATTTTTCCATACCTTTGCCACTTCTTCCTCACTTTCATTGTGGAGTCTTTCCAGTTCTTCAAGATCCAGGCCAAATTCTTGTTGCTCTAATTTTGCAATATTATCTACTGCTTCATTTTCTTCCATCATGTCCAGAATCTGAATTTTCCAATAGTAAAGGATGGAGACAAGCAAAGAATTAAACTTTAAAGGGATGGTTTTCCGAGTCTCTTGAGACAGTAACCAATAAAAAAAAATAGATATTCTGTTTATCTAAATGTAACTATCAAATAAAGAATTAGGTAATAGGCTTATTTAGGTTTTAAGGTTTAATCCATAAAAGCTCATTTATCTAAAAACAACAAAAATATGTAATGATATTAAGGAATTACTGATATTTAGCTGTTCTAGTAGTAGTATTATTAAGTATTTTCAGAGTTCTTATCTTTTAGACACATATACTTAAATAATTAAAGGTGAAATGATATGACATCTGGGGTTTTTTTCAAAACAAGCACGGGAGAGGATAGTGGATGGTGTATAGAGGCAAAAATATTGGTGATTAGATTTATTATATTATTGTTCCCTCCACTTTTATATATATTTGAACATTTCTGTAATAAAAATATCTTTAAAAGTTTATAGCTTCAAAAAAATTCAGTGACATAGAGCACACGTTACAACATATATGACAAAATATTAATATCTTCAAAATATAAAGAGCCCTTACAAATAAACAAAAAAAACAAAGACAACATGAGAGAAAAAAATGAGGACTTCAGTTTCAAAATTGACTGAGAATGGGCTTTACAATCTTCCTTTCTTGCCCCAATCCATAAAATTAAGAGGAAAAAAAGTGTATAATAAATCAATAAATCCAACACTGCAATTAAGAGGGGGAAGAAAAGGATTCTTCAATAGCATGGAAACTGTAAAGTCTGAAGGATGAAAATCAGTTGGATCTGAATGATGCATCATGGCCCCATGGGTCCCCAGGACAGAGCTCAGCAAAAGGTAGAATGGAATACCTGCTGAAGTCAGATCTCCTACACTTCTTCTTCCCAAGCTTGCTGAACTGGTATAGTGAAATTATAGTAGGGAATTTCAATTATAAAGAGTGAGAGGGTGGCATGGACTTATATATACTACCAAATGTAAAATAGATAGCTAGTGGGAAGCAGCCGCATAGCACAGGGAGATCAAGGGAGATCAGCTCGGTGCTTTGTGACTGCCTGGAGGGGTGGGATAGGGAGGGTGGGAGGGAGGGAGACACAAGAGGGAAGAGATATGGGAACATATGTATATATATATATAACTGATTCACTTTGTTATAAAGCAGAAACTAACACACCATTGTAAAGCAATTATACTCCAATAAAGATGTAAAAAAAAAAATAATGAAAAAGCACAGAGCAAAAAAAAAGAGAATTCAGCAAGGTGGTCATATATAAAATTAGTAACATTCATATCCAGTAGTATCCAATTAGAAAATGTTATAGAAAATATTCCACTCACAAAAGACCTCATAAGAGATGTATACAAAGTCACTTTTAGACTATAAAACTTCACTAAAGAACTTGTTAAAAATTTGAATAAAGATATATATTTATTTATATGTAATATATAATATTTATGTATTTTATAAATATATACTATATATATGTATTAAATTTCAGAGATGGCAAATAAATTCTTCACCAAATCACACTGTAAGCAGTTATTCTCAATTAAAATCAAATCAGAGATTTTTACAGAGCTCAACAAGCTAACCTTAAAATTCAGATGAAAAAGTAAGTGTGCCTAAAGAGGCCAACATTTTCTGAAAGTGAAGAGCGAAGGGAGAATTACTTTCAAGATATAAAAACATTTTATAAAGCTATAGCAATTAAAATAGTTTGGAATTGGCTAAGGAAAAGATCCATGCTCAATATCAGAACATAGAGTGTCTAGAAATAATTCCGTATTCATGGGAATCCAGGGATTGATGAAGGAGGCACTGCAGATCAGCGGGAAAAGGATGGTATATTCAATAAAAAGCATTGGTGAAGTGTGCTACTTACTTGAAAAAATAAAGTTAGATCTATACCTCATATCCACTCACAAAAGTAAATTACAGGTGAAATAAAGGAGTATCAGGAGAAAATACGTGAGATTTGGAAGCCTTTAAAAATCATGCACATAAAGCAAAAGCTATAAATGATCAATGCACTCGGATAATAATTTTAAACTTTTGCATTTAAAAAGGTACAGTATAGGGACTTCCCTGGTGGCGCAGTGGTTAAGAATCCGCCTGCCAGTGCAGGGGACATGGGTTTGAGCCCTGGTCCAGGAGGATCCCACATGTCACGGAGCAACTGAGCCTGTGAGCCACAGCTACTGAGCCTGCCTGCCACAACTACTGAAGTCTGTGCGCCTAGAGCCTGTGCTCCACAACAAGAGAAACCACCGCGATGAGAAGCCTGCGCACCACAATGAAGAGCAGCCCCGGCTCGCCACAACTAGAGAAAGCCTGCGCACAGCAACAAAGACCCAACGCAGCCAAAATAAATAAAATAAATAAATTTATATAAAAAATACATATAAAAAATAAATTAAAAGGCACAGTATAAAAGTTGAGACAAAACAGAAAATATTTGTAGTATATTGGGCTGAACCATATAAAACAGCAATCTCATGTGGTGCAACCTAATAATAAGGGCTACCTCCAGATTTGCCCAGTGCACGCCTCCGTGCTCTTTTCCTGTTCCAGCTGAGTGGGATGAGATCAAGCAAGGCAACCTTAGAAGCCATGTGCTAGAGACAGCAGAGTCTCTGTCAGCTTGGGTCTCTGAATGACTGCATGGAACAGAGCAGCTGCTGACCTGAACACCTACCCAGAATTATTATATAGGAAAGAAATAAACTTCTCATCCCTATGCCATTATATTTTTGGAGTTTGTTTGTTACCACAGCTTAGCTAACGCTAATTATTATAAAGAAATATAAGTTAAAAATAAAAATAAAGAACTTCTACAATCAACAAGAAAAAGACCAGCAACCCGATAGAAATATTGGCAAAGGACATGAACAGGGAATTTATAGAAGAGGAAATTCAGTCTTCAGAGTTATGAAAAGATGTTCAGCCTCATTGGTAATCAGGAAAACAAAAATTAAGGGGAGGAAATTACCAAAGAAATAATTAAAGAACATTTCCCAGACCTGAAAGAGAAAGGTTTCTTGTTAAAAGTGCTCCAGTGCCTAGCACATGAAGGAGACAAGAAAGCCCAAACAAGCTAGGGTCCTGGTATGAAACAGAATGACACACTCAAATGGCATAAATGGGGAGAGGGACCTTTAAAACAGATTTGGCATGGTAAGGGAAATCAGCAAGGCATGATAAAGCATCTCAAGCTAGCAACCACGGGAAGCTATCACCACTCCCAGGTCTGAAAGGCAAGGATGGGAAGTGGTTACTAGAACCTGGGGAGATCAGTAGCTGTAGAAGAGGGCTAGCAGTCACTGCCAACTCATAACATCACAGAGAGGAAACTGGAGAAATAAAGACACTGACCTTGTCTTCTCCTGACCCTTGATCGTCTGCTGATGCCACTCACTGTCTAAACCCAAACAGAAGACAGAGGCAAAAGAGCTCACTGATGCCATCCACAGAGGCCAGCCTCTTGGGGCTAGGAGCAGGGTGAAAAAGGGTGAAGAGTAATTCCAGTCTGCACCAGCAAATCAAGAGTATCCATCAAAGGTATGAAGGTGCATATTGTAAAATTTCCAAACACCAGAGAAAAAGAAATGATCCTGTAAGTTTCCAGAGATAAAAATCTGGTTACCTAGAGAACTGGGAATCAAAAAGATATTGAGGGCTTCCCTGGTGGCGCAGTGGTTGAGATTCCGCCTGCTGATGGAGGGGACACGGGTTCATGGCCCGGTCCGGGAAGATCCCACATGCCGCGGAGCAGCTGGGCCCACGAGCCATGGCTGCTGAGCCTGCGCGTCCGGAGCCTGTGCTCTGCAATGGGAGAGGCCACAACAGTGAGAGGCCCGTGTACCGCAAAAAAAAAAAAAAAAAAAAAAATGTATTGAATTCTCTAAAGCAAACACTGAAAGCTAAAAGACAATGGAGCAAGTCTTCAAAATTCTGAGGGTAAACCATTGTATTTGAGAAAAACCACGTCTCAAAAAATGTACCTCCTATGTACCCTTTCTCAAGAACAGAGTCAAAGCATTGTACACCTCTAGGGGGCAGGCACCACTCACACTGTATTACATTTGAATGACACTAGCACAGCTGCATGATAAATGATGTTCCCAAGTATGGGCCTGCACAGCAGTCCTGCTTAGAAAGCTACTGGAAGATGCACACCAAGAAGACAAAGAAAAACACACAGGACTCTGGAAACAGGGGCTCTAACTCAGGAGGCAGGTGAGACAATTTCCCAGGAAGATGGACAAGAGAAGTCCCTTGAACAGCAGCTGTGTGCCTGGTCTAGAGAGCAAGGTGCATAGATTAGTGCTGGAACATAGAAAGCTCTAGAAGGGAGGTCTCACACACACACACAAAAATTCACTGACAGATTGATTACCTCAGGTATCTAGCATTTTGAGAGAGTCTGAATAGAAAGGCTTAATCTAAAACAAAGGCAATTGCTAATTCCAGGAAAAATAAAGTTGTAAAAATGGAAATGTAGTCATAATATACCATGTGGCTCAGCTCTGAAGAATATATATATAACTATAACAGTGTACCTACTGAGCATTGATTTATGTGCGTACAGTAGTGGTGGAGGGTGTAAAAGAACCTGAGTACTCCTCTTCCACACCAGAAAGCCCACAGCGAGTGTCAAAACAGAAATACCAAGAAATAGCAGTATTAAGAAGACCATTACAAAGATGGAGGTAAATATCCAAACAAAAAGGCTGAAAGAACTGAAAACATTTACCTCAGGACTGCAGGAATCATAGTGAAGAAAAGTAGAGCAGGTGCTGCTAGAAAAAACATTTTTTAAAATTTATTATTTATTTTTGGTTGCATTGGGTCTTGTGGCTGTGCACGGGCTTTCTCTAGTTGCGGCAAGCAGGGGCTGCTCTTCGTTGCGGTGCGCAGGCTTCTCACTGCGGTGGCTTCTCTTGTTGCGGAGCACGGGCTCTAGGCACACGGGCTTCAGTAGTTGTGGCTCGCGGGCTCTAGAGCGCAGGCTCAGTAGTTGTGGTGCACGGGCTTAGTTACTCCGCAGCATGTGGGATCTTCCCAGACCAGGGCTCGAACCCGTGTCCCCTGCACTGGCAGGCGGGTTCTTAACCACTGTGCTACCAGGGAAGCCCCAAAAACATTATTTTTAATTATGTAACTCTGTATTATTTAATTTGTAAAAATGTAAATGTATAACTTTGACAAAAAGAAGTATTAAAGACAGTATTTGGGGAAGACAGGAAGAAAACCACTGTTTGTATGTTGTATGGTATGATAAAAATTATACCCTATTAAAGTGCCCAAGAAAACTAAGCTTACAGGCAGAGAAAAAAATGGGGTGTAGTGTCTCATGCTGGGTTGAACAAAATAAAGTTCAAAATGTAATTTTAGACCGAGAGCCAAATGTATTAGTCTATGGAATCGCAACACTTACAGTTTTAGCAAGTGCTTTGATTCCTCTTTTTATCTCTTTCCTTTTGTTGGAAAACAGTTTAACCTCGTTTTTGATGGCCTGGAATGGAGAAAGTACATCATTTAAACAAGCAACAGGGACGATAGCGAGATGATAGGTACATATATACATACTTAGATACATAGATAGCACTTCCCTAGAAACAGAAATAAGGAAAAAAATTAAAGACTAATAATATAAAGTGTACATGAAATAATACCACTGCAATACTTTGCTTAAATCTAAATTGCTACTATGTAAGTGGCCACTGAAGCAACTTGGAACTGAGGTCAATGATAAGGCCAACAGAAAGAAAATAATTTAGTGAAAAATTAAAGAACAGTTGCTAACAGAAAACTAGTCTGCTATTTTATTGGGAACTTGAGTGAGACTAGATAAGCAAGCTAAATCCAGACACAGGCTGCCACCTATGTCACCTTTCTGCACATCAGAAGCCACAATGTCTCTTCTGTTGCGGGCCCACCCCTTTTATTTAAGGCTACCTTGCAGCATCCCCCCAAATGTACTTCAGCCTAAGGTATGTTAGTTCATTCTTTGCTTTGGCCTATGTGGACACTTTTCTCGGGTTTCGTATTAGCCTAAGTACAGCACTTAAAGCTCACATAACTTTATCTAAAACACTGGGCCGTGTTTAGTGTGTTTGCCTGCTTTCAGGGAAGGTACACTTATACGATGTAATGGTCTGCCAAGTAGTATCTCTTTCCACTTTCTAACTTTCCAAGGGGTTTCACAGGAAACTAATCTATTTGGCACCCCTACAAAGCATTATTTCAAACTTCTCTCATGTTTTATAAATACCTCTTGGTTTTTTTGTTGTATCCAGGGAATTTCCACCGTATTATCAACTTTGACTAATTCCTCTTGTAATGAGTCATCGCTTAACCTCACATTCTCATTTATCTTAGAAGAAGACAGACATATCTTAAATTAAAAATTCATCAAGTTCTCCTCCTACCCAACTTTAATTGCTTTGAATCCCTCTTCACTTGTTGCATTTTAAAATATACTACCAAACATTTTGCCTGCTCAAGATGTAATGTTTAGCTAATTTTATTCCTTCCATTCTGTGCTTATATCAGCCACACTTTTCACTGAGAAAGCAGCAATGATCAGACAGGTCACACGTTCACCAGATCACTCTTGGCCTTCTTCCTGTTACTGTAGACCAAATGCTGCTGCCTATCAAGGCCTGCCCCACCATTTGTGCTTAGGATCTTAATCTTTTCCTCCTTCTTGAAGCCTCTGCACTTAAAAAAATTTCCATCACCCTTCTGCATCATCCATTTCTGCCTTCTACTGAATCTTTCCCTACAGTATCTAAACATGCTCTGGAATCTCCTGTCCCAGGAAATCTACTCTCCACTGACCACCACCTTCCCCTTTAGCTGCCACCCTATTTCTGTGCTCTCTTTGCAGCAAAAAATCTTGAAAGAGTTTGGAACGTCACACTCTGCTGGTTCTCCTGCAACCTCACTGGCTGCCCCTTCTCAATCTCCTTCGCCTCCCTGAATTCTTCTCCTGGAGTTCTAGAAGTTGCTCTATCTTGGTCCCCTTCTGTTTCTCACCATCCACTCTTCCATGATGATCTTACTCAGTTTTATGGCTTTAAATTCCATTCATATGCCCCTGACTCTCAAATCAACATCTCGAGTCCTGGACTCTCCCCAGAACATCTACACAATAGCGTACTTGGTATCTCACTTGGATGTCTAACAGTATTCTCATGCTCAGTCCAGGGAACTGATTTTAGATCCCCTTCTTTCTCCCCACAGTGGCTCCTCTCCCCACAGTCTTCCCCTTCTCTGTGAATGGTACCTTCTCCTACATAGTTCTTCAAGTAAAATATCTAGGAGTCATCCTTGAGTCCTTTCTTTCCCTTTCCCTCTATGTCCAATTCATCAGAAGTTCTGTCAGCTCTACCTCTGCAAACTGCCTGGAAACTACCACCTCTCCACAACACTCTTGCACCTCTATCACTGGTACCTAAGCCTTCTAACTCCTTCTCTGCTTCTACTCTTGTGCCCTACAGGAATCATTCTCCACACAGCGGAAGTAATCATTTCAAAAACGTAAATAAGATCTTGTAAATCCTCTGCTCAGAACACTTTAATAGGTTCCCATTACACGTAAAATTATGTCCAAATGCTACCTGCTTTACAAAGCCCTTCTTTCCCACCTCCAGGACCTTATCCCCTACCACTCTCTCCCTTGCTCACTTCAGCTGCACAGGCCTTTTTTAGGTCTTCAAACGTGCCAAGTTCTTTCTCCCTCTGCCCTGAGTGCTTGCCCCTCCCCCACATATTGGCACATTTCTTTTAAGTCAGATCACAGCCTTTCTCCGTGGAGGGGCTATTCCAGCCAAACACTATCACACCAAACCATTTTATTTGGTTTGGTAACAAAAATAGATTATTTGGTAACAAAATAGATCTTGTTACTACCTATTTTTTTCTTATTTATTTGATTATTTATCTATCTCTCTCTGCTCACACCCAACCCCCAATTAGCATGTAAGCTCCATGAAAGCAGAAACTTTTCCTATCTTTTCATGCCTGTATCCCCCAGAGTCCAGCACTTTGTAGGCACTCGATAAATATTTGTTAAATGATTGAGTGAATAAATGTTCTCTGGCTAGACACATCCTAAATAATGTATGTGATGTAAAAGTATAGAGAGACTAGTTTGAACAAGCGCCAGAATTGTAGTAGATTTGTTTTTTAAAGCAAGCCCAGACAGATCTTGTACTATGGTTTAAATGAGATCTGAAATGTGATATTTGTGTTGAGAAAGGCTGAATATTTTCTCTTAAATGTAGTGCATGCTCTTTTTGAAAATCATGAGGTAGCTGGATAATGAGGAACATTACTAAAATATCTGCTCAAAGAAAACCACAAACTGAAAACTGATATCTGATTTAGGAAGGAAGGAAGGAAGAAAAAAAAGAAGGAAACAGGGACTTCCCTGGTGGTGCAGTGGTTAAGAATCTGCCTGCCAATGCAGGGGACAGGGGTTCAAGCTCTGGTCTGGGAAGATTCCACATGCCACGGAGCAACTAAGCCCCTGCGCCACAACTATTGAGCCTGTGTTCTAGAGCCCGCAAGCCACAACTACTGAGCCCGCATGCCACAACTCCTGAACCTGCACACCTAGAGCCCATGCTCTGCTACAAGAGAAGTCACCGCAATGAGAAGCCCGTGCACCACAAGGAATAGTTGCCCCCGCTCACCACAACTAGAGAAAGCCCGTCTGCACGCAGCAACGAAGACCAAACATGGCCAAAATCAATCAATAAATAAATAAAATTAAAAAAAAAAAGGAAAGAAAGGAGGGAGGGAGGAAGGAAGGAGAAAGAAAACTATAGTGAAACTCAACTGCATGTTCAGGTTCTGATCCCAAATCCAAGGAATCTTTTTTTGCTATACTTAAATAATCATTCTCCTCATCCATGGTGTTCTCCAGGTAAGTTGAAAGTTGCTGGCTATATTCAAGAATTTCATTGGCTAAGTTTCCTCCAAACTGCCTGTATTAATAAAAAAGAAAACACATAGGCTACAAAATCACAATTTGAAAAAGACACATTTAGCAGTATTATTTCCAGATACCTAACCATTTCTATGCAAAGAAATATGTGGACAGTTCTCTGCAGTGCCCTGTAGATATTAGGACTCTGCTTCTTCAAGGACAGTACTTTCATGGGCTCCAGAACATGACAAACTTCTTGACCTCCCTGGGGTCATCTCTCTTCACACTGTCCCCATACCCTTACCCTACATGCCCTCTGTACCCATCTGCCCCGGTCATTGCGCAGAAGAGCCACTGCTCTGGTTGAACCCTCAGAGTTAGTAGGTGCTGTACTGCTTCACATATATAACCACATTACCAAATTCAGTCCTCATAGCCCCCACCCCACACTCAGGAAAGTATTATTACTTCCACTCAATACACCAGGGCATTTCAAACTTCAGGCACATCAGCATGGCCTGGAGGGTTTGTTATAACAGATTCCTGGGCCCCACCCATAGAGATTCTGATTCGAAAAGTCTGGATGAGGCCCAAGAATATGCATTTCTAACAAGCTCACAGGTGCTGCAGATTCCACCTTGAATAACATGGTTATAGATGATTTAGAGGGATTGTCAGATGCCTAAGGTCACCAGTGCTGGACCAAGTTTTCAAACTCAACGGTTTTTGAGTCAGAGGTCCATGAGATTAACTGCCAATGGATGGAAATGTCCTCACTGCCGTAAATAGGGCTCCAGCACATGTTTGCTGTTGCCTGAGATGCTATGTGATCCCTTACTACAAAGAATGCATTAGGATTTATATAGTGAGATACAGGTTAGCGTTTTATTCAGGATTCCACGTATAAAATGGGCATGATGATACAGTCAGTCGTCAAATGGGTCTTTGAAATAAGTGGTGACCAAAATTGCTATGATATAGAATCTCCATAATATGGAACATTTCACAGTGTCACTGAGATACGCCATGTTTTATTATTGTTTTGCTCACAGGAGGCACCGTGAAATCTTTGTGGAAATGAATTGCGCATTGACTAGCGACGTGCATCGGCAGATCAAACAAGGTAACATTTCAAGTCCAGGGTGTCACCTTCATGTTCTCTATGCCCTGGCCATTATCTGTATGCTTGGCTAATATTTGTTTATTTAGGATTTTAATTTTAGTCTAAGCAAAGTCTAAATAATTTAATATTGTCTAGGCAAAGTCTAATTAGGAAAGTAAACGTGTATGTGTTTACAGATACATACATACCTATGTCAGGTTTTTTAGAGATAAATAGGAGTTATAAAAATGATCTACTGTTCAGAATTGTCCTCATTCCTTGTGCTCCTCCAACAGATTTTATGAAAGGGAGGACTGGTCACTTCATAGGTCTTAACTGGGTCTTTTTATTTTTTGTATTTTGATGCTTTGACATCTGGGGTCTTGCTAATAACCTTGGAGGAAATGCCCCTCCCAGGACCAGCAATTCATAGAGATGGTAAACAACTCATCTGGAGCTCACCTTTCAAATGCAAACCCACCAACTCAGAGCCCACATCCCCAACCAAATCCTCTATTGGGCTTTCACACTTGGGACCACTATTTCTATCCTAATCATCCCTGGGTCAAGTACCAGAAAACTAGCAGCAGCCCCTATGGCCCAGAGCCCACTGAAATTATCCAAACTAGTCAATCCCAAACCTTCCCGCTCCTTGCCATAGAAACCATATTGAAGACACTTGCCCACATTTCCCTGCTCCCTCTGCCTCCTTACCCTCCCTGGTGCTTCCCCATGTGGCACCCCCATAGCACCCCCTCCTCTTGGGATGATTAGTATAACAATCTTTTCAATGGCAGTTGTCTCCTGTTGTGTTGGCCTTGCTATTACCTAAATAATAACAACATCTTTATTTTAAAACACTGTATCATGTAAGGTTGCTTATTGTATACTGTATTTACCTCCATTTCAGGTTAACAAGGGTGCCGTCATGCTTCCCATTCACCAGAATGCTTTGTCCATCCATTGAAATTCTCACCGACTGAATTCCATGCCCCTGGTGAGAATGACTCCGACACTGAACAAATGTTTCCTTAATAGTTTTAGGAACAAAGTGCAGAAATTACAAATGCGATTCTACCACATGGTTTTTCTAAGGGGGTTACGTGCACTTTTGCTCGTGGATAAACCTTTTTCTATTTGTCAACAGCATTTTAGCTGGTATGGAGTAGCCTCTTAATAATTCATAGCACTGAAAATTCCTAGTACAAAATACAGTCACCAGTAGTGGTTTGTTCTCCCTTCTGTGTAATATGGAAGAAGAGGGATTATTATCATCAATTTATAATAGGAAAATCAGACAGAGAGGTGAATGGACTTGCTGAAGACTACGAGAAGGGGCCTTGAGCAAGCAGTGCGGGCAAATTCAGATGCCTTCAAGGATTTTAGGCAAGTTCCCTTTATGTGCAGAGAGGCTGAGTGTGATGAGAGAAGGTGATGGGCTCTGTGAAGAATGACAGAGGATGCCAATTAAACCAGTTTCATTAGAACCCAAACAAATCACTAATTGGTACACAGTGCAATGGTTTAAACTCTTTGACTAAAAACTGAGATTTCTTTGTCACACTAGTTATCAACCATGATGCCTTTAAAATTTTTTAATTTTTTGAATAGGCAATACATTCAAATGTTTCAAAATTAAAAAACTATAAAAGAGTATGCAGTGAAATCTCCTTCCTGCCCCCATTCCCCAACACCTCCCAAAGGCAATCAATATTATTAGTTCCTTCAACATCCTTTCAGAGTTTTTTTAATGTACATAAACAAATTTTTATACAAACAATTTTTAACATAAATTGTAACATAATACGTATATTACACACCTTGCCTTTCCTCCTTAGCAATATATCTTGGGATTCTTTCCATACCGTTTCATAAAGATTTCCTCATTCTGTATTACAGCATAATATTCCATACTTTATTTATATACTGTTTATGTACCATTATTTATTTATCCAGTCCTCTGATGATGGACATTAGGTTGCTTTTACAAATAGTACTGCCATGAATAACCTCCTCTATGAGGTACTTTGCATAGACTCACCCAGAAAAACTCTGACGTCTTGCCACTATCAGTTGTAGCGTACATTTACAAATCATTTGAATAAGAGACAATGTAGCAGAGTTTGCACATTGTTCACCTAAAAATAATTTCTAAGGGATTTAAGATTTTTCCTATATAATAATAATATCACTTTTGCCCAACTATATTCCAAATATGCTTTCTTGCACAAGTGAGCAAGGAGAGCTGGATATGCACAGCCAGGGCCCAGTTTACCTGTGGCCCCATGGGAGAGTGGCATGTGGGGTGATTGTGAGGCTTTGGGTGTGTGGGGTAGATCCCTGGGTAAAAATAACTGACCGAATTAAATTAAATTGATAACCAGTACTACTCGGTCTCAAAACCTAGAAAAGGATCTTTCACTCTTTTGGGAGAAGAAACTATTTTCATTTTTTCAGAGATCTGAGAAAAATGGAAATCAGAAATGGTAGTGGTACTGGTGACATCAAGGTCTGCAAGTGATAGGGGAGGACTCAGTAAGGGCCACACCCTTCTCCCTTATGCTCTTCTAGCATCACATGAAGAGTCAGGTGGCGGTGTGGCAGCAACAAGCCTAGAGGCCCTCCAGGCCAGGGAGCTAGCCGTAATCAACCCTAGGTTTGCACAGCAATTCACTATTTCCAAAGAAGTTTTGCATGTACCCTCTCACCAGCTCTCACCAGAATCCCACAGGGTGAGAGCAAGCAAGGCTTCCCTAAAATTGCAGAGGAGCAGCTGAAGCTCAGTGAGGCTCAGTGAGTTTCCAAGACACACAGTAAGTGGTGATGGAGCTGGGCTGGAGCTCACCTACTGTATCCCAGCCCCATGTTCCTTCTTTGCAAGGTCTCAGTCTATTTGTTGGCATTTCCTCCCTTAGAGACTCAAACCTTAGCACATAAATACACCCAGTGTTGGAATCAATAACACCATTAGAGCTAAATAAGTTGTGAGTCAATTTAAATAAGTTGTGAGCCAATTTACTTAAGAGTTCTAATTCCTATTGTAAGAGCTTTTGTTCCTTATATGAGATCAAGACACACATCCCATAACTGGAAAAAAAGAAAAAGGAGTTTACCAAAGTATGAATATCTCGGATACACAGAATTCCACATTTAGCTATTGTTATGAGCCACAATCCATGTGGAGACAGAGAGAGCATTCCAGGTCCATATTGCTTGCTTTGTACTTTTTGGTATGACTTAAGAATGCAAATACCACTATGCTCCTGCCAAAGGAAATGACCACATTATAGAAAAGCCCAGGGCAGTGGTACCTTGGGGTTTGCAGTTGAGCATATCGAGTCAGATTCAAAGCCAAAAACACTGTCATTAGAAATAAACTGATACATGATAAAGTGGGCACCTGTATTTGCACCACATTTTCCATCTCTGATTGCAAGTAGAAGTTCATTTTGGCCAACTAAGAAAAGTCTTCTTTGCATGTTAGCTACCATTAAAAATCCCAGCCTACAACTGACAATCTTTATTTCTCACTAATCCATTTCATACACCCCTGTGCTCAAGTCAAAATAAATGAGTCAATTTCCCCCCATGTTTCTCATGTATGCCCACCTTCAAACCTCTGCATGTGTTGTGACTTTTGTCTGGAATGCCCTTCCCCAACCCATCCCCACCAATTTGGCCCCCCTCCCTATATAAGGAACCCCACCTCCCTGCCAAGATTGCACACAATATTTCTCATGTCTAAATCTGACTTATTCTTCAAAGTCCAGTGCAAATATTACTTCCACCAGGAAGCTTCTCTTGAATCCTCCTTATGATAAACCATTTCTTCCGTCTCTGAATGTCTTTGTCTCAGACCTTGCTGACATTGTCTACTCTGGGAGAGAAGCCCTTTGACTGAAGGATTTAGAAAAGCAAGGGTGATAGATAACCTGGGTCAGTATATGTAGCAGGAAATGACACAGTATGGGAGAAGTTTGAAGAGAGTATGATGAAAGGATGCCAGAAACATAGTTTAGGTATTTTGTGCAATTTTCTTTAGGACTCAGGTACAAAGTTCCACCCAAAATCATCAACCCTGTAGCTGCTGACACCTGTGGAATAGATTTTCTAATGATAGATTTTTAAAAAATAATTTTGAAAGGCACTAAACTGATATCATGTCGTCTGCACTTTTATCTGACAAGTATGATGTTGTAAGTGTGAGGCTGCTCAAATGTATTTTATGATGAATTAACAAATCATGCTAACATATATCTAATTCAAAGAAATTATGTTACTATAATAAAGACATTTGTTAACTGGACTAGAGTGTTAAAGCATGGATCACATCTAATCGATATGATGTGTCAATCTTGACGGCTAAGAAAAATGATAGCACGCTTAAGTTTTGGCATACTTTTTCAGGAAGAAGATAGCTGCAGATGTATGGCACTTGGTTACAGAAGCCATATATTCGGCTACTTTGAAAGTTCAAGACAGCTGAGGACAGAGTATGCTCTATCTCATACACGAACTTATGAATGAATGCATCTCTCAGCCTCCCTCGTTCATCAGCAAAGCTTGCAGAAACTATAAGATTTGGGGAAGAAGAGAAATCACTTGCACCATATATTGATTTTATTTTTAAAAAATTGTTATGAAAACTATGAAAAGCAAAATAAAAAAGTTAAATGCTCAATTAATGCAGAAACTATTAGGAGATAAAAATGATTGGAAAGCAACTTGGCTCCATTAGAAATACTGGAGTATTAAATGATTAATAGTGAGTAAAATATCTTTTATAAAGCCTTGGTTAATTTTATCAGTTAAGTAGAGACAGCATTAAAAGAAACTCATGATGGTCTAGAGTCTTAATTAAGACACAAAAGTACTTTGAGGTTTTTGACTCTTTTATACTCTATAATTATATATTTGCAAAATAGCTACCCAGATATATTTGTTATCTATTGATAAAATAAAGTGTCTATTTTATCAGACCTTTTTATCCCAAAAGCTTTCTTTATAATTTTATCAGTGAACGTAACTACACAGTAACCTATCTGATTTGACTATGTATATTTAAGGCTACAAAAAAGAGACATCACAAAATGACAAATCAATTTGACAAAAGTGACAGTTGGTCCTGTTTTTTCTCTGATAATAAGACAGATTCATATGAATGACAGGACCTAGAGGAAAGTCCACATTTCACGTTATTTAGCAGCCACATCAATTTCATTTTGTAAGACACAGAAAAGGTGGTGGCCATTTTAACCTCTTCACATGTTAAAAGGAAAAAAAATGCTATCACCAGGAAAAAAAAAAAAAAAGAAGAAGGAAAGCTATAGCAGCTCTTCAACTGGATGCCCAGGACAGAATTTGTTGATCATTTTTTTCTTTACCTTGTGGTAGTATTTTAGGCAGAGTAAATATTTCCAGCCTGCTTCTTCCTGTTTCTGGAAGTGGGGAAAGCACCATCACTTCTACTGTATCTGTTTCCAAAGGAGACACTGTGGATATTTGTAAAATGCCTTTGCCCACCTCTGAAAGAAAATGGAAATCAACACCACAAGTCATCATTGATAAGTTTATAGAATCTTTTATACTCCCAGGTAAGATATCACACTATAGAACTGCCTTCACTAAATCTTTAGATCCAAATTTATTTACTGGATATTTAAGTGACCTTTAAACATAAGTGATGGAAACATTTTTGATGAACAGATGGGGGCTTCTCCACAGTAGATGTCTGGGTTGGCAGACTCAATCCAGCTCGGTTGGACTCAGCTTCTTTCCAGACAGAGAGGCCTCCAGAGTCTGCCATGTCCACCCCACTCAGCAGCAGCTGCACGCTCTGGCCTCTTGCACACTCTGGCACCCTCCAGCCATCTGCCCATTCCCGATACTGAATAAACTCAGGCATCAGTGTTCTTTGCATCTGTAGTCAAGGTTTTGCGGGTGTGGTGGGATTACACATGCATTTGTGAGTTTGTCCTCCAGAAACCCAGGTGATCTGACCTCTGCAAGGTGCTTGGGGCCCACCTTGGATTCTCTCCAGATTCACTACTGCCACTCTTCCCAGGGACTGTTCAGCATATGTCCACTTTCTCAGGCCCCATCTCAGCCCCTCCCCTCAGGTGTTCACTGGATGACCTTTCCTCTTACTTAACGAGGAAGACAGAAAACATCTGACACAAACTTGACCTCAACTTTCTTATCCTGAATCTCACATTTTCTCTCTGTTTGTACCCATCTTCCTGCTTCATTTCTTGACATTTTTGTGGGAACAAAATGTAACCCTTTCCATCTGTGATTCTGAGCCCACACCTCTAATATCTTATTACACCATGTGCTATCAATTATCTCTTTTAATTTTCTTGTGTCTTGTATGGCTTCCCCTATTCAGTCCTCAAGACTCCCCTATCTTCAAATTAGGACCTTCCTTCAACCCTGCTAATTCTAATTCTCTTTTAGAAGTTACTAATTCTCTTTTCTCCACTGCAAAGTTCTAAGAACAGAAGTTGCTACTTACTGACTTCCTTTTCCGACCTCCACTCCCTCCTGAACCTCTTTGTCTCTCTGTTCCAGAGGAGTAGCTGTCCCTGGGCTCACACACTGACTGCCTCATCCTAGCCCTCACCCCACTCACACTTCTGCCACAATCCACCCCTTCACGTAGCCTTCCTTCTTCAAGCTCTTCCTGGAGTGGGTGACTCCCAGTTCTGTCTTTACTCTGGCCCATCCTTAGTTTTCTTCACTGCCTTGTCTTCCTCTGCCCACAACTTCAGAGTAGGTAGCTTTTCCCATCCCACACTCTGACTGACCAGATATGTTGAAACATGTAACATTTAGGCAGGACTGGTACCCATTCCGAGGTCAGCCATAGGTCCTACCACATTCCATGTCATCTAATTTACATATTTAGGTTACCTGTTTGACCTCATTAAACAATTGGATTTGCTTCAATTCTGTCTTAAACCATCTATCTCATCAGCTTCCAGGATTTCAAGATCAGAATTCTATCATTAAACTTTGAACTACAAATCTTCATTTCCAAATTTATGGTAAAGATTCCCAAATGAAGAGTTTATTGGCTTCAACTCTACAGAGCTATCACCCTATCCCTCTACCTCCATAACTTTCTTTTTCCCTGAGGTTTTTTGTTTGTTTGTTTGTTTGTTTGTTTTTGCGGTATGTGGGCCTCCCACCGTTGTGGCCTCTCCCATTGCGGAGCACAGGCTCCGGACGCGCAGGCTCAGCAGCCATGGCTCACGGGCCCAGCCGCTCTGCGGCATGTGGGATCCTCCCGGACCGGGGCACGAACCCATATCCCCTGAATCAGCAGGCGGACTCTCAACCACTGCGCCACCAGGGAAGCCCTTCCCTGAGTTTTTACTTCAATTGATGACAGCACAAACTTCCACCATCCAGGTTAGAAACTTTGGAGTCATTGCTGATCACTCCCTTTCACATATAATCAATTTTCAAGTCCTACCAATTCCATCACTCAGAGCTGTCCCCTCCTTTCTCTTCCCATGACTGCTGCATGGCCTCGTACATTGTGGAAAAGAGCACAAGCCCTGAAGCCGGTCTTCCTGAGTCTGAGTCCCGGCTCCACCACCACCTACCTTCAAGGCTTAGAACAAATACATAACCTCATTGTACCTCAATTGTCTTATGTTTAAATTGGGCATAACAGTAGTCTCTACCTCATAAAAGTTGTCTGTAAGAATTAAATGAATTAACACATGCCAAGTACTTAGAATACTGGCTATCACATGGCAAGGAATCCCTCAATAAATGTTGGCTATTGTTATGATTAATATCATTTCTTGCCTAAGTTACTGTAATATTACAGTTTCCTAACTCGTCGTTTTTATTCCATTCTCTTGTCTTTCTGCTCCAGCCTTCACAGTGATGCCAGAGTCATCCTCTAAAAACCAAGTCAAATCACACCAGTCCCATCTTGAAAACATCTGATGATGTGTCATTAACTACAGAACAAAGTCCAGACTCCTTGGATTGATGTTCAGCGTGCTCCACTTTCTTTCAGACTTTTTCACCATGATCATCATCTAGTAAACTCTTATTTACCTGTTACACTAGACTACTTACCATTCCAAGTGCCTTTGCTCAAACTTTTGTCCCAAGCTAGAATACCAACAAGCCCCATCCTCCACTACTTTAAGTCTTTGGAAAACTCTCCCCCAGTCCTCTGTGCCACCCCATCACTTCCACTCCTTTCTTCACACATGGCAGAATTAATTGCTTCTTCCCCTGAGCCTACACAGATCTCTGCTATTACTCTTCCACTAAATTGTCTCCTTGACCTTTCGATGCTCCTACAGAGCCTAGGTTCAGCATCTTACACCTAGCAGGCACTCAATTTTTAAAAATCAATACATAGATTTTAAAATATACATACATATTTGGTATGTAAAGCCAGAAAGAAAAGTATTAGTTCTTATTATTTATCACCTAAGCGCTCTCTCACCTACCAAATCTGTGGTTTACCTGGGCGTTTGGATGCACATTACTGCAAAAGCTGGATGTCATTTTGTTTAAAGAGGAAACTCTAAAGATGCATGGAACAAAACTTTCTTTGGATATCTTAATTAAATAGAGACCAAATGTTATTTAAAAAGTATTTCAGGGATAAACCAACCCAACGTTCTTTTGTAGTAACATTAGAAACATTTAGCCATTTCATTAATTCATTAATTGATTCAAGAAGATTTATTTACCATCAACTATGTACCAAGTACATGTACCGAAACCTCTAAATATGATGTGGGAATTCTCTTAAGTAACTTTGAACAGTTATTTAAATATCTCTGTTTTAGAAAACATGCTACAAGTAATTGTTTCACCGTAGCCCCATTTTCACAACTTTAAATTCTTTGGAATAAAGTGACCAATATTTTAAGTTAATAAGCATTCTACGTAAGTACCTATGAATCCAAGAATCTGAAATAAGCTTGAGGGTTTGGCATCGATAACAAAGACGTGTCCTTCTGATGTTCCAACTAATAGATATATTCCTCTCTGGTCATACCTAGAAAAGAAGAAATCTGATTATCAGATTCTACTTGTTTCACTAATAAGATGGTAAACAACTTTATTGAATGACAGCATGGAGATGCATCCAAAACCAGCTATTCTTATGGTTTGTGATTTTTAATATTATCAGACCTTATAAAAGGCGAGTGATTATATATAAACGTAATCATTACATTCTAGGCTAATACTGTTTCCCAATTGCAACTTATAAGTACATGGTCAAGAAGATTCACTAAAAATGGGCAACTATTTCATCATAAGTAAATGAAATATGACAGTAAAGCTTTCTTAATATTTCAAGTGGACATAAGCAATTGTCAAAGTAGTGATGAGTAGAACATTCCAATGCCTCTCAGTACCCATCCTGGCAGAAAGAGGAAGAATGTAGTGAAATGTTTCTATCCTATCATCAAATTGGAACAAGTGGGAAATGCGAATTAGGGTAAGAGAGAAAGATCTGAAAAAGGAGCACCAAAAAATACAGTACAGAGGAGCAGAATGTAAATGGAGGGAGACTACAGATCCTTCCCCACTGAGCCAGAGGCAGCAGAGCTTGTAGGAACAACACAGATGGTGGAAACCCAGCTCCTCCCGGCACTAGTTGAGTAATCTTGGGCAAATGCTTCCCTTAACCTCTCTGAACCTAAATTATCTCACTTGTGAAATAGGAACAAGCATAATACTTTTCTGAATGTGGGGCAAATATCACACTCAATAAGCTACAATGTGTGACAGCACCTCAAGCTGTAAAGCAGGGCATAAATGTCATTTCTTATTAATACTATTATGATATAACGAAAGAAAGAATAATAACATGAATCTAAATCCAATGCTCTATGCTGTCTTCTTAAAAGTATTGCTTCAAAAAATTTGAAATCGGGCTTCCCTGGTGGCACAGTGGTTGAGAGTCCGCCTGCCGATGCAGGGGACACGGGTTCGTGCCCCGGTCCGGGAAGATCCCACATGCCGGGGAGCGGCTGGGCCCGTGAGCCATGGCCACTGAACCTGCACGTCCGGAGCCTGTGCTCCACAACGGGAGAGGCCACAACAGTGAGAGGCCCGCGTACTGCACACACACACACAAAAAATGGAAATCAACTAAATGTCCATCAGTATACTGTCTTTTAAAAATTATGGTATACCCATAGAATGGAATGCTATGTAGCTGTAAAAAAGAATGAGGAAGGTCTTCATGTGTGGATAGAAGACCTTCTCTAAGACATACCATTAAGTGAAAAAAAAAAAAAAATTGAGGTGCAGAACATTGTATATGGTTTGCTGCCCCATAAGAGCCAAGGCAATGACTCTGGAGCCCAATTGCCTCGGTTCAAATCCTAAAACTTGCCATTTACTATGCGTGTAATATTAATTATTATTTAAATTCTTTGTGCATCATCTTCCTTATCTCTAAAATGGACACAATAAGAATATCTATCTCATGAAGTTAATACAACAGAAGTGCTTGGCACACTCTAAGTGCTTGATATGTATTCATATAATTAAAAGGAAGTACTTTTTTTTTACTTGCTTGTGAATAAAATATATCCATGAGAAATTGGTAACAGGCTGCCTCCAGCGAGGAGAACTGGGTATTCAGGGACAAGCGTGGGAAACTGTACCATACACTGCTCTGTACTTCTTGAAGGTAGAACTGAGTCAGTATATTAATTTTCAAAACAATACATGTAAAACTTAAAATTAAAAGAAATCAGGGCTTCACTGGAATTCTCAACAGACAGGCCTGCCAAAGTTGCTGCCAGAAGCAGGCATTACTTACAGGAGGTGCTGCACGGGCGATTCAGAGAGATAGGCCTTATGAACTGAGTGAGGGGATTCAACGTCCTGGATGTCGAGGAAGTGGACAAAGCCACCCTTGGTCCCCACGGCTGCAGAGAGGGAGGAGGGAGAGCAAGCCAGAACTGTTGCCTGTTTAAAATAAACGCCATACAGAAACAGACTCACAGATATGGAAAACAAACTTGTGGTTACCAAAGGGAAGAGACAAGGAGGGAGGGACAAATTAGGGTTATGGGATTAACAGACACAAACTACTATACATAAAACAGATAAGCAACAAGGGTATACTGTAGAGCACAGGGAATTATACCTGCTATCTTGTAATAACCTATAATGGAGTATAACCTGCAAAAATACTGAATCACTATGCTGTACACCTGAAAATAACACAGTATTGTAAATCAATTACACTTCAATATAAAATAAAATAAAATAACCCCCCAGATGCTCAACTTCACTGTGCCAGAAAATGAAACCTGCTCTCCCTCACATAAGAATTCTACAGTTTATTTGAAAAGCCTGCAGAACAAGAAGAGTGGCAAGTGTTGTGTGGTATTACAAATTATACACTCAACATTCTTCAGCTAATCGATAGCATAAGAAGTCACAGCAATCTGTACATCATCCTCTTTTATCCTAAAATTAGAATGATAAAAATATAAGGAAATTGCTTGAACTTTAAACCATGGCTTCATTTCTATCCTTAAATGATTGCAAAATTATTATACCTGATAATAATGAAAAATAAAATAAGAAATTTAAAATATATCCCTAGCATCTTTTGGACATCTTTATAGAATGTTAGCGATTTTTAAAAATCAGCATTCAACCGCTGGATAACGGTAGATCCTGAGATGCTGGCATAACTGAGGAAGACTTAAGAAAATAACTATTGAGTTGGCCAAAAAGTTTGTTTGGGTTTTTCCATAAGATGTTACAGAACTTTTTGGCCAACCCAATATATCACTGGACCATGTGGCCTGTCACCAAAGAAATGCATCACAGATTCCTGCTTATGTCGCGATCATTTACAGAAGATGATGTCTAAGAGAATAAATTTTTTGTCATGATACTTAAGGAATCAGATTCATTCCTCTATAGTTGTCACTGACAAAGCCCACTGGGTTTCCCCGGAAAAATAAGATGGAATCTAGGTGATAAGGTCTAACCTCTTCTTTTGTGCTTCATCTAGTTTCACTTGCTTATAGGGTGCTGTGTGCCGCAGTCTTGCACCCAGCACTTCAGACTAGGAAAGCGACACCTCGACTCCGTGGCCGTGTGGAGAAGCGCTGCCAATGACACCGCAATTCAAGATGGCGGCAGTGGCAGGCAGTGCGCAGAGACACCGCACCCAGAACTTGGATGTGAAACCAAAGCAGGACAGCTGCACTAGCGCCGCGAGAGCTCCAACCCCACCCCCCCACCCCGTCCCCGCAATGAGGAGAACCATATAGAGCATCCCCACCCATCCCCCGTCCCAAAAACCTGTGCTCTAGAGCGAGAGCTCCCACCTCTCCGTTCTCCGATCAAAGAATAAAACTTTCCTTTGTTTCTGAACCAAACTCAGTCTCAATCGATTGGCACGGGCAACACCAGAGAAGAGGACCCCTACTGGGGCCCAACTCGAAAGGGGTGGTAACATAATTACATTTTGTAGTTTGTTTTGAATAAAATAATGGAATGTTAGAAATAGAAAAGATCTTAAAGAGATCATTGTTTTGCAGACTAGAAAACGGAGGCAAAGAAAAATGTAGCAATTTGCCCCAGGATCCCATAGCTTGTAACAAAGCTCAGAGGAAAACTCAGGTGTCCTGCCCCATTAGAATGCACAGTTTCCCCATTGAGCAGGTTTTCATTTTGTTTTTTAAAGTGAATTTTCCAAGCCTTAACCAGTTTGAATCTTTAGTGGTATCTCAGTATGAAACTGGAAACGAAGTGGTGAGGGTTTGTTTTTTTAGCGAAAAGCCTTTATGGGAGATCTCAGTGTGTGTGTGTGTGTGTGTGTGTGTGTGTGTGTGTGTGTGTGTGTGTGTGTGTGTGTGTGTGTGTGTGTGTGTGTGTGTGTGTGTGTGTGTGTGTGTGTGTGTGTGTGTGTGTGTGTGTACGTGTGTGTGTGTTTCCTCAAAATAGTCAGTTGAAATTACCCTCCATTCCAGGGCTATTGTGGACTAGGCTAAATATGTACAGCAATATTTGGAGGGGTCGTAGCTACCCTAGCAGGCACCATCAGGGGAAGCGAGTAGTGTTCATGCATCCTGCCATCATGACGCTGAGCAGGGTTCTCTAAGGACCACTGCCTAAAATGTTCATGGGGAGCACAGTCCCCAGCACAGGCAGGGAGATCTGGCCTCAGCACTGCTGGGTCAATACACTTATCATTTCCCCACGGGGCAGCAGTATCCTCCAGTAAGGAGAAACCACTGACTCTCCCCAATAAGAGCTGAACTACATGAGTGTACAATGCCTGGTTTGAAGCTCAAAGAAGGATTGTCTAATTAACTGTGACAGTCGTACGAATCTCTCCCCTCTGATCAGAGGAAGGGAAGATATCTGAAGCAGAAAGAGGGCCTTTTGGTGGTACCTATATCCCTCCTTAGCCAGGAAGTGCAAGGTAAGTCCTGATTATACAGACCCTTGGGTGGGTTGTTAAACATCTCTATGTCTCTCATCTGTAAAAGGTGTGATCAGATGAGCTTTAAGATTTTTCTAGTTCTAGTAATTCTAACAGAAATGAATACATATAAACCTTGTCACATAGATTATGGAATCTACACGTATTCTTTCAGGTAAGAATTTTTATCTTTACTTTTTAGGATGAGTTTTTTATCTCATTGAATTTTATGCATCTTATAATCCTCTTGCATCCTTTTGCATCTTGTAATCCTCTTATGTGACGTATGATGCTTCATCTTGTATTATAACTGAGATTTTAATTTATAACAGAGAAGGATTGTAACTCCTCTTCCTCCTACCAAGATCCATATCTCATCTAGAACTGTGTAATACAGAAAATGATAATTTAAGAAAAAATAGCATTACCACTGTTTCTTGGTCTTTTTATATTTTTTAAAAATATTATTTTATGTAAAAGGCACCATGAACATGGTGGAAAGAATGGTATCACCTTATGGTAGGCTAGGGTTAGGTTTAGGTAAGGAATTGTGGTTTGCCACCCAGCATCAACACACCTTCCTTCTGGAAAATTTCTTGAATATCCATTGAGAAACCATCTCTCCCCTATTTTCAGGGCTGAGTGGAACAGATCTGACTCCCATTTCCATGGCTGACTTTAAGCCAGTTAGCATTTCTCATCCCCCTGTCTACAGTGATTAGTTCAGGGTTATTATTAAGACATTAGGAGGTATTTACTAAGCCTTCTGAAAAGGAGAAACCTTTTCTCTTCCTCCTCCCACTGTAGGAGGCTTTCTTCCCTGATGATCTGATGTGACGTTGGTACCTGTGGCATTTGGGTACCACTAAATGAAGCCTAAGATGAAACTAAAGACATAGTATACAGACAGAGAGGAAAACAAGATCCTTGGTAATATCATTTGAGTTGCTAGATCAAGCCACAGCTGAGCCCAGACAAACTCTATACTTTATAGTTGATTGAGTCAATAACCCCCACTTTTTAATTTTTGGTTCAAGTTGGTTAGAGTGGTACTTGTCTTTCATTTGTTTGTTTTAATTTATTTATTTTCGGCTGCACTGGGTCTTTGTTGCTGCACGTGGGCTTTCTCTAGTTTTGGCGAGCGGGGCTACTGTTCATTGCGGTGCACGAGCTTCTCATTGTGGTTGCTTCTCTTGTTGTGGAGCATGGGCTCTAGGCACATGGGCTTCAGTAGTTGTGGTATGCGGGCTCAGTAGTTGTGGCTCGCGGGCTCTAGAGCACTGGCTCAGCAGTTGTGGCGCACGGGCTTAGTTGCTCCGCGGCATGTGGGATCTTCCCAGACTAGGGTTTGAAACCATGTTCCCCTGCATTGGCAGGCGGATTCTTATCCACTGCGCCACCAGGGAAGTCCCTTTCTTTCATTTCTAACCAATCCTCTTGAGGTTAGATGGGGTCATTTATCTAGTTATGGCCAAGGAGATGTATCATTTTTTAGTAAAAGCACTTAACTGCTAATTCAAGACCTTCCAGCACTCTTCCCATACCATGGCACTGAGGAGCTATTAGCTGGTGGAGCCTCTGTCGACTTTGTTCCCTGAAAGGCCGTGTGGAGCAGAGAACCTGTCAATCCACAATGAACTTACAGCCTGAGTGAGATATAAACCATTAGGGTTTCAGGAATAACTACCACCATACACCAATAGAGTACCTTATGTTCCACCCTCTGGGCTGTGGAATATACTTTATACACAAGAATTACTCTAATATATAAGGTAAAAATGCAATAAGGCCTCTGTAATGAGTATTTCCACAGACTATTGACATGTGAATATGAAAAAGTAGGTTGGAGTAGAATTCAATATATATATATATTTAAATTCATTTATAAGGCACACTTACTGGGATATTCAGATAAATCCTGCTGACACAAGCACCATCCTCTATACCCCAAACACAAACTTCTCCTGACTGTGTGAGAGTCTGTAAAAGAAAGAAAAAGAAAACTCAAATGGAAAACAAGACTTTGCTATGGGAGTATGTTCTAAATTCCTTTCTAGTATGTCAATCTGATGATTTAGTATAAAATTTCATTTTATTTATGTGGATTAAAATTACAATTTCAACGTCAATACTTCTGATTTGAACAAATATTAACTATTACCTTTAATGCAATTTAAGTAACACATAATAACTAATTAGGATTAGAAAAGTGAAATAAAGTTTTTTTCTTCTGTGTAACATAATTGAAATAAGTTACTTGGAAATTCAATGAATTTCCTAGTGAATAAGCCTAGAAATAGAAAATCACAATTGGTATTTTAAAAAATTAATAGACTTTGCTTTAAAGAGCAGTTTTAGGATTACAGAAAATTTGAGCAGAAAGTAGAGAGTTGCACTTCCCTCCCTGCCCTTCCCAATATCCATACAATTTTCCCTGTTACTAACAACTTGCACTATTGTGGTATATTTGTTAGAACTGATGAGCCAATATTGATACAGTGTTATGGACTAAAGCCATAGTTTACATTAGGGTTTACTCTTTGTGTTATACATTCTATGGGTTTTGACAAACGTACGATGACATGTAATCACCATCACAGTATCATACAGAATAGTTTCACTGCCCTAAAAATCCTCTATGCTTCACCTCTTCATCCCTCCCTGCCTCCCCACTGAACCTCTGGCAACCACTGATTGTTTTTAGTGTCTCCACAATTGTGCCTTGTCCAGAATGTCTTACAGAGGGAACCATACAGCTTTCTCAGATTGCCTTCTTTCACAGAGCAATATGCATTTAAGGTTTCTCTATGTCTTTTCATGGCTTTATAGCTCATTTCTTTTTAGTACTGAATAATATTCCATTGTATGGATGTACCACAGTTTGTTTATTCATTCTCTTATTGAAGGACATCTTGATTGCTTCCAAGTTTTGGCAATTATGAATAAAGATGCTATAAGCATTCACATGCAGATTTTAGTGTGGGCATAAGATTTCAACTAATGTGGGTAAACACTAAGAAGCCCAATTGCTGAATCATATGGTAAGAGTATGTTTAATTTTGTAGAAGCTGTCAACTGTCTTCCAAAGTGGCTGTACCATTTTGCCTCAGTAGTGAATGAGGGTTTCTGTTGCTCCATATCCTCACTAGCACTTTGTATTGTCAGTGTTTTGGATTTTAGACATTCTAATAGGTGTGTAGTATTGTTTTAATTTGCAATTCTCTAATGACGAAAAACGTTGAACATCTTTTCATCATTATTTGCCATATCATTATTTGCCATATATTTGTATATCTTCTGTGTTAAGGTGTTTATTCAGATTTTTTCCCCATTTTTCAATGGGGTTGTTTATTTTCTTATTGTTGAGTTTTAATAGTTCTTTGTATATTTTGGATACCAGTATTTTATCAGATATATGTTTTGCAAAGATTTTTCTTCCAGCCTGTGCTTTGTCTTTTCTTTCTCTTAACAGTGTCTCTTGCAGAGCAGAAGTTTTTAATTTTGATGAAGTCCAGCTTATCAATTTTTTCTTTCATGGATTGCATTTTTGGTGTTGTGTCTAGAAAGTCATTACCAAACCCAAGGTCACTTAGATTTTTCTCCTTTGTTATCTCCTAGGAGTTTTATAGTTTTCGTATTTTACATTTAGGTCTACAATCCATTTTGAGTTAATTTTTTGTGAAGGGTGTAAGATCTGTGACTAGATTTTTTTTCTTTTTTGGCATGTGAATGTCCATTTCCTCCTGCACCATTAGTTGAAAAAATCTATGCTTTCTCAATTAAATTGCTTTTGCATATTTGTGAAAGGTCAGTTGACTATATTTCAAGACACTGTTCCATTGATCTGTTTGTTTATTCTCTCACAAATACCATACTGTCTTGATTACTGTAGCTTTATAGTAAATATTGAAATTGGGTAGTGTTAGTCCTACCCAATTCTAGAATCAGTTCTAGAATCAGTAAGTTCTAGAATCAGCAAGTTCTAGAATCAGTTTATTGATATCCACAAAATAATTTACTGGGATGTTGATCGGAATTGCATTGAATCTATAAGACAAGTTAGAAAGAATCAACATCTTAATAATACTGAGTCTTCTTACCCATGTACATGAAATATTTATGCATTTATTTAGATTTTGTTTGATTTCTTTCATCAGAGTTTTATAGTTTTTATCATATATATCCTGTACATATTTTGTTAGATTTATTCCTATTTTACTTTTTCAGCGCTAACATAAATGCTATTGTATGGTATTAAATTTCAAATTCCAATTCTTCACTGCTTGTATAAGAAAGCAATTGACTTTTGTATATTAAACTTGCACCCTGCAACCTTGTTATAATCACTTAGCTCCAGAAGGATTTTTTATTGATTCTCTGGGATTTTCTACATAGACAATCAGGTCATCTAAGAACAAAGTTTTATTTTTCTTCCCTCACAATCTTAATACCTTTTATTCCCCACATCCCCTTTTTTTTTTTTTTTTTGTCTTATTGCATTTAGGACTTCCAGTTAATTTCATTAAGGTTTTCTTTTTTAAAGATGTCCTTTATCAGACTGAAGAAGTTACCCACTATTTGTTGTTTGCTGAGAGGTTTTGTTTTGTAATGTTATTATTAATTATTTATTCAATTTATTTAATAGATATAGGCTCAGATTATTTATTTCTCCTTGTATGAGTTTTGGTAGATTATATCTTTCAAAGAATTGGTCCATTTCATCTAAATTATCAAATTTGTAGGATAGAGTTGTTCATAATATGGTTGGCCCTCTGTATCTGTGGGTTCTGCATCTGCAGATACGGAGAGCTGACTGTACTATGCCATTTTATATAAAGGACGTGACCATTCGTGGATTTTGGTATCCACGGGGAGTCCTGTAACCAATCCCCCATGAATACTGAAAGATGACTGAACTCTTTTATTATCCTCTTAATGTCCCTGGGGTCAGTAGTAATGACCCCTCTTTAATTTTCATTCCTGATGTTAGTAATTTGTATCTCCTCTCTCTCTCTCTCCCCCCTCCCCCCACTGCCTCATTAACTTGGCTAGAAGTTTATCAATTTTATTGATCTTTTTAAAGAACCAGCTTTTGGTTTCTTAGATTTTCTCTACTGATTTCGTATTTTTAGTTTCATTGCATTCTGCTCTCATTTTTATTATTTCTTTTCTTCTGCTTACTTTGGATTTAATTTCTTTTTTCTATTTCCTAAAGTGGGGGCTTAGATTATTGATCTTAAACATTCTTCTTTTCTGATATATGCATTGAACGCTATAAATTTCCCTCTAAGCCCTGTATTCACTGCAAAATCCCATAAATCTTGATATGTAGTATATTCATTTTCATTTAGTTCAAATTTTTAATTACTCTTAAGACTTCTTTGAGCCATGTGTTATTAGAAGTGTGTTGTTTACTCTCCAGTTATTTTGGGGTAGGGGGAGTTTCCAGCTACCTTTCTGTTATTTACTTCTAATTTAATTCCATGTAGCCTGAGAACATATTTCTTTTAAATGGTTAAGGTATGTTTTATGACCAAGAATGTGATCTATTTTGGTGAATAATTCATGTGAGCTTGAGAAGAATGTATATTATGCTATCATTTGATGAGGTAGTCTATAGATGTCAATTAGATCCAGTTGATTGATGGTATTGTTCAATTCACCTATGATTTTGATCTTCTGCCTGCTGGTCTGTCTCTCTGAAAAATTTCTTTTAACATTCCTTGCAAGGCAGTTCTGCCAGTGACAAATTCCCTTAATTTTTATTTGTCTGAGAAAATATTTTTTCCTTCACTTTTGAAGGATAATTTTGCTGGATATAGAATCCTGGGTTTGTTTGTTTGTTTTTCTTTCAACACTTTAGATATTCACTCTACTTTTGCTTACATGATTTCTGAAGAGCAGACCACTGTGATTCTTACCTTTGTTTCTTCAAGGGTAAGGTTTTTTTTCCCTTTGGATTTTTTTCAAAATTTTTACTTTGTTTTTGATTTTCTATCATTTGAATATAACAAGCTTTGGTGTAGATTTTTTTGGTATTTATCCCGCTAGTGTTCTCTGAGCTTCCTGGATCTGTCATTAATTTTGAAAAATTCTCAGCTATTATTACGTGAAACATTTCCTCTGTTCCTTCCTTCCTTTCTTCTCCTTCTGGTATTCCTATTATGTGTATGTTATACCATTTATAATTGTCCCATGTTCTTGGATATTCTTTCTTTTTCATTCTTTTTTCTCTTTGCATTTCAGTGTTGAAGGTTCTACTGACATTCTTTATTGATTCTTTCCTTTGCAAAATTCAGTCTATTGATGAGCCCACCAAAGGCATTCTTCATTTCTGTTACACTGCTTTTTATTTCTAATATTTCTTTTTTTCTTTCTTAGAGTTTCCACATCTCTGCTCATATTATCCAGCCATTCTTTCATGTTGTCCACTGTTTCCATAAGAATCCCTAGTATATTAATCATAGTTTGTTTTAAATTTCTGGCCTGGTAATTACAATGTGTCTGTCATATCTGAGTCTAGTTCTGATGCTTGCTCTGTCTCTTCTGTTGTTGTCTTTTAGTATGCCTTATAATTTTTGTTCAAAGCTGGACATGATGTACTGGGTAAAAGAGTATGAATTAAATAGGCTATAGTGTGAGGTTTTATGTTTATCTGGCTAGGAGTTAGACTGTGTTTACTGATTGCTGTAGCTGAATGTGTCAGAAACTAAAATTTCCTCTGGTGTCCTTGTTTTGGTCTGAGATGTGCAGTTTCTCCAGTTGTAATCCCCCTGGGTACTGGCTCCAGTGGTGGTTTCTACTTCTGGGCATCTGCTCCAGTAAGCTGTAATTCTTTGCATCTGCCTGTCTGTCTCTATAATTTTGGGGGGAGTGGTTTTCCCTATGACCTCAATTATCTGATGGGTCTAAGAGGAATTATTGATTTTAAATTTATTCAGCTTTTTTCTTTTTAAGATCTATTAATTAATTCATTTAATTAATTTATTTTTGGCTGCATTGGGTCTTTGTTGCTGTGCATGGGCTTTCCCTAGTTGCAGCAAGTGGGGGCTACTCTTCATTGTGGTGTGCGGGCTTCTCATTGCGGTGGCTTCTCTTGTTGCGGAGCATGGGCTCTAGGCACACGGGCTTCAGTAGTCGTGGCTCGTGGGCTCTAGAGTGCAGGCTCAGTAGCTGTGGTGCACGGGCTTAGCTGCTCCACGGCATGTGGGGTCTTCCTGGACCAGGGCTTGAACCCGTGTCCCCTGCATTGGCAGGTGGATTCTTAACCACTGCACCACCAGGGAAGCCCAATTCAGCTTTTTCTTGTTGTGAGGTTCTTTACATGCTGGACTGGAAACCCAAAGTTCATATTCATTTTTACAGATAATTTTTACTCTTTCACAGGATCAAGACTGAAAGCAGCTTAAAGTAACTACAATGTGATACAATTTAAATTCTGTTTCTTGAATACTAGGGAGTGGGTAACATGATACTATGGATCAAGTATCTAAATCCTAAACATGAAAATCTTGTATTAAACTTTTTTATTGAGTTGAAACAACCCTAAAAACAGACATAATTCTTATCAGAGAACATCTAGAAGAAAAATCACATAATCAGAAAAAAAAAATCACATAATCAGAATCTGAAGATTGGAAGGAACCTTAAGTGTTACCTATTCCATAGTCTATGTATTTTTTTATTTGCTAGAACTCCCAAAATCTTAATAGATTTGTTGATGAATTATATGAAAACTGAAATATGTTTCTTGAGACCAACTAAAAGTAAGCAGTTAAACACCAGAAATAATTTTTCTTTTCTGCATGTAGAGGGAAGTTTTTTTTTTTTTCCTAAGTAGACTGAATACATGTTTTGTGCATGGCAACTATTTCGTTTTCATTTTCAGATCGGGCTGCATCACTCTGAGAGGGTAAACACTAATAGTTTAATAAGTGTTGACAACTCATTAGCAATGAATGTGTTTAACGACCTGACTTGGAAAGCTTGGATGGTGAATACAAACAGGATGGCTCCTACAGGGAACTCTGCTCAATATCATGTAGCAACCCAAGTGGGAAAAGAATTTGAAAAAGAATAGATACATGTATATGTATAACTGAATCACTTTACTGTACACCTGAAACTATCACAACATTGTTAACTATACTCTAGTATAAAACAAAAAGTTTAAAAAATAAAAACAAACAAACAAACAGGATGGCTCCTAAGATTTTAATTGCTTTGGTCATGTTCAGAGACTTAATATTATGAAGTCACAATATGACGATGTCATTCTAACTGGGGAGTAGATTTGATGATGGAAGTGGTTGGCATTTCTACCACATCTTCAAGAGTACGCTTGGGGGACTTCCCTGGTGGTCCAGTGGTTAAGACTTCGTGCTCCCAATCCCAATGCAGGGATTTACAATAGGTTGCACATGAACTTCCAAAATCTTACCCTTAAATCCTACTGTGAAACAATACCATATTCCTTACCATGCAGTATTCATTTCCAGGTGTGATAAAGTCTGTTGCCTGAAATTTCCCATCACAAGCCACTAGGAGTTTTTCAAAGGTTGGCTCCTCATCAAAAGTGTAAATATAAATAGATCCCTGTAAACATACCAAAAAAGAAAAAAATAATGCAATTGTGTGTTCAGTTCAACAAATAGTTATTAAATGCTTACTGTGAACAAGGCACTGTGTGAGAAAAGGTAGTGGGAAAGTAGAGATAAACTCAGTAAGGCCCTGACCTTGAGGAACTTAAAATATAAATGTTTATTGATTCATTCATTCATTCCTCAATTACCATAATCAATAAATAGGACTTTCTTCTTTTCTCCATTTCCAAGCATTTTTTAAGATTACAATACATAACAAAGCACTTTTTCCTGACTTTAAAAATAATGTCTACTTATGCAGAAAATTTGGAAAATGTAGAAAACCAGAAAAGTTGTTAAGATGAACTAACTTCTATCACATACTAGACCATGGTGGGCACTAACAAAAACTTTTAAATGTACATTTGTGAAAATTGTAGAGGTGTGGCTGAAGCTGTTACTTATGACGTGTTTATCATACTCAGGTTCCAAATTCACCTCTCCAAAAAATCTATCCTGGACATTATGCATCCCTGCCAAGTAACTGTAATACGGTCTGTTTATTTAACTAGCGATAAGAAGTCTGCTTTCAACTGATCACAAGTTCTTCAAGTTTACTTAGGTTAAACATGAATATTTTTGTTCCTGTTTATCTAAAAAATACAACTCTGTAAAGTCTAAAATTTGGTAGGTATTTACTGATTTTACCTTTCATTCATTTACCTTTCATTAATTCCTTCAACAAATAATGAGTGGATACACTGTGCCAGACACAGCTCTGGATGCTGGGGCTGCATCAGAGGACAAAACAGACAAAAGTTCCCTTCCCTTATGGAGCTTACATTCTACTGGGGACTTTGGCCAATGAATAAGATATCTAAATAATATATATTGTAAGTTAAAGAGCAATAATTATAAGAAGGAAAAAATAAAGCAGGGAAAGAGGATATGACATGGCAAAATAAGAGGGTGAAATTCTAAACTGAGTGTCCAAGAAAGGCTTTACAGAGAAGGTGTGTTTAGAGAAAAGACTTGAAGGAAATGAGGAAGGGATTCATGTGGATTCTGTGGGAAACGCATTCCAGACAGAAGGAACAGCCAGTGCAAACACTCTGAGGGAGGAGCATGCCTGGTGCGTGTAAGCAAGCTGCATGATGACCAGCAATGACTGAAGCAGGGTGAATAAGAAGAGTCGCGGGAGATAAGGCCAGTGTGGGGAGTGGAGTCCACATTATGAAGGGCCTTGTAAAGCATAGTGAAGATTTTGGCTTTTACTCAGAATAACATGGGGAATCACTGGAGGGCTCTGAGTAGTAGAGAGAGATGCTTTGCTCACTTTGGCTGCTATGTTGAGTACACATAGTCTATTCTATCATGTACTGAGAAAAGTATACTAAAATCTCCTATTGAGATCATGATTTTGTTTTTCCTTGTCATTTTGTCATGTTTTGAGGCTATTTTATTTGGTACATATATATTTTAAAAGTTTATGTATTCCTAGTGAATTTAACCTTTTACTATTCTAAAATAAGCCCATTTATTCTTAGTAATGAACTTTGCCTATAAGTCTTTTTTGCCTAATATTAATATATCTCCAAAGGCTTTCTTTTGGTTAATGTTTGCATGATATATCTTTTCCCATTTTCTAAATTTACTTTAAATTTTTAATTTATTTTCAATGTTACTGTATTTTTTAAAATTTACTTTCAATCTTATGCTTTAGATATGTCACTTGAAAACAGTGCAGAGTTAGGTTTGGATTCTTTTTGTTGTTGTTGTTGGTGGTGTTGCGGTACACGGGCCTCTCACTGTTGTGGCCTCTCCCATTGCGGAGCACAGGCTCCGGACGTGCAGGCTCAGCGGCCATGGCTCATGGGCCCAGCCGCTCCGCAGCATGTGGGATCCTCCCAGACTGGGGCACGAACCCGCGTCCCCTGCATCAGCAGGCGGACTCCCAACCACTGTGCCACCAGGGAAGCCCTGGATTCTTTTTTAATCAAATATGGTAATCTTCGCCTTTTAACTAGACCAACTATTCTGTTTTGCTTTAATTGTAATTACTAGTATATTTGAGATTAAACATTACATTTTAATTTATGCTTTCTATTTTCTCATTTGTTTTGTGTTTCTTTTTCTCTCTTTTCTTACCTTGTTTTGCGTTTTTTTTTAACATTTCACTTCCCCCCTCTATGATGTGGAAATTTCATCTGATGTTTCAGTTCTTCCATGGTTACCTTAGCAGTCAGAACATGCATACTTAGCTTATAAATATCAGAAGTTACTTAAAACATTTACTCTCTTCCCAGGAAATAAAATAAACTTGAAATACATTATTCCATTTACTCCTTTCCCTCCATCTTATATTATTGTTGTCTGGAATTTTAATTCAATGTTATTTTTAAACCCAACTTTGAATTATTTGTGCTGTTTTATACAGTCAGTGTTCACTTACATTTCTCTACACATTTACTACTGCTCTTCATTCTTTTTGCATCCCAGTCCTTCCACCTGGGGTCATTTTCCTTCTGCCTGAAGTACATTCTTTAGAATTTTCTCTAGTGATGATGTGCTAACAAACTCTCAATTCTGGAGTATCTAGAAAGTCTTTTTTTACCCCTGTACTGAAAAGTATTTTCCCTGAGTATAGAATTCCGGGTGGTAGTAACCTTATTTCACTAAATCAGGGGTCAGCAAACTTTTTCTGTAAAAGGACAGCTAGTAAATATACTAGGCTTTGCAGGCCATGTGGTCTCTCACAACTACTTAATTCTACCATTGTAGTGTGAAAGCAGCCATAGATAATACATAAACAAGTGGGTCTGACTGTGTTCCAGTAAAACTTTATTTACAAAAACAAGCAGCAGGCTGGTTTTGGCCCATGGGTCTACAGTTTCCTGACCCCTGCACTACATGGAAGATCTCATTCCACTCTTTCTTACTTACATTATTGCCAGAGTAGTCAGCTGTTAGTGTCACTGAAAGTCCTTTGAAATAATCTGTTTTTTTCTCTGACTGCTTTTAAGATTTTCTCTTTGTCTTTGGTTTTCAAAAATTTCACTTTGTTAAGTCTAAGTGTGTATATTTTTCCTGCTTGGGATTCACTGGGCCTCTTGAAGCTGTAAATTCATGTCTTTAATCAGTTCTGGAAAATCTCTCTTTAAATATTACCTCTGTCTCACTCTCTCTTCTCTTTGGGATTCCAATCAAATACATGTTAGATCTTTTCACTGTATCATTCATTTCTCTTACCCTCCCTTCTGTATTTCCCATACTTTTGTCACTTGGGTTCATTCTGGACAACTTCTTCTGATCTATCTTCCATTCATTGATTCTCCAGTCTTCTGTCAGACATAGTCATTTAATTTTTTCTTTGTTAGTATATTTTTATTTTTTAGAACTTCTATTTGTGTCTTTCTCCCTTCTGTTATGTTACTTTTTTTATTGTTTCCTGTTCTCCATAGATATTTTAAATTTGTCATTTATTAAAACATCGTTAGCACAGTTTAACTTCTGGTAATTACAGAAACTTAAGTCTTTCCATATTTAAATTTAAATTTCTTTTAGGCAGAAAATCATTGAACTTTACTTGTAATTCATCTAAAATCATTGCCTAACAATATAAACTAATATATCCTGACCTAAGAGTCTTCCCAACAGTATAATTCAGGTGGGCATTTGATTTTAACCTGTATTTATTTCCCTCCCTTCTTCTCTTACAGAACCTGTGTTTTCCTTAGAGAACCACCCATGACCCCAGTCTCAGTTCATGTTTGGGTGGATTGACTCTACCCAGGGTCCAATGGTAGACATGTGACTTAGGCCTGGTCAATGAGAGTTTAGAATCCCTCTGGACATAGTACTTGACCCAGGGTAGAGAGGTGACCCAAGTTAGTACAATGAGTCTAGATTCCAGGACATTTTTTTCCAACTGGTATTTTCTACCAGGGTCACCAAGAGGATAAAAGTATAAAATTGGAGTGGCAGAAGGCTCTCTTGACACCACAGGGGCGAGTCTGCATAGAAAAGGAGGAAGCAGAGAGGAAACAGAGCCAAGATATGGCAGAAAAACAAGGCATGCAGCCTCGTGGGAGCTCCTGGATTTATATCAATTCCTTGCTTGCTTTCAGTTATACACACAAAAACAAACAAACAAACATCCTTCTGTTATTTAGGTCTTTTAAACTGGGTATTTTTTCATTTGCAAGCTAAAGAGTCCTGGCTAGCAGTGTTATCATTATGCAACACACTCTGCCCTTCATTCCTGTCATGCAATGATGATAATAATAATATCTGAAATTTCATGTCAAGAAACCACCATCTAGCATACCTTGTCTGTCTGAATCAGCAACATTCTGTAACTGGGAGAAAACATCAAATGTTCCACAGGCTCTTCAACCTCAAGAAAATCCTCTACTTTGTAATTTGTATCTTTAATAAGAAAAGAATACACAAAGCCATCCTAGAGACCAAAAACAATGAGATAAATGAAGAAAATTAGTCTTGATCAATGCATAGTATTCAATATACTTTCCTCATCAAACAAGCTAAGAATTATTGATTACCATCTACTATTCATTTTTGGAATCATCATCTATGTTTACATTATCTAGAATGCCGTGGCTTCTTACCTTTATTTAGCCAACTTTTAACCATGTTTCCTGGTCAATTTTCAATTTTATCTCTTTTGTGACACATTTTTCAATTACCTAAAACTTTACTGATCTCTCCTTTCTTTGAACTTCTTTAGCATTTATCTTCTTACCACATTCTTCATTATATAGGAGGTGGGGCAGATGAGGCAGAGTTTATCGTGTGGCTGGTATCCAGAAGTCTCCTTACTTCAAAGACCTTAGCCTTAATGTATGTATAATCATCATTATGTGCATTTCCTAAATCTCTAAATGACTCAAAGGTAGGGAGTGTGCTGTTTATTTCCTTTGTATTTTCTTTTCTAGTTTTTCACACAGTGCTAGAAACAGGGCAAGTATCCAGTAAAAAAGCGTTGGTTAAATGTTGATCAGTTAGTTGTAAACAGCTTTAGGTTAATTTAACTACTCTCAAGAAAAACGGCTGGGTTCAGACTTAAGACCTGGGGGGAGAAATGTGCAAGGTGCTTTCTCCATGCCCATCATCCTTCTCCATCCCTCACCAGAGCAGATGCTCCAACCTCTCCTTTAAACTAGGTTAAAAAAACACACCAAGGGTGGCCTTGAGAAGGACAAATGCAGACTAAATGTAGGAGGAAGTAGTCCGTTGCAAGGTTGGGGAGAGGAGATTACAAGCCACATGTAGGTTAATGAGCTCCAGATTGTTTCTTGTTGGTGGAGCTACATCTCTCATTCTGACATCATTGCCTAGCTGCCCTTAGGTTCCTGGAGATGTGATCTGTGGCAAAAGATGACACAAAGCTAACAGTGTTCTGGGATGGCTACCAGTAGACCTGAGATTTTAGTGTAGGTCAGCTCCAAACCTTAGCATTGATTACAACCACATGGAAATGTAACTTGGTCTGGCCTCTTTTCATACTTACTGAGGCTATGTGCCCTAATAAATGAGAGCAAGAACTTTGGAGTTTGCCACACCTGGGTTCAAGTCCCAGCTTCTCCACTTACTGGCTGGTGAACTCTCTAAGACTTGACTCCTTTGTGTGTGTGTGTGTGTGTGTGTGTGTGTGTGTGTGTGTGTTTGTGTGTGTCTGGGGGGTTGGATTTTTTTAATCCTGTTTTTGCTTATTTGCAGTAAGATAGACATATAATAGATCATTATACTGTTATCTCTAATTTTGTATACATTTGAAATTCTTCATAATAAAAAGTTTTACAATAAACATCTCCCCAAACAGAATTTTAATTAATAACCTGACAGAACTTGACATCCCAAATTATGGCTCATCATAGAAAATGGAAGCAAATGGAAATTGTATATTTTCTTTTCCTTCTATTTGAAATAAATTTTTAACCATTTTTTAATTGAAGTATAGTTAATTTACAACGTTGTGTTAGCTTCAGATGTTTGTATATTTTCTTGAAAGCAATTAATTTTGAAGAAAAAAATACATTACAATTCCAGAAGCAAGCACGCCTCCCTTCTGATATGCCACGGTGACTGGACTGACAAGATTTCTTCCAACTTTGGAAAAGAAAAACAAGGTGACACGTAATTAAAAGTGCTGTACAGAGTAATTAATCTCACTTGCTTTCCTAGGACTATTCATTTCTTTGTAATTCTTCTTTCCACAAATCAACGTCCTATCAGGATATGTGCTATGCTTCTCAAACAATGAAGAATAAAAGCTGTTTTGCAATGACTACTGATGTAAATCACACAAGTTTTTTTCTTTTAATGTCCTGTATCATCAGATCTATGGAAGTAACATTGTGGAATTATATAGTTAATATATTTTCTTTTTTAGGAAAGCAATTATCAGAAATTTTAAGGGGTCAGAAAGGAAAAAGACAAAAACTGTATTATTATTAAGCTGTATACTTAAGATTTGTACATTTTATGGTACATAAATTTATACCTCAGTAAATAAAACACAGTGGACTTAAAAAAGTAAAAAGAAAAAGTGATCTATAAGAACTTTGTTATTAATAAAATATTGTCCTGGGGAAAGTAACAAAAAGCATATTAGCTTTTATGTAGATAAACCACAAGAACTACAAGATCAAAGGCTCAGAGACATGTATCAGACTTCTACTAACTGAACACTACATGCTTGGCATTTCGCCAGATGCTAAGACACATACTGTCCTTTCCTCAAAGACTATTCACCCCAGCAGTCTCTTCTTTCCAATCCAACTGCCACCAGAGTCCAGGTTGCTATGACTCCTGGCCTAGTCTAGGTGCCTGCTACTTATAGCCACCCACTTCTAGGATTGTGCTTCCCTGAACTATGGATAATTAATCTCCCCAAGCACAATTCCAGTTGGGGCACATCCCCATTCAGGAGTTGATGTCAGTCCACTGTCAGATGAATTAAGTATAAATGCCTTAGTCAGACATTCAAGGTCAGATATGGTATCAGATAGATGTCCCTTTGTTCCCCACTATTCCTGCATAACACTCGATACTCCAGACAAACTGGACCAGTTCTTTTTCTCAGCCTTCCCCATGTTTTCTTGTTTATGCAGATACCATTGCCCCAAATTCCACCTACCCTCATCTCTGTCTGTGAACCCATCCTTTAAGGGCTATATTAAATGCCACCTACAAAATGACCTAACTTGGCAGTTTTCCCTCATCTGAATTCCCATAGCACTTTATGAAGTTCTCCTCACATCTTAATTTTCCTGGCTGCAATTATTTGTCAACTTGTCTTATTCTCTCTAATAAAATATAAATCAGCACCTTCAAGGTGCTGATTATGAGATTATATATTTGCCACCTATGTCAACTTGGAGGCACCTTGCTTAGTGTCCTCCACATTGTAGAAGCTAGATAAATATTTATTTAAAAGTATTTATAATATATCATGAAAATAATAAAAAATAGTGTACAGAAAGGAAATAGTGAACAATATAAGACAACATACAGGGACTTCCTTGGTGGTCTATTGGTTAAGACTCTGCGCTTCTACTGCAGGGGGCGCAGGTTCGATCCCTGGTCAGGGAACTAAGATCCAGCATGCCGCGAAGTGTGGCCAAAAAAAAAAGACTACGTACAACTAAGTCCTAAATTGTGTAAAACATTACAAGTGTGATAGGGATTTGGAAATGCGAAACACTGTTTGGTAATTCACTTTACAAACACACAGAAGTGCCAATTTACTCCCTAGCAATCTCTGGAATTAAACTATAGAGCCAAAGTTTGAGTAAGTCACAGTTCCTAACTTCAAAGAGTTGGTGACTAGTGGCAAAGACAGACAGACAGACAGGCACATGGGGCGTTGTAACAGCACAGGAAGAGGCTCTAACAAAGAAGTGAGTCTGATGGAACCCCAAATGGGGCACCTGATTTTGCCTGTAGGTTGGGGTAAGGACAGAGGAAGGCTCCAGAATGGATAATTTTGCCAGGTAGACAAGGAAGAGAAGGGCATCCTAGACAAAGGTAACTACCAATGCCAGCAGGCAGAATTTAGAGAAAGCACAGGAATGATAAGAACTTCTAAAAGGATCAAGTGGGAGAGCTGAAACTGGAAAGATAGGCCAGAAAAGAGGCTTAGTTTTTAGAGAGCTGAGGGATGGCATTGTGGACATGAGATCAGAGGGTGGACTGGGCCTGGAGAGTACAGGTGACAGTAAAGGGAAGAGAGATGGGGACTGGGGTAGGAAAGTTGAACCTAATGGCTTCACTTTCTCAGTGGAGTGAGTCAGGGAACAGGAGAGGGAGCAGATAAGGGACATGCAGCTGGGAAAACTTGCTGTAGGATGTGGTGTTTGAGCTGGGAACTGGAGGATTCAGAGAGTAAGGTGGCAAGGGAATGAGCTGGGTGGTATGTCTGTAAAATGATGGGAAGAAATGACTGGCTAGATCAAGAAACTCATACTGGGGAGTAGCAGGAAATAATATTATTAAAATAATAATATTTTTATTTTAATAATATTATTAAAATAATATTAATGGTGCAGGTAAGATCAGATTAGAGAGGGCTTGAAATCAAGGCAAAGTAGTCCTTGAGTTATATGTTGAAAATGGTCTTCAAGTTTGGCAGGGATGAGATGCCTGATTTGGGTCAGCTGCGGATTAAGGTCAATGAAGTCAGCCCTAAGGTTGCTGCAGGAATCAAGGTGTGAAATAATAAGAGGAATTGGAGTGGAGCGTGCATTGGTCAGGTTGGAGAACTTGCCCTGGTGAGAATCCCTTCTCAAAGTGTCTACACGTAGCCCCCCACAAGGTGACATTGGCTTCTCTGAGTCAGGCCCAACTCTGGCCACAGCTGATGGGACCAGGAATGGACACCAGATCCAAGGAGAATAGGTCAGATTCTCTCAGAAATTCTAACCAAGCAACAAAAAGTAATTTTCAAGACGGCAGTTGGTCTTAAAAGAAGGTCTTGTGGAGAAAGGGTCATTGTGGAAGGCACATTAGCTGATTAAACACAACAAGCATATATGTATGGGAGAGGATATAGCATAGTAGCTACGAACTTGGACTCTGAAGTCATTGTCTGGGTTCAGGTGTCAGCTCCATAATTTACTAGTTATGTGAATTTGGGCATGTTTCTTAACCTCTTAATGCCTCCATTTCCTCATCTATATCATGAAGATAAAAATGTATTTCCTTACAAATTTGTTTTAAGGATTATGTGACATATACATATAGAGTGATAGCAGAAAGTCTAGAGCATAGAGCACTCAATAAACATTAGTTAGCTACAAGAAACACCCAGAGGACTCGGTAATGAACTAGAGGATAAAGAAGGAGGAATCAAAGATGTCTCTAGAGAGAGAAAAATAGGGAACAAAACATCCATTGTCAAGTGCAAAACCATCACCAATGGCTACACTTCTGGGAAGATAAAGCAAAGCAGTTTCTTACCCCTTGGTGGTCCGTCTTCTATCTTATTAAGCACAGTTACCTTCAAGTTTTCTCCACTAATCATTAAAAGATGACCCTCTTCACAGCCAACATATAGGTCACTTGTTGGAGTCCAGCAGTGCATAGTCGGGTGAACCAAAGTATATAGATCGTCTTTAGGCTTCAAGGAAAGATTTAAAACCTTGTGTTAAGACAACAATCATGGCTTAAGAGCCAGAGAAATACTCAGCAAAAACAATTTCCAAGACAAAATAGATGAACATGCAGTGGCTTCTCTGGTTGTGGAGCACGGGCTCTACGCGCGCTGGCTTAGTAGTTGTGGCGCACAGGATTAGTTGCTCCGCAGCATGTGGGATCTTCCTGGGCCAGGGCTCGAATCCATGTCCCCTGCATTGGCAGGCGGATTCTTAACCACTGCACCACCAGGGAAGTCCCACAAAAGTCTTGAGTAATAACTTCTACACTGTTTCTTGGTAGACTTTTTGATATCTTGGATCTAAGAAAGTCATTGTTTAGCTAAAATCACACCATTTGAGGAAGATTTTGGTCAACCTTTCCCCTCCTGGTTCTGCAGGGGGGCATGAATGTGATTTTCCTTGAGTGGCTATGGAGAGGCTGGCCTCGATCCTCTGCTTGGTTAACTGTCACGGGGAATAAGAGGACACTTTATCTGCCTCTGGTAGCCTCTCTAGCTCATGAAACATCCTACTTGACTTCGATTCCATGGAAAACTCAGAGAGAAATGCACAAATCTTTGGGATGTGCCTAGAAGAAATGTTGGTTTTGGGAACTAAAAATAATATGGACCAAGGGTCTATGGCAAATTTTTCCTGTAAAGGACCAGGTAGAGAATAGGCTTTGCAGACCACATAGGTCTCTGTCACATATCCCTTTTTTTTTTAAATCACTTAAAAATGTAAAAAACAGGAGCTTCCCTGGTGGCGCAGTGGTTGAGAGTCTGCCTGCTAAGACAGGGGACACGGGTTCGAGCCCTGGTCTGGGAGGATCCCACATGCCACGGAGCAACTAGGCCCATAAGCCACAACTACTGAGCCTGCACGTCTGGAGCCTGTGCTCCGCAACAAGAAGGGCCGCGATAGTGAGAGGCCCGAGCACCGCGATGAAGAGTGGCCCCTGCTTGCCACAACTAGGGAAAGCCCTCGCACAGAAACGAAGACCCAACACGGCAAAAATAAATAAATAAACTCCTACCCCCAACATCTTCTTGGGAAAAAAAAAAGAAAAAAGAAAACATAGTAGGCTATAGTAGAAGAGTGTTTAACTATTACAAGAGAATCTATGAGAAAGTAATTTGTTCTTCTTGGTAGAGTGAAGGAAGTGGACAGAGAGAGAATTATCATTTAGGATGGACCTGGAAATATGACTAAGGCAGAAGTCATACATAGAAGCACTCCATATGATAATTTTTTAAAGGATACATTGTCTTTAATTGTATGATTGGCCTATTTCATGCCCTCATAGCCTTGGATTGTTAGAAAATAAATACTTGAGTAACAATTTCGCCACCCAGTGGGCAGGAAAAGAAAGGGGACAAAACCACTCAAAAGGATTAAACTGTTGCTGATTAATGACATTTTTGTGGTGTCTAAACTGAGATATGACTCAGAGGGAAAAGAGTTACTCACTGACTATCATTATTTAATCATCATTATTTAAAAGTTGCCTGGGTTGTCTTGATGACCTTAGACTATAAATCACAAAAAGACAGACTCTTACCTCGTATGGCAATGGGCTCAAAAATCTTTAAAAAACCACACATATCTGGTTCTCACAATACCAGTGAATCTGTATGTATGCCATAGAAGGTGAGAATTAAAACTTGGAATTTTCTTGCCTTGGTATATTAAACTAGTATTGTGTGTGGCTTTTCTTACTTTAAGAGAAACCTGGGCTTGTCTTCCTATTACTTTCTTTCATCAGTAAATATGTTCTGTGCCATTTAAAAATGAATGTAATATTATGTGGTGCAAGCAGAAACAATAATTTTCAATCCTGGAACTTGAGAATTTTAAAAGAAAAGGTGCCAATAGTGTTTAAAAGTATTTGTTGGTAACACCACCTCCTTGTTCAGTCCTCTGGAATCAAACATTTTGATCACTCGAGGACAAAATGTAAAAAACTCAAGCCCAACTTAATATTGCTTTAGAAATTGTAAGCATCTGAATATGTGTCAGAATGCTTGAGTTTTAAAAGGAATTTCTGTTTAGCAACTTCTGCTTTAAAAAAAAAAAAAAAGTAGATGGAAAAAGAAAACTGGACCCTTGAGATTAAATTCACTATCTTGGATCCAATTCTGCCCAGATAACACCTGCCTTTGATTTCCCCCATGCTACTACTGGATACCATTTCTAATGCCCCAAATAAGTTGTGTAACGTGATGCGGGCCTATTTAAAGTCCTATTTAATGTGTCTTTCTAGTGTTAGCTATAAGAGAAATAGGGGAGTATTTAACATTTGTAATTTTATAAAAATCCACATTTGTCAATTTTTAAGACCCTTAAATAGGTCAAGTCATTACTGGTTTCTTTGCCATTGGTACTGGGTCACAAGAAATTTCATTCACAGGAAGAAATAGAATCAAGACATTTGAGATCTAAGTTTAGTTATGCTTTCACTCATTGTTTTTAGCAATTTTTCTCACCTTATTTGTCTATAAAATGAAAGAAGTAAATACTGAGAAAGTTGATTTCTAATTTAATTGTAAAGTAAATGGCTTTAATAATATTCCCTGTATGATTTAGAGATGTCATACTTTAATACTAAATTTCTGTTTTCAGAAAAAGGTTAAAATGCACTGAGTTACAAAAGTCCTAGGAAATAAAGATGTCTGTTTATTATGAGCATTTTTAAAAATGGTAACTCCACATTTACTTATTTAAAGGTGGCATTTCATAGCATTTTTCAAATAACAAGAACAATTGCTTGAATTTTAAATGTTTTATGTAGGAACCATCAAGTTGGCACAAAGGGTGAATGATGTGGGCTCCCACAGAAATTTGTTGCACACACACACACACACACACACACACACACACACAAATTTGAGATGGTTGAAAATGTGGGTTCTTTGGCACCAAAAACTAAGCATAGAAACATTGTTTCAAGTTGTAAACCTTGATGGCTGATGTGTTTGTTTTTACTTTGCTGCCCCACTGTGGCTGAATGTGGTTGCATTTCCAAGCACAGGACCTGTACTATTAAAAGGAATTAGTTATTTTCTGTAATTTAAAAAAGTGAGTAATTGTCATCCTTTAGAGGAAATACTAAGAGCATACAACCTTTTCCCTTGCTGGCCAGAGACTTTTTGATAAACTAATTATCACATGGAACTATTTTAAACATCTATAGCTTAATTCTCTGCAGTGTTCAGAAACACTGGGGAAACTCTACTTCTGTTCTTCTGGGCTTGGAGTTTTCACTCAAGCATTCACATAATGCAGGTTCCAGAGGCTCAGCAGAATCCAGCTTCTTACCTTCATCCCAAAGGCCCTGCATGTGTCACTCTCTGCTCCCTGCCTCGCTCTTGACCATCACTGCACCTCATTCCCCCTCACTTACTCTGCTCCAGACACAAGGCTCTTTTCTCAGCTCCTCAAACATACTGAGTTCTTTTCTTTGGGGCTTTGCGAGCGCAGTCCCCTCTGCCTGAACACTCTTTACGCTGCTTATAGTAGGAGGAGCGCCTCCTTGTCCTTCAGTCAGCTCCCCAGAGGCCTTCCTTGAGCAGCAGGTTAATCTCTCCCTCACCTCCCCGCCCACCTCTCATTTATCCTGTTGTAATAACTGTCACGTTTTGCAACGATTTGCTGTATCTCTTTACTTCTGGTGTTGGTGGCGCTGCCACTTTGTCTCCCTGGTAGAACGGAAGCTCCGAGAAGCAGGGTTATTATGCCTGGTTGGTCGCCATACGACCCTGTTGCCTGAAACAGTGCCTGCTACCTACAGGGAGCTTGATAAGTATCTGCTGAATGAAAAAAACTGAGTAACTGTTGGCAAACTCCCTTACGAAGCTTTCTTCCACCGTTCTGCACAGCCTCATTTCCTCCTGGATTTGCTCCTGCTTCTGTGATTGTTCCTCCTCAGGCTCCTCTTCTTCCTCCTGTCTCTTGGCTGACTCCTTCCTCTCCGGCTCTCTTCCCTGACACCTTCTCTTCCCTTTTCCTCACCCCCTATCCCCTGCCCCCCGCCACGCTCCCACCATCCTCTCTGGGGGAATGACGCTGACCACACACTGTGCCTCCAGCCCTGCCTTCTCCTCCCTGACACTAGGTCCAAGTTGCCAGCTTCCACCTGGCATCTCCACCTGGATGCTGCCCAGCACTCCAAAGTCAATATTTCCAAAACTGAAATCACATCTGGGCCCCCTGTTTCAGTTAGCAAGGCCATCATCTTCCGAGTCACCCAAACTCAAAACTCCAGAGCCTTCATCTCTCGTGGCCTCCAGGGCTAGTCTGAAATAAAAACCAGGAAGATCCTCTCTATCCTGCATGTCTCATGGGATGGTCATGAACGCAAATAGGCAAACACGGAGAGGGGCCAGGTCATTACCCTGAAAGTTTCTGCCTCTTCACCCACTAGTCCGGCAACGGCTGACACAGGGAGCACAGGTCCATAGACAGGATCTTTGGGCAATGATTGGGGAAAAACTACATCTGTTTCATTACAAAATGACCCATCTTCCAAAGGCAGTTTTACTGACCTGTGGAAAAAAGAGGCATCAGAATAATCAGATCAACAGAAACAAGTCACTGATGGAACTGCTGCATATCAGTGGTAAGCAGAATGGGAGGTGTTACAACTCATTAAAAACACCTAGCAAAAACCAGATGAAACCAAATAGTAGATTTAAAAATATATATCATAAAAGTACAAGTAATACACAGTCATAAATATAGGGATTTTTCAAAAAGTTAATATGTAAAGCAGGAATTGTAAATTTGAACACTGACAGGGGTTAAGCAGGTGGTGTGTGGCCAGGTAGGATTGTGGCAGATGGGAAAGTGTTTTCCCTCCTGTGAGACAGTGGAAAATATGTACATAGGTCTCTTCCTAGTTTCCTGGCACAGAGGTCCTGAAACCCTTGTAAGTCCCCAAGTGATAAGAGCATTTGGAGCATCTTCTGTGCTACTGAGGCGATTCAAGGTGGGCTCCTGGGTGGCTCCGGAACGGGTGCTGGTCACCAGAAAGACCAAGCCATGACTAGAAGCTTGGAAGTTTCAGCCCCAACTCCCATCCTCCAGAGAGAGCAGAGGAGCTGGAAATGCAGCAAATAATTGATCATGTGACATGAGGAAGCCTCCATAAAATCACAATGGTAGGGAGTCTGGAGAGCTTCCAGGTTGGTGAACACATACACTTGGGAGGGTGATGCAGCCCAACTCCATGGGACAGAAATTCCTTCATTCAAGACCCTCCAAGACCTCGCCCTACGTGTCTCATCATTTAGCTGCTCATTTGTATCCTTTATCATATCCTTTAATAAACTAGTAAATGTAAGTAAGTGTTGTTGCCCTGAGTTCTGTGAGCTGCTCTTGCAAATTAATGGAACCCAAGGAGGGAGTATTGAAACCTCTAATCTATAGCCACTTAGTCAGAAGTACAGGTAACAACCTGGGCTCCAGCTAGCGTCTGAAGTGCAAAGGGGAGGACAGTCTTGTAGGACTGAACCCTTAGCCTGTGGAATCTGATTCTTTCTCTGGGTAGATAGCGTCAGAATTGAGTTGAATGGTAAGACACCCAGCTGGTATCAAGGAGACTTGCTTGGTGCCGGGAGAAACCTCCTCCACAAATGTCAGAATTGAAGTGTTCACTGTGAGTAGTAAAGGAGACTCATGGGGAAGAAAAACACAGTAGGGAAGAACTAGGCTTTTCCCTACATAGAAAAAGAAAATCTGAGTTTTTTTCTCTATACACACCCCCTAAAGCTGGCAGGCACCACTCAGTTCCAACCAAGAGGGTTTGCTGACTTGTGAGATCTTTGGTTCCAAAATTTCAAGAGAAAATCATAATCTGTATATTTATGAGAAATTTCTCAAATTTTAAATATTGGCAACACACATGGACCCAAAAAACCATAAATGTAGCTTGTATTCAGCTACCTTTACAACCTCTAGTATCAAGAATTTACTTTCAGATTTGCCAAATATTTACTTTTAAACAACAACATGGCTATAAAAGTGAGTTTAGAGAATTGATGGCTTTATGTGTTAAACTCAAAATGTTTTTGGTTATGTTTTATGAATGATGAATAATTTTGAAAGATGATCACGCAAAAACAGTACTTACTACTCAAATGCAAGACTTAACTAAGTATTTTCAAATCCTGCTTGTTTTCTGATCCAGGGCAATCCACTCACTTTGCCTCCCACTTTATTTGCCTATAGAAAAATCACAACTCAACATTCAGAACTAAAGAAGCATATTCAAGGGAAGCAAAAGGAGAGAGAGATGTGATAAATTACTTGCCTGCCGTGGCGAGGATCTGATAGAGACATTACCCACTTTATAAAAAGGTACAGTGTTGTCAACTCTGCCTTGAGACAGATTTGGCTATTCAATGGGTTCTTGTAAAAATGAAATTGAGACATAAAGAATACTGAGGAGAAAGAAGTGCCTCTCTTAGGGTTTTCCATTTGAAAACTTCATTTACTCGCTTTGCATTGCTCTTTAAGAAGGCAGTTTTTCAAAAACTGCAATTTCAAGGATGTGTATGTCCAACGTTTCCTTAGTCTTTGACTTTGGGGAGTATGATGAGAATGGTCAGCTCAGGGGCACCTTGAGTCTTTGAATTCTTTTCAACAAAGGTACCATTATTATCAGCTATCACCAGGACATTGGTCATAGAACTTCTCTTTGACCCAGTTCTATTTAAACAGGCAATTCCATGACTTCACTACATGCAACTACCCTTTTGTTTACAGATAATGTGGCTGAAGGTATAATCTACACACTTCCCATATCTAAAAATTTCTTATTTTTGAGATTTCAGTTGGGCATCAAAGTAATAGGAGCAAAAAGTGATAACATGACCTTTTTATAAAAAATATATATATATATATATATATATATATACAATAGGCATGTTTTGAAATAGTAAGAGCAAATACAATTTTGATTTAAAACATGTGGGAAAAGCTTGATATTTAAAAGAAACTCAGTGGGAAATCAAAGCACAGAGAATCCTTTTGAAATGCAAACAACTACTCCAAGGAAATTATATTGATATATGTAGAAAGAATGTTTTAAGTTAAGATGCACGTATATACAGATGAACCCATTTACAAGGCAGAAATAAAGACACAGATGCGGAGAACAAACGTATGGACACCAAAGGGGGAAAGCAGGGGGCGTGGGGTGATGGTGGTGGGATGAATTGGGAGATTGGGATTGACATATATACACTAATATGTATAAAATAGATAACTAATAAGAACCTGCTTAAAATAAATAAATAAATAAATAAGGAAGGGGAAAAAAAAGAACCTTCTGTATAGCTCAGGGAACTCTACTCAATACTCTGTAATAACCTATATGGGAATAGAATCTAAAAAAGAGTGGACATATGTATATGTATAACTGATTCACTTTGCTGTACAGCAGAAACTAACGCAACATTGTAAATCAACTATACTCCAATAAAACTTAATTTAAAAGTATTTAAAAAACAACCAGAAAAAAAAAGGATGCACGTACAAAGCCACTTAATTCACCAGACTGATCCAATCACGTTACATGAATGCAAACAAAAATCCCCCCTTTGTTGTGTTGCAATGAAGTCTCTTACTTTGCTTCGAGATAATGCTCCTGGTTACTTCTTTCGACTGTCCACACAGTCACTGCACTTGGACTTGACAAGCACAACTGGTGCCAGTTCATGGGGTTAAAAGTCATCTGGCTCACATCTATACCGGGTTGTGATTTCTTGCACAAAATGACACCCGATTCCCAGTTCCTGAGAGGAAAATTGAGTTTGGTGAAAAATAATTCGTTTGAACTTCATATCTTGAGAACATTTATCTAATTATTTGAAAACAATTTACATAAATTGAGAATTTATGATATAGCTTATTAATCTATGATCTTAATATCAAATTTATAAATAATTATGCTTATTATTATAGTGTGCCCTCCTAGGGAAGCAAAATAACTATTTTAAAATATTACTCTTCAATATGCTACTAAGGCTGTTTTATCTCCTTATCAAATTTGGATTTGACCCGTTCAAATCTAGAAAATGGAATATATCATCACATTTGCTGAGAAGTAAGTGTAGGTACCTAAATCTCTTAGTACACATGAGTACTCCTCATAGATCGAGACGTGCTGTACACACTGATGCCAGTAGACCATTTACTGAGCTTTTAAAATCATAGTACTAGTACCTTGAAACAGACTAAATCATTTACCTATTTGAGAGAATATCGTGAATGCCTATCACGAGCAAGTTCCTTTGCTAGATGACATACACAGAAAAAAAATTAATGTTGAGCTGTCTGACTCCTGAATGGAGCCAGAACTCCATTCAGGGTTGTGGTTTGCGAATTGGAACTAATAGGTGTGGAGCTCGCCTTGTCTATCAGCTCCCTCCTGCTTCCACCTCTTTCCATCCCCGTCACAAAGGTCCCATCCATCAATATCAACCATTCTCTTGCTGGTACCACTGGTTCCCTGGATTTTTTGACTTTCTGCTTCAGATGCCTAGGAAAACCCATGAACCCTGGATGGATACGACTGAAAGCCTGGGCAGTTGAGAGAAAAGAAGAAAGACCACAGGACTATGTGCGTCAGTGACATTATAAATTCGTGGTTACCACCCCCAGGGACCCTCTATACCACCTCCAGTCCTGCTATGTTTCTCTGGTTGGTTTTCTCTCCTGTTCTCTAAAGTGCTGATTTTTTAATACTCTCCATTTTCCTGAAGCCTCAAACTCCTCCGCCTCTTTCTTACTCTCAGTAAATGGCTTTGATTTCCACAAAGAAAACAGAGGCCATCACCTGAGAATTCCTCCAAATTTCTGCTAGCGAGTGTAGTGACCTGCCAGGATCTGTATCATTCTTTCCCTCTCCTCTTCTGTTACAGTGAAGGCATATCCTTTCTCCTGCCTAAGGCCAATTTCACCACCTGTGCTCTGAACCCTACAGGTCCTGACTTCTTAGGAACGTTAGTTTATCCATTGTTCTTTCTCTTCTGCATCTTCAGACTCTCCCTCTCTCCTGACTCCTCCCTGTCAGCACTTAAATTAAGCGCTCATCTGTACTATCTTAAAAAAAAAAAAAAAAAAAAAGCCCTCCCTCAGTCTCACCATTCCACGTCTCTCTCCCTCCCTTCTTGCCAGACTTCCCGAGCCAGTTGTTCTAAACTCACCGCCTCCTCTTTCTCACGCCCACTCTCTCACTCCAGGAAATGTGCATCCCATCACCACCATTCCATCGACAAAGCGGTGTGTCTCCAAGATCCACTGACATCCGCCTTCATCTCAAACCCAGCAGGCACTTCTCAGTCCTTGTCTAACTTCACTTCTGCAGGATTGGACTCCGCTCACCACAACTACCTTCTGGGATGACTCTTGGACTGTCACACAGCTCTCATGGGACACCCCATACCTGTCGGCCTCGCACTGTCTCTGGGACCTGGAGCACCTGTTCTGCCTAGCTGACTCGGTGGCTGGCCAGCAGTGTAGGCTTCAACTAACTTCACGGGCACACCTCATGCCTGCTCCACACGCACAGGGCCATCCCAGGTTGCAATAAATCTGAAAGCACGGCGGAGTTAATACCCTGGGCAGGGAAACTTTGATCGATAGGGTAACGGGAGTAGGTGGGTAAGTTCCCATATCTTCCTCTCCCTTCGCCAGCCCCCTGTGTCATAGCCCAGGGACTGTCCATGTTCACAGGAGTCCATTACGGCCTCTCAGAAGACCACCTGCGGGACAGAGCAGCCAAGTGGTGCCCAGTAAAGTAATGCGCATTCACATCGGCTCCTTCCCCTTCCCTGCCCGCTTTTCCAGCTTGCCTCCCACCCGGAACTTTACTCCCTCCTAAAGAAGTCGCTGGTGAGCTTCCGCCTCAGGCTCTGCTTTCTCTGGAATCCAGGCTGAGGCATATTCTGGAACCTCCATGCCTCTGTCCCTCTTTGCTCCATGACTGCTCCTTCTGAGTGTCCTGTGAGATCCCTCTGCCTCTCTCAATCCCTTTTATTGGTCTTCCTCTAGGTTCTGTCTGAGGTTCCTCTGTAGGTGCTCTAATCCACTTTTCGCACTTTGGTTACTAAACTGATGTAACAACACCCAAATGTTAAACTCCAGCCCTCTCTCCTGTGCTCTGGGTCTGGCTATCTAGGACAGTGACAGATTGTGTCTCTCAACATCTGTTCTCCATTTCTTCCTCTGAGTAACAGAACCCCTGGTTTTTAGCCAGGCACATGTCACCCACAGTGAGGACCATATTTCCCAGCTTCCCTTGTAGCTTGATTTGACTTGTGACTAAGCTGGCCAGTGGGATCTAAGTGGCACTGGTGTGTGCAGCTCCCAGGCTGGGCATTCCAACAAATGTTTGTGCCCTTCCCCTTGTGCTTTTCCTTTCCACATGGCTCCCCAGAATACATGGCTAGTGCCCCACTTCAGACTAGAGATGAGGGCAACACGCTAGGAGTAGGAGAACAACAAAATAGGGTGGACAGGTCCCAGACACTGGGGAGCCAGCAGACCAGCCATGGGCTGCTCATACCTGGACTGCTGCATGGGAGGGAAAGAAACTTCAGTCTTGTTTAAGTCACCTCTTTAGGGTGATTTGGGCTTCTGTGACAGCAACTGAACCTAAATCCTAACTGATATATCAACTGCCAACTAGACATCCCCATTTCTTTATCTCAGGCACACTCAGCTGTCCCAACTCATCTTCCCCATTGCCTCGTCCTACCTCCCTCCACCCATGCTCTCTATATCTTTCTGAAAAGCACCACAACGTCCTCAAGTTTCCCAAGTCACAACTCTGGGTAAAACCCTCAACTGTCCCTCTCTGTCAGCACCACGCCCAACTTTCAGTCGGTCACCAAGCCTCATGGTACTGCCTCCTAAACATCTCCACTTTTCTCTGTCCCTATACTCACCACCCCAGTCCATGCCACAACCATCTCTCATCTGGACCACCACAGCCTCCTAATTGATGTTCATGGCTTACTTCCCTCCAATATCCTTCCATGATGTGACTAGGAGTGTCTTTACATGCAGATCTAATCATGTCACATCCCTGGTTAAAATCCTTAATAGTCTCCCAATGTCTCTAGGATAAAGGATGTGCCTACTCGCATGACTTATACATAGGGTGAGTATCCTTCTGTATTAATTATTGATAACATACCCCTTTCACTCTCACAAGTGTCCTGATTTGGATGGTAAACTACATGGTCACATATTAACAAGGCTGCTCATGAGCTGGCCTCAGACTGTCCCTCTGGGCTTGCCTCTCATGGCTGATCTCTTGTTCTCATCATTATGATCTCTTAATTAAATCTGCAAACTCGCCATATTTTCTGACCTCATGGCCTTTGCACATGCCTTTCCTCTGCTTAGAATCCTCTTGCTTTTCCTCTTCACAAAGCTGATTCCTACTCATCCTTTAAGTACTGCTATGGTTGAACTGTGTCCCCCACAATTCAAGGGTGGATGTCCTCACCCTCAGTATCTCAGAATGTGACCTTATTTGGAAGGAGGGTCTTTACTGAATTAAATGAAGCCATTTAGCGTGGCCCTACTCCAATATGACTAGTATCCTTATAAAAAGGGGAAATTAAGAGACAGATACACATACAAGGAGAACACCATGTGAACACAAAGACAGTTATTCACAGTCTGGAACAGATTGTCCCTCACAGTCCTCAGCAGGAGCCAACCCTGCTGACACCTTGATCTCAGACTTCTGGCCTCCAGAACTGTGAGACAATAAACTTCTATGTTTAAGCCACTCAGTTTGTGGTACTTTGTTAATGGCAGCCCTAGCAAACCAAGACAACCATCACCAGGTGAGTGGGTAAACGAACTGTGGTACATCCGTACCATGGAATAGAAAGGAATGAACTATTGAAACACACAGTACGTGAGAGAGTTTCAAAATAACTGTGCTGCATGGAAGAAGCCAGACCAAAAGAGAGAGTATATAATGTGTGTGCAATTCTAGAAAAAGCAAAGTAATCCAGAGTGTGAGTAAACACATCAGTGGTTCCCTGGGGGCGAGGGGCAGGGCAACGATGGTGTACAGGAATGTGTGGCAAGAGCCAGTAAGGAAGGGTCTGAAGAGCAAAGGGAAACTTTTGGACGTGATGGATATATTCATTATCCTGATTATGGTGATGATTTATGGGTAAGTCAAAAGTTATCAACTTGTGTGTGTGTGTGTGTGTGTGTGTGTGTGTATGAGCATTATATTATATGCCAGTCATACCTCAGTAAAGCTGTTTTTTCAAAAAGTAACTCTGCATAAACTAAATGTTGTTCTCAGAATCTAGATTATTACATTTTTTCCTGAGAAATGCGGGTATGTAAGGAGTGTCCTCAACCATTGGTGGAACGTTCTGTATTTCCCCTTAATAAGATAAATTCCCCCCCCCCGAAGCAGTTTATATTATGGATGGAAGAGTGAGTGCAGCTTTGAAGGTGGCCACATGAAGTGACCCAGAAAAGACCAGGCATGTGTCTTATTCACAAGTATTTCCTCTACAGCTGGAAAATGGGATATAATGTTCCATTCTCTGAACATATAATTGTTCCAATGTCCCTAAAAACAATTACTCAAACTGAGCTCTAATATAGAGACCATCTTAATTTCAACATTAGTGGAAAATATGAAAATACTTCAAAGGTACAATTTGTTTTAAGAAAAGATGAAACTTTATGTACTTATCCATGTGTTCTGTACCTGACAAAGGAAATATTATAACAGGTTAACAAAAAGAGAAAGACGGTAATTAATCTCTTTTAGCTTTTGCCCTGCCAATTTTCTGCCTGAAAGTAGTGACTATATTAAACCTTATGATTAGGACTTTTATTCCTTCCATTTTTCCTTGTTCTGGATTTTTCATGTATATGTCCTTTGATACAATCCAGAAGGACAGGATTAAAATGTGACCCAATGAAAGGAATTCTGCAGGAGCCCGCAACTTACCAGAGGGCCAGTTCAAATTCTGGGAGGGAGGAGTAACTAGCCAGGTAGGTGCCACAGTAACTGAATGAAAGTAAAGTGTAGTCCAGAAGAACATTGCCTAAAATACAAAATCCATTACAAGGATTTAACCATTCTGTTCAGATTAACTATAGTTTTATAGTTTAATTTCCCTTATCTAATAATTTTTACATAATTCAAAAGCATTTGGCTCCTGGAATAAGAGATGTCTTGGTTGATTTCTAACACTATTAACAGAAAGCTATGAGCTAAGTTCAGATACATGTTTAAAAGATTTTAGAGTGAATTAAGACCACAAGGTCACTCTCTCTAGTCTTCAGTGCAAAACTGAGCATGCTGCACCACGTATGTCCCCATTTGGCTTGAAACGGCCCAAGAACCATAAAATATTCCATAACTATATGAAACATAGTAATTAGAAAAATTATTCTAACAACTTGAAAAACCCTGGGGAATTGTAGTAATTCAAGCTTACTTCCATATCTCTGACTCTTAGGCCATATCTGGCCCTTAGCTTAGTATCTTCTAGTTCTTGGAACAACTGTAAAAGGTCTATTCTCATTTGTACCTACAGCTGAAGAAATGAAACATGACATTAAAAGTCTTAGCAACAACGTGTTTAAAATGTGCATCATGAAGATGCTAAAACAGGGACATGTCGGCTTCTGACTCCTTGCATATGAGCCTCTGGTTTCCTCTCCTTTATCTGCTCTTCAGTGTGGTTCCATAGATGCAAGCTTTGCCTTCTCCTATGTCTGTCTTTACATTCATGGCTTTGTATCAATTTTTACCCCCACCTTCCACAAAAAAGAATGCTATCAATTTCACTGCACTCTGCCTAGCAATTATGAACTTTAAAAAAATTGTGACCTTGATAAGCAGAATAATCTCATCTTGGTTTAAAAGATACTTTTTAAAATGAATATTGAGATGGAAGAGTTTTTATGTTTTTGGTCGTTGGTAGTCTTGTAGTTTGGGCAAGTTCCCTTGTTCTAATGAATATGTCTTTTTTCTTATTGTTTCATAAATGCTCTGAAAATGTTTGGTCATCCTTGTTCCAAATATTTCCCTCAGTTTATTATTTGCCTGTTAGTTTTTCATGTATTTTTGATGTTCATAAGATTTAAATTTGTATGTAATCAAAAACATGTCTTTCTATTTAAAATTTTATCCTTCGCGTGAAAAGTTCTTTTCCATCCTCAAATTATTTCAGTTTTCTACCACGTTTTTTCTACTTTTCAATGGGTTTGTTGTTTATAATGAACTCTTATTTTTGTTTGATATATGTTTTGATGTACAGTATGACATGAGTACCTAACTTGATACTTTTGTTCTCATAGTTTTAATACCATTGTTGAATAATCCATATCATCTACTATGTGCGTATGTGTAGGGGAGCATCTTCATCATATACTTAGCTGTATATATTCTAGAGTCTGTCCCTAGCCTTCTACTCTTCCATTGATGGAGTGATCCCTGCACCAATACATAACTATAGCACCATAATGCTAGGAGGGCCCTCTGCCTTGGCATCAATCTCTTTCAAATTATTCCCATTCTCTACTTTTTGTTCTGGAAGAATATTCATTTCATTTAAGTACTCCTGGCTCTCTAAAACATATGATAAACCTATGAATTATACTCTGTGAAGATATGAGAAATATTTTTATAATAACTGGACTCTCCATGCAGGAATATGCCTATGTTTAAATATTTTATATAAGTGATTTTTGTAGTTTTCTTCATTAAGGTCAGTCACATTTCTTCTTTGGAGTATTCCTAAGTGTTTAAATCTTCTAATTGTATGGATATTTATTTTGAAACCAGCATCTTACTGAGCATTATTTTATTAGTCCCAGTACACTATTATGCATTAACTCCTTTCCCATAGGTATAATTTTTCAGTTTCATATTTTGTTGCATTGGCTAGAAACTCCACGTTGGTTTTAATATTAGTGGTAACAACAGGCATCCTTGATGACTTAGTCCTAATTTTATTATAAATGTCTTTAGAGTTTCATTATTCAATATTAATGTTGGCTATTGGTTTGAATTAACTTTCAATTGCTTGTACAGGGCTACAGCCAAATAATAAAGCTGGGGAGGGCTTCCCTGGTGGCGCAGTGGTTGAGAGTCCGCCTGCCGATGCAGGGGACACGGGTTCGTGCCCCGGTCCGGGAGGATCCCGCATGCCGCGGAATGGCTGGGCCTGTGAGCCATGGCCGCTGGGCCTGCGCGTCCAGAGCCTGTGCTACGCAACGGGAGAGGCCACAACAGTGAGAGGCCCGCGTACCGCAAAAAAAAATAAATAAATAAAGCTGGGGAAATTATTTTTAATTTTATTTTTAATTAAAAAAATATTTTATTGGAGTATAATTGCTTTACAATGTTGTGTTAGTTTCTGCTGTACAGCAAAATGAATCAGTTATATGTAGACATATGTCCCCTTTTTTAGATTTCCTTCCCATTTAGGTCACCACAGAGCATTGAGCTCCCTGTGCTATATAGCAGGTTCTCATTAGTTATCTATTTTATACATAGTAGTGTATACATGTCAATCCCAAACTCCAGTTCATCCCACCCCACCCCTCTTGGTATCCATAAGTTTGTTCTCTACATCTGGGTCTCTATTTCTGTAAAGCTGTGGAAATTTTAAAGATGAAGGGTAGTTACGGTCCATGTACAGGCATACTTTGGAGATATGGGTTTGGTTTCAAACCACCACAATAAAGCAAATATTGCAATAAAGTGAGTAACAAATTTTTTTCGTTTCCCAGTGCATATAAAAGTCATATTTACACTATACTGTAGTCTATTAAGTGTGCAATATCGTTACGTCTAAAAAAATAATTTCCTTAATTTAAAAAATTTTATAACCAAAAGATGTTAAGCATCACCTCAGCCTTGAGTGAGTCATAATCTTTTTGCTGGTGGAGGGGCCTGCCTCCATGTTGATGGCTGCTGCCTGACGAGGGTGGTGACTGCTGAAGACTGGGGTGGCTGTGGCTATTTACTAAAATAAGACAATGAAGTTTGCTACATCAACTGACTCTTCCTTTCATGAACGATTTCTTTGCAGCACACAATGCTGTTTGGTAGCATTTTACTCAGGGGAGAACTCCTTTCAAAATTAAAGTCAATCTTCTCAAACTCTGCCACTGCTTTATCAACTAAGTTTATGTAATATTCTAAACCTTTTCTTGTCATTTCAACAACCTCATAGCATCTTCACCAGGAATAGATTCCAACTCAAGAAGGCACTTTCTTTGCTCATCCATAAGAAGAATCTCCTCATCTCTTCAAGTTTTACAATGAGATTGCAGCAATTCAGTCATATCTTCAGGCTCCACTTCTCATTCTAGTTCTCCTGCTATTTCCACCATATCTGCAATTACTTCCTCCGCTAAAGTCTTGAACCCCTCAGTCATCCATCAGGGTTGGAATCAACTTCTTCCAAACTCCTGTTAATATTGATATTTTAACCTCTTTCAATGAATCACCAATGTTTTTAATGGCATCTAGAATAGTAAACCCTTTCCAGAAGGTTTGCAATTTACTTTGCCCAGATCCATCAGAAGAGTCAGTATCTATTGCAGTCCTACAAAATGTATTTCTTGAATAATAAGACTTGAAAGTTGAAATTACTCCTTGGTCCATGGGGTGCAGAAGGGATATTGCATTAGCAAGCCATGAAAACAACATTAATCTCATTGTACATCTCCACCAGAGCTCTTGGGTGACCAGGTGCACTGTCAATAAGCAGTAATATTTTGAAAGGAATCTTCTTTTCTAAGCAGTAGGTCTCAATAGTGAGCTTAAAATATTCATTAAGCCATGTTGTAAACAGATGTGCTGTCATCCAGGATTTGTAAAGTACAGGCAGAGTAGATTTACCACAGTTCTTAAAGGCCCTAGGATTTTCAGAATAGTAAATGGGCACTGACTTCAACTTCAAGTCACAAGCTGCATTAGCCCCTAACAAGAGAGTCAGCCTGTCTTTTGAAGTTTTGAAACTCGGCATTGACTTCTCTTCTCTAGCTATAAAAGTCCTAGAAGGTATCTTCTTCCAATATAAGGCTGTTTCACCTACATTGAAAATCTGTTGCTTAGTGTAGCCACCTTTATTAATTCTCTTAGCTGGATCTTCTGGATAACTTGCTGCAGCTTCTACATCAGCACTTGCTGCTTCACCTTGCACGTTTATGTTATGGAGATGACTTCTTTCCTTAAACCTCATGAACCAACCTCTGGTAGCTTCAAACTTCTCTTCTGCAGCTTTCTCACCTCTCTCAGCCTTCACAGAATTAAAGCGAGTTAGGGCCTTGCTCTGGATTAGGTTTTGGCTTAAGGAAATATTGTGGCTGTTTGATCTTCTATCCAGACCACTAAAACTTCCTCCATATCAGCAATGAGACTGTTTTGTTTTCTTATCATTTGTGTGTTCACTGGAGTAGCACTCTGAATTTCCTTCAAGGACTCTTCCTTTGCATTCACCGCTTGGCTAACGATTTGGTGCAAGAGGCCTAGCTTCCGGTCTATCTGGGCTTTTGACATGCCTTCTTCACTAAGCTTAATTATTTCTAGCTTTTGATTTAAAGTGAGATATGTGCGACTCTTCCTTTCACTTGAACACTTAGAGGCTATTGTAGGGTTATTAATGGGCCTAATTTCAATACTGTTGTGTCTCAAGGAATAGGGAGGCCTGAGGACAGGGAGAGAGACAGGGGAATGGCTGTTTGGTGGAACAGTCAGAACATATACAAAATTTAGAGATTAAGTTTGCCATCTTATTTGGGTGTAGTTTGTGGCACCCCAAAACAAATAAAATAGTAACATCAAAGATCACCATAACAAATATAATAATAATGGGGAAAGTTTGAAAAATTGCAATAATTACCAAAATGTGACACAGAGACAAGAAGTGAGCAAATACTATTGTAAAAATGGTGTCAACAGACTTGCTCAATGCAGGGTTGCCACAGACCTTCAATGTGTAAAAAATGCAGTATCTATGAAGCATAATAAAGCAAAGCACAATAGAACAAGATATGCCTGTAGACAGTTCCCAATGTATGAATGGGTTATGTTTTAAATGTTGTTTTAGTCTGTTAAGAACACAGACAAATTTCCCCACAAATAAAATGTTAAAGTACAGTGAATATCCTTGGCATGATCCAAACACTTCTCTGATCATAAGCTACAGAACTGAGACCAGCCTCAAGACTTCCTAAGCTTTCTGTCCAAGATGTGTTAAATGAGGGAATCGTTACATGGAGGCCCTAGTATATGTGCAACAGCCCAGCCTGGGTCAGATGTATCTATGAATGAGTCAATAATAACTTAAATTGTAGGAAACATTGATTGACATTGTATATATGACATATATATTATATATATATACACTTCATATATATATATGAAATGCATTATATAATTACATATGTTACACTTAATTTCATTTATTATCACCACAGCCTTAACAGTAGATACCATTATCCCCATTTCATGGATAAGGAAATTGAGGCTCAGAGACTTATCTTTAGAAGTTATACAACATCCATTCAGTTAGATTTTCCATAAATCATAAGGAAAGAAAATACTGTTCTGAAAAAGGTTTACAAACAACATTTAGTGCTCTAACACAGTGTTCTAGCCCAGTGATTCTCAAGTTTAACGTGCGTATGAATCACCTAAGGAATCTGGTTAAAACGCAGATTACAATTCAGTAGGTCCTGGATGACAGCAGAGTTTCTGCATTTATAATAAGCATCCTAGGTAACGCAATGCTAATTGTAAGCAGACCACATATTAAGTAGCAAGGTTCTAGCCTACTTAATTAAATTCTAAGTGATCAGCCTGATTCCTTCCTTATAAATGTGTATTACCAAAAAACAAAACAAATAAAAAACCCACCAAAACTGAAAAAACAATCCTTCAAAAGCAAAAAGGCTTCATTTATAAGAGCTAGATCTGGTCACATCTTAAAACAAAATCCTTCAGTCATGGCAGAGGAAGCGTCTAAGATACCTTTTAATCTGATCCTTCTGGTTAATCCAGGAAAGTTGTATATGTAGATGAGGGGTCTCAGCCGCCGGTCAGAAAAAGCCACAACCTCATGAGGAACGTTAGTTGCCACGACACCCACGATTCCATGCATACACTGGAGTACAGTCTTTTTCTTGGTTTCAATATTAATAAATATTATGAAATTCCCACAAGGGTAGCAAATGGTGCTGTCGTTGACAAAATGAACATTCTGCCTGGGGAATCCTTGCACCCATCTTTGGGAAAAGATACATCAACATCAATAAAATACATTTCAAATACTTTTTCTTTCTTTCTTTTTTAAACAAAAGATCATCAAAATTTTTGAAACATATCTATTCTCTTTTCACCCCCTTTCTGCCCAAACACACAAGGTTGCTGTGAGACCAGTTTGAGTCCAGGCACTACAGAAACTTAAATGCCACCTAAAGCTCCATAGGTCTCAAGCACCTTCTTCAGAGAGCTTTTCCAGTGAAGCACAACCTCTGTTCAAACTCGAAAAAATCTCAGAAGGATTTCTGGGGTCTTGTATACTCGGAAAAGAAAAAGTAAAAACAACAGAGAGAGAAAAGAGCTTGGTACTAATTGAAAACAGGGTGCATCCTGGTCCTTACCTTTAAAATTAGTTTTGATTTTTAAAATAAACGTTAAAAAAACAACTTTGAATAGGACTGCCTACTTTATGGTTGTGAGCCCAGTAGGGAAATTGCTTCTTTACAAAGATGGAGCATGTGTAGCCATATTTTAGATCTAAAATGTAGAGATAAATGCAGCAAGTAAAAGGAATAAGTCAACATGAATGAAAAGATTAGAACACAAAAGTAACATATTTTTAAGTAAGGATTGTTTGGTGAGTGTAAGCTAGACCAAGGAGAGAGAGAGACTGAGAAGAGGAGGAGAGTCTACCTCTATTTAAATAGTAAAGATATGCTTAAAGATGGTGGAGAGGGCAAGAGAAAGACACTGGTTTAGAGAGAAACTTCATGGGAATGGAGAGTACAGCCAGGACTGGTGGAGGATGCTGTGTGAACATAGGGCTGGTAACACTCTAGAATGTGGAAGGAGAGCAATACCAGCTTACACCTGGGCAGCGCTTTATGCTTTTCAAAGGCCAGTATAAGTGCAAACAAATCCAGAGTCGGTGGATAGGAGATAGAAGGAAGGGATTGATGGCCCTAACTTCGGGGAACATCACCAAAGCCCACTAGGGTGGGAGGAGGGCTGTCATTGGGATGGGGGTGGGGAGTGGGGAACATATATGAAAGCAAAACGGATCACTGAAGGTAATATAGCCAAAAAGAGGAGGCAGAAATGGAGAGTGGAGGAGAGCAGTACTGGGTAAGCCAGCGAGGGGTTGGGGTCACAGCATAGTGAGGGACGGAGGGGTGGGGCGTGGAAAGAGCTGGAAATGTGGTCATTGAATAAGGGGACGAGGGGAATGGAGAGAAGTCACACACAGAGAAAGGAAGTCTGCAGGAAGGCGTTGGCGGTTGAAGGAAAAGAGGTCGAATTTGCGTGAAAGCAGATCTACAGGGATGGGAGGAAGCGGATAGGGAGAGGATGCAGTTCTGAGGGAAGAATTTCCACTAGACGAGTCAGTCGCGGGGCCGCGAACGCCTCACCTCACAGACAGGGACGCGCCGAGGGCGACGTTGTGGGCTTCATCTCGCTCCCGGCCTTGCGCCATGGGCCGTGTGTCTCTCAGCCGGGCCGTGGCTAGCAAACGCCGGACCCAGGCCAGTGTCTGCAACGGTTACACCAAGGCCGCTGGCTGCTGGGTTGATGGTCTCCACTGTTTACACCGTATCCGGGAGACCGCAACCCCTGCGCCCATTGGCTCTGTCCTTTCAGCCGCTCCCTCTCGAGCCAAGCGGATTGGTGGAAGTGCTGACGGGTCTTGACCAATGGGAGAGCGGAGAGCGAAGCGAGGGACTGGCCCCAAGGTGGGTGCTGGAGTGGCCCAGTACAGGGCATATAATTACAAAATTAATAAATATCAGTAGCAGACTTTAATATTGAGTGGTGACCGTGCCAGACGTCTTTCCAAGCGCGGTCAGATATTATTTCATTTAATATTCAAACCTCCCAATCAGCCCCATTTTATAGAAAAGGAAAACAGGATAAGAGAATTAATTTGTCCAAGGCTACAAAACTGAGTGGGACTTAAAGCCAGATCTAGTCTAAATCTAGAGCTTCAAGCCTTTAATTACTTATTACACATTCTAATGGACCCTCAACTATTTCAAGGAGGAAGAAAGCTTCTGGAAGTAACTGATCAAAAGGTCAGCAGTTTTTCCTTGCCTCTTCCCTTCCCTCTCATACACTCTCTTGCCCTCCCCTACTTTCCTTCTGCCCTCCGCCCTCTCCAGTCCTCTCCTCTTCCTTTCTATAGGTCTCTCCTTCCCATCTTGCCACCTTCTCTTCGTTTCATTCACAAATATTTACCCAGTATTACTGTGCATTGTGCTAGTTACTTGGAACAAAATAGTGAGCAAACCAGATACAGTTCCTTCCTTCATGGAACTTAGAAGAACTTCCTTCTTGGTGGGGCCCAGGGAGTGAGGGATAGACATCCACTCCATTACACAAATGTAGGAATCACAGATTGAATTAAGAAGAAAAGGAACATGATATTATAGGGCTTAAGTTGTGGTCCTCTCCTGGTTGGATGGGTAGTGTCAGAGCTGGTTTCTGTGTGCACATGCTGTTTTCACTGAGATTTCAAGGATGAGGAGTGATTGCTGTGGGTAGAGGATGGGGAATGGGCAGAGAACAGTTTTTGTAAAGGAATTGAGGCAGGAAAACAGATGGCATGGACTGGGAAGGGCAGTGTGATTGGAGCAGAGGGGGATCAGTAGAAAACACTGAAGGCTGGAGAAGGAGCACAGCACCAGGTAAAGGCCAAGTTGAGAATTCTGGTCTTTATCCTAAGAGCCACAGAAATATATTAAATGGTTTTAAAGAGAGGAATGACATGATCCAATTTATGTTTATAAAAGATCATTCTGGCTGCAGGAGGATTATCAATTGTGTAGGAGAGTAGAGAGAATAGAAATAGGAAGATCTGCTAGGAGTCGATTTCATGGTCCCAACAAGGGAAGCAAAGCAGGGTTGTCAGGCTGAGCACTACTGGCATTTGGGACTGGATGGGGGTGGGGGTGGGTCTCATGCCTTGCAGGATGTTTAGCAGCATCCCTGCCAGTAGCACCTCCACAGGTGTGACAATCAAAAATATCTATGGACATTGTCAAATGTCCCCTGGGGGACAAAATCACGCCCAGTTGAAAGCCACTGTTGAGTCCATGTGTTACAAATATCTTAAAGGTAAAAACCTGTAGACTTTGTTGATGGATTGATAAAGAGGGGTAAGAGAGAAGGAAGAATCCAGGATGGTCCTGGGTGTCTGATTATCACAGTCAGAGATGGTTGTGTCCTTTGCTGAGGTGGCATGAGGAAGGAGTGGAGCTCTGTGTTTCTGCCTTGAAGCATTTCTTTGCTGAAATGCGAGTGCCAAACATAGGCAGTGCTTAGTGAGAGTGCCAAACACAAAACTGGCTGACAAAATCCCACATTGCTGAGTCACAGGGAGAAGTGTCTTGGACAACAGTCAAGCTTTCTCCTCTAGTGCTTCTTAAGCTCTGGGCAATTTCTGTTGCTACTCCCTCACTAGTTGGCTTATTTGTATTTCCATCAAGCTCTCCATGCACCACCCCCCAAAACACAATATACCTTTAACTACAACTTGAGCATTTTAAAGCCACCACTGGAGAAGAATGTGATGAGGCAAGTCCTGCCGCTGCTCCCAGAGTAAATGGTAGATAGAGGATGTAAGGTGGGCAGGAAGTGTGGACTCTGGGAAACAAATACTAACCTTGGCTGCGATCAGCTATGACTCTGGGAATCTGAACTTGCCCTGTGCTAGAGAAAAGGAGGAACTGAACAGAATCAAATTGAAAAAGCAATCTTGTGGCTATCTTACTCCATGAAATCCCAACTGGGTTTTAGATGAAAACAGAGGTCTCCAGCTGGGTTTCTGGGAAATATCTGTGGCTGATATTCAGGAGAAGGTGCCCTGACCTCTGCACCATGCAGATCAGAGGAAGATGAGTGGCCTTTCTTTCTTAGTTGGGAAGGGGAAAGATAGACTATCCCAGAGAATGGACTGGAGAGATAAATAAGGAAAATGAGTTCCAGTTCTCACTGTGAAAGATTTACTGATATCGGTAGGGGCACAAAGCACAAACCTCACAGCATTCAAGAGAAAAAAGCTGAGAACTCTGGAGCCAGAAAGGGGTTAATCATAGCAGTATATCTTTCCGGTCGCAGTGGTGCTGGCAGAATGTTGGGTGCTATTACCTGCTGTTACCATGACAGAGGCCTGAGTCCTTTAAAGCAGGGGACCCATGGCCAGAGCACCCCTTGCTGCATTTGTGGGTGGCACTATGTCACATGTGTTTGACAAACCATGTACTTAGTGAAAGACAAGATAATGTCAGAGGAAGACTTTGTAGCGGCTGATGAAAGGGGAAAACAGGGTTATTTTTAAGAAGTATGATAAAATACATTACAGTGTAACAAAAAGTTAGGTATTTATCCCTGTGGGTGGTACCTGGAGGTAGAGGGGCTTCACCGTGGAGGCTTGTGAGGTTGCTTGGGGCAATTTTGCAGAACTGGTATCTATGGACTCTAACACAGACATCATTTAAAGAATTCCAAGGGCCATTCATGGGCAAAAACAGGAGACAATTTGCATTGTGGCACAAATAGCATTTAAAATACACTTTAGGAGAGCATTTAGTACAAAAAATTTTGAAGACCGTGGTTTACCATCATTACATGTTCAGAATTTGAGTTTGAATAATCTCATCAAGTCTTAAGATCCTCTTCAAAAGCTTCAAGTCTCATCTGCATTAAATTCTCCATTGAAACTTCTCACAAAAGTAAAAGTTTTAAAGCACTAAAATCGGGCTTCCCTGGTAGTGCAGTTGTTATGAATCTGCCCGCCAATGCAGGAGACACGGGTTCGAGCCCTGGTCCGGGAAGATCCCACATGCTGTGGAGCAACTAAGCCCATGTGCCACAACTACTGAGCCTGCGCTCTAGAGCCTGCAAGCCACAACTACTCAAGCCCGAGTGCCACAACTACTCAAGCCCACACGCCTAGAGCCTGTGCTCCGCAATGAGAAGCCATTGCAATAAGTTCATGCACCGCGATGAAGAGCAACCCTCACTCACCACAACTAAAGAAAGCCTGCATGTAACAATGAAGACCTAACGCAGCCAAAAGTAAATAAATTAAAAAAAAATTTTTTTAAAAAGCACTAAAATCCATCAGTACCTTCCATTTTATATCCTTTTATCTGACTTCCTTTCAATTTCCTTTGCCTTTAGGGTCTGTGTACTGTGTTCCCTTAGACTAGAGACAAAGAAATAATGCTTTCCATAAAAACAACATGTACTGTGGCTATAAGTTTTTACTGGAAGAAACCTGACATGACCTGAGCATGTATAAAAACACCTCATTAATATCAATTTCTTATATATTAGATAGTATAAAATTATTCCAGTTGCATTCCTGAAAATTCACAGAAGAATGTTCTTATCAAGTAAGTGTATATGGGCAATAAAAACAGGTGATACTTAGAAGGAAGAAAACTATTTCTTACCACAAGGATCTCTAACTCTTTATCTTTAACCAGCAGAATCAGTTCAGATTAGCTTCCTCAGGTTAATATTACTGACAATTACAGCTACAAAAACTACAACTACTGTGCCCTTTTACCTGTGGCTAACAGCAGTGTGTATCTAGATGTTCACATCTTATGCACACAAACACAAAGGCCTTGGAGATGGTTCACTGTAATGCAGAGCAGTACTACAGAGCTGTAGTTTCCTAGGACAGTAAATTTTCTTTCAACTTCTTTCTTCTGCCTTGCAAACTGGTTCATCTATACCATTTTTCTAGATTCCACATATAGGCATTAACATACGATATTTCTTTTTCTCTTTCTGACTTACTTCACTCTGTATGACAGTCTCTAGGTCCATCCATGTCTCTACAAATGACCCAATTTCGTTCCTTTTTATGGCTGAGTAATATTCCATTGTATATATGTACCACATCTTCTTTATCCATTTGTCTATCAATGGACATTTAGGTTGCTTCCATGTCCTGGCTATTGTAAATAGTGCTGCAATGAACATTGGGGTGCATGTGTCGTTTTGAACTATGGTTTTCTCAGGGTATATGCCCAGTAGTGAGATTGCTGGGTAATATGATAATTCTACTTTTAGTTTCTTAAGGAACCTCATATTGTTCACCATAGTGGCTGTATCAATTTACATTCCCACCAACAGTGCAAGAGGGTTCCCTTTTCTTCACACCCTCTTCAGCATTTGTTGTTTGTAGATTTTCTGATGATGCTCATTCTAACTAGTGTGTGGTGATACCTCATTGATTTGCATTTCTCTAATAATTAGTGATGTTGAGCAGCTTTTCATGTGCCTCTTGGCCATCTGTGTGTCTTCTTTGGAGAAATGTCTGTTTAGGTCTTCTGCCCATTTTTTGATTGGGTTGTTTGTTTCTTTAATATTGAGCTGCATGAGCTGTTTATATATTTTGGAGATTAATCCTTTGTCCCTTGATTCATTTGCAAATATTTTCTCCCATTCTGAGCATTGTCTTTTCGTCTTGTTTATAGTTTCCTTGGCTGTGCAAAAGCTTTTAAGTTTCACTAGGTCCCATTTGTTTATTTTTGTTTTTATTTCCATTACTCTAGGAAGTGGGTCAAAAAAGATCTTGCTGTGATTTATGTCAAAGAGTTTTCTTCTTATGTTTTCCTCTAAGAATTTGATAGTGTCCAGTCTTACATTTAGGTCTTTAATCTATTTTGAGTTTATTTTTGTGTATGGTGTTAGGGAGTGTTCTAATATCATTCTTTTACATGTAGCTGTCCAGTTTTCCCAGCAGCACTTATTGAAGAGACTGTCTTTTCTCCATTGTATATCCCTGTCTCCTTTGTCATAGATTAGGTAACCATAGGTGCATGAGTTTATCTCTGGGCTTTCAATCCTGCTCCATTGATCTATATTTCTGTTTTTGTGCCAGTACCATATTGTCTTGATTACTGTAGCTTTGTAGTATAGTCTGAAGTCAGGGAGTCTGATTCCTCCAGCTCCATTTTTTCCCCTCAAGATTGCTTTGGCTATTCAGGTTCTTTTGTGTTCTTTTCTCTTCTCTAAATGTTTGATAGAATTCACCTGTGAAGCCATCTGGTCCTGGACTTTTGTTTGTTGGAAGATTTTTAATCACAGTTTCAATTTCATTACTTGTGATTGGTCTGTTCATATTTTCTATTTCTTCCTGGTTCAGTCTTGGAAGGTTGTACCTTTCTAAGAATATGTCCATTTTTTCCAGGTTGTCCATTTGATTGGCATAGAGTTACTTGTAGTAGTCTCTTAGGATGCTTTGTATTTCTGCGATGTCTGTTGTAACTTCTCCTTTTTCATTTCTAATTTGATTGATTTGAGTCCTCTCCCTCTTTTTCTTGATGAGTCTGGCTAAAGGTTTATCAATTTTGTTTATCTTCTCAAAGAACCATCTTTTAGTTTTATTGATCTTTGCTATTAGTTTCTATTTCATTTATTTCTGCTCTGATCTTTATGATTTCTTTCCTTCTGCTAACTTTGGGTTTTGTTTGTTCTTCTTTCTCTACTTCCTTTAGGTGTAAGTTTAGATTGTTTATTTGAGATTTTTCTTGTTTCTTGAGGTAGGATTGTATTGCTATAAACTTCCCTCATAGAGCTGCTTTTGCTGCATCCCATAGGTTATGGATTGTCGTGTTTTCATTGTCATTTGTCTCTAGGTATTTTTTGATTTCCTCTTTGATTTCTTCAGTGATCTCTTGGTTATTTAGTAACATATTGTTTAGCCTCCATGTGTTTGTATTTTTTACGTTTTTTTCCCTGTAATTGCTTTCTAATCTCATAGCACTGTGGTCAGAAAAGATGCTTGATATGATTTCAATTTTCTTAAATTCACTGAGGCTTGATTTGTGACCTAAGATGTGATCTATCCTGGAGAATGTTCCGTGCACACTTGAGAAGAAAGTGTAATCTGCTGTTTTTGGATGGAATGTCCTATAAATATCAATGAAATATATCTGGTCTATTGTGTCATTTAAAGCTTGTGTTTCCTTATTTTCTGTCTGGATGATCTGTCCATTGGTGTAAGTGAGGTGTTAAAGTCCCCCACTATTATGGTTATTATTGTTATTATATTATTATTACTATTGATTTCCTCTTTTATAGCTGTTAGCATTTGCCTTATGTATTGAGGTGCTCCTATGTTGGGTGCATATATATTTATAATTGTGATAGCTTCTTCTTGGATTGATCCCTTGATCATTATGTAGTGTCCTTCCTTGTCTCTTATAACATTCTTTATTTTAAAGTCTATTTTATCCAGCTTTCTTTTGATCTCCTTTTGCATGGAATATCTTTTTTCCATCCCCTCACTTTCAGTCTGAATGTGTCCCTAGGTCTGAAGTGGGTCTCTTATAGACAGCACATAGCTGGGTCCATTTGTATCCATTCAGTGAGCCTGTGTCCTTTGGTTGGAGCACTTAATCCATTCACAGTTAAGGTAATTATTGATATGTATGTTCCTATTACCATTTTCTTAATTGTTTGGGGTTTGTTTTTGTAGGTCCTTTTCTTCTCTTGTGTTTCCCAGTTAGAGAAGTTCCTTTAGCATTTGTTGTAGAGCTGGTTTGGTGGTGCTGAATTCTCTTAGCTTTTGCTTGTCTGTAAAGCTTTTGATTTCTCCATTGAATCTGAATGAGATGCTTGCTGGGTAGAGTAATCTTGATTCTAGACTCTTCCTTTCATCACTTTAAATATATCATGCCACTCCCTTCTGGCTTCTAGAGTTTCTGCTGAGAAATTAGCTGTTAACCTTATGGGAATTCCCACGTATGTTATTTGTCATTTTTCCCTTGTTGCTTTTAATAATTTTTCTTTTTTTATAAATTTATTTATATTTATTTTTGGCTGCCTTGTGTCTTCCTTGTTGGGTCTTCATTGCTGTGCACAGGCTTTCTCTAGTTGGGGTGAGCAGGGGCTACTCTTCATTGCAGTGCGCAGGCTTCTCATTGCAGTCGTTTCTCTTGTTGCAGAGCTTGGGCTGTAGGCACGCGGGCTTTGGTAGTTGTGGCATGCAGGCTCAGTAGTTGTGGCTCGCAGGCTCTAGAGCGCAGGCTCTAGTTGTGGCACACGGGCTTAGTTCCTCTGTGCATGTCAGATCTTCCCAGACCAGGGCTTGAACCCATGTCCCCTGCATTGGCAGGCAGATTCTCAACCACTGCACCACCAGGGAAGTCCCAATAATTTTTCCTTGTCTTTAATTTTTGTCAATTTGATTACTATGTGTCTCAGTGTGTTTCTCCTTGGGTTTATCCTGCCTGGGGCTCTTTGCACTTCCTGGACTTGGGTGGCTATTTCCTTTCCCATGTTAGGGAAGTTTTCGACTATAATCTCTTCAAATATTTTCTCGGGTCCTTTCTCTCTCTCTTCTCCTTCTGGGACCCCTATAATGTGAATGTTGGTGCATTTAATATTGTCCTAGAGGTCTCTTAGGTTGTCTTCATTTCTTTTCATTCTTTTTTCTTCATTCTGTTCTGTGGCAGTGAATTCCACCATTCTGTCTTCCAGGTCACTTATCCGTTCTTCTGCCTCAGTTATTCTGCTATTGATTCCTTCTAGTGTATTTTTCATTTCAGTTATTGTATTGTTTATCTCTGTTTGTTCTTTAATTTTTCTAGGTCTTGGTTAAACATTTCTTACATCTTCTCAATCTTTGCCTCCATTCTTTTTCTGAGCTCCTGGATCATCTTCACTATCATTGTTTTGAATTCTTTTTCTGGAAGGTTGCCTATCTTCACTTCATTTAGTTGTTTTCTGGAGTTTTATCTTGTTCCTTCATCTGGTACAAAGTCCTCTGCCTTTTCATTTTTTCTGTGTCTGTAAATGTGGTTTTCATTCCACAGGCTGCAGGATTGTAGTTCTTGCTTCTGCTGTCTGCCCTCTGGTGGATGAGGCTATCTAAGAGGCTTGTGCAAGCTTCCTGATGGGAGGGACTGGTGGTGGGTAGAGCTGGCTGTTGCTCTGGTGGGCAGAGCTCAGTAAAACTTTAATCCACTTGTCTGCTGATGGGTGGGGCTGAGTTCTCTCCCTGTTGGTTGTTTGGCCTGAGGCGACCCAGCACTGGCGCCTACAGGCCCTTTGGTGGGGCTAATGGCGGACTCTGGGAGGGTTCAAAACAAGGAGTACTTCCCAGAACTTCTGCTGCCAGTGTCCTTGTCCCCTCGGTGAGCCACAGTTGCCCCCTGCCTCTGCAGGAGACCCTGCAACACTAGCAGGTAGGTCTGGTTCAGTCTCCTATGGCGTCACTGCTCCTTCCCCCTGGGTCTTGTTGCACACACTACTTTGTGTGTGCCCTCCAAGAGCGGAGTTTCTGTTTCCCCTAGACCTGTTGTAGTCCTGCAGTCAAATCCCGCTAACCTTGAAAGTCTGGGAATTGCTCCTCCTGTTGCCAGACCCCCAGGTTGGGAAACCTGACGTGGGGCTCAGAACCTTCACTCTAGTGGGTGGACTTCTGTGCTATAAGTGTTCTCCAGTCTGTGAGTCACCCACCCATCAGTTATGGGATTTGATTTTACTGTGATTGCGCCCCTCCTACCATCTCATCGTGGCTTCTCCTTTGTCTTTGGATGTGGGGTATCTTTCTTGGTGAGTTCCAGTGTCTTCCTGCTGATGACTGTTTAGCAGTTAGTTGTGATTCCGGTGCTCTCACAAGAGGGAGTGAGTTTCAACTTCTTTCTTTGAGGAATTAACATTTTACTTTATTGATTAGCTGGATCTTTCTAATCATTACAACAAAATGTTGCATTATTCATACTAATTAGGGGACGAGCCATTCCAAATAAAAGTTCTCAAATAATCCCTACACCTGGAATCACTAGTTTGGCCAATCAGAGGTTTTGCCTTGCTATGTTTAAATTCACAGGGTTAATTTGCATATCATTAATGTACTAAAGGCCTTCTAAACAGTTAATTTTCTAAAAAAGAGTTAAGTAAGACTCGTGTTTTAGCAAAAATGTGGTCTAATTTTTTTGTTTAGTATCTAATAATAACAAACATTTATTTAACATTCATTCTGTGCCAAGAACTAAGCATTTCTTATTTATTAACTAATTTAATGTTTCTTCAAACTCTATAAGAGAGGCATTAAGTTTCTACCACCACATTTTACAGAAGAGGGAACTGTAAAATGTTCTTCTTTTTTCCATTGCACCAAGAGGGAAACACAGAGGGAACGTGCCCACATTCACATGGTTAATAAGGGGTTATTATAATTCATATGGTTTCATAATAAATTCATAAGTTAAATTATGAATTCATAAATTCGTATGTTAAAGCCCTAACCCTCAGTACATCAGAATGTGATCTTATTTGGAAAAAGGTTCATTGCAGTTGTAATTAGTTAAATTAAGAGGCGGTCATACTGGAGTAGGATGGGCCCATAATCCAATATGACCGGTGTCTTTATAAAGAGGGGAAATTTGGACACAGACATGCACCCAAGGAGAAGGGCATGTGAAGATGAAGGCCGCTATTTGTTGATACTTCTACACTCCATGGAGCACCAGATTGCCACCTAACCACCAGAAGCTAGAGGAGAGGCACAGAACCGATTCTCCCTCACAGTCTTCAGAAGGAAACAACCCTGAGGCTTGTGCAACCTTGATCTGGGACTTACAGCCTCCAGAACTGTGAGAATAAATTTCCAGCGTTTAAGTCACTCAGTTTGTGGTATTTTGTTAATGGCAGCCCTAGCAAACTAATACAGGCATGGAGTCAGGATCAAACTCAGGCAGGAAGCCTCCAGGATGGGCATGCTTATCACCTCACTCTGCAGCTCCAAAAATAGAGCTAAGCAAAATAAAAACACTCCCTGCTCCTTCCTCCCCAAATAAACAGCACAGGAGGTACCAGCTTGGAAATCTATGCGACAAGTAAGACATTGACTACTCTTTTCAGATACACACAGTATCTGCTCTGTGTGCCCTGGAACCCCCTCTTTCCTGATTGAGGGGGCTGATGGAGTGAATGATCTGGCCAGACATTTTTCATAGACCTGCAGACTAAATTCACTAACCCACCTGCCTGACTCTAAGCATGTGCCCCTACTAGGGCTTCAAAATCCCCGTATTTAATAGATTTTTGAAAGCTGCATCATCATTCTGAGATTAGTAATATCCAGGTTTGTGCTGTTTCCTTTGGGTTAAAATTAAAAGGATGTGTCCTAAGGGTGACAGTAGAGACAGTGACCCTCCCCAGTAGTCATATTAAGTTAGTACAGACAGGAAAAGGAAATGGCTCTCCAGGTGGCTGGGCGACCTGGCCCTGGGCTATGGAAAGGAACCTTAGGAGAGCACGTTCTGGAACCTTGAGCAAGCACTGGCCCCGGGGGCCACAGGCTCTGAGGTAAGGGCAGCCTTTGGGTAGAGGGAGAGCTGCAACCAAGTCGGAGCCACGTGACTTGGGCCTGGGCATGGGTCCCTGCTGCCAGGGCACGGGGTGTGGGAGGTCAGGGTCTGGATCCGGTGTGGGCCCACGTGCCGGCAAGCTGGAGACCACCATCCGTCGGGGTCAGGGAAAGGCTCTGAGGATTTTGAGCTTCATTTGTGCATTTTTTTTTTCCATTGCACCAAGAGAACACCAAGTCTTTACTACACGAATTCCTATGAAACAGCTCCAAGAAAAAACCCACACGTAAAAGAAAAAACAAAAACAAAAACAAAACGAACAAAGCCACACACAGGGACGGGGTGGGGGAAGGCGAGTGGTGCCCCCCCTCTTCTGCGCCCGGGCCACTGGGGGGCGGTGAGGATCTGAGGGCCGCCGCACTTCCGCACTCGCTCGAGATGCTGAGCCGGGCCAGGGTCCCCCTCTGGCACCGCGGGGAGCCCTCCACGCCCTCATTATCTCTGGGTGACTTAGGGCCACCAAGCCTGCTCCCAATGCCTCAACGCTGTACGGCTGGGCTGGCTCGTCATGGGAGCACCTCTTGGCCAGCAGGCTGAACTTTGGTGCGACCGCCATCTGCGGTGTTTGAAGCTTTGCCCCAGCAAACCGGGAAGGCCGGCCCTGGGTCGGGGCTTACGGGGTGGGCGTCTAGCTACGATCTCCCACAAGGCGCGCGGGAGGCTGCGGCGGCGCGTTCCTTCTCGCGGAGAGTGGGGAAGCCAGCCTGGGCGCGGGGTCGGATCGCCCAGGAAGCCTTCTGCGCGCGGGTTGCTGGCACTTCTGGGAGAGACGGGGAGGGAGGGAGGGAGGAAGGGCGGGGCGACCGACCTTCGGAATCGCCTGCAAGAGCGGGCGCGAGCCGGGCCTGTGCTGCGCCGAGATGTCCGGAGGGTCAGCCAGGAGCCTGGGGAAGGGTGAGGCCTGCCTGCCGCGATTCGCGGCGACCCTCAGACGCGTGTCGGGGCCAGGGCCTGGGGGCTGGGCTGCTCCGGAGCGGAGCCACGCAGGAGGTCTTCCACCCGCGAGAAACTGACCAGGCCCGGGGGGGGGGGCGGCGGGAGGCTGAGAGTTCCCGCTGCTGTTGGGGCTGTAACCGTCTCCGCTTCTCCCCGCAGGAAGCGCGCCCCCGGGGCAGGTCCCCGAGGGCCTGATTCGCGTCTACAGCATGAGGTTCTGCCCGTTCGCCAAGAGGACGCGCCTGGTCCTGAAGGCCAAGGGAATTGGGTGAGGATCAAGGCGCGGGCCGCTCCCGGAGCCAGCCAGGAACCAACAGCTGCGGGAAGAGCGGGCGGAAATCTTCGATAGGGTCTCCGCAGCTTCCTTTACTACAAAATACATCAGCCTTTTTTTGGGGGGGAGGGGGGGGACAGAGAAAGTTATGAACCCTATCCTCGGGGGGCGGGAGGAATGCCACAGACACCACCAGTCTAGGACACCCCGTTTAGATTAACCATTTTATGGATCAGAAAAGCTGAGGCTCCAGTAAAGTTAGTGGCATGCAGAGATCCCTCGAATGGTAATCACAGGCAGCTCTTTTAGCTCTGGCAGACCCCTGATTTCTGCGGTACTTCCTTCTCTATCACCCCGCTTCTTTCATGTGCTGTTTATATTGTTTGCTGTTATTCTGAGACTATAGTCCCTTCCTGAATAGTCGGTAATTTGCCCCCTTGAAGAGTCCAGACGTTGACCCTCTGCTGGACAGAGTGCTGAGTTAACTGTACTGTGAATATTCCTATAGATTGGGTTGTTGGTTGAGTGAAATAAAGTGTTTATGTCTAAAAATTCAGACTTTTGGGAAGCCTCACTGAAAGTATTAATGTGATTGACATATGGGTTATCCACAGGAAATATGCAAGTCATTGGCTTTTCCCTGAGCTGAATAGCCATTGAACCGCCTCCCTTCCAATGACCTTTGGAATCTGTTGAACAGACATTAGATACCTGTAGTGTGGAAGTTTAAAACAAAGCCCCCATGACAAAGAAATTTTCCATGTATGTGCTTAGAATTTGTAAACTAATTTTAGTCTTCTTGGGGGAGAATTAAGCAGGCAATTCTTTTCTCTAAAAAAATAAGTAAGATATATTCTAAAGAAAAAAAACAAATTATCTTTGAATTAGTCATCACTTCAGTAGGATTTGCATCTTATTTTGGATGAAACAGATTGTGAACACATAGCAAAATATTCAACAGTAACATTTATCAAAACATTATTTTATCCAACTCTTGTAATGTTTACTGTATTAGTCAGGATTCTTTTATTGCATTTAAGAGATACCCATTTCAGTTGGATTGAAAAAAGACATATCTTGTGCTCATACAATTGAAAAGTCCAGGAGCAAGAAACAGCTGGATCTGGGGCCACAAAGTCCTGGGTTAGTGCCCTTCTGGAACTCTGGGTTGAAAACAACCATATCTTATTGGGACAGTTTCCCAAAGGAAAATTGCAGTGATTTTACATAAAAGTGTGTGTATGGAGGGTGAAGGGTGTAACAGCTGCCAGGCAGTGCGAACAACAGAGGTCTGCTGTGTTTATGGATCAGTTTTGAGTCCCAGAAGGCTTTGATTAGAGAGGTACTAGATTTTACCACATGACAGAATTTACTAAAGCATGGTTTTCTCTAAAAGGTGCATCTTCCAACTTGTTGCAGCAGATATGTTGCCTTGTTGGCTCACCATGCCAGGTTAGCAAAATGCATGTGTGTTCTGAGAACTTTCTTTATGACAAAAGCCCAGGATTTACCTTTTCTTTTCATACTATAAAATTTCAGAAATGTTGATAATTCCTTAGCAGGGAACGTCATTTTTCTTGCAGTGGCTTGTATCTGAAGTGTCCGGTAATCTGACAGGACACGAACATTTTCGTACATACACACAGATGCCAGTGTTCAATCTGGCTGTTCCTTTGTTTCCATGGGGGGAGGGATTGCATATTTAAATCCTCAAGATAATGCTGTTGTAGCTAGCTGCTGAGGTGGATGAGGAAATAGGAAACAAAAGGTGCTGGGTATATTATTTTTGAGTAGCTAATCTGTTCTATTGAACACTCATCCAGTTTTGACAATGATATGGACCTGGCTTTAACAATTAATATGAAACTTTCTTTTCTCTTATTTCCCCTAAAATCTCTTAGGCAAGATACAAGTTAGTTCTAAAAACAATCTTAGTATAGCCTGGACTTCACCTGTTTTTCACACTTAGTGTGATTTACCCATGTAACATTTTAAAAAAGTATCAAGGCATGGAGATTTAATCGAAAAGTTTATTTCGTGGATGGATTTTTTGGGTTCCCTAATATTCTTGAAAAAAGTGAGGAACTTTCTATTAAAATTAGCAAAAAGAATTGAATTTTATCATGTTGATTCTCATACAATGGAGTGGTGGGGTGTGGAGAAACTCAATTAGTTGGCTCATATATTTTTACAATTAAGATACTTCTTAGTCCCAAATGGAGTATCTAATTGACAATCTTGAAGCATTTCCACTTATTTATTCAACAAATGTATACTGAATACCTATCTGAAAATGTTTATATTTCTTCATAGCATTTAAATCTACTTATAACTTTGCTGATTTACATGTTGGTTTATGAATATGACCAAGACACCCAAGATCCCTGCTTTCATGGAGCTTACATTCTAGGGAGGTGACATAACAAACGTAATTAAGTAAGCAAGGTAATTTCAGTTACATATTATCAGTACAATGAAGAAAGTAATTCAAGAAATATAAAAAAGGCCGGTGTGGGGTTTCCCTGGTGGCGCAGTGGTTGAGAGTCCGCCTGCCGATGCAGGGGACACGGCTTCGTGCCCCGGTCTGGGAAGATCCCGCGTGCCGCGGAGTGGCTAGGCCCGTGAGCCATGGCCGCTGAGCCTGAGCATCCGGAACCTGTGCTCCGCAACGGGAGAGGCCACAGCAGTGAGAGGCCCGCGTACTGCAAAAAAAAAAAAAAAAAAAAGGCCAGTGTGGCCAGATCATAATGACCAAAGGAAAAGTCATAGGAAGCAGATGTGACAAGTAAGCAGGGGCCACATCAAGGGGTATAGAGTTTATCCTCATTGCAATGAGGAGCAAGCGAGGGGTTGTAAGTAAGCAGGAGGGTGGCCTCATCCAATTTACTTTTGTGTGTGGAGAATGGACCGTAGGGAGGTTACAGTGGAGGCAGAGGGGCTGGTGGGACTATTGTAGAGGTCCAGGTGGCAGATGACCTCTTAGATGAGGTGGCAGTGTTAAAGCTGAGAAGTGGATGAATCCAGAACGTGATTTGAAGGTCTAGCTGACAGGTCTTGCTGATCCATTTGATTTGAGGAAGAGGTGGCAGGGGGAAGGAATCAAGGCCAAGCTGACTCCGAAATTTCGGGTCTGACCAGCTAAGTGGATGATAAGACCAATGAGGCTTTATTCAGGAGTACAAGAAAAATGTTACTCTCTTCATTGTCTTCTATGTGTTTTTCAGGCATGAAGTCATTAACATCAACCTAAAAAATAAGCCTGAGTGGTTCTTCAAGAAGAATCCCTTCGGCCTGGTGCCAGTTCTGGAAAACAGTCAGGGTCAAGTGATCTACGAATCTGCCATCACTTGTGAGTACCTGGATGAAGCATATCCAGGAAAGAAGCTGTTGCCAGATGACCCCTATGAGAAAGCTTGCCAAAAGATGGTCTTTGAGTTGTTTTCTAAGGTGTGTGTTCAAGAAATTTCAGCTCCTATATAACACCTTTGTTTTTTAAGCTAAATCACTGCTGTCACTGATGGTTCAGTGATTTGGGTGGGGAAGACAAACAGGATTATGCTCTTGTCCGCTTGGACATGTCCTACGAGCCCTTTCATGGTCCAGATCCTTTTTACTTCCCAAAGTTACACCTCTCCACTCTTCTCCTAACACTTTATATTCCTGTCATGCTGAATGTTTTTATTTTTCCCAAACTTGCCACCTTCTTCTCAACTCTTGCTGGAAGACTCTTCCCCCTTCTCACTTTGCCTGGTTGTCTCCAAGTCCTCTTTCCTGTACAGTCTGCGCTCCTGTATGTGCAGAACGTGAGGATGCTGAGGGCCCACTATACTATGCCGTTTTATAAAGGACTTGTGTATCAGTGGATTTTGGTATCTGCTGGGGGCCCTGGAACCAATCCTTCAAGGAACCAAGGGACAACAGCCTTTGCTCAGATACCTTTGTCTTCTAGAAGCTTGTCCGGGCTGGGTTAGTGCCCAGCTCTGTGTGCCCACGTGTGCTAACTTTCCCCTGTGGGGACTGCCACCTTCTTGCCTGTGTGTTGTACCAGGGCTGTGAGCTCCTTGAGGGTGAGGGCCGTGTCTCCATCACTGTTGGCCCACTGCCTAGGCTTGCGACCAGCCCTTCCTAGTTATGTGACGGTGAGCTAGTTGCTTATTAGTTTACCTCTGTGCCTCAGCTCATGTGTAAAATGAGTATAGTAATTGATCCCATCCCATTGATAAAAATCAGTTAATATAAAACACCTAGAGTCCAACAGATGGCAGATACTCAATGTTACCTCTTGTTGTTCTAGCCACATTGTCTAGTTGTGAGCATCTTCTGTGTGTTGGCAATAGCTCCTTGTGGACTAAGTAAATGGCATTCCTATAGGAGAACTGTCTGTGTCTTAATTAGCATCAAAGTTAAACATTTGCGTGAGTTCAAACAATTAGTATTAACACAGAAATGACCAACAGTAGACAATGCGAATAGCATGGTCAGGTTATATCTCTATAATTCTGTTACTTTTGTCAGGATATATCTCAGCACAGTAAGAAACATCGTATCTCTAGGGAAAGAAATGGTTAGAGAAATATCCAGAAGGTGAGACTTGTAGGAGAATATTTTCTTAAAGGAGACATTGCAAAGGGAAGTCAATGGGGAAGGAAGAGGGAGTTGTCTGGCTTAGCAGAACGAGAGTGAAAGAATACTAGAGATGGTTGCCATCAAAGATGATGGACAGGGAATATGGCATTTACAAGAAAGATGCTGGAGAATTTTTAAAAATAGTAACGAGATTCATTGTACTGTCCAGAAAGAAAATGAGCTAACAGCTGGAGATGCCCACCATTACTTCCCTCACACTCAGGGAAGAGGTGGCCTTAAGCACTATTATGACACCACCCTCCTGGCCCCAGTTCAGCAAACCAAAAATGCCCCCACCTGCATCCACAGCCAAATCATCTTCTCTCCTGGGAACTTGGAAATGAGACACAGAGACTAAGACAATAAATGTTGAGGTTTTAGAGGTGTATGTGTATATCATTGGAGACGGCAAATCAAAGTCACACAAAAAAAGAATTTTTAAAGAATCAGAAATTAAGAGCATTGCAAAGGGGTTTGACATTTGGAAAATAACAAGGAGCAGACATTTAAGGAGAAGCAGAGATGAAAGACCAGGCAGGCCCAGATAGAAACGTGGAAGGAAGGGCTGCCTGCACACCTTCAGTTCCAGTGATGGCAAGCTGTACCCTGGGATGGATGGGCTTCCAGGACATTCTCCTGTATTTTTAAAAGTGCCTTTTTACTTCCACTGGACGAGTGGATTTTGTCTCTTGCAGTGAGACAATACCAAAGACCGAGCATTAAAACACAAACACTTCCACCACAAGTATCAAAGCATCTGACAGGACACCTGTCAAGTCTTCAGGTCATCAACCACTTTGAACTGTCTTCTCATGCCCTCCCCAAGATAGAAATCAGGAAAATCCCCTTCCCAGCTCCCTTTGCAGCTGGGGCCAAGGTCTGGACCTAGACTCTTCCTCTTAGACACACACGTTAGGGTTCAATTCAGAAATGAGCTATGTGGGGAAACAGGCTTGGTGTGGGGCACTGGTTCTACTGATGAGGGTGGCTGGTGGCAGAGCTCCTGGCTTTCAGGAGCTGCGGTGGTTGCCAGGTTGAATTCCAGAGTGGCATTGGTTACCTCAGAGTCCAACTTCTGGCAGCGGCACAGACTGTAGCATCTAGTGCTCGGTTCACTGGTGGCAGTGGGTGCCTCCCATCAGGTCAGTTCCCAGCATGATTCTGAAATGTTCCAGACCTGTTTGTTCAGCCTCTCAACAATTCTGTGAGCCACTCAGTGTCCTTTTAGGACATTTTTGACCCAAGCTCACCAATCGGCTTCTCTTATTTGCAGCTTATAAAATCCTGACCAGTACAGCATCTAAGGCCACAAAACTGTTTTTAAGATCAGTACCCGACCTCTGTGAGCAAAGGAATTGGTGTACTTTTGAAGTTTCTAGAACATCCTGACACTGGGTCTATGAGGGTTCTATGGCGCTTTCATATGAGGGGGCTGGTATAGTTAGCGTCACACTGATAAACTAAGAAATTACTCTCTGTCTAGGTACCACCTTTGTTATTAAGCTTTCTTAGAAGGCAAAATAAGGAAGACTGCTCTGGCCTGAAAGAAGAATTGCATAAAGAATTCAGCAAGCTAGAGGAGGTAATTAATCCCTTCTCCTTGATTTTTATTGAAGTGATACATTGTATCTGCTGTCACCTTCTACTCTTTTCTTCATACTCCCATTTCCAAAATCACTTTAATTAGCAATAATACCAAATAGGAAATTTTAGTTTACAACAGATAGCAGCTGTAAGCTGTTGTGTTTAAGATACAAACCAAAACACCTAAAAATGGTTTGTCATGGGCTTGCTTTTAAAACATTTTATCACACTGACATGAAAATATCACGGAAAAATTTCACCCACATTGCCAGTTTTTCACCTGTTATTTTTCCATGCTTGTTTTCAGTCCTTGAACATATATATTTTTTATATATATAAATTTATTTGTTTTTGGCTGAGTCAGGTCTCTGCTGCTGTGCACGGGCTTTCTCTAGTTGCAGCGAGCAGGGGCTACTCTTCATTGCGGTGTGCGGGCTTCTCATTGCAGTGGTTTCTCTTGTTGCGGAGCACGGGCTCTAGGCACGCGGGCTCAGTAGTTGTGGCTCGTGGGCTCTAGAGCACAGGCTCAGTAGTTGTGGCACACGGACTTAGTTGCTCCGTGACATGTGGGATCTTCCCTTCCCGGACCAGGGCTTGAACCCGTGTCCCCTGCATTGGCAGGTGGATTCTTAAACCACTTCACCACCACCCTTCACCCTGTGTATGACTCCTGTACAATTTATCCATTTTAGTCCTGATAGACAGTAAACATTTCCACTTTGGGGATGTAACAAATAGTGCTTCAGTGAACATTCTTATACCTATCTTTTGGTGAACATATGTTCACATTTCCAAGGAATATAATTACTGGGTTATACAGTATGCATGAACTCAGCTTTAGTAGATACTGTTAAAACACGGTTGTACCAAATTATTGATACATTCCTATCAGCAGTAGATCCACACCCTTACTAAGTTTGTCTTGTTCATTTTAGCCATTCTGATGGATGTGAAGTGGTATGACATTTTGGTTTTAATTTGCATTTCCCTGATGACTAATGTAGTTGAGCACCTTTTCAAATCGTTATTGGCCATTTTGACCTCCTCTTTTGTGAAGTCCAAGTCTTGCCCAGTTTTCTGATGGGTTTTCTGCCTTTTTTCTTTTTGATTCCCAGGAGTTCTTTCTATATTCTGAATACCAGTCCTTTGTTGGATATATCTATTACAAAGATCATGCACTCTGTAGCTTGTTTTTTCTCCATTTTCCAGTTTATTTTATTGACCGTTTTGCTTCATCCCAAACCAAGAGATTCTAAAGCTTAAACTAATCAGACAAAAAGCCAACTTGAATATGTCAGGGTTAAACCTGCTGCTCTCACTTTCTTAACTCTTGCCTTCATCATTTCTTTTGATGAATCTTACCAGATGCACAAATAACAAGTACTCTTATGCTGTTTAATGTTCAGGTTCTGACTAATAAGAAGACAACCTTCTTTGGTGGCAGTTCTCTTTCTATGATTGATTACCTCATCTGGCCCTGGTTTGAATGGCTGGTAGCCCTGGAGTTAAATGAGTAAGATATTTGAATATTTTGTGCTTAATTTAGGATAATGATAACTGAAATAGTATATACTAACCTTTTTTTATGAACAAAAATTAACATATCTCACTCAACTGGCATGAATGGGAGCAAGCACACAGAAGGAGACTTGGACGTGCCAGGGCATGTCCTATACCTACACTCACCATTTTTCATCCTTGGGGCCGGTAGTGGGGGGAGTTCTGTGACATGTAGTAAAATGTTTTAAAAGTAATTACTCCTTCCCTCCTGGTTAAAAATCCATAAGGATGTGCATTTTCATAAGGATTTCAGGAAGGATTGTATGACCAATTCTACCTCCCATTTACCATCAAGAGTCCCACACTATTTTCCAAACTCAGTGTTTCAAAGTTTGGCAGCGACCTTGGCTTACTGCCAATTCTTCGAGCTTAGAGCTATTCAGGGTTACTTTTAGTCACAATCTAACCATAGAATAACAAATATATAACATTCTTGGTTGTCTTTCATGTTCTCATTTTAAAAAACTATCAGCCTCCGTTTGGACAAGTTCTCATGCTAACTGAGCAAGTCACTTCACTCTAGTCTTAGATTCCTCTTCACAAAACAAGGACCTCTACAATATCTTCCAAATCTCATATTCAATGATTACATGCATCTTAAATAAGTATTTTTAAAGAACTATTTTTAAAAGTTAGAGGAAAACAATATGAAACTGCAGAGTGGTAATAATGATATATAGGAGAATTTGCAATGCCTTCCTACTTAGCCTTGCTCACACCTTCATTCTTTCCATCTCCCACAGGTATGTAAACCACACTCCAAATCTTAAGCTCTGGATGGAAGCCATGATGAAAGATCCTGCAGTATCATCCCTCTTCATTGATCCAAAAGCCTTTCGAGGTTTCTTAGATCTCTACTTGCAGAACAACCTCGAGGCCTGTGACTATGGGCTCTGAAGGGGACAGGATATATCGGATAATATATCGGTTCGCTAATATGAATAATAACATGCTTTTATTTTACCAAGTGCTCTCACGTCTCACTGGATCACCTTCTCTGATTTGACACTATGGCCTTACTGTGGGCTTTCCTCAAGTCCCTCCTGCAGAAATGTAAACACATTTCCTGTCTCAGGATGCTCAAAGGATGCTAAGGGTTCTATCACAGTCCATGCTGAAAACCTCTAAATCACCTCTAGTGAGAGCTGAACTTCAATCTGGATTTCTAACTGCCCATAGGACATTTCCACTTGGATACCGTGTTGTCATTTCAAGAGATGCCCTTTCAAGTTTGTCTTCTGGGTTCTAAGTTAAGAACCTTTCAATTCTTCATTCTTTCCTTTCCATCACTGACTCAATTTTACACCTTTCTTCTTACTGTTGTTGCCACTGAAGTCCAGACCCACGTCACCTCAAAGCCAGGTGACTAGGTGGTCTCCTACTTGTTCTCCCAGTCTGCAGTCACTAAGCCCTTCAAATCCTTCCAACCAAATCTTATGCTGGTCACACAGAAGGTGTCCCATATATGTAAGTGAATACTGTGAAGACCACCTCCATCAGTTCAGTATATAAGGCTGGATTTCATTCTACAGATGATTCAACTAAGGTCCTGAGGTTAAATGAGGCCTTAAGACGCTGGCAGAAAGTTCTGGGGAAACACACCCAGCACAGGGCTCTTATATCAGAACTAGGAGGCGGGCTGTCGACCTGCCCCAGTACAGTCTAGTTTCCTGTCCTTATTCTTAAACGTAAGAGCGCGTTAACAGTCACCTAAGGCTCACCCCTGGATTTCCGATTCGGTAGGGTGGGCCGGGGAGTTCACATTTGAACTGAGTCTTCCGCCCCATGGTGATGCAGGCGACCAGGGGACCGCACCCTGAGAGGCAGCTGAGAATTGGTTGACTTCACAAACGGCCTCCAGCCGTCCACCTCGGCCGCCACCAACGCCCAGGCTCCGGGCGGACCCATCTCTGCCGCCGTCCGCCTGCCCCACCCGGGGCAGGCTGCGGGCAGACTTCGGTCGGATGTAGACCAGGTGACTGAGGTGCCATGACCAGCCACTACCTGGCTTCCACTTTGGCCAGCCACAGACACCCAAGTGAGGACCCAAGACTCCGGGACCTAGGAGCCTGTAACGCGGCCGCCCATTGGCTCAGCTTGGCACTGCGAGGCCGGGGTACATACAAAGGTTTGGAAGATTGGCTGAAGCTCCGGGCGCTGCGGCCAATTGGCGGATAGGATCGCGTTCTAGGGGGCGGTTTCCGCCTGGGCCCCGCCTCTTCCTGCGGCTCTCTTTCTCCCCATCCGGTTCCGTCGGCCGCGCACCTGGAGGTGCCTCGGACTCGTCTCTGTTTTCACCTGCGCCGGGTGGGTTGTTGCTGCCTGCGTAGCATTTGAAGGGACGAGGGGTTAGAGGTCAATTTTGAATTTTTCACGAGTTTGGGAACCCAGAATAGGATTGCCAACTTTTAATTTTGCGTAACCGTTTTAAAAGAAAGCTCAACTACTTCACCAAAGTTTCATCAGAGATTTTACCATCAAAAAAAAAAAAAAAAAACGCAAGGGCTATAATCTGAGAGTAAGGAACAGGTCTTTAAAGCGAATACCTTTAACTTAAAGGGGAAAAAAAAGTCATTAAATTGTTCTCGTTTTCTGATTTGACTGGAGACAAGTAAAGACGACCCCATATCACTAATTGTCAGCCCTGCATTGGGCACCACTAATTTAGCTACATCATAGGGCACTGACAGACAGGGGCATTTGGTCCCCAGGAATGTTCTTTCTTGTCAGAACTATGGGTCTTCCCTGCAACATTCAAATAATAAAAATAATAGCTAACGGTTGCTACGTATTAAATGCTTCTCATCCATAGTCAGAATTACTTCAACCCAGACCATACAATGTGTTGGTACCATTAGCTCTGAATTACAGATGAGAACATCAGAGCATAGAAAGTTGCTGTGATTTGTCAAGGGTCGACCAGTAAATGTTGAAGAGGTGATTCAAACCCAGCCTGAACTCTTTAACAGTCATTCAGACCATTCTTAAAATAAGCCTTTAAATATGCCCCTGCCTCAGACTCTTTATTCATCAACTTTTAAGTTTTGGAGATTGAGCTGAGAGAGGACTGTAGCCACTTTTTTGACACACCACTGTTGTTCCTGGGATAGGACAGGAAGTGTTGATGTTCCTTTTTGAAACCCAAACAAATCGAAATTTGTTTGATTTTACAAGTGTTTCATTTTGGCTTATTTTAGGATCTTGAAAATCTGCCTTTGCTTATTCAAGTGTTATTATATAAGGTTGTTAATTTCTTTTCTTTGATCCCTTAAGCTATAAAATAGGGACAGGAAAGCAGAATCACGTACTTAAAAAGAAAGTCTCCTTTGACCCTGCTTTCCCCAGTGGGAAGATGAAGTTCCCCCACTGACAGCTTTAGTAATCTTATTTAATGTCCCAAAGACATTAGAATACAGGATTCTCTCTGATCCTAACTTCTTTGAAACAAGTCCTAAATCTAGGCCCCTTTGAAAAGAGCCTTTTTCCTCACTTGCCTAACTCTTTGAACTTGGTGAATAATAGTGGAACTCCCAGTAACACAATCTGTCATGTAAATTAGGCTTCTGAACTACTAAGAGGAATGTCCTCCAGGTTCTGCCACTATCAGACATTGGTATGACAAAAAAAATTTTTTTTAATTGCAAAATGCAAACCCCACTTCCTCTCCTCAAAACAGAGACTCAGGTAAATAGAGTGAAGAGATTATTATTAATGTGGTGGCACTTTTTTCCTAGAAGGCTTAAGTCATCATCACCCAGGACTGAAGTTCTCCCCATTTTCAAAACAGATGCCGTCATATTTCAGGTAGCTGGAAATCAATTTGGAGTAGGTTTAATATAGCCTTATTACCATTTATTTCTTGAGTGACTCAGTATAATAGAGGTGTAAACATGATATACAAGGAACATTTGCAAAAAGGATTTCAAAGAGGTACTTACTGAGTTTTAGAGAGCAATAGGGTTAAGCTTAAAGGTCATAATTAAAATCTTTCTGGGGAAACCATAGTGTTCAGTGGTAAGATTAAAAACCACATTACTGAAAGGTAGCCTGCAGCATTCAACCCATTCAATTGGTATTAAACTGGTAACTGATGAAATAAGCATTCTGAGTTGAATTTTAATTCTAATGTGCTTGGCAAAGCCGAATTGCAGTGCACCTTATCTTTTTGGATATAAAATCAGAATGCACTATGCTATTAAAAATGTCCTTATTCACTAGTATTAATCATTAATTTTGAAGTACACTAAACTCTTACTATACTGAGGACGGCCACCTGAACAATTTCATTCGCTACATCAAAACCCTTCAAGTAGGTGCTTAGTGTTCTCATTTTACAGGTGAGGAAGTTGATGGTCAAAGAGGTTAGATAGCTTGCCTAAGTGCCAAAGCCAGGGTTTGAATATAGTGCCCAGTGAGAACTTTGACATAATATTGCTTCCATTCAGAGGAAGAACTTTCCATCCCTTTGTCCATTCTCCCCTGACTACATCAAATAGACTTGCATCATCTCAGAATGTGACTTCCCATATACAGGTATACAGCTGACCCTTGAACAACATGGGTTTGAACTGCAAGGGTCCACTTATGCGTGGATTTTTTTCACTAAATATGTACCGCAGTACTATATGATCTGCAGTTGGTTGAATCTGCAGGTTCATAACCACGGATGCAGAGGGCTGACTGTAAAGTTATACTTGGATTTTCTTCTGTGTGGCGGACCAGCACCCTGAAACCCCTAGTTGTTAAGGGTCAGCCATACTTTTAATAAACAGTATTTTCCAACTCTCGGAGTTGCTTTTCTTGAAAAGGTGGGAATGAGGAGACACAACATGAAAATACATTCTTTTCTGGCATGGTAGAAAGGTGGAGCCAGGAACCTTTTACTTTACAATGGAATCCTTAGCTTAGCTATTGCTAATCCAGTCATTGTCAGTGTATACCAGGGGTGGGCAAACTAAAGCCAGTTGGCCGAGTCTAGCCCACTGCTCATTATTGCACAGTTCAAGAACTAAGAATGGTTGCAAAAAAGCATCAAGTGAAGAATTATGATTTGTGACATGTGAAAATTACGTGGAACTCCTCAATGGTAAGAAATGTCCCTCCCACCCTGATGCAGGATGCTCAGTAGTCGGGGAGGCTGTGCTCGTGTGGGGGTCGGAGGTTAGTGGGAAACCTCTATATATTCGGCTAAATTTTGCTGTGAACCTAAAACTTCTCTAAAAAACAAAGCCTATTAAAATATATATGAAGTTCAAATTCAACGTTCATAAGTAATGTTTTATTGGAACACAGCCACACCCATTTATTTATATATTATCTACGGCTGTTTTCACCCTACAAGGATAGAGTTGAGTAGTTGAGACAAGATGGCTTGAGAAGCCTAAAACATTTACCGTCTTGGCCTTTACAGAAGAAGTTTTCCCATCTCTCGTATAGATGAAGATCCTGGTTAGAGTGCTGCCCCTGGAGTCAAACTTCCAGGCTTCATAGTACCCTTTGCACCTCTTACTAGATGTGAGGCTTTGGACAAGTGACCTAACCTTGCTAGCCTCAGTTTACCGAGGCAGGAATACAACCCTTATAGGACTCTTTTAAGGATTAAATGAGTTAATACACATAAAGCACCTAATCCATGTTAGTATAATTTATTTTGATTTTTGAGAATTTCACATTCCTCATGCGGCCTTTCCTTTTAGAATCTGTTTATATTTTCTCTCAACTATTTGAAATATACTTTCTCTATGTGAGCGTTATATTTGTCTGATCAGGAGGCAGCTCCTTGTCTACCAGAAGCTCTCACATGACATGGTTATGTTGATTGTTCCTATTTTACCCTCCAGTTTGTACTTTTTGATCAAAATTAGCTCCAGAAGAGTAGTTATCTTATTACTTCCTCTGTCTTCCAGATGCAGAACTGCCAGCATGGCAAGTCAAGAACCAGTTTGTCTTTTCCAATGCCAGGCTTCTTGGTGGCATATATGCATTTTCTTCCCAGAGGACATTTATTCATACATTTTGCCATTCCCCAGTTCTTAGAAAGTGACAACTTACCATATCTTACATAAAATCACTCCGAGTAACTTAGCAAAGAATGTAGTCGAGTGACTATTCTGAAGATTTTCAGATTCTTATTCAGCAGAAAAAAATGTAAATACAGTTAGCCAAGAATTTCTGGATAGGTTGGAATTCCAAAGACCAAAAGGTGCCCATTCATAAGCTACATAATTAGGTTCTGGTACTTTAATAAAAGATATTTAGATTCAGCTAACATTTGTTGAGCAGCTATTATGTACTATATCTTTTTTGGGCTTCATGTCCTTTCCACACTGTTGCCAGCTTTAGAGGCCAAGTCAATGAGCCAGACTTCGGACTTTTAAAGTTCTTCAACCCTACTAAATGGTCACTTTGGGCAAATAATTTTCTTTTTCTTTTTTTTTTGGCCACGCTGCGCAGCTTGCGGGATCCTAGTTCCCTGACCAGGGTTAGAAACTGGGCCCCTGGCAGTGGAAGCACTGAGTCCTAACCAGTGGACCACCAGGGCATTTCCTATTTTTCTGAGATTATTTTCTGACTTGTAAAATAGGAATAATAATAATAGCTGACTGAGTGGTTGTGGGAATCAAATAAGGTAACCCATGGAAATCATTTAGTCACTGTGAATGAAACATAATACTTTTATTTCCTTCTTTACCTGTCAACCCCATAAAATGCATTTACAAGCAATTCCCATTTCAGCTCTATCCTGTAAAAATTAAAAGAATTGTATTTCCACCTGCTAAATTTTAGGATCTCAGCTTCTTAAGGTCAGAGCAAAAGATAGCTACCTCCTTTATCTCATGTAGATGGGCGTGCTATCCAAGTGGCCCCTGTATTGCTGGCTGTTCGCAATGTGTCCTTGGTAATTAAAAAGGGTCTTCTCTGAAATTTATACTGGGAGTTGGAAAGAGCTCACAAATTTGTCTTTGCCTCTAGGTATCTTGTTTCTGTTCATCACCAGTTTTTCATAGTTTGAGTAAAATCTCATAAATATGGCCAGAACTAGGGTGAGGCAATGAGGACGCAAAATTTAAGGAGACACTTCTAGGGTCGTGCAAGATCTTAACACTAATACATTTTTCTTCTTATCTGCTAGATCATGAAAAAGTTTGGCCTTATTTTAAAATAAAGTACTCATTATACACAGGGTATGGCCAATTGTCTTAGATAACACAAGAGGGAGGGTTTAGAATGGGAAAGAAAACGTTAGCGTTACCCTGGTCAATTTTTTATTAAACTCCTTTGAAATAAGTGGAGTTTAAATGCCCATTCTTCACGGATTCTTGATGCAGAGAAGAGACGGCACAGGACGTTGTGAGTTCAAAGCAAGGTGTACTCTTCAGGTGTTTTTTGTTTGTTTTCTGTTGTTTGTTTTTTTTGCTTTTTGTTCTTTCCCCACTCCTGCTACGGCTTCCGAACCTGGGGCTATGTCTCTGCAGGTTGAATAATCCTAGCTGCCATCCTGGATCACTCCCCCTCTACCTCGCCAGTGACCTGTTGCTCCAAAGCTGAATATGGGGCAAGAGGGGAGAGCAGGAGCGCTGCTGTCCTTGGAGCCTGCAGTGGCGGCAGCAAGCCACACGGCCACAACTGTGAGTCTTGGTCGCTGCGCAGACTCCAGGAGAGCATGACTGACGATGCGGCCAGGACCTTGGGGAGAGGTGAGTCCTCTTGACAGCTGTCCGCGGGCTGGGGGCGCCCCGTGGCTGGATGTTGGCTCTGGTGAGGTGGCTGCCGGCCTTGGCCTCCAGACCAGCGTGGCGAGGAGGGACAGGGTTCCTCCGCACAAAAGCCACGTGCAAAAAAAAGGTGTCTTCTCTGGGACATGGGAGACGGAGCACCCGTGGCCCTCTTGGGGTCCTGGGGAGGCGAGTGAGCCCCTTTCCCCTCTGGGCTAATCCGCCTCCCTGTATCCCCCTCCGCCCGCAGGGAGCGCCCCCCCAGGGCCTGTCCCAGAGGGCCTGATCCGCCTCTACAGCATGAGGTTCTGCCCCTACGCGCACAGGACGCGCCTGGTCCTCCAGGCCAAAGGCATCAGGTGAGAAGCAGGGGCGCCCCCGTAGGCGCGTGGGAACGTCTGATATCTGGGGAGCCCTGGTCAGATTTCAGAGGCTCTCTGTGCCTTTCTTCTGAGGCAAAGTCAATAAGCGGTTAGCAAAGGACAGGTTCTTGAGAGTGCCATCCTGAAATGCAGAGACAGGCCTGTGCAGGAGACTTTTAGGGCAGCTCAGAGTAAACTGAATGATGGCTCAGTGAGCTGGTTCCTCCCCTAGAGCTTGTGAAGAAAGGCACCATGGAGGCTACCGGGGCCTTCTCTGACTGCTCTGTCCAGTGTAAACCCCACCCCACCCCAGGCGTCTTCAGGTCAATTCTGTTCTCTTCATTGCGCTTGCAATGTTTTCTTATTTGTTTATCCGTCTTTCCTTTACATCTCCCAGCCCCTCCCCCAACACACATAGAAACACACACTGACACACACACAAATGTAAGTTCTTGAAGGTAGGGACTTGTCTCTCCTATTCATGGGCCAGAAGAGAGCCTGGCACGTAGTAGGTGCTTAAAACTATTTTTTGAATGAATGAACAAATAGTTCCAAACAGTGAAATAGAAGGAACTGCTATCAAAGAGGTGTCCTGAGGTTTCCCACACACCTGATAAATAGGTACACACCCGTCCAGAAGGAATTTTGCAAGACGAGCTCCTGCAAAGGACATCTGGATTTGGAAGGCAGAGCAACTTTGCTGGAATGTGGACGACTGGATGGACCAGCTCAAAGCCAAGGTGTTGAGAAGTGTTACTCCAGCCTCTTGACTCTGGCCTCGGAGAATCGGTAGTTCGGGAGTTTCGGATTCATGTTAAAGAGATGCAGAGACTAATACAGAGATGTTTTAAAGAAAATTATGTAATTCTGCTCTGTGGAGTTTCTACGGCTTATATTTCCAGGTTCTTCCTTCTTGCTCAATTCTACTTGGCCTTAAGGTTACTTTTTTTTTAAGAAAAATAACAATTGATGTTTTACCCCCAGTGATGAAGTGACAGCTTAGGAACTGATGTAAATACTTCTTGGGGGCAGGGTTTCTCACCCTCGGCACTGTTGACATTCGGAGCTGGATAGTTCTTTGCTCTGTGTGTTTGGTGAGGGAGGAGCTGTCCTGTGCACTGCTGGATGTCTAACGGCATCCCTGGCCTCTATCCGTTAGATGGCAGTAGAATCCCCTCCCTCCAGTTGTGGCAAACGAAAAATGTCTCCAGATACCAGATTTGTACTTTCAAACTTTAAAATGTACTGAAATCTGTGGCGCCATGGTTAAGCTTGTGAGCTCTGAGTCAGACTGCCTGGCCTCCCATCTCGGCTGTACCACTTCTTAGTGGGTGATATTGGGCAGGAGATTCAACCACAGGGAGGCTTATTTCTCATAGGGGCTGTGTTAAATGTTTTCTTTGCCTCCCCTCCGTTGCTGCTCATCATGATTCCCCGATTCGCTGGGGAATCATGAGGAGCTAATGGGATAAGGCATCGAAAACATCCAGCACATCTTACTGCAGGAATGAAGACGATGTTGTTATGTATTTTTCTTTGTACAAACCTAAATTAAAAAAAAACTCATTGCAAATTTTAATTTTATAGATTGATTGCTTCTGCTTTCAAGATGAGTGTCTGCCTGCCTAAGCCTTTCATTTTTGTTCTGTCCTGTTTTCCCTTTGCTTTGCAAGACATGAAGTTATCAACATTAACCTGAGAAACAAGCCTGAATGGTACTTTACAAAGCACCCTTTTGGCAAAATTCCTGTCCTGGAGAACAGCAAATGTCAACTGATCTATGAATCTGTCATTGCTTGTGAGTACCTGGATGACGCTTATCCTGGAAGGAAGCTGTATCCATGTGACTCTTATGAGCGAGCTCGCCAAAAGATGTTATTGGACCTATTCTATAAGGTATATCCAATTTTTTTTTAAAGCCACTTACACTCTGTTTTACTTTGTATGTCTTTCCCAAACTCCAATCCATTTTAAAAGTCAAATCGTTGGTGAAATTGATATGTTTTAATACACATGTGTGCCTTAGGAGGATAACTGGTGTGGAATTATAGTAAAGCTGTGACCTCTGATATTAAAGGTTAAAGGCTTAGCCGATAGGTACTTTTCCATTTGAACTAGCAGTCTCAAGAGTTACGGTTAGGGCATAGTTATGACTGTGTAACTTGAGACAGGAATATTGAAAGAATTGAAAACTGGTGATACTTTAAAGGAACCATTTCCAAGATCCCAGGTTAAAAAAAAAAAAAAATTGGGATGTGAAAAAGGTAATGCACAGAAGGAGATTGGCCTTTATGGGGAACAAGAGTGCCAACCATCCAGGAAATGTGTAGAAGAGAGAAAAGGGGGCACCTGTTGATAGTGGGAGAGAATATGATGGAGAAATTTTACGACAGTTCTCTTTGAAAAGAAACAAAAATAACTCAATGATATTAATAGCTGATGTCTGTTGAGCACTTGGATGTGCCAAGCACTGTTCTAACTACCTTATAAAGGTTAACTCGTTTAATCCTCACCACTGCCCTTTAAAGTGGGTATTATTATTGCTCCATTCCTCAGATGAGAACATTGAGGCTTAGAGAGGGTAAGTGCCCTACCCAAGATTGTACAGCATGGAAATAGCTGACCAAGTAAGGAACACCGGAGAGCCCCCTCTAAAACACCTTGTTTACCAGGGTGCTGTGACAAGTGGATTCCTGAAACCACAGAGGTGGCCCTCAGAGGGAGCTGGGGAGCCTGGATGTGGGTGTTGGCCTGTTCAGCTGGAGTGACAAAGCTCTGGCTGCATTTTTAGGCAGAGCAGGAGCCCTCAGACTTCTCCACTAAGAACCTGTGTCCTCTGATCAGGTCCCACATTTGACCAAGGAGTGTCTGATAGCATCGAGATGTGGGAGAGAATGCGCTGATCTGAAGCTAGCCCTGCGTCAGGAGTTCTGCAACCTGGAAGAGGTACAAAACGGGTCCCCCTCCTGGCCAGATGCAGTGGAAGAAGTGATGCAGGTCCCCACCCTGGTCACCCTGGCACCCTCCACTTTCACAGATGTATTCTTTTCCTACCAGACTTTGATAAGTTCAGTTACTAGGCATCTGATTTTAACTTGTGGATACTTGCCCTCTGCTAACCTGCTCTGGAACTTTTCTTGAAAATCTGGCAAGGAGTGAGGGAGGGCATGTGATGAATTTCTTCCTTTCCCAGAATCACCACATTCCTTAAGTATCTCTGCACGGATCCTCTAGCTTCTGCCACTGAGTCCAAGGTCTATGTGGGTTAGAGATTGTGTTTGGCTGCTAGTAAAAGGGACCTAACCACTGTAAATTTGTCCTTTAGGATTTATTCTTTCACACACACACACACACACACACACACACACACACAGGTAAGGTAGTACAGGGCTGTTTTGATGCCTTCTTCATGAAGTTACCAGGGACTGAGGCCTTTTCTCTCTTCCTGTTCTGTTATTTTTGGTGCAAGGCTTGTATACTCAAAATAACAAGATAGCTGCTAGAACTGCAGCCATCACATCCAAGTCCCAGGTCACAGAAAGGAAAAAATGGCAAAAGGCCATACTACTTTAAAGGCTTTCCTGAAAGTCCTACCCCATGACTACTTAAATCTCATTGGCCAGAACTTAGTTGTAGAGTCATAAGTATCTGCAGGGGAGGATGGGAAATTTAGTCTTTTAGCTGGGAACACCTTGCATAAAATCAGAGTTCTATAATCAAGAAAGAAGGGGAGGGCTTCCCTGGTGGTGCAGTGATTGAGAGTCCGCCTGCCGATGCAGGGGACACGGGTTCGTGCCCCGATCTGGGAAGATCCCACATGCCGCAGAGCGGTTGGGCCCGTGAGCCCGTGGGCTATGGCCGCTGGGCCTGCGCGTCCGGAGCCTGTGCTCCGCAACGCGAGAGGCCACAATAGCGGGAGGCCACAACAGGGAGAGGCCCGCATACCGCAAAAAAAAAAAAAAAAAAAAAAAAAGAAGGGGAAAGTGTCTATGGGTAAGCAAGGAGCAATGACTGTTATCAGATCCTCCATTAATCTGGCAGTAATGGGGAATTCCCTGGTGGTCCAGTGGTCCAGTGGTTAGGACTCTGCACTCTCACTGCTGAGGGCCTGGGTTCAATCCCTGGTTGAGGAACTAAGATCCCACCAGCCCTGTGGCGAGGCCAAAAAAAAAAAATCCAGCAGTAATAGGGCTACTTACCCTGTACATCTAGAATAACCTGGAAGGCGGTTCTTTGACTTCCTTTATCTTTGTTCCAGAAACTGATAAATTCCCCCTATGGGTGGGTTGTAATTCTTTTGGCAGCCAGAGAATGCTATTTTTATCCCCTAAAGGGAAGGCTGATTACTAATATGCTTCCATTTGACCTTTGTTAAGTGGAAGCAGTTCAGTTTATTTACAATGCCAGCTGCCTATCTTAGATTTATACAGTTGCAGTATTTCTGGATGATGAATAGTCATGTGTAAGAAATGTCAACCTTGGGGCTTCCCTGGTGGCGCAGTGGTTGAGAGTCCGCCTGCTGATGCAGGGGACACGGGTTCGTGCCCCGGTCCGGGAAGATCCCACATGCCGCGGAGCAGCTGGGCCCGTGAGCCATGGCCGCTGAGCCTGCGTGTCCGGAGCCTGTGCTCCGCAGCGGGAGAGGCCACAACAGTGAGAGGCCCGCGTACCGCACAAAAAGAAAAGAAAAGAAATGTCAGCCTTTGGTCCTGAGAACACAGACTGTGGTCTTGACTCCAAGGAGGCAACTAGGATGAGGTAGACTCTTGGATCCTAGACTTGGCTTTACTAGATTACAGAACCTTTGGTAAGGTTCTGGACCTCTCTGTGCCTTGGTTTCCACATTTATAGGATGAGGAAGTGTTTTAAAACAGAGTTTCTGGGTTCTACAGAGGGACCACTGAGTAGGGGAGGTCTGGTGGGTGGTTCCAGGTCCTGCTTCAGCCACACCAGCCCTGCTCTTATCACCGGATTCAACAAGACATCCAATAAGCTCGAATTTGGAGAGGGAGGGGGACCTCTGCTTTCAAAAAGAAGTTTGAAAGCTCTTGCCCATAGAGAATGTTTAAGGTCTTTATTTCAAAGATCAGCTGAACTGATTTTATCATGTCTGGTTACCTTTTTACAGTTAATTGCTGGGCCAGGGAAAGGAGCTGGGAAACAAAACCCTTTAAACTCAGAGATAATTAAAAACACATTTTGAACTGTGTTCCTCCTACTCTGTGTTTGGATGATGGATGAACTTTGAAAATTACAGATTGCTAAAGAAACGTATAATATTACGACGGAGGCACAGTCCTTTAGCTGGGTTCTTCCAGGGGAAGTGAACCTGTATTTTTGTGCCAGGCATGATGCTACAGGTGCTTTGAATACATCCTCTCATTTAATCTTGCCAACAACCCTGTCAGATCTAATAAATAGCATCAGTGAAAGCTACCTAAACCAGGGCTGGTTCAAGGACCACTGAGTATTCAGCATTGTTCTACCAGATTTGAATGTAGCTTTTGTCCCTAAAATGTTAGCAGGAATTATAACTACAACAAAGGCAGTATCAGAATCTGAAACATGCCCACTGAGCTTGAATTATTTGATTAATTCCTCTCAATACCAGTGTATTGACTCTAGGAGATTCTAGTGAAATTGAAACTTGTCCGAATAATTCTAATAGAGATGGCCCCTCTCTATTAATAGAGATGACGTGTACAATTTTTTCCCATGGTTTTGTACAATCAGGATTTTCTGTGAGTTGAAAATATTTTAAATATCCTTGGGCTTTCTGAGTGATAAACAACTTAAGAGACCAGTGTATAATTTTCTGCCACGTTATCCTCAAGCAAACGGCTCAGTTTAACTTTTGCAGCCTTACACTGACATTTTCTTCTTTTGAAATAAATGCCCTGTTTGACTTTTAAATTTTTCTTTAAAAAAAAGTTTCATCGAAATTAAAGGCTTATTGTGCTTGTTATATAACCATATTTTTCTATGTCATTTTTACAATTCTTTGAGATACATTACTGCTGTTTTTCTTTCTAACCAGCAGGCTCCCCTCTTGCTTTCCTGTTCTGAACATTTTCCTGAGTTTTAAAAACTGCTGGGCTGCCCTTCTCTAACCACACGTTCTGTCTTCAAACCTATTTGCTAGTCTTTACTGAATCATTAATCTCAGCAGCGTAATTTTTTTAAGCTTTAGTTTTTTAATCTTTCTTACTGACTTTCATTTCAAAATAGCACCTGATCCCATCTTTCTTTTATCTTTGTGGATTGGAATGTTGGCAGAACCTCTCAGCTGTTCTTTTTTCGGGTGGCAGTGCCTTCATTCTAAATATTTTCATTATGGAAGTAGTCCAGTCAAGTCTAAGTTCAGTGAAGGACAGGATATAGCCAGATTCCAGTCACTCCCCATCTCTTCCCAACCCTCCCAGTTATAGGCAACTACTAATTTACTTTCTTTCTCTATGGATTTACCTGTTTTGGACATTTCATATACATGGAATCATTTAACGTTAGCCTTCCATGTGCTTCTTTTACTCAGTGTAATGTTTTCAAGTTTCATCCTTTACTCCTTTTCATGGCTTAGTAGTATTTCGTTGTATGGATACACCAACCTTGTTTATCCACACATCAGTTGATGGATACTTGGGTTGTTTCCACTTTTTGGCTCTTATGAATAGTGTTGCTGTGAACATTCATTTATGAGATTTTGGCTCAGACATATGTTGTCAATTCTCTTGGATTTGTTAGCTAATTCAGCATGTCCACCTACGTGCCATTTTTTGGTTGTAATCACCATTCCTCCACATTAGGGAACTGGTTATCTTCTAGTCACCGTGGCTACTTGAGCAGTTTTAGTGCTGCTAGTTTGGTAACTTAATTCATTGTCCAATTCTGACAGCTGCTTTCTAGGTAAACTAATATTTGCTGTATTTCTTTTAATAAACTTCCTCTATACCTTCTCCCGCCATGTAAACAATAGAATAATAGTTCTTCTTGTTATTTAAAAATTAATTTTACTCATCTTTGATTATAAAGTAATACTTGTTCATTAGAGAAAGTTTGGAAAATACAGAAAAATATAGAAACTAAGAAAAGAAATTCATAATCCCACTACCCAGAAACAACCACTGTTATTATTTTTTCTCTCCTTTTCTTATGTATATTATTATGTAGTTGAAATTGTACTGTATATAGAACTTGGTTACCATTATGACATAAGAATTTTTCCCATATTTTAATAAACTCTATAAATGCTTATTTATGGGTATAAGGGTGTTTATTAGAGCAGCCTTATTTGTTATGGTGAAAAATTATAAACCTTAATGTACATTAGATAGGGAATGGTTAAATGAAGGCTTCCCTGTGGCGCAGTGGTTAAGAATCCGCCTGCCAATGCAGGGGCCACGGGTTCCAGCCCTGGTCCGGGAAGATACCACAAGCCGCGGAGCAACTAAGCCTGTGCGCCACAACTACTGAGCCTGCGCGCCTAGAGCCCGTGCTCTGCAACAAGAGAAGCCACCGCAATGAGAAGCCCGCGCACAGCAACAAAGACCTAACGCAGCCAAAAATAAAATAAATAAAATTTTAAAAATTTATATAAAAAAGGAATGAGGTAGATCCATGTGTACTGAGATGAAAAGATTGCCTAGAAATATTAAATGAATTACACAGTAATACAAGTGATATGATCCAATTTTGTAGAAGAAAACAAAACTTAACTATATATGCATATATATATACATGTAAATAAACGCCTGGAAAAATGTCTGGAGAGACACACATCAGACTCCTACTGGTGACCGCTACTGGGAAGGGGATTAGCACTGGTGTGGGAAAGAAAAGTGGTTAAGAGCAGGGATCGGAAGGGAGAGTCTTTACCTTTTATGCTGCTTTCTGTGTTTGAATTTTTTTAAAATAATGAGAATGTATTTCTCTATTAGATGTGTAATTATTAAAGATGGAAAAAAATCACTTTTCATTCTGCATAATTTACCATATGTATAAGCCATAGTTATTTATCCAGCAACACTCATTAGAGTTATTTAGTTTGTTTCAGTTGCTTACTGATGTGAATGATGCTGCCAGGAACAGCAGCTTCTTTGCATAAAAATCCTTTTCTCTATTTTAGAATATGTCCTTAGGCTGCACTTCCAGGAGTGGAGTTACCAGATCAAAGGGTATGACCACTTTAGAGGCTGGAGCTGGATGTTGCTAAATTGCTTCCTCCAAGACATGTGCTGTATACCCCCCACCCTCAGTGTATGGAAAATGCCCTTTGTATCATCCCCTTTTCACTGTTGGGAGATTTCACTTAAAAAGATACTTGCCTGTTTTGAGAAACAATAGTTTCTCATCGTTGATTTCATGTATATTTCTTTGATTGCTAGTGAGGTGGTAGATTTTCCCCCAAAGTATTCCATCTCTTCCTGTTTTATTTATGAAAATGGTCTACTACCCATCTGTCAAGGTCTTACTGATTTTCCTTGTTGATTTATTTTTTTAGAGTTCCTTATATATAAAGGATATTGGCCTGTTTCTAAGGCACATTTTTTGGTTTTGTTTTAACTTTTTGTCTTTGTTTTGTACATATATAAATATAACATTATTGTTCTATAAGTCTTTCCTGTTGTGATTTCTTCTGATACTTTTATACATAGGAAATCCTCTCCTCCTTCAGAGATTTGATATTCATTTATATTTTCATCCACCACCCATCACTTTAAAGATATTTGACTTGTCAAGACTTACCCAACTAGCTTTTCCCCCCTACTATCTTACAAATATATTTTGACAAAAGAATTAAGCCCGTGAAAAGGATTCCAGGATAGAATTTTCAGGGTGGTCCTTTGATCCCCCCAAATGTTGACAGGTTGCATTCCGAATCTTCACAGGGAGCTCCAGGTCGTAAGTGGTGGTCAGTAGGAGCGGCGTGTTCTGCACAGACCCTACTTCTCAGGCTTCTTTCTAGAGAAGTGGCTTTATTTATACTCTAAGTTTGTTCTATACCCTTGGTTTGTTTTAAAGGGAATCAGTTCATCTTCGTTAGCTCAGCCTCAGCTATAGTATGTCAATGTAGCAGGGACCTGAAATTTGAAATCTTGAGAATCTCCCCCTTGTCTTATATGAACTTAAAAGATTTCTGCCCTGGAGTTGAGTACTTTGCTTCTGCTTCTGGATAAGGGCCTGCATTGCTGATGTACCAGCAAGTGGCTTTGTGTATTTTATTGGGGGAGGGGGGTCTGCTTCATTTTTTTTCTTTAATAAATTGCTATTTTATTTTTAAAATTTATTATTTATTAATTTACTTATTTATGGCTGCACTGGGTCTTTGTTGCTGCATGGGGGCTTTCTCTAGTTGCGGCGAGCAGGGCCTACTCTTCATTGCGGTGCGCGGGCTTCTCACTGCGGTGGCTTCTCTTGTTGCAGAGCACGGGCTCTAGGCACGCGGGCTTCAGTAGTTGTGGCACGCGGGCTCAGTAGTTATGGTGCACGGGCTCAGTTGCTCCGCGGCATGTGGGATCTTCCCGGACCAGGGCTCGAACCCGTGTCCCCTGCATTGGCAGGCAGATTCTTAACCACTGTGCCACCAGGGAAGTCCCAGGTCTGCTTCTTAAGAACTATTTCCATCAAGAAAAACCTCTTTCTTTCTCCTCCAACCAGGACAGCAGCACCCGCTGAGAGCCACCAAGCTGTCCTGGTTAGAGGTCCGGGATTTGTCGGCTGTGGTGTAAATGACCACGTGCAGGGCAAGTGGCCAAGTCAAGGTCTAAAGTGCAGTTATTGAAGCTGCACTTGAGAGTCCAAGATTGTAGACTGAAGCTTTTTAGAATGCTTGGTTTGAGGAAGTCTGGGCTTTGCTTCTCTTTACAATCTTGCTCCTTAAAAAAATTTTGCAGATTTCCTTTTCCTCCTTGTTGAACCTCCTGGCGGGGAAGCCACGGCCAGTGAGCCTCACCACGATGGCCACGAGGGAGAGCCCCGCGCCGCGCACTTCTTCCTTCTACGTGCGCTCTAGCACGAACCTCCTTTCATCCACCTGGGGGAGCCCAAGAGGCCTTCGCAGTAGATGAGTGGCCCTTCCAGGCTTTTCAAGTTTGGGGTGGAAGTAGCGATACTCACGTCTCACCAAGCAGTCCCTCCCTCTTGATTTGCATGTTCACTCCTAACCCCTTGTCACATCTAAAAGCAAGAAAAGGATCTGTAGTCATTTTTCAGTGAAGTGGAGAACAGAAAAGTTTTAAAATTAGAGTTTTCTACTATTCCAGAGCATCAAATGGCTTTCCCTAAAATATCTCAATTCTTAACCTGAATTGAAGATGTGTGAACACTTTAAGGAAGCCTGAGGGCTTGAAGCTAGAGGCTCAGTTCCCTCCCCAGGCCATGCATGGCCTTGTGGGGATGTCTAGGGCCTTGGTGGAAAAGTGTCTTCTCTAAGCAGGCCATCTTGCCTTGCTTGACGATACCAAGGACAATAGTTCTGAGAGTGAGGGAGTCCATCATGAGAAAAGCTATTCAACATTAAGAATGGCCAATATCATTATATGTGGCAGGTGGGTGACAGGAATAACTCAAAACAGTTTTTTTAAATGACATTGGATATTAACATAAGCACTGCTAAGTGGGTCGAGATGTAACCACAGCTTCCTGTTTTGTTCCTGATGACAGAACACTTAGGAACGATAAGACATTGGACATTAAGACGGTCGGTTTATTTTTAATTCTGAGTATCTGAAAATTTGTCAGAGCAGATAATTGGCTGTGAACAGGGACTTAGTTTAAACTGAGAACACAGAAGAACTCTTTTGAGTCAAGTTGCCTGAAGACCTTCTTATCCATGGAATGAAATAGGAAGGAGAGAATTTTGAAAAGTTCCTTTGCCATGATTGTGTCACACTTCTTGGTTAGTTAGCTGCTCTGGCAGAGCCCCTGACAGAGAGACTGAGAAAGAGGAAAACTGAGGGGGAAGTTCTCACAGGGATGCTCAGAGCTGAGCCAGTCCTTGGATGTAGAGGGAAAGAGGCTTTCAGAGTTTGCTGATTCTAAGCTTTTTGCTGCTACATAAATTTTAAGAACAGGCAAAGAATTCACAAGAGACTTGGGGAAGCCTCTGTGATTAGAGTCATCATACATACATATCTGAAGTTGAATGACACAGGGTTGACGCTAGTCTGGGACTTAGGAGAATGATGTTTTTGTCTCAGCTCTGGCACTAACCAGAGAGCCCTCTTACTTCCCTGGGTTGGAGTTTCCTCCTCTGTAAGCGAGAGTCTCTTGTGCTTCCACGCAGGAGACAAGAATCAGCTCACCAGCATGTTTTCCTCTCCACTTGAACTGCCAGGAAACTCAAGTCAAATCCAAAGCTTTATTTATTAAAGAACTCTGCAGGAGCCTTGGCTTGATGTCTTGAGACCATTTTCCTTCCTTATTTTGACCTTCTGTTCTAGCTTTTACTTTCCCTGATCTTAGCATGGTATTATTTTTCATATTTAATATTTTAGTGTACACGTTTTTGTACACTGCAACTCTAATCCTTTGTGTAATGAGCATAGTATAAATAAATGGAAAAATGGAAGGGGAGTCACACTAGAAGAATCCCAGTGGCCCTTCCAGTACTGAAGTTCTGTGATTCTAAGCGGACAAGTCATTTCACGTGTCCGGAAAGTCTCAGGTTTGCAGAGAAGGGAGCTCTCCTACTTAAGATCCTGAAGACGGTAATAAACCTCCAAGGAGGCCTGGCCAGGTTGTGCTCCTGGGTTACTGCAATGTGTCTGTAGGGGAGCCAGCACTTTGTGCTGGTTTATAGGAAGACTGCTTCTCTTTTGGGATTTTTAGACTTGCTCTGTATGAAATCTGGTGGAGAAATGCTTGTTTGAGGCAGGGCTCAAGAATCTACAGCTGTATCAAGAACTCCAAGGAATTTTAATGTCACACTTGGATTAAAGAAAGTCCGAGGGAACGTGTAAATGTATTTCAGGGGCGAGGGAGAGGCTGGCAGAAGATAATTGATGCCGCATTCATTTCATCCATATGCTTATCTTGACTTTTTATTGTACCAAGCACGTTGATAAGGCTTAAATTGCTTTATGAGTGTTTATATAAAAATTGATTGTACCTATAAGATCATATATATTCAAAGGCAGACTCCTACTCTGAGTAAATGAAAAGCTTGAAAAATACATACTAAATAAACATCAATTACTAAGCAGCTATTCATTTTCAAAATATCTCATCACTTTACCAAAGGACTCATCGTGGGTTCTAGTAAATGTCCATATGTGGTCTGTTTTAACAAGGACTTTCTCAAGAGTACCTCTGCTCTGTAAAGCAGAAGAGTTATATAGAAGTTCCAGAGTCCATCAGTTTAGATTCAGTTCTCGTTTGTGCCATGAAAGGCCAATAAGAAGCTGGAGGTATATGTTTCAAAGCCAGTGATAAAAGTTTGGGTGATTACTATCTGTTCCTGAACATAAAGAAGGTTTGGGGCTTTCTGGAATCCATAAAAACTGAATAATTTGTTCCTTTCCCCTGTAAATCAGGACTTATTTACACATGACTGAAAATAGCCTCTGTTTTGAGTTTTCATTGGCCAGATTCTTCCGCTTTAGTACCATCTTGTGAGTTTCTTCGAACAAAGTGATGCCACCTAACATTTTTTCAGACTTTCAGGACACTAGTCAGGGGGGTCTCCTCTATGCCATACTGGGAGGTAATGAAGACATAGACTTCAGGGCACCAAGATTTGCTTTCTCCTCTGAGAAGGATGGCAGGTGGAGGATCCCATTGATCTTTTCTGTTGGGGAAGGATTTGCTTTCTGTAGATGTAACCTCTGGGGGGGTCTCTGTGCTTTCTGATCACGAGAGCTCATGTATATTCATGCATGATTCCGTCACTCCTCACCATAACCTCTGAGGAGGGCACTAACATTACCACCATTATACAGATGAGAAAAATGAGGCTTGGAGGAGGAGGTGGGTAAGTTGCCCTGGGTTCCATGTTGAATGAGACGTAGAGCCCAAGGTAGGATCAGGTCTGCTGGTACCAGAGCTCATTCTTTTTTTTTTTTTTGTACAAAGAATCAAGCCTGAGAAATAAGGACACAGTAATCTAGATCTACACCTACGGGGAAGTATTTAGTTGATTATGCTTTTCGTGGGCCAAAGAGAGTCTTTTGCTTGATTTAACTAGGTAACTAGCGTCATACGTTTCTCTGTGGGAAGACCTGGCCCAGCAAAACCTCTGCTAAGCACTGTTGCTTTTTAAATTCTCAAGTACCTTTCCCCCCCACTGTCTTTGGCTATCTCTCTGTCAAGAGTTTATCTGTTTTCTTGATGATTCATCTATCCAGGTTTATTTGTCCCATTTGGGAATGCAAAATTTTATTTTAATGTAAAAAGTTGATAGTGTTGGGTGGCCAATCCATGTGAAGTTCAAAGAGCTCAAATAAACAAAGAAAATATGATAGAAAGAGAGTGTTGGGATTTGAGCGAGCCCATTAGATAGCCCTGCTCTTCCCTGCCTTAGTTTTGAATTGATTGAGAAACAAGGCAGAAGAGGAAGATGTGTGGAGACTGTGGTATCCCCTTTATTACAGATAAAGTGGACCCTGGAGAATGGGGGTCACAACTGCAACAAGTGGGGTTCCTAATGTGGCCTCTCCCTCCCAGTAACAGGCAGTGATGGTCAGGGGCAGGGCCCCCTCTCCAGGGGCTGAGCTCATCCCTGGAAAGCTTAGCACAGGGAGGAACCTGTTCTAGGCTGAGAAGGAGTGGCTGGGCTGGGCTGTCCTTCAAAATCCTCCAGTCAGATGAGCTGCACGAATGCCCCAGTGTTGAAAGGAGGGCAGGACTGAGCATGCCAGGAGTACAACCCTAAAGGAGGTGGAAGAAAACTCAGAAAAAGGGAAGACGCATTCACCTAACAAAATGGAAGGAGAATCAAAGTCTTGGTTCTCCTTCTTTGGGAATTAATTTGATATTTGTACTTAGTGTCTATAAATACATTAGTATATAGGTAAATTAACTTGCTTTTGCTCTGTTTAAACTTTCAGATTCTTGGCTATCAGAACACAGTCTTCTTTGGTGGTGACTGTATATCCATGATTGATTACCTCTTTTGGCCTTGGTTTGAGCGGCTGGATGTATATGGAATAGCTGAGTAAGACATTTAACTGTGTGGTTGTGGATTCCTAGGGTCGCCCTAGTGCTTGAAATGGTCTGTGTGCCATTTGTCCTTCTCTGGACATGTGACACATGTGAATGTGAAACACAGTCGGGTTTTAAACTGTGTGTTTCCTTGTTCAAAATGCATCTGTGCTCTTATGCCACTAACTGTGGACCCAAACTTTACCCATATTTCTGCTGATAAGACTGTGTCCGAAAGCCTCCTGCCATGCTACAGAGCCTGCTGTCCTCAACACCCACCCAGCACAGGCCGGTGGTGAACACAGAAGCAGGGGAAGGGTCTCAGTCACAGGGTTTTGGCGCCTTGTCTGCAGCTTCCTCGGTGGCCCTCCACCTGGTCCTGCTGTGTCACCCAGCGGATCCCACACACCTTACTCCTCACACCTTTGTTCCTCAAGGGATCGTTCCCCAGATAGGCAGACCCTTCAAAAAATAGATGATTTTTAAAGTTATATATGCTTGATGTTATACAAACAAACAAAATGGCCAGCCATACGCCATGGGAGTGTAGGGATGTTTAAGGTAGAAGAAATGACCTGGTAGACTCAGGGAGGCTTCATAGGAGCCCTGGGCAGAACATGTGCTTTGTTCCCACGATGCTCACAGGAGAGGTTGAACTTGTGCTGGCTCTGCTCTCAGGCCAGCCGGTTGCATGGTGGGTGCCGGCCACTCTGGTGTTTGGGAATCCAGTCCTGCAGAGGTAGAACCGCGTCTCCTTCATAATGCGCACACTTGAGTCTTCCCAGGAGGCATCTCCTGTGCGTCTCACTTAGGGAAGTTCAGATATAACAAACTTGGATATTTAAAACTATGTCACACCATAAACTTTACAAAAACCTGTCCCTTCTGGGAACAGAGTGTTGAACCACATATTAGGAACCCTCACCTCTTCTCCTGGATTTTACACTAACAAGTTTATTGCCTGGGCAAGTCACTTTACAGATCCTAGACCTAAACATCCTGATGGGTCTTTGAAAGGACTCAGTCAGCTCCATTATTTCAAGGTTTAATGATTGTTTTACTCATTGCTTTCCAAAAACAGTGCTTTTGGAAACTACTTGTCTTTATTTTTTTCAAGCCTCCTAAAGTAAAATCTGAGAATGACAGAAGGATGTATCTTTCAGGGGGTTGTCTTTTTGTTGGCAAACAGTGAAGCACAGATACCTTATTTCCCCAGAGCACTCAGTCCACAAGCATTTTAACCGCAGGGTTAAAAGCAACAACTTTTGCAATTCTAAAGCACACACAGCCATTCCAAGAATTAGATTTTCCTCCAGTAAGTGATTATGCTCAGTTGATAGTAAGGTAACTGAGATAACTTTATTGCCCCAGTAAATCCATTTCTTGTAGCTTGTAAGTCTAAAAAGTGATCCATGCCCCCTTTTGCCCTTTAGCCGTGCTAATGATTCTCTCCTGTCCTGCAGCTGTGTGAACCACACCCCCGCGCTCCGGCTCTGGATCGCAGCCATGAAGCAGGACCCCACAGTATGTGCTCTTCTCATAGATAAGAACATCTTCCTCGGCTTCTTGAATCTCTATTTTCAGAACAACCCCGATGCCTTTGACTATGGGCTAAGTTGCTGAGCCTTGCAGTCCACCCATTCACCACCCAGAATTCCCAAGCATGTCGTGATTCTGCATCAGCACTTGTTTGGGTGGGGCAGTCAATCTCTGTTCATTTTCTTTGAGGTTCCCAATAAACATGGAGACAGAATCATTTCTGATAATCATTTGTATGGCTCCTCTAGCCCACAGCGTCCAGTGATTCTCTAGAAATCTCAGTGCTAGATTGTCCAGGGACATTTTGAGAGCCTGTGTGCCTCCCAGTTCCACGGTTATCGACCCGGTTTGACCTCCAGGTTGTTGGTGTTGAGGTTCAAGGCCGCTCCATCACTGGTGCTTGTCACTACAGATGGCACACCCTCCACAACTTCCTGGGAAGAAAATGCTTGCAGTCCAAATACTCTCCCTCTGGCAGATGAAAGCTGCAGTCCCTGTGGGTGTGCGCGAGTTTCATTCTCCCTCAAACTTTGGCTGTGGGCCCGGGAGGCACCGAGGGTCCTGTGACTGAAAGAATTCCAAAGCAGGAAATTAAACACCCATTATCACCCTGGACTACCGACGTCAGAATATCACCGGTGCTGTCAGGGCTCAGGATGGCTCACAAAATGTTCTATAGCCAACATCCTGCCTTAAAAAAGGACACACATCCCAAACCCAGTCAGAGGTAAAGGTCACTCTGTTGAATTTGCGTCACAGACGCTTTCAATTCATCCCAACACATGCCTCTGGTTGCCTGTTGTGTACCAAGCCTGGGCTGTGTGGGTGATAAAGATGACAAAGACAAAGGAGCCCCTGATCTCTCCAGTCATCTCGGTTGAGATTTTAAACGTAGAGCTTTTGGAGCTGCTTGTCTTGCAGTGGGAATGCTTCTCTTTTTTAAAAAATTATTTTTAATTGAAGTATAGTTGGTTTACAGTGTTGTGTTCATTTCAGGTGTACAGCAAAGTGATTCGGTTCTACATGTATATATTCTTTTTCAGATACTTTTCCATTATAGTTTATTACAAGATATTAAATATACTTCTCTGTTCTATACAGTAGCTTCTTGTTGTTTATCAGTTTTATACAGAGTAGTGTGTATCTGTTAATCCCAAACTCCTCCTTTCCCCTTTGGTAACCATAAGTTTGTTTTCTACGTCTGTGAGTCTGTTTGTGGGTTTTTTTGGTTTTTTTTTTTAATTTTCCACGCCCCCTGCCTTGATTTGTGCCAAAATAAATGATGTTTCGCTTTTAAGATCAAAATCCATTAGTCCTTGATAATATGTAGGAAAACAATTGGCTTTGTACATTAACCTTGTATCCTGCAACCTTGCTATAGTTGTTTATTAGTTTCAGGAGCTTTTTTTTTTTTCTTGAAGTATAGTTGATGTACAGTATTGTGTTAGTTTCAAGTGTAGAACAAATTGATTCTGTTTTATAAATATACATGTATATCCTTTTTCAGATTCTTTTCCTTTATAAGTTATTATAAGATATTGAATACAGTTCCCTGTGCTGTATGGTAGGTCCTTGTTGTTTATCTCTTTTATATAGAATAGTGTCTGTTAATCCCAAACTCCTAATTTATCCCTCCTCCCCACTTTCCCCTTTGGTAACCATAAGTTTGTTTTCTACGTCTGTGAGTCTGTTTCTGTTTTGTAATTAAGTTCATTTGTACCATATTTTTAGATTCTACATATAAGTGGTATCATATGATATTTATCTTTGTCTGACTTCACTTAGTATGGTAATCTGTAGGTCCATCCATGTTGCTGCAAATGGCAATATTTCATTCTTTTTTATGGCTGAGTAATATTCCTGTGTGTGTGTGTGTGTGTGTGTGTGTGTGTATCTTCTTTATCCATTCCTCTGTTGATGGACACTTAGGTTGCTTCCATGTCTTGGCTATTATAAATAGTGCTGCTCTGAACATTGGGGTGCATGTATCTTTTCAAATTAGAGTTTTTGTTTTTCCAAGATAAATGCTCAGGAGTGGGGTTGCTGGATCATATGGTGACTCTATTTTTTTTTTAATTTATTTATTTTTGGCTGTGTTGGGTCTTTGTTGCTGCGTGCGGGCTTCCTCTATTTGTGGCGAGTGGGGGCTACTCTTTGTTGCAGTGCATGGGCTTCTCATTGTCGTGGCTTCTCTTGTTGCGGAGCATGGGCTCTAGGCGCGCAGGCTTCAGGACTTGTGGCACATGGGCTCAGTAGTTGTGTCTCATGGGCTCTAGAGCACAGGCTCAATAGTTGTGGCGCATGGGCTTAGTTGCTCCGTGGCATGTGGGCTCTTCCCGGACCAGGGATCAGACCCGTGTCCCTGCATTGGCAGGCGGATTCTCCACCACAGTGCCACCAGGGAAGCCCCTATTTTAGTTTTTGAAGGAACCTCCGTTTGCTCTCCACAGTGGCTGCACCAGTTTACGGGAGTGCTTCTCTTGGCTGGATGTGGCACCTCGGCTGGCTCCGTCCAACAATGCCCACCACTGAAGACGATAAGGAGCCCCAAAGATGGCCAGGTGTGCCAGCAGGTGCCTTAGGAGTGGGACAGCTCTGTACAATGCCATTTTCTCTCAGCGTCTCAGGATCAGCCTGTGATCATTTGCTCTGTTCACGCGGGATCTTTTCCCAGCCTCCAGCCATGCTGAGACCAGGCAGCGGCAGGAGTGATGTTTGGACTTGTCAGTGCCCATGGAAGAGCTGTCTGCTGCTCCTGCCTCTGACTCAGCCCAAACCAGCCCCTCTCTCCTCATGTCTCAGCCTGGCCTGGCCTGGCCATCTGATGCCTCTGGGTGGATTTTGACTCATGTAAATACTTACCAGTGTGACTCCGTGCCAGTTGGACAGAGCAAGCCTGCTTGGGGAAGTAGAGGGTCTGCCAGAACAGGCGCCACTTGGTGGGGCAGTCTCTGTACCATCTACTCAGGATGGGGCGCTCTGTTGCCATGGCACCCGAGCCAACAAAGAATGAGGTCTGCAAGTCACATTTCCCTAGGATCCTTGCTTGGCTTCTGTGGCCTCTCCTGGGACTCAGGGATTGATCATCTTTGCAGATGTAAATCCTGTGTGCTGGCCAGTGTTTGGCATGGGACTGAGACTGCTGTTGACTCAACAAATAAAGGCCTGTTTCTGGATGGCCAGAACCAAAGATGTTCTCTTCTGGGGCTCCACATGCTAATTCAGAAAGCTTGGAGAACCAGGAAATAAAGGATGGAGAAGAGTGTTCATGGAAAGTTTGCAGGCTGGCGGCCCACAGCCCAATTTGGGATTTGAAAGCCTTTCAGCCAGGCGTGCTCTGTGCAGTTGGCAAGGGTCACCTGCACTGCCTTACACTACTTCCTTATCTTTCCTTTATGTCACCTGTCAGCCACAGAGGAATTTGAATTGTCAACCTCTGGATGAAACTAGAAGCATTTAGCCTGGAGAAAAGAGGAAATTAAGTAAGGCTCCATGAGGAACTTTCAAAACAACTACTTCTTTTATGTGTGGGTGTTTAAAAAAATTACATCAGGGTTAACAAAAAATCAATGAAAGAGAAACAGGAGGTCTTCCATCATCCCATATCTCAGAGATAACCACTTTCAACAATTGGAGAATATCTTTTTTTTTTTTAAAGGTCCTGGATGGCCAAGTCTTTTTTTTTAATTTATTTTTATTTTTTTAAATTTATTTATTTTTGGCTGAGTCGGGTCTTCGTTGCTGCGCGCGGGCTTTCTCTAGTTGCGGCGAGCAGGGGCTACTCTTCTTTGGGGTGCACGGGCTTCTCATTGCGGTGGTTTCTCTTGTTGCAGAGCACGGGCTGTAGGGCACACTTCAGTAGTTGCGGCACATGGGCTCAGTAGTTGTGGCGCATGGACTTAGTTGCTCCGTGGCATGTGGGATCTTCCCGGACCAGGGCTCGAACCCATGTCCCCTGCATTGGCAGGTGGACTCTCAACCACTGCGCCACCAGGGAAGCCCTTGGAGAATATCTTATAAAAGCATGTTCAACTATGGATTTAAGGTGAAATCTGTCCTCTATTAGAAAAAGAGAAAGACGGTTTAAACCACAGCATTGAAAGAGCCTCCTCGTCATAGATGATGATAACATCAGAACTGATGACTAGAGGCGGTCGTGTGGACCCCTTTCCTTGGTGGCTCTGGACTGGAGCGCATCTGGGCTGAGCCCAGTTACATCCTGGCACAGTGTGGGTGGGTTGGGATGGCCAGGACAGCTGGCAGTGGTTGTGATGGGTGCTGGGGATGCTGAGTAAATGGTACTTGAGTTCCCTTCTAGCTGTAAACTTCTCTGATCTCAGACAGCAGAGTGGCTGTGTTAGAGTGGATTAAACCTATCAACAAATGGTCAGGTCCAAGGTGGAGCATCTTCACTGCTGCAGGAACTGCCCTTGGGTACCTCCACATTGCTCCTTGGAGCTTTGGTGGTGAGGGCTGTGGTGGGGTGTCTCTCCTGTAACTTCTTACCTCACATCCCACCGGGTCCACATTTCCTTTGTCAAAGTCAATGATCATCTTGATGGAGGGGAGACATTGCTGCTCTGCCTTAGGCTCCCCTGTGGTTTATGTCAGCCTGGTTCCATTTATTATCCAAAGTCTACACAGACAATTAGACATCCAGCCCGAGGAGCTTCTCACTGATTAGCCTCCAGCCCCTTCCCCGCCTTACACACACACTGAGCACTGGGTCCACCCAGGAGCCCCATTTCCCATTCATCCACCCCTGTGAGTCCCTGGAGGCCTGGGCATTTGGTCTTTGCGAACATTTTGCTCACACATGGCTTGTGCCAGAGCTCTTGAGCCTTTGCAAGTGCTGTTTCCTCCACTCTCGAATCTTCCTCAGAGCAGCCTCCTCGTGTTTTTCTTCAACCAGCTTTTTCTCTTGCAAAATTCAGATAGGAATTTTTCTTTGGGCAAAGAGGTGGTATACCATAGAGGATAAGAAGAAGGCTGTGTGGTCAGGTGTACCAGGTTCAGATTCTAGCTCTGCCGCTCATTAAATTCCATGGGCAAGATGCTTAATCACTCTGAGCCTTAGTTTCTTATCTGTAACATGGAACGACTAAGGACCTGTTTCATAGGGCCGTTGAAAAGTAATGGGGTCATCCATGTAAGGACTTAGCACCTTCCAGGGAAATGCTCAGTGAGTGGCCAACAACACTATAATCATGGCAACGCTTCTGAGGATGATTAGACATGAACTCTGCATTCATTCTCCCAACGCTTTGTGGAACAAGATGCCCTGCGTTGCACACAGCTTGATGCATGGTTTGGAGTTGTTTTCTGGTTGCTTCATGTGTGCAGGTTTAGACTCAAATGACCTGTGAACCCTTTGAAGCTGGGACTATTATTCCTTCCCCCACCCCCATTCCGTGCATCCCAAGCCTAGTTTAATATTGTGAATCTTGGAATCTTGCCATGTTGCTGATGATGGTAAAATAAATACCCTCTCCTGTGTTATGGAGGAGTACTCAGAATTCAGCTTCTCACGGGGCTTCCCTGGTGGCGCAGTGGTTGAGAGTCCACCTGCCGATGCAGGGGACACGGGTTCGTGCCCCGGTCCGGGAAGATCCCACATGCCACGGAGCGGCTGGGCCCGTGAGCCATGGCCGCTGAGCCAGCGCATCCGGAGCCTGTGCTCCGCAACGGGAGAGGCCACAACAGTGAGAGGCCCGCGTACTGCAAAAAAAAAAAAAAAAAAAAAAGAATTCAGCTTCTCTGCCCTCTCAGAGGATGTTATCATCTTACGAGGGTTAGTGTTAGGGATTTGAAATGCCTGCAGGCCTGCCCAGATACCAGGCAGCTTGGATGCTGCGTGGAGCACAAAACCACCCAGAACCGTGCTGCTCATGGAAAGGATGATTACACACATGCTCCCGACAAGAACTGTAGGATACGTTGCCCTGCCATTTCCTCCCAAAGATCCACCACAACCAAGAATCCCCTCGCAGACAGCAAGAGTCCCCAGCCCACTTAGTAGCAGACAGCCTTCCTCAGAGGGTGTGGTTGAACAGCAACGGTCAGCTCCCTGGCAGAGAGCAAGCAGGAGAGAGCCATTCACAGGCCCGTCAGCCAAGGAGGAAAAAGCAACTAAGGCAGGCTCTGTGCTGCCCACGCAGGGGAGTCTGAGCGTGGCACCCCTCTCCTGGCAGCGCAAGACTGGGGGCCTGGGAAGCAAGGATGTCTGTTAGCAGGGGTAGCCTTTGCTAAATCTGGGTGTACACTTCCAAAGCTGTGGGATATTTGGATTATACTCAGAGGTTTAGAAAATCTCTCAAAGGGGTGTGTGTGTGTGTGTGTGTGTGTGTGTGTTTCTGGGCATTTCTGCCAAAGGAGGAAAGTACCAGGATGAATACTGAGGAACCCTATAATGATCAGAGCAGGAGGTATTTTAAAAATTCCATCCTGAAATAAGTGGTACTTGGCCATTCATGTGCTAAACAGAAAGAGTCCCTTTGGGGACTTTATCTGGGACACTGTTCTGATAATCTGCTGGCAGCAGGGGGTGGGGTACACACAGACTTCCCAGGTGCAGGGGCAGTGGGGGCTGCTAAGCCTGGAAGCTGGGGTAAGAGTTAGCTGGGGCTCTGCTGAGGAAGCACTGGAGGAAGCTCTAATCTAAAACTGGCTTTGGGTATGTGCAGGAGGGAAACTGGGGTAGAGTCAGAACAATAGAAAGCCTTCTGTTTACTGAGTGCTTGCCATATGTCAGGCAGTACTTTACATATACTAGTGATACCTCACAGCCTTTGAGGTAAGTGCTAATTACCCCCATTTTACAGATGGGTAAACTAAGGCTTAGAGATGCAGTAAAGTGCCCAGATGTCACATGGCAAGTAATAGGCAGAGCCGGGGTTTGAATGCAAGCAGTCGACTCCAGAGGCCCTGCTCTTAACCTCTGCACTCCTCTGCTCCACCCTCACACATACCCCTCTGCCTCCTGCCCTCCCCGGCCTTCCCCTTCTGCTTCCCTCTCTAGACTGGGAGCTCTCTCGAGGCAGGAACAGTGTCTCACTTGAACTTTGTTTTCCTAGCAGCTGGCACAGTGCCTGTCATATAGCAGTGACAGCCACTCAGTGTTTTGTGAAGGGGCAAATACGTGATTGGATGGAATAAGGGGTATATGGATGACATAGAAACCTGGACCCCTTCCAGGGAGCTCATTATTATGAGGCAGCCGTCACAGCAGTTTCCCCTATTTGCTGTCCGGAAGAGGCACCTGGTCTCCCGAGAAGCAGGGATGCCCTGCCTGGTACCCTCTCTCTGGCTCTATTGTTGCTATGGTAACTGCTGATCTAAGCACTAGCTGTTCTGCAAAAGGACCAGGAAAGCAGAGGGGGCAGAGGGGCCAAGGAAAGATACCCCTTCCTATTCCCTCAAACTGGGGCCAGTGCTGAAGACTCCCTTTGGTTAGGTGTACAGACATTTCCTGAGCATTTGCCTGGCCCTAAGGTAGGTGTGGAGGTCCTGCAGGTCCCACACTGTGTGCTAAAGGAGCCCCCAGGGAAGACAGACTAATGTGTGATTGAGTGTGGCGGAGGAGGTACTAGAGGGACAGCCTCACTATCAGTGGGAGAACCACGAAGTAGGAGTTTGGCTGTAAGGGGCCCTCCTAAGAGCAAGGGTAGAGACCTCCCTCGTGGTCCAGTGGGTAAGACTCCACACTCCCAATGCAGGGGGCCCAGGTTCGATCCCTGATTGGGGAACTAGGTCCCACGTGCCACAACTAAGAAGTCCGCATGCCACAATGAAGACCCAGTGCAGCCAAAATAAAATAAATGAAAATAATAGATAAATAAATAAATATTAAAACATGGGAGAAATTTTTTTTAAAAAGAGCAAGGGTAATAATCGCTACCTTTTTTTAAAAAATAATTAATTAATTATTGGCTGTGTTGGGTCTTCATTGCTGTGCGCGGGCTTTCTCTAGTTGAGGCGAGCGGGGGCTACTCTTCCTTGTGGTGTGCGGGCTTCTCGTTGTGGTGACTTCTTTTGTTGCGGAGCACAGGCTTCTAGGCGCACAGGCTTCAGTAGTTGTAGCATGCAGACTCAGTAGTTGTGGCTCGCAGGCTCTAGGACGCAGGCTCAGTAGTTGTGGTGCACAGGCTTAGTTGCTCCGCGGCATGTGGGATCTTCCCGGACCAGGGCTCGAACCCATGTCCGCTGCACTGGCAGGCAGATTCTTAACCACTGCGCCACCAAGGAAGTTCCAACAACTGCTGTTTTTCTTGTTTATTATTCATCAAGCCCTAAGCTAAGTGCTTCACAGGTGCCCTTTACACTCAGTCTTCTCAATGGCTGTATGAGGTGGGCAGCATTATTCCCATTTTACAGGAGAAGAAACGAAAGCCATGACTTTCAGAAAAGCCATGACTCACAGAAATTATGTGACTTGCTAAGCAGGATGGTGGCACAGTCGGGATTTGAACACAGAGTCCAAGTTCTTAGCCCCTGTGCCATCTGCACTGTCTGGAATCTCAGTCTCATTGGTCTTTGCACGGTTTTGTCGTGGGAGAAGTCTGGGTCCCTCATGGGCAGAATTTCACACTGGGCTTCCAGTTTGAGTGGGCACATGGAGACGGGGCAGGGGGACCTCCCTTCCTTGTCTCTCTCTGGGTCACTGGACACTCAGGCTGAGCAATCTTGCTGCTTGAGGTCTTGTCTTGTCCTGGATGGGTGGGGCTTCAGTAGCTTCTATTCCTGGCTGATTACAAAATGCTGCAAGGAGGAAACAGATGTGTGGAGGGAGCTTCTTAGGAATCGTTCTGGTGGAAGCTGTGGCTATCAAGAGGGCCGAACGCCACCAACCTCCCTGGCCCTGAATCTGGCTCCGCTTAAGGTTTCTGCTGCTGCATCCGTTGGCCCTGATTCCTGGGGTGTCAGCAATCGCGGAGTATGTATGGGCTGATTCCTCATCTCTGGCTGGGAGATCTCGGGGCTGACCTGAAGTTCAACTCCTGGGGGGCTGACTCAGCACTAGCCATGCCTTTTGGGAGAGACCCAAGGCCAATATCTGCCTTTGGAGGCCCAGCCACTGTCCCAGGAGACTTTGGTCTAACACAGCTCAGTTCTCTGCAGGAATAGGTGAGCAATGAGGCCGGGGGTGGCTGTGTGAGTCATCTCTGGCCAGTTGGGAAGACAGGCCCAAGGGTGCCTTGTGAGAAGTGGCAGGAAGTGGGTCTTTGCTTTCTATTTCTATTTTAAACAAAGTTACCCTAAGAGAAACCTTACTGATCGGTGGGTTTTAAAGAAATAGAAAGGACTGAATTCTTCCCAACTCCCTACCCCGCCCCTGTCCTGAAAATCTCATCTCACACTTTTTTTTTTAAGGTTTTCAACATATGTTAATTACATTGAAGCCTTCAGTGCTAGGATCAGGGGGTGACACAGGTCAACGGATGTGAGGATGCTGAGAACTCAGATGTCAGTCTCAGCTCTCTTAGGAGGAAAGAAGGAGGGGCAGCCTCCACCTGCCTAGGTCTCAGCACGTCTGAGCAGAAACCTCAAGTGTTCACAGCAGCCAGCAGCCGCAGCTCCAAAGCAGCTGTGTTGGTGCTGAGCTGAAGGGGTGGGTGGAAGACAGTCGCGGAAGTGCAGCTCAGCAGAGTTCCGGCCTTCTAAGTAGAGGGGCAACAGGAGGTGTTTCCCAGCCCAAATGAGAGGGAGGGGCCTGAGCTTCCCAGGGAACGGGCTGGGGCACAGCAGCTGTCCTCATGCCCCCTCCTCTGGGCCGGTCACCTTAACACTCCTCTTTGATGTGGTAGGTTGTTCCACCCCTGAGGCAGTGGGGCTTCCGGCAAGCCCTCTGGTGGGCCCTCCGAGAGCCAGCCTGGCTCTGGTCCCGGGGCCTTTGGGAACCAGAACCACAGCCTCCTGCGCAGGGAGGGCAAGGAGCAGAGCAGGAAACCAGGGAAGGAGTTGGGCCTTGGGGAGCGGGCATCAGAGAGCACTTGGAATCTCCTGAGATTGCCGCTTCTGCTGGGACATCACCTGGCTAGCCCGTGGAAGCCTAGAGGAAGACGTGTGGACCACTTATCCCGGAGGAGTCTGGAGGCCTCTCATCTTGCACTTTTATGACCTAACCTTTTCCCCTCGAAAAAAGAAGTAATACCTTTGAACACCTCTGAGGTTTATGTGGTTCCATTTTGCTGGGAGTTTGTTGTTGACAGTTTTATTTTCTGTTTTCTTTCCGGGGCTGTAGAGGAACACCAAAGGGATAGAAAATGCCACTCTCACCTCTAGAGCAGGGTTCTACATTGTGCAGGAGGAAATAAGCCAGCCCTGGGCTCAGATGAATTTAACACAGGCATTTGGTGACAGAACGACAATCGTGTTGATTAGATTTTCTTTGGGGAGGCTCTTCACATTTTCCTGTATATAAGGACAAAGTGTCTCACGTGAACTTTGTTTTCCTAGGAGCTGGCACAGTGCCTGACATATAGAGAGTGATAGCCACTCACCAAGTATTTTGTGAAGGGGCAAATACATGAATATGTGATTGGATGAATGACGGTATGAAGGGTGTATGCATGACACAGAAACTTACAGCTCAATCCCAAAGCTGGTCCGGCAGCTCACACACCCCTGTCGCCATGCAGGCCTCAGAGCCACATCGTTTCCCTTTCAATTACTTACCAGTCTTCATTGTTCTCTGGCTTATTTTGTGGCCATTGGTCTTGTCTTCCTAATAGATCCCGTTCACTGGGGACAAGAGCCCTCTCCTTGTCTTATATTTCTGTTCCCCACATAGCATCTGACCCAGGGTGGAACACAAGCTGTGTTGTTCAGTACTTGGTTAAAAATGGCTTTTCCTCACTCCAGAGTCATGATGATTGAATAAATCCCAGAATAAAGGGATTATTCTTATTGTTATGTTAAGATGCTTGGTGGTGAATCCATATACAGCCAGTTGGTGAGTACAGAATATAGCGATTACCAGGAGAGGATCACTTCAAAGCAGGTTTTACACACAGAGATGTTCACTGCAGTGTTGTTTAAACAGCAAAAAAAGTGGAGACACCTTAAGTGTCCCTCGGGGAAGGGTGGGTAAATTACGGTACATCTATCACACAGGGAGATAGCAAGCAGCTATTTTAAACAATAAGGTAGAGCCAAATGTTCCAAAAAGATGTCCAAGAAAAGTGAGATGGTATGGTGCAATTTATGTAAAAAAGAACTAAAGGGATGCAGCCACGCACGTGATACGTACATATATAGAAACATTTTGGAAGGAAAAACAAGATACTTCCTACTGATTAATGGGGGAATGGGCTGAGAATTCAGGAGTGGGAGCTTTTATCTGTTACTTAATTTTTCTGTGGTTGAATTTTTTTATCATGACTGTATTGGTTTTGTTTTTAAAAAGAACAGACACACAAGTTAGAAAAACAAGCTATCTTTGGATGGCAAGGAAAAATGTTAACTTTGAAAGATGTCCCTCCAGGGTAGAGGGAGGGGGCAAGTCCGGGGAGGGCAAAGTGGGGGGCCGTGGTGAGGTGAGCCGAAGGCCCACACTTCCGTTACTGCATGGCTCTTGGCTCTCTGCTTGTGGTCAAACCAAACAACTTTCCTGCTCTATCCCGTGAGGCGGAGACCAGACAGGGCATGAGGATGTTCTGAATCCCAGTCTGCCGAGTGACTTAAGTTAGAACTTCCAGGACAGTCATTCCCTGCTGCCACAGCTGCCACCAACCCCGCTCTGGAAGGGTGCTTGGTACACAGTACGTGCTACTTAAATGTTGCCTATGTCTACGGTGCTTTCCTGCCCTCACTCCATGGTTCTGGCTGAAATGCTTTGCCTGGTCAGTCCTGCTCATCTTTTAAAAACAGCATCTGGCAGCGCCCTACCGTGAGGCCTTCCCTAGTCCTCCAGTATCAGGGGTTCTTGGGCTTCCAGCATCACCTGGGAAACGCGGCAGAAAGCAGATTCCTGTTCCTGACTCCTAGAGATTCCACTGAAGTCTGCAGTGTGGCCCAGGAACCTGTGCCCCGGTGATACCCATGCGTGACCTGCTAGAAGGGAGCGCTCACCAGCTTTGCCGCCCCCATCCCCTCTCTGCTTCTCCTACCACTAGCGGAAGTGTGGGTGTACTCACGGATGGCTGTGGTGTGGCAGGTGCCGCGTGGACCATGGATCCCAAGCAGGCGGGTCGGCTTCTTCCAGGCCTTTCTCCCAACAGTTTTGCAGGTAAAGCAGTCCACTTGGGTTTTCTTTCACTTTCCATTTGGAAAGGAGGTGAAGAGCCATCCTCAGCCAGGGGTGTCATCAGTCACTTGGGGGCGCTTTAGAAATAGAGCCTTACCTGGTTGCCGTGTAGGTTCAAGGTGGGGTCTGGGCATTTGACCTAGCTCTCCATGGGATTCTGATGACACCCGTGATTACAAACAAACCAGTGCTGGCTGGTTTGATTACAAACCACGTTCTCAACCCAGGCTGTGCTTTTTTTTTTTGGTCATGCATCATGGCCTGCAGGATCTTAGTTCCTGAACGAGGGATTGAACCCGTGCCCCCCTGCAGTGGAAGTGCAGAGTACTAACCACTGGACTGCCAGGCTGTGCTTTGACAAGGCAGAGAGAGGGGCTGGGGCTTTTGAGGAGGAGGGGCCCTCGTTCAACCTAACCGACCTTGTGGCTTCAGGCCAGGCCTGCTCACTTCACTTGTCAAGAGGTGCAGCAAAAGTTCTGGGGCATTTGGTACAGCAAGTGAGCAGATGCTGGGTCATGTCAAGCATCCTCGGGAAGGAAAGAGATCCCTCGGAGAAAGTTGTCCTTACTGGAAAGGCCTAAGTGACCTAAAGGTCTAGAACTCTTCTGTTTAAAAGACATTCTCTTTTCTTCAAGCCAAAAGCTTCACATTACTCCCAGGGCCCACATTCTTTGCACACATCAGCTCTGTGAAATAAGGTTTTGTGTTGGAATCCACCCTATATAGCCTGCTTTCAAAGGCCCTTTCTGGAACTCTGCAGGCTGCCTCAAAGATGGGCCAGAAATATTCTGTTTTGCTATTTTTTAAATTTCCTGAAAGCATAAGAATAAAAAGGGAGTGAAAGCTTCCGTGTGTCAATAGGAAATCCACCCCCTCCTCAGCTCTGCCCTGGGAAGCTCACAGATTTCCTGAAGTTAAAAACAAACACTGTGACCAGTTTCTACTCCTTGCAAGAATTTAATTCTTCCTTTAACATAAATAAGGCAGCATGAAACACCAAGAGTCCCGCTGCTCTCTGCTTCAGATGCAGCTTTGGTGCATAAAAGATCCCCATTTCCCCGCTGAGTTGTTGTCTCTGTATAAACAAGAAGCCGGAAGGTAAGTTCTCAGTGAATTTTCTCCTGGAAGCAAAGGGGAAGCCGACGGAGACTCAGGCTTGGTCTTGGCTTCTGGAGGCTGCTCCTTGGTTGCTGGGGTCTCCTCAAAGCACATCAGATGAGGATGGGAAAGGAAAGGCATGGGTGACAATAAATAAGGAAATTCCCCCAAACTGCAAATGGGGCTTTGGGGTTACTGTTGGAGACCATGTGGGCCTGGGGAGGGGCAGACCCAGGTGCTGCCCAGTCTAACCCCAGCTCACATGGAAGGAAGCTTCCTACAGCTTCCTATGGGCTTCGATGCCCCATAACAGCTGAGCCTCCTACTGTGAATTAACCCTGTCAGGCAAACTGTCCGTCTTCTAGAACACTCTGAGGCTAGGTGAGAGCACTCCTGGGGTAGAGACAGGATCCTTTCTTCAGTTCATGGTGAGCCCAACACCCCTGAGGAATTGGGTACGTGTCTGGGAGGCACGGCCAGTTTCAACCATGGAAGGAGAGTGCTGGGGAAGGAGAACTCATTCTTGCTTCACCATGGCCCTCTGCCAAGGTTACTGAGGCAATGCCAAGAGGGGAGCTCCCAAAGGGCAAGTGAAGCCATAATTGGAGGAGGGAGTGGCTTCCCAGTCCCTCTGAACCAGGCCTGGAGACCGAGGCCAGCTCTGACCGCCGGCTCTGGTGCCTGCCCAGGGGTCGCAGCCCAGCAGTGCCAAGGTGGCCTCTCTGAGGTCTGAGGGCTGTGCTTGTAGTCTGTCCTTACGTGTCCCAGTCAGCCAAGCCTCTGTCAGGCTCTTAGGGTGTTGGTCATCTGTGTGGCCAGGAAGGCCCATCCAGAAGGGAGGGCTCTGTGCAGTGAGGGAGCCCCACTGGAATGAACAGCCAAGGGGATTTGGGGGCCTGCATGTGGAGCTGGGTTTCCACAGCAATCTTGTTTCCAGGCACGCCCTGCTCTAGGATTGGAACCCTGCGGAAAACTCAGGGCCACAGCATCCCTCACCTCTCAGCTCTATGACCTTCTCTGAACTGGGCATCAGAGGCCAGACTGCAAACCAGACCCCAGGTAACAGGCTCTGCCCTTTGCCCCAGTGACCCTGTGCTCCTCTTTCTCTCTCATCGTCTATCTTCAGTGCCCCCCACCTCTCAACATACTGGTGGCCAGAGAGACCAGCTGTGGAGAGAATAACGAGGGTGAGGGGCCCACATACCATGCTTGTACCCAGCGTAGTATGTGGTACCCACAGGGTTCAGGACATAGCATCCCGGGAGAAGGGGCAGAGAAAAGGGGGTGCACCCTGAGTGAGATGTGTAGCTGAAACAACGGCCAGCTTAAACTTCTGTCTGCCACCAAGTACCCACTTCTGTGTAACAGAGACATTAGCCACCTGGGGCCTTGAATATCTCTAGGGCTTTTCTCTAAATAGTATAAAAATGGCAGCCACAGTGGGGACCCCGACTGTGCAGGCTGTGGATGGGACACTGCAAATTCCCACACTGGTGTCCACTGCTTGGCTGCAGATGCCTGGGGGCAAGGGTTACTGGAAATCAGGGTGCAAGGTCTTAACATGGGTCCCTGTTAGCATTCCTGTAGATCTTTTGTTGATATTCAAGTAACGACTGGACCTGGGATATAAAAAGAATCACACCCAAATCGATGTTTGCATTGTGTGTAACTCAGCATCCACAGAGTTCTGTCATCATCTTGGCCAAAAGTAAGCTGCGAAGGATCAGTCCCCAAACCCAGACAACAGCTTCACCAGCAAGCCCCGACGGCATGAAAGCAAACCAGCTTCGGCTTGGAATTCTGTTTCCTCTGTGCTCTAGGGTCTGGCTCCCCCGGCAGGCTGAGCCACGGCGCCCTACAAAGCCTGTCGTTTTCCCGGGACCGGGCCTGCACATGCCCCCAGGGGTGTGGACATGTAGGATGCCTTGTGTCCTGGCCCTCTGGGTCGTGGATGCTCTACAAGATGACAGCTTTTGAAGGCAGGCTGCCATGGTCTGAGGGAATATGGAGGGAATACTCGCTAATGAGCGCTGGGGCATTCTTGAGCATCTCATAGAAGGAGTCCACTGTCTTCCGGTAGAGACTTCGCTGCAGGACGAAGGGCCGGAAGAGGTTGAGAGGCTCAGCCCTGCGTATGGCCTCAGGGAGCCCCATGGCCTCGGGCACCTTGCAATTGCCGATGAAAAAGTGATGGAGCTTCTTCTCCAGCAGGCTCTTCTCCAGGAAGCAGAGCAGCTCGTGCAGACGAGCATCGAGCTGCTCAGCCTTCCAGGCGGCTGGCCGCCGGGCAAGCAGGAGGTGTAGCAGGGCGGTCTTCAGGTGGTAGTTGCTGAGCCTGCTGGGGCCGGTCAGGCGGCTCTGTTTGGAGAGCAGGAAGGAGGCAATCTGCAAGCAGCTTAGGTGGCAGGCGCCCTCGGGCAGCGCCTTCGAGGTCATCCTAAGGAAGTGGCGCTCATAGACAGCGAAGGACAGGAGCCAATCTGTGCTGGATGGTGGGGTCCCCCCACAGGGCTCCCTGGTAAGATGGGAGACCAAGTACAGGTCGGAGTCATCATACTGGATCACAGGAATCAGGTTGAAGGGCATGAACTTCCCCGAGCGGAACCTGATCTTGAGGGACCCCGGGGTGTCCAGCTGGCCAAAGGCCAGGTCGAACTCGTACTTGTGGTTGATGCGGTGCCAGGCTCTGGTGAGGGCCGTCTGGAACCACTTCAGGACTCGCATCGTGTCCAGGTATGGGGAGTCTCCGACGCACAGCGGGTCTTTCGCCTCACTGCCTGGCCGCACCACGTTGTTCTTGCCGTGGAGGAGACACAGCATATCTTCCCCGAGTTTGGTCTTGCCGCAGATACAGCCCAGTGTCTCGTCATCGGCCCGGACCACCTTGATCTGGCCGTAGCCCTGGCGATCCAAGGGCACCGAGCGGCTGGAGCACCAGAGCTCTGGGTGGAAGCGGTAGGGCTCCGGCGGCATGAAGGGCACAAAGAGGTCGCACAGCAGCGGCTTGTTCACCTGCCAGTTCTCATACATGCTGTCCACGCCGATGAAGTCCTCCACCTCCATGTCCGTGTCCCGGCTGCAAAGGCTCCTCAGGGCTTCCAGCAAATCATCCACGAAGCCTTCCACAAACTCCCGGGTGCGAGGGGCGTCGGCCGGGGCCCCCCGGATGCAGCGTTCATAAAAGTGGTCGAGCGTGGCCTTGCTGGGCAGGGTGAGACCCCGGAGGGGGGCGCCCTCCAGGCCGGGCAGCTCGTCCTCGTCGGCACCCAGGCACTCGGGCGAGGGCGCGTCCTGGTGGTCCTGCCGCCACACCTCGATCACCAGGAAGAGGATCATGCAGAGGGTGCTCCACAGGTCCCAGGCGGCGCGGCTCTCGTTCTGCTGCTGGCCCTCCTCCGCTAAGCGCTCCAGCGCCTCCTTCTCGGCCTCCTTCTCGGCCGCCAGCCGCGCCACCTCCTCCTCCAGGCGCAGCTGCTCCAGCTGCAGCTTCTCCTGGTGCGCCTGCATCTGGCGGATGATCTCCTCCTCGTTCTCGGGGACTGTGGCGTTCTCTCGCGGGAACAGCAGCGGGTGGTTGATGATGGCCGTCACCACCACCAGGCACACCCGGAAGAGCCCCAGCGCCATGGCTGCAGCTTTCCTGGGAACAGGGAGAGAGAGGCCGACGGTCACACTGGGCTCCCCTCGGTGCCGCTTCTTCCCTCGTGGTTCCCTCCCACTAACCTCCGCCCCGCCGAGCTGGTGGACGGACGCCTTACGGTTCTTCCCCGTCCCCACGCCCAGCCTAGCCTCAGGAACAAGAACCCCGAAGTCGCATAGCAGCGATCCTGGCTACGCAACCGCAGTGGTGGACCTGTTTCGGTCCGCCCAGACAGCCCTCTTTCTGGCAGCAGCTCCCCACTTTCCCTGGGAACCAAACCTTTTCTACTCCCAGTCCTTATGGTCTGGGTGGGGATGAACCCACCCCCTGCTCAAGGGCTGAGCATGTAACCCAGGCCCACGGCTACTTCATGGTCCTCCTCACCAGCCACAGTGGTTGTTTCAGGGTGAGCTTATGACCCTATGCTGGCCACTGGGAGACAGAGGTAGGATTTTTTGGGACCGGTGGGGAGAAAGACTCACCCTGTTGCCTAGGGTTGCTGAGGGAACAGGAGTACACCTGCTGGTGGCTCTCTGGCTGCCTTAAAGAGGGGATGAGAAAGATGCCGACATGGAGGAAAGCATATGCCCTGGACCCAGCTGTGCCTGAAGCCATTACCTCTGGACTTCGTAGTCATATAAATCAATAGATTCTCTCTTTTTTTTTTTTTGGTAGCACCACGTGGCTTGTGGGATCTCGGTTTCCCAACCAGGGATTGAACCTGAGCCGTGGCACTGAAAGCCCACCAGGTCGGTCACCAGAGAACTCCCGATACATTCCCTTTTTATTTAAGTCAGCTTGAGTTGTTTTCCAACACTTGAAACCAAAATAGTCCTGTATAAGACATCCCCCCCCCACCCAGTGAATGCCTTCCAGTGAATGCTTGTTTCCGCAGTACAGTATAGCCTAGTGGTTAAGAACAGGAGGGTTGGGTTCCAAAGCCAGCCCTGTCACTCACTGGGTAGCTGTGTGACCTTGGGCATGTTAACTCACCCCTCTGAGCCCCAGTTTCCTTACTGTACAAAAGGAAAGCCAGAGCACCCAGAGGGTCATCGTGTTGATGGATGTGTTGATCCATGCAAACTGCCTACACAGCACAGTGAATGGTGCACAGCATACGTTCATTGAACAGTAAGTGAAGCAGTCTTGAGCCCTTATCTTTCCCCACTGTAAACCTCTCCTTCTGATCTGGAAGGCTCCACCCCAAATTCAGATATTGATCTCCTGGCTACTCCTGGGTCTTTTCCCAGAACAGTCTAGGAGACAACCAGAGTGACTGAATCATTGGCTTTCCTCTCGCGAGTCATCTGAACTTTAAATTTGACTTCTTAATTGTGAAAGGAAACACACCATTCCTCCAGGATAAATGGATTTTAGCTCTCAGGTGACTTCTGGGGAAGGACTAACCTCTTACAACACAGTACTTGCTATTCAGACTGCAGCTGCAGCATCTTCTGGGAGTTGGTTGGAAGTGCAGAATCTCGGGGCTTCCCTGGTGGCACAGCGGTTAAGAATCTGCCTGCCAGTGCAGGGGACACGGGTTCAAGCCCTAGTCCGGGAAGATCCCACATGCCGCGGAGCAACTAAGCCCGTGCGCCACAACTACTGAGCCTGCGCTCTACAGTCTGTGTGCCACAACCACTGAGGCCGCATGCCACAACTACTGAAGCCCGTGTGCCTAGAGCCCGTGCTCCGCAACAAGAGAAGCCACCGCAATGAGAAACCCACGCGCCGCAACAAAGAGTAGTCCCTGCTCGCCACAACTAGAGAAAGCCAGCGCGTAGCAACAAAGACCCAACGCAGCCAAAATAGATAGATAAATAAATAAATTTATTAAAAAAAAGAAGTGCAGAATCTCTGCCCCACCCCAGACCTATTGAACCAGAATCTGCATTTTAATACCATCCACATTAAAGTCTGAGAAGCAGACTCACATGGTAAGTCTTATATTATACCCTCTTCTCCCTGGCTGGAATCTTGGAAAGTAACAACTGGCCTTTTCCACATTTGCCCCACTTGCTTCCTGCCGGGGACCTCAGCTAGGAGAGCAAATGGCCAAAGGAGGTCATTGTTGGAGAACCAAGAGCCCACCCCCCCCAATATATGCCAATACACCCCATTCCCTGACCTTGAATTTGCACCCTGAAAGCCACCTGTTCTGGTTCTTACCCTAATGGTGCCAAGAGGCAGGTATCTGTCATTAGGTAAGAGGACCTCTGTGGGTTCTACCCAGCAGTGCCAGGATGTACTGGTTTGGCCAGAAAGTTTGTTCAGGTTTTTCCAACGTTACGGAAAAACCCGAACGAACTCTCTGGCCAACCCAGTAGATGTTGCCACACTTGGGCAAAGCCTGCTGCTCAGATGTGATCCCACCCTGTCAGTGAGAACCAAAAGGCTTGGCAGGGAGGAGGGAGGTCCAGCAGCAGCAGAGTTCAGTGTGCAGACACATTCAGGCCTCTGAGGTGAACTCTGAAGCCCTTATGTATTTCTACTAGAGGAGGAAATGAAGGACAGGAGAAAGTGGAGGAAGTCTCAGGGTGGAAGGGAGGTGGGGTGAGGAAAAAGAACGGGGGCAGCCAGCCAGCTTCTCTTCCCCAAGACAAGAAGCGGCTTGCTGGATAATTGAAGAAACAGGTCAGCCCCAGATTCTACATTAGACAAATATCAGTGGACAGTTTGGCCAGGGTGGTCCAAGATAAAACTGTAAGGCCGGCTGATAAACGTGGATCAGAGTTTTAGGATAAAGGTATGGAGTACTAATAGTAGAATACTAGGCAGCAGCCAGTTAGGAGATAATTTGGGGGTTTTGAGGCCCTTCTGGGCCTCTGTACTATAGGCAGCCACATTTGGGCACAGCGGGCCCTGACAAGTCACAGCAAAAGTCTTTGGCAGCACCTGATTCCAGAGGTCAGTTTCCACGCCAGCTCAGGGTAGGATGCTACCAGCCGGGAAGGGGTGCCGTCACCACGTCCTGTGACTGGGAAGTCCCCCTCCTCTCTACCCAACAGCTTCCACAGGGCTACCTGTATATGTCCTCATGTCTGCTGGAAGATGATGGGCTGTACTGGGGCAGGCAAGGTTCAAAACTCCTAACCAACTGGAGCAACTGACACAGTGCATGAGGGGCTAAGAGGATGGACTCTGGAGGAGACGGACCGACTTAGCACCCAGCATGTGTACCTACTGGATATGTGACCTTGGACAAATCATTCAACTTCTCAGAACCTCAGTCTCATCATCTGTAAAATGGGAATAATTATACCTGCTGTTGTAAAGGAGATAATGCATAGAAAGCACTCAGCAAAATGCTTGCCCCTGAGCAAGTTTTCTTATAAAAGGGTAGCTGTGATGGGATGGGAATAGCAGATGAACTTGCCTGCAGGGGTTTGCGATGCAGTGGGCCACAGAGATGCCCCTACAAGGGACTCGGGCAGGAAGCAGGCAGCCACAGGAACACTGCAACAGCAGGGTTACCAACAAGACTCAACAGGAGCACAAGGGAAACAGGAAGGAGCCCAGGCTGTAGAAGCAGACAGGTCCAGGTTTGAACCGCGACCGCTCCTTGCTGAGGGGTCTTGGGTGAGTCACTTGGCTTCCCTGGGGCTCCACTGCTGTACCTGTGAGATGGCGCTAACAGCAGGCCCTCCTTCATAGGAAGGGGAGGCTAAGCGAGACCATCCAGCTCAGGTGCTGAGCACAGTGCCCGGCATAGGGTCAGCACCTTACAATACCAGCTCCTTCCCCCTTGGCGTCCATGGGCCTATTTTCTCACCTGTCAAGCACACCAGCCCTGCCCAACTCCCATGGGCCTGGAGGAACACATGCTCAAAAGTGCTCTGAAAGCACAAAATGTTCCCCTGGGACCGCTGTTCCTTGGCACGCCACTCCTTCCACCCTGCCCCCAAGCAAATGGGGAGAAGCCTTCGGAGCCTTGGGTCCTCCTGGAGGTGGAGTTCTCTCTGACTCACTCCCAGCTTGAACCGCCTCCACCCTCCCATGGATGGGATGGGATCCCAGCTGTCATTTTGCTCCTGGTACCCTCTGTGCAGGCTGGCTCTGCCTGCGGCACCTAAGTGATGGTGAACAGGGCAGCGGCTGCTCAGTGCCCACGATGTGGGGCTGGGTTAGAAGCCTCCACTACTTCCCCTCCCCAAACCAAGTCACAAGAACACTGCCCTAGGGGCTGCGGGGGTCAGAAGAATGAGGGGAGAGAATCTGGACGTTTGGACTTTTGAAGACCACAGGGACAGGACAGTAGCTGAGAGCCTCTCACAAAACCGTGGATAGATGCATGCACGCGTACACACGCGCACACACACGCACACACACTACTCACCAAAGGGCCCCTTTCCCCCAATTTCAAGTATGTCCACCTCTGCCTTGGCCCAAAGCTCTCACCTCTACAAGGCTGCCCCATGCATGCAGTCTGAGACATCCAGTTGGGTTTGGCTTTGAAAACAAACCTGGGCCACTTGGAGGGCTTTTGTTGGTCTGCTTGGCCGGAAGCAGGCAGGAAACCTTCTGAGTTCCTCTCCACCCCTGCCCCGGCCCACAGAGTGTAGTGGCCCATGCAAGTCACGGCTAAACTTAGCCTGGCAAAGGGCCAGGGTCACAGGGCTGCAGGTGGTGGGCCCAGACCAATGGGTTACTCAGGCCCTTACTCTGAGCTTGGCCGGAAGCCCCAGACCCTGGGGGAGAAATCCAAGATGGCCCCTCCCTTCCACGGGTCCCTGATTCCCACGGCCCCCAGACCTCTATAGCACACCCACCACAGTTTAATCCAATAAATGCCACTGAGAGCTGGCTAACAGTGGGACTTCTCTGGCGGTTCAGTGGTTAAGACCCTGCGCTCTCAGTGCAGAGGGCACAGGTTCCATCCCCGGTCAGGGAACTAAAATCCCACATGCCACACAGCGCGGCCGGAAAAAAAAAAAAAAAGTTGGCTAATAGTGATACACTAACGTTTATCAAGCCCTCACTAGGATGTGCTGGGCGCTGCACACAGCGAGCCCTGTAACCTTCTAGGTGGTGGGTGTCACTCCTGTTTCACAGTTGGGTTAACCATAACCCAGGAGAAGTAATTTTCTAGCCCCACAACTAGAAAAGGCAAAGCTGGGCTGAGAAAGCCTACTCTGACTGCCTCCGCCAAAGCCCAAGTTCTGTCCACTGTGTTATGTCTACAGAGCACCTACAGTGTGCAAGGAACACGCTGGGTGCCACAGGGCCCACGAAGATGAGCGTGCCATGATCCTCAGCAGTAGAAACGCCACAATCCACGTGGGAGGCAGACAGCCACCAAGTACCCTCACAGGACAGAATGAGCAATAGGCTGCAACATCGCAGAGAGTTTCATGGCCGTTCTTTTGGGGACCCTCCTTGTCTGTAGACCTTCCCTGTGCCCATCTGCTTGGCTCCACATCCATGCCCCTTCCTTCCAGACAATTCTTACAACAAACTGAGACCAGTAGGAGCCTGTGTCCAGCCCCACAACGTGTTCATCAACACCCCTCTGCCCTGTCACCCACCAGCCCCCTCCCGGGGCTGGCTGACCGTGGCCTCAGCAGCGGAGGCGCCCTTCCCAGCAGCCCGGCAGCCCCCCTGGGACAGTAGTTCTCCAAATGTGGTCGCGGTTCAGCATCACCAATATCACCTGGGGACCTGTTAGATGAGCAAATTTTCAGGTGCCCTCCCAGACCTGCTGATCAGAAATTCCAGGGGCGGGGCCAGCACCTCCAGGTGGTTCTAATGCCCACTCCAGCTTGCAAAACACCCCTTCCCACACCAGGCAGGCCTCCAGGGAGGAGGGGGGTGGGGCTCCAGTGATACTGCAGCCCAGATCCTGGAGCTCGCCAAGGGTTTGCCCCATGCCCAGACTGTCAGATGCAATTAGCTCTGCTAATTACCACAGCTAAAGTAGCTCAGGCCCTGGTGTCATCTTCAGAGCCGAAAGGAGAGGTGATGTGTCCTTACGAAATGGAATAAGGAGGTGCGCTGATGGCAGGGGAGGGCACTTGTAGCCCAGGCCCCGTTGGGTGACTTGAGTCCCTTTCTCATTGCTTAGGTTCTGGGCCTCCTGAGAAAGAAGGGGCTAAGGGAGACCCAAACCGTTGATAAGTTTGGGCTGAACCCCTCCCGTGTGCTTGGCCTTGCGCTGGAGTTTCACAGTCCTGGCTAATGACATACATGTTGTTTGGGGGAAATAAATCCACAAATTTAAGAAAGTCAGAGTTTACAGTGGTACTAATCTAAGCCCCATTTTACCGAGGCGTAACGAGGAGACACACTTGACTGAGAGATGGGTGAAGGTGGAAGTGGTCCAGGCAGGCTGGACATCACGCTGTAGACCCTCACAGACAGGAGAGGTTTAGTGAAAGGTGATGATGTTTTCATTAACAGCTGATAGGAAGCTAATTACTCTGCGTGTGTTTTGTCATTTAATTTTCAGAACACCAGTTAGGTAGTTGCAACACCCCTACCTTGTGAAGAGACTGATGGTCAGGGAGGTGCACTGGGTGGCCTCTAAGATTCCCTGGACTGCAGTTTGAGACGGAGTCTGCCCCCCTCTCTGTTCCACCTCCATCCCCCAGGGGCTGATGGGAAACTGAGTGAGCCCTGCCACCTCCCTGGCATCACTGTCAGTGGCAACCACCAGAATCATCAGGTTGACTGTCCCCCAAGTCTCCCAGGCCTTGGAGACACAGGACTGTAAGAAAAGAGAGATTGAGGGGACTTCCTGGAGGTCCAGGGGTTAAGACTCCGAGCTTCCAACGCAGGGGGCGTGGTTTCCATCCCTGGTTGGGGAACTAAGATCCCACATGCCACGCAGACAAAAAAAAAAAAAAAGAAGAAGGAAAAGAAAAGAGAGGTTGAATGCAGAGCACAGAGTTTGACCCTGAGTCTTGGTTTGGAGTGTGGGCCCCAGGAGCAGTTCGTCTGAGCCCTGGTGAGGCGCCCCTCCTGTGGTCCCGCCTGTCCCATCCCCGATTCCACACTTCTCTCTGGCAGAGCCCAGGCCGCGTGCTGGAGTCTGACCAGCTTTCCTGCTGTTGAACAACACCCGCCGTTCAGGCCCAGCTCAGGGACCCCTCCTCCAGGGGACCTGCCCTTCTCCAAACTCCTGCGGGTCAGGCCGCCTTCCTGCTCTTTACTGCGTTGGTTTACCCATGGGTCCCTGCCTTCCCACCCACGGTGCCAGCAGGGGCCCCCTCTAGGCACCAGGCATGAGGCTGGACACCTGCAGGCGCCCAGTGTGTCAGTGGGAGTTGGCTTATCCCATACTTGGGAGGAGACGGCCGGCTGTGCGAGTGATGGGTCTCCACACACTCCTTCCTCGTAGCCTCAGGGCCAGGGGACAGACAGGCTCGGCACAGACGGTTCCAGAAGGGCAGCTCTGCAGCCACTGTCTGCCACCTTTACAGGATGGGGCTTCCCTGCTGGAGAGGAGAGAGGCCCAGCAGGGGCAAGGCCAGAGAGCCACTGTCTTCATCTGCATCCCACACAGTGATGGGGGAGGCAGTTTAGGGGGGTGGGAGCGGGACGGCCTCAGGCGTGGGCAGAGAGGGAGGGGCGGGCAAGGAGAGGAAGTGAGGAAGGAGGAAGGAAGGGGACCAACAAAAATTAATTGAGCAAGTGGGTAGAAAGGGTGTGGTTCTGGGCTCCCAGGGCCTCCTCTTCTCAGTGCCTTTGCAGTGACCTCCTCCATCACCTTCCACCCCTCCCACTGGGCAGGACCTCTGTCATGGCCTCCAGCCTGTGTCACCTTCCTGGGACCTGCCACCCTCAGGGCCACTGGGCTCCTTCCCTTATCCCCTTTCCCCTTCCTGGGGGCAGGAGTGGCGGTGGGAGACATGCCTGGAGTAGGGGCGTGGAGAGGGGACACTTCCCCACCACAGATGAGCTTGGCTGCCGACTCCAGACAACTGGGCCGAACAGCCCTTCTCTAGGGGGAGCTACCGTACTGCGGTTCTATGCACCCAAAATGGCATAATCTTTTTTGTTTCCCCCAAGAGAAGCCAGAAATCTGGATTTTATCAAAAATCCCAAGTTTACAATGTCTTCTCTCTTTCAAAAATTCTTTAAAACTCATGTGAGCCAAATAAAATATGTCAGTGGGCCACCCAGAGCCTGCTGCCCCTCACCCGCCTCCTCTCCCTGCCCACTGCTGCCCCCCACTCCCCACCAAGCATCCCTCAAGGCGGCCCGTGACCCCAGGGCTTGCCTCACTCTTCCCCCTCATACCACCACCTGCTAGCACCCCTGCATCCAGGACTCCCCAAAATACCCCCTTGGCTTGACTTTTCACCCCAAGTCCAGGGCTGACTCTAACCCAGTGTCTCCCAGTCGGCCCTGGCAGCCACCCTCAGAATAATCCTAACCAGCCTGTGCTAGGGGCTTATACGTGCCTTCCCCACAGCCTCTCTAGGGACTAGAAGGAAAGAGAGAGACTGTGTGGCCTAATGGGTGTGCATCAAGGCCTGTGGTCCCTAGGACTGAGAGCTGGACCCCCACCAGTCCTCCCTAACCTGGGGAAACCCCAAGGGTCAAGACTGGGCCCTGATGGAGGTTGGGGAGCAGGGCAGAATGAGGGGGAGAGCAGAGACCCCGCCCCCATGCCAGAGAGGTGGACCTACTGATGGGTCCGTGGGAAAGTGCACACTGCGAGGAGAGTGGCCTTTCCACTGACATGAGCTCTGCTGTCGCCGCACGTGGCCACACTGGCCAGACTCACAGAGGATACCCAGTCATACCCGCCAAAGTGTGAAGTTTCCTCGAGGCCCACTCTCGGAAGAGGGAGGCGTTTCCAAAAAAGTCACCAGGATGCCAAACCCATCCTCTGGACTGGGGTCATGCAGCCAGCCAGCCCAGGTGCAGGAAGGACAGTGGGCTGGACTCCAGCCACGTGGGTGGGAGAGCCCACATCCTTCCTGTTTCCGCTCCTCCATCATAGCCCATGCATGTCCCTTGGTGGGCAAGGGATGGAAAAGGCAGGGAAGCAATCAATCTCCCAGGAAGGACAGGGCATCCTTCCTCCAAGCCATGCTGCCTGACTTCCCCACAGCAGAGGCCCTGACCCACAGGGAGTCATGGAAAATCACAGCATCTTAGGACAGACAGACAGACTGCAGCCTGGGGTCTCAGAGGCTAAGGGATGACAAGGAGGCCTGCAGGTCACAGAGATAAGGAAAGGCTCCCCTGGCAGCCCTGAGTCAGGGCCCACACCTCCCCCGCTCTCATCCATATTCCCCAGGGCTCCTCTGGCAGTCACTGCAGTGGGTCGAATGGCAGCCCTCAAAAAGACAAGTCCACGTGCTAATACCTGGACCCTGCGGACGGGACTTTATTTGGAAGAAGGATCTTTACGGATGTAGTTAAATGAAGGCTCTTGAGATGAGACAGTTCTGGATTACCCTAAATTCAAAGACAAGTGTCCTTATAAAGAGACAGAAAAGGAGAGAACAGACAAAGAGGAGAAGGTGATGGAAGACAGAGGCAGAGGATGGAGTGATACTCCACAGCCCAGGAAGGTCTGGAGCCACAAGAAGCTGGGACAGGCAAGAGAGGATTCTTCCTTAGAGCGTTTGGAGGGAGTGTGGTCCTTCGAGTACCCTGATTTCAGACTTTTGGCCTCCCGAGCTATGAGATAGTACATTCCTGTTGTTTTAAGCCACCGCGTTTATGGTCTTTGGTTATGGCAGCCCCAGGAGGCCAATGCAGTCTCAAAGCACAATGCACCCCCCTCCCCTCTCAGTTTGGCCACTGACATTCCCATTTCTGCTGGGCACCTCCAACCTCCCCAGCTGCCGCAGCCATCGCTGTGCACTGAAGCCTGGGGCTTCCACACCAATGGGACTCTCCCTTCTGGCCTGGTGTGGTCCTTTGGAATCAGCTCCTCTAAGCTCTCCCTAATTCCCAGACACCTCAGGTAGCCCTGGCCCTGGAGGTCTCCCTGCCCCACTTCAGGGAGTTCTTGTGTCCATGAGACACAGGCCTGAGCTTTAGTTCAGTCTGATGTTCGGGGCCTGGTCTCAACCAGCCTCAGGGGACCTCTCAGGTCACTCCCCTCCTGCCCAGGCCGCTTCAGATTATCTACTGTCTTCTGAACACCTCCTGGACTTACTTTCCCACCATTCCCTGCAATGTCCACGCCTAACCCTACCCAATGGTCCTCACAGCCAGCCCATTTCAGAAACTGCTTCCAAGATTCTTCCAGATCCCTCCTGAGGGATCCCTTCTGAGACAAATCCTTTCTTGAAAGGGATAGAAGAACAAGGGGAGGGAGATGGCCTATTTATTAAGCCCCTCCGAGTGCAGGCTGGTGTCTGGTGCCTCGTGTAGATGGTGTCTCCATAGATGCGCCCCTAGCAGGGACCCAACAAACACTTGCTCCTCAAGCCTTTATTCTCAGCTCATTTCACCTGTGCAGCAGCCCCATTTCCCAGGCAGAAGCCCAAGGCAATGAGAGGTTGAGCAATTGCTCAAGGTCACACATGTAGGAAGAGAGCAGAGGAGAGCCAGACACCATGCCAGGCCCAGGGCTCCAGACCCTGCTGTCTGCCTGGTGGGCCCCAGGCTATTCTTTCATCACAGCAAGCTGCTTGCCTGAGATCTGGTCTTATCCCACTGCCTTCCTTGGTTGGGCTCCTCTTGGGTCAAGGTGGGCCTGTTTGCCTTGACGCTCTGCAGAGCGCCTGGCAGAGACCAAATGCAGGGCTGCCTGCTTAGTGTGCTAAGGACAGGGTGGGCGACCTTGGGGACCCACCAGCTCACACACTGCACGTGGGAGACACCTGCTTTCTAAAGACGGCCTCTATAAACGCCTCCATTCTTAGGAAGGATGCATTTCCTACAGCAAGCGTGCACCCAAGGGCCTCCCTTGACCCCCAATTCCCTCATCAGGTTTCTAGACCTGAAATCACAGGGTGCGTTTTAAAAATACGAGCGCAGTGCTAACCATTTCCCACAGCGAAGCAGCCCTCACGACTGTCAGACGTTGGCGTGGCTTGAACTAGTATTTCTTGTAAGTTCCCCTCTGCCCATGGGCCCCATGTCACTCACAAGAGCAGTTGCCCAGAGGGAAGAGGCACACCCACCTCAGGGCAGCCAGGCCAGGGCTCCCAAACCTGTCCGCTGTCTCGCCCTTCACCCTGCGTTTTCTACACCCCAGGCCTCCAAGCACAGCAGCAAACACTCAGGACAAACCCCACTTTTGCTACGGGTCAGGGAGGGCAGTCTGCAGCAGGGGGCGGGGGACGCAGGCTCCCGACGACGCCGCCAGCAAACTCGGCAAACTCGCGGGCTTAGGGGAGGGGACTTAGGGGGTGGAGCAGGAAGCCGAGAGTAAATACGAAGGACAACAAAGGGAAGACAGGGCCCTCGCTCGGCCACCCGCTCAGAGCTCAGCTGGGGATGGATGGGATCAAATAGCCTGTCAGTGCCCAGCAGCCCCCTTCCCTGTGAGCCCTGGATGGGAACAAAGAGAGCCCAGCTCAGGAAAACACCCCGGCGTCTCCGGCATGGGCGTGGGGGATGGGCCCCGGGGGCTTTTCTGTGGCCACAGAACAGCCGGGTCCCCCACTCCCTCCCTCCCCACCCAGCGCCTCTTATCCCTGTTACTCACGTGCCGGCTTAGAGGGATGCTGGCCCCTACACGGTGAAGTCCCAGGCTGCGTTCCCACCCTGGTCCCTGAGGCTTGGGTGTACCTGACACAATGCCTGGGCCCCAGCTGGGCTGGGAGAGGGGGAGAGAGATGGGGAAGGGAAGTGCTCTGGGCCTCCTGCACACACACACGCGCACACACACACACACACACATGCACACGAGTCATGCTCTGTGACTGCAAAGATCTAAAGACCCCTTTCATCTTAATAAAGGGGAACAGCAAGAGACACAAAGGCAAGTGGGAGGCCAACACAGCTGTAAAAAACTTAAGAGTTGTGTTTGGCCTCTTGGCTGTGCTCTCTGCTGCAGGGACCTGGGCTGAAAACAAAGCAGGCAGTCTGCCTGTCCTCCCTCACCAGAGCTGCATCGTCAGAGCAAACCAGTACTCCTCCACCAGGGGAAGCTGCGGGCCTAGGCTGTAAGGCCAGGAACTGTTAGAAAAATGACCCCCAGAATCATCTATGAACACAGTCACCCGCCCTCTGAATTACACAAAACAACGACCTACAACCACATGGTTTTCCAGCCACAGGGATGGAGTGATGATGAGGTTGTGAGGATGCCCATGCTCTGTCCTGGCTTCTGCTCGAGGCTGCACATGGCACACAGTAGGTGTCCCAGAACCAACACACAGGTCAGGCTGGCGTAAAGTGCAAGCAGCCACCGATACTGCTGAGTTCACCTGGACATATTATACTCCCCTCCCAAGGCCGCCCAGAATGAAATAGCTCAAAGCTCTTCAGCCCAGAAGAGCCTAACACTTCGTAGAGGCTTAGCAGCAAAGGGGCCAAACTCTGGAATCAGAGGCCCAGAATTGAATCCTGGTTCTCCCACTTGCTGTGACAATAGCACCTACTTCATGGCATGGCAGTCACATGGTCGTGCTCTGGAAAGGACATTGTTATTGCCATTGGTATTGGTGACAAGGCCAGGTCTCCGTTTTGATTTGTTAAATCCTGCCGGATGCATCTTAGGGACTCCTCTGGGCAGAGGAGGGTGGCCTGTATCCCTGCAGCAACTCCAGAAGCCTGGGGACAGGGTGAAGTTGTCTCCTCTACCTCCCCGTTTTCTTCTAAAGGCCCCCAGGGGCTGCCACAGAGGGAGAGCACGAAGTTTGGCACCTGGGAAGTTCACAGCTCCCTCCTGCCCATCTGGCAGCGACACTGAAAGCTCCTCTACTGCACGTAGAAGGAGAAACCAGTGTTGGTCTCTGCTGGCTGGCATTAAAGGTGCAGGCGCTCCATGGATGCTTGCTTGCTGAATGAATGAATGAAGTCAGGACTGGGAAAAGAACCTCACTGCCTTTACTCCCAGGAGCAGGAATTTGAGATGGGAATGGAGCAGGGCAACCTGGATGAAGTAACTTCTAAGTTTTTTTTCTGGGAGGCACCCTGCCGTTAGAAAAGCAAAGCAAAGCACTAACAGTGGTAAATGACTCGGGAAATGTGAGCAAAAACCCAGACACACCCCTGGAGACAGACCACAGCCGCTTTAGCTCTGGACAGCCTTCAGCTAATTGCAGGCTGACTGATTCACCACCAGCGCTGACCATGATAATGACCCAGGAATGAACTCTGACACAAGTTATCTGACCCCCAGCTGCGTCTCTCCTTGACACCCACATCCTCGCTTGAGACCCTTGTAGAAATGGACGATAAATGGAGGATGACAGGGTTTGATGCAAAGCAGGTGAGAGAAGAAGCAGAGGAGCAACCCTTGGTAGAGTGACGATCAACTCCCCCTTTCTGGAGAATACCAGACGAGCCGCATGGCCCTGACACCCAGGGGAAGGTTTAGTAAATAGCAACCAATGCACTACATTTATTGAGATTTAAACATTGTGCAAAATGCTTTACATTGCTATATCATCCTCACAATAAACCTCTGAAGGAGTCACTATCCTCATAAGGAAACTGAGGCACAGAGAGGGGAGGCCATCCACTCAACATCACAGAGCCAGGATCTGAACCCAGGACTGCCCAACTTTCAAGCCTCCGATCTTCCCATGACACCATGTTGCTCAGTGACCCGTGAAACATCAGTCATGCACCTGTGGGCTTTCCTTCCCTGCACTGTTTAGGGAAAAGCAGGTGACAATTTAGGTGAAATATGGGCATGAAGCAGGGAGTCAGACTTAATGAACCTATGATGTTCCTTCCACCCAGAGATTCTGGGAGTGTGGCCTGGGATATTGGAGATGGCTTTTCCTGGGGAAGCCTCCTCTGCAATGGATTAGGAAAAAGGAGTGAGGTCTCTTCTAACCCTGGGTGGTGGGTTTGGGGGTGAGGCATCAGGAGGAAGAGGCATGGATGCATGGGGGCCTCCAGGGCAGCACACGGGGGTGGGACCCAGGCACCCCCACTCTCTTCCCCTCCAGCCCAGGCATGCCTGCCTCCTCGTGACTCTGAAACAAAGTCTCAGCAAACAAAGGACCTTTTCATGAACTCCAGGCAGGTCCCCTGACTGCTACTAAGAAGGCTATTGAAACAGGTTCCCAGGAGAACAGTTAGGAGCACGTGGCTTTGCACCAACCAGCAGGGCCAAAATGATAACGCCCTCCCTTTGGTTTGATGCAGGTTGGTAGGAGACTCTCCTGCATCTGCTGCAGGAAAATAACCTGGAGGGAGAAAGTCCAGTTGGGCTTCAAGCGGAGCCCCTCCTCCTGGGCAGCAGAGTGCCCCACTGTGTTATTCACCTGGAAGTGAGCCAGTTAAACGTTGTGGGCTTTGAATTTTTTTCTTGGGACTTCCATCAGAGGATCTCAAAGTGCTCTGAATATGACCTGGTACTGGCCATTACTGTCCCCATTAAACAGACAGGGAAACTGAGCCCTGTCTGTCAATATCACAGAGCAGGAGGGGACCTGGGGTTGGTGGTCTCCCTGTTGTCTTCTCACCTTTGACACTCAGACTTTGTGGGATTCTGTCCTTAGGCAGGACACTGTGAAAACGGCTGTCCTCTCTAACACCACTCACCGAATCATCTCAGACACCCTCAAATTCCTGCATAAACTGCTGGGGAGGAAGGGATTCCACAGGTCTCATTTAGCCCACCTAGAATCCCATAGGGAATGCCAGAGCTGGGTGAGAGGTGAACTCTGAGACTTTGCTTCTATTTCCAGCTGGTACCTATGCCTGGGGCAGTGGATTCCGGACATTCCTCCTCTGAGTGCATTTGATCCGCAAGCTCTGAGGCCACAGGAGCCCCAGCAAGGGCCCTGGCACATCGTAGGTGCACAATAAGTACATACTCGCTCCATCAATGAATGAAGGTTCTCTCTTAAGTCAGCCCCCACAGGAAGGACGTGGGCAGCCTTGTTTCTCACTTTCCTTTGGGGGAGCGGGGGTTGGTGAAGAAGGGAAAGCACTTCTCTGATCTCCCCATCACTGCTCTGGCCCGCTCTTGCCCTACACCCTTCACGGATTGATTCAGGCTGTAGAAGGGAGACCCAGAGCCATGGAAGCCACCAGAAGCCCCTTAGGAGTCATGCTTTTGCCCCAGTTGCAGTTCAGAGAACTAAACAAGATAGCATGCTGACAGCGGTGCTGTGCTCCCTCGGGGCAAATCCAAGGCCTTCCACCAACTGGCTCATAGCCCAGACCTGTGGCCTGCAGCCCCGCCCTCTTCCCCTGGCCCATCCTCTAAGAAACGTACCTGTGGATGTAATGCCTTCTGAGCTCCTTCCCTCATCAACGTGCCTTACAGTTGGGTGGTTCCTGTTCCCCACCCCCCCAGGCTGACTTAAGGTGGAGGTGTTGCCTTGGGCAACGGCGACATCACCTGTGTGGTGTTCCATTCTGCTGACGTCATGGCTGACGTCATGGGGTAGGCCATGTGGGTGGAGGGGGATGCGCTATCTACAGGAAAACGTCACAGGTCCCAAACTGCTCGGGAGGATCCTATACACCTCTCGGGCACAACCAACTGATGCTCTTCTTGTCCCAGAAAACGTTCTCCCCTTTCTCTCCCCTCTGGATGCCTGTTTAGGCCGTGCCTCAAACCTGACTTTCCCTCTTCAAGTGTCAGTCAAAAGGTCGGGATGGGCAGCATTATCCTCAGCTCTGAATGAACCCCACGCAAGGGCACCAACGATCTCCTTCTCACCATCTGGGATAATCTGGGTCCCTGTGGCCTTGCCGTTTGCCCAGACCTCCGAGGAAGGAGCAGTGGCACTAATGGGGGAAGTGAGGGTCCCAATCTGGCAGAGAATGTAGATCCTCCATTGACCTCTACTGTCTTTAAAAGCTCATACTAGCCAGATACTGGTCTGCACCAGGCACTGTGCTCAGTGTTTCATAAGCAGGCCCTATGAGGGGTTATCCACATTTTACCCGTGACAGAGCTGAGGCTTGGAGTAGTCAACACACTTGCCCAACTGCTGAGAACGCCCAACTCCTGAGCAGTGGAGCCAGGACTGAACCCAAGCCTTCCCTACTCCAAAGCCCGTGTGAGTCCTACCTCCTTGGCTCTGCGGCACCTGGAGGCTGTGGCTTTCTAAAGATGAGCCATGAGGGGGCCTGGACAGAGACCAAGGAGAGCCCTTTAAATCCAGAGAGGCCAGCCGGGCAGGCCAGGTGGCTAAGGCAGCCAAAGCAAAGCACTCAGGACTGCTTCACCACGCCCATGCCCACACGGGGGCTGCAGTAAGTGGCCAGCCCTGGAGCATCCGTGTTGACTGGGGACCATGTTTCTTTGCTCTGCTTGACTTCCTGTTGACCCATCCAGGTCACCTGACCACCCCCTTGATTTGAAATGCGTGCAGCATTTGCCCCTGTGGCCTGAACCTACAACCCTGAAATTTTATAGTAGTTATTTAACTTATGCAAAAGCAACTCAGTGTAGTCGGGAGCTAATGCTTAGAAAGCACTAAATGAAATAAGTAAATAAAATAAAAACTGCTAAATTATGAAAGAGGACAGGGAGAGATCCTACCGGTACACTGCCTTTGAGGGACTGGCCAAGGAGATACACATAGCATACAGGAGTGCTAGTCTACCTGACAGGTATCTCTCCACTGGTGAGGGAACCACAGAAGTGAACAGAGCCCATGCTATTGGACCATCACTCCCCCTGCCCTCTCCCTCCCCTGATCTGAATCCAGCTTTGCCAAGCAGAAGCTGCCTTCTGATCTTTGGTTTCCCATGTGCCTTGCCCAGGACGCAAGAAGCAGGTATCACTCAGGCTGCACGATAGTCACAAAGTCTCCTTGCAAGTTAATACACTAGCAATTTTATTTGTACACTCACTTTGGGGAGCTCTCTTGAGATGACTCAGCAGCCCAAGTCCAAACCGTTCTGAAAACTGTGGAGATGGGGTTTCTAGAGGGCACAGCTAAGAGCCAGATTCTGGGACAGGTGACATGACTGCAGGTAAACACCACCCTTCTGGGAAATCAGCTAGGCACCAGCCGACCCTTTCCAGGAGACATCGTGACTTTCCCATTAGTTGAGAAGGCTATTTTGTTTAAAATATAGACAGTACGTAGTAAAACCCTCTGTTGCACCTAATTAAGTGCTGAAATGTATAGTGTGAAAAATAAATGACCATATATATGGAGCTGTGAAATGGAGTTTTGGAAAGTCTTCCTGGACGAGCCTGGGAAGGGCATTTGCACGTGAACGGTACTGGACAGGGATGGGGCCTGTGGGGCTTGGAAGTGTCAGGACAGCGTGTTCAGATACTTCTCCCATCGTCTACTCCGACAGGCGTTCTCTGCCTAGCTCAGGGGACCTGCGTGGTGCCTTTCCTCTGCACCACACCCAGGCAGCACTTACTCATCACCCTCATGCCAGGCCCCAAACTGGATTTGCGACCTCATACTGCCTAGCGATTAAGAAGGAAAGCCATCTGAGGCTTGGGCCAGGCCACTCCATCAGCCCCCGAGGCCAGGCCTGCCTCTTTCTTTCCTTTCTTTTGGCTGCCAGGTGAGTTTTACGGGTCTTTTTCCATCTGAGCTGAGAGCAGGTACTACTTCCTTTGACAAAGAAAAAGAGCAACCGCCCTTCTCTCTTTTTCATGAGGGCCCCCCAACCAAACTAGCTTTTGAAGCTTAACCTGCTTCTTGCTCCATGAATGCTCAGTGACTGGAACATTCTGAATACTTTACTTCTCTGTGCCTTAGTTTCCTTGACTATAAAATGGGGATACCAATACCTATGTCACTGGGCTACTGAGAAGATTAAATGAGTTAAGACAGACAAAGTGGTTTTGGAAAAAAAAAAGCCTGGCAAATGTTAAGCCCTCACTAATTGTTGGTTATCAGGGCTGCTGTGTACAGTTGTATGGGTGGTACACTGCTCAAGAACACCCGGCTGCGGGGTGGTGAGGATGAACCCAGCTCGCGTGCTGCTTGCCCAACTATGTGCCTTGGCTCTGTGCACCCAGATGAGGCCCCTTTTTCTAAATGGCACCAGGGTGCCATCCTCTTGCCAAGAGGAAGCACCTTATTCTAATTCATGCAAAGGATGGAGCAGGCTTGCAGCAGCCTTGGAGGTTATTATCAGCTCTCGGCACTCTCACAGCTATGTCCCCCCTCCGCAGCAAGACAAGATTAGCCCCAGCCACAAGTACGGTTCTGCTCCTCAGGTGCCCAGCACACCTGGAGCACTTGCCCCTCCCTTAGGATGCTCGGGGGGGTAAAGCCTTCCCCCGGATCCCCCAGGGGCTGCCCTCCTATTGAGGGGACTCTGCACCCCAAACATGGAGCCACAGCGTCTTGGACTCTGAAGGGACCTTCTTCGTAATTGTTGATGGCCACCTGTCTGCTGACAGTGATGGCAGCGCTTTACCTACTGAGGAGCTCTAGTTGCCGGCAAGTTCCCCCTTACTTCTAAGTAAATAAGATCTGCCTCCTGCTTCTCCCACCCAGTGAGTCTCTGAGGCCAGAAAGAGCAAGTCTCCTCTTCTCAAGGGACAATGTTGGAGATTCCTGAAGGCCAGAGCCCAGTCCCCCTAGGCTTCTCAAACCTGGGGGAAATATTGCCAGTTCATTCCCTTCTCCCTCACAAGAAGCACCTTCCAGACCCTCCATGGCATTCCATCCTCTCTCCTGCGGACAAGTGACAACAGGGCTGTGCACTCCAGACCCCCACCCAGATGTGCACCCTTTCCCTCAGTCAGAATCCCCCATCTTCTTTCTCTTTATTGACCCCAGGGGGTCCAAGAAGGAAAAAATACAAAACCAGGTTCCTCCCAGATGATACCTTCTCAGGTGGGCAATTTTGCCAGAGGTCTCTACCAGAAGTTCCTCCCCTTTCTTGCCCTCAGATAAAAAATTCACCCACACACCCTCATCTTCGTTTCCCTCATGGGCACTGCAGGAGCCAGGAGGCGTTCTTGGTAAGGTGACAACTTCTGGGCTGACGGCATGAGGATAAAAGTTCAGATCCTTTGCCACCGAAAGCTGGAGCTTGAAACTGCTGCATCTTTGAAGATTGCGGAGCTAGAGGATGGTGCTTGGACAAAAGCCTTTCCAGTGGAGAGTAAGTCTAACCACTTTATGGTACCCACAGTGGAAAATATGAGGGCAGGATGGCCGAGAGCAGCACACACAGGGAATTAGCAAACAATGAAAGTCACTTAGGCACGTAGGCTGGAATGAGGATTCAAATGCACAGCCTATTGCGTTATTAATAAGAGATGAACGGCAGCTATTCTACCTGTCTACCAGGCCATTGTCCAGGCTGACTTGGACCTGTGACTGCATCCAGCACAGATGTACTTTACCTGGCAGCCTCTCCGGGGTAGAACTGGTTTGTAAAAGGGAAGGGCCCTGGGTCAAACCCAAAAGAGGAACAAAGAAAAAAAGAACAGGACTCTGAAACCGATTTAGATCCAAAAGGATAGGGTCCAGGATCTGCCAGTGGCTGGTACTCTTCTAGTTTTTTTTTGGGGGGGGGGAAGGGAGGGAGGGGTGGTGCTCAAGCCAGTCAGAGGAGCAAAAGGCAAAGCGTGGTCCCTGAGAGGTTCAGTAAAATATTTTCCCTTCCTGGGAGGCAGCATTTTTGTTTTTAAAGAGAAAGAGCATTTTGAATGGGAAGCCCAGCCCTGGGGAGTCTGAGTCCCTCCACCCGGCAGCCAGGAAGTTGGAAACTCTGGGAAGGGGTCTGGGGATGCTATCAGAGGTCAGGTGGCAGACTAGCTGCAGCACCAAGAGAAAGTTCTGCACGGCGTGGGGTCTCTTCCACTAATAGGCCCGAAAGAGGAAGCGGCGGGGGCTTTAATCGGCTCCAGCAACCTCATAGCTTCACTACGTTAAACCGAGAAAAAACAGGCTTCACACCTACTCTTCCAGGAAGGGAAGGAAGGAGGGAAGGGAGCGAAGGAGCAGGACGACTCGACCACTCTTTCAGCTCTAGCACTCTGCTCGCAAGGTCGAAAGTAACGGATCTTCGGGGCGGTAGACACAGCAACTTGGTCCCGCTTCCGGCACCGCGGCTCGGTGCGCGCGAAGGAGGAGCTGCCAGCCGCGCGGGGCTGCAACGAAGCGCCCACTGGGGTCTCCGCGGCCCGGGAGAGGCCCGAGCGGAGAGGCTGGGACGCAGGACCCCGCGCGGCGCGAGGAGGGAGAGGACAGCATCCCCTCTTTTGCTCGTAACCGGGTTCCCCAAGTCAGCCCAGACCTGGGAGGGCCGGGCGGGAACCCCGCTCCAATCCTCCTCCATCTCCGGCGCAGCTCCTCCTGGTCCCTCTTCTTCCTTCCAGCACTCGAGATGCCCGGGGAAGACGCAGAGCCTCGCGGCCGCGGGCCCAGTACTTACGTTCAGCTTTGGTCCCCGCTCTCCGGCTCCGGAGAGACCGCGCGAGACCCGGCTGCGTTCGCGGGTCCCGGGAGCCCCGAATCCGCTGTCTGGCGGCGGCTGCGGCTGAGCGTCCGGCCCGGTAATTAGAGGGACGGGGACGGCGATACCCCGGCGGGCTCCCGCCTTCTGGCCCCCATCAACAGGCTCTAAAGGGCTTCAGACTTACTCATTTCCTGGATGTCAAAGAAACTTTTCCTCTTTATAAGAACAAAACACCCGCCTCTACTCCCGACCGCGGAGGCTCCTTAAGGTGGACCATGAGGGTTAGGAGCGGCTGGACCCAGGGTCCGCCGCAGAGGTCTGCCCATCGACCACCCCAGAAACTGCAGAGGGGACAGCAGAACTGGAGGGTGATCGGGCGAGACGGAATCTGGCTACTGGAGTAATCTAGGGCGAATGGACAGGGAGTCGGGGGAAGGCGCCCTTAAAAATTCGTTCTGGGCCGGCGGAAAGGAAGGGGTTAAGTTCCAGCACGCCTACAAGCGTTTTCCGCGGCGCGTTTTACAAGCTGTGGAATTCCAGGGGCCACCTATTTTGTTCTCTGGAGGGAAATATAAATCGAGACACAACGCCGGCCCTTTTCTCTTTTGCCGCTTGAGTGGATTAAAATAACTCACCAAATGCTATGATAAATGAATGCATCGTTGTCTTTTCCTTAGTAACCAGGCACAACGGAGAGTCATGACTAAATGCTTTTTATCTGTAGAGGGCGCTTTACTGTCTGAAGCCTGTTTACAGTTGGGATGTTAGACCCCTATTTTAGACCCGAGGAACAAGGCCAGGAGGGACAGCAGCACCCTGGTCATACTTGATGGGTTATGAAATCCATAACCTATTATCTTCTCTTTGTGACCTGGCCAAATTCCACAGCCAGTAAAAGTGGCTGGGAAGGGCTTGAATAAATCCTACCTAGCGGGAATCAAACGGCATTGAGGGTACATTGGGGGCAATTACGAGAACACACTGTCCGAATGAGTATCACCATTGCCACTGCAGTTTGGTTTTAGATCACCTTCTTCCTCTCCTCGGCAAGCCAGCCAAATAGCTTTAACAGTCGCCTGGAAGACATTAGGCTGGGTCTGAAAGATAAACAGGCAATGAGAACAAGTTCTAAAAATAGACCCCCTGGCCCTTGGCCCAGGTTACTCTTGTTTTCAAGCTTCTGCAGCTGCGCACAGCTCTTTCCTTATATCAGGGACAGTTATGGCAGAGTTTTGGGGGCTGGTGGGGAGGGGTGGGGAATAGGGTGATCTGGGCAAACATTCTTGAAAGGGCGATGTATTTCCAAAACGTCTGCTAGTTGGATAGGTGGGGTATTCACCCACCTACCCCAAAGCAGGTGGGGGAAATACCTGGGATGTGGGGACCCTGGACTGAGCACCACTAGCATGCCTTGTACTCCTTGGGGTAAGAAGTCAGGGTTATGCATGGTGGAACGCCAAGGTTCGTGCTTGAATGCCCTCTGGGATTGTCCCGTGTGCAAAGTTGTTTTAGCATTTTCTAACTGGCTGTGTATATTTGCTTATACAAGCAACATCTATTACTTTTGTTTTTCTTTCAAACCTGGTGATTTCACTCTCCATGACCTGATGGTCAGCTTCAGCTCCACTCTGTTCTCAGCACAAGGTCCACTGTCCTAACCAGGCCCATGGTCGTTCATGAACTGGCCCTTACTTATCTCCTCAAGCGCGTATCTCGTTCCATTTTCCACACCAAACTTCTTGTAGTTCTTGGAACTTGTGCTTCTCAGAATGTGATATGAGGTTTGTTTTCCCCCCTTGGATGTTCACATGGGCTCTATCTTCCTGCCTGCAGCCTTCACCCCACCTCTTCATCCAACCTGTCACCCCTGATGCACACACATTTTCTTTGCCTGGCTAATGTGTGCTCAGTCTTAAGGTCTGCTGAACAGGTGATTTCTCCTCTAGGAAGTGTTCCTTGAACCCGCACTCCTGATTTAGACACACACACCCCCCACCTGCCATGTAGTTTCCAGCACCCTGTGCTTATTCTAGAAAGGGTTTTTTTTGTTTGTTTGTTTTTGTTTTGTTTTGTTTTGTTTTTGCGGTACGCAGGCCTCTCACTGTTGTGGCCTCTCCCGTTGCGGAGCACAGGCTCCAGACGCGCAGGCTCAGCGGCCATGGCTCACGGGCCCAGCCGCTCCGTGGCACGTGGGATCTTCCCAGACCAGGGTACGAACCCATGTACCCTGCATCGGCAGGCGAACTCTCAACCACTGTGCCACCAGGGAAGCCCTAGAAATGGTTTTTAAAAGATAGGAAAGTACAAAGATTCAACTTCTGGGAACATGAAGGGAATTCAGGGAACCTCTGCTGAACACAAAAATGCTGAAAAAAAAATCAACAATTGAAAGAAAGAAAGGGGGATAGCTAGGTGTGAGACAGGAAGAAGGAACTCAAAGACAAATAGGGGTATTTGACATGAATATAAACACAAATGGCTGAGGACTGGGGTTGGTACCAACTCAAGCCCTGTATTCTAGAAAAGCAGAGATCTGAACTTGAGACCCCTGCCTAAAGCCGACACCCTGGGAAGGATCTTAGGAGTGCCACAGCAAGGGAGTCTGTGGTTTGTCTGGGGGCTCTGAATGAATTAAAAAATGTGTGCTGTAGGAACCGGAACCACTAGTCTGCCTCTGTCATGCTTAGGTGTGAGGTCCCAATCTATATTACCCATCCTGAAGTCAAGAAAGAATATAAAAGCTGGTTCCAAAGTGAGGAATCCCCTCAGTCCTGTCAGAAGTAGATGCAAAGCACAGTTGTTTTTTCTGATCTCTAACAGATAAAACAAATTCCATTGGAGATGAGTTTATAATAAGAATTAAAAACCCAACTAGGCAATGAACCACATGCGGGACTGGATCAGTAATAAACAGGAGATTAGCCCCTTAAGAACTTGAGGCAGTAGAACAATTTGAAAAAGACTGTAAAATAGTTACCTTCAACATAATTACAGAGACAGAATGATAGAACATAGCACTATGAAAAAATAGGCAAATTTGAAAAAGTACGAATACAATATGTAGAAATAAAAAGTTTAGTGATTTACATTTAAAAAACCCTCAATGGGTGGAATTCTTTTTTTTCTTAAGTCAGTAGTAATATATCAGTCAAAAATACAGTAAAAATAACTCATTAAAAAGGGGAAAATAAAGTAACACACTAATCTCATTTATGAATACAGTTTTCGCAATCCTAAATAAAATATTGACACAGAATCTCAGTAGCACATCAGAAGAATATTACATCACAAATAGATCAAAAAAGAAAAACTGAGATATCATCACCATAGATTAGAGCTATTAGAAAAAATTCATCATACAAATATAGATCAACACTTCTGTAGTATGATCAAAGTGAAGAGTGAAATTCAGTTCCAAAGCCAATATCATGCTCAATAGGAAAATACTAGAAGGCTTCATGTTAAAATTAGTGCAAGATAAGAATGTCCTCTTTTACCCCCACCCCCCTTCTTTTCAGATTTATCAATCAGGAATGTGTTAGGTTGCAAGGAATAGAATACCTGACTATAATTTTATGTGTGTCTAAGCCTACAAGAAATTAAACAAATAGGACTTTATTTTCCTCCGAGGAGAAGTCTATATATAGGCTGCTTTAGTTCAATGCCTTCATAGTTTCAGGGCTGGTCAAAGGTTATGCACATTTACTCTTTTGCTATTTATGGCAAAATTGTCCTCCAGAGAAGTTTCACCAATTTAGACTCTCATAAGTGCATGAGAATGTTTATTTCCCCACATCCTTTTCTGCATTGGCTATTTCCTAACTTTAATTAGTTTGCTTCTTTTATAGGTGAAAAAAGATATCTCAATGTCTTGATGTGCATTTCTTTAATTATCAATACAAATGAGGCTGAACAGAACATTATTACTGACGATTTTTATTTATTTGTAAATAATCAGTAATAACTTCACCTATTTTTCTGTTGGCTTCTTGTGTATGTGTGTGTGTGTGTGAAAGTAAATGGAATTTTTTTTCATGATCTTTGGTGCTAGACGTGACTTCAAATTCCACAGTGAAAGGTGACTTGTGACCAACGCCGGACCAACTGCGGGACAGCCTCACACTGTACTTCACAGCCAGGAATGTTGGAAACAAAAAAACCAAACAAACATGGGGACAGATTTTCTGCTCACCCCAGCTGTGGTTATCCCAGTATATGGAATAAAATACATGGCAATGGGAGAGACAGGAAGCCAATGCTGGTCATGAAGGGTCTGATGGATGGAAAAAAAGAGCATTTTCCTTAATTTGGTCAATCCCTCACCATCCTGAATTCACCTTTGCATGCAATTTAGAGAGATAATAACAAGTTGGCTTATGGGGTTTTTTCTTTGGAACAGGCTGCTTTGCTGAGACCTCAAAGGTGTCCATTTTACAGGATGGATGATTTGCATTTGGCTATTTCTTTCCTCCAGGTTTGTGTAGGGAAACCACCTCCCACCCCTTCTTGGAATGTTGGTGCCAGCAGGGCCTTTGGAGACTTTTTACCAACAAAAATGAAACCCACAGAAGTTAGGTCACATACTCAAGTTCACATTATTGGTTAGTGACAGCATAATAATAGCTAAAACCTGTACTACGTGTTAGGTATTGCTCTAAGCGCTTTACATATAACAATTTGTTTAATTCTCATAATAACCCCATGTAATAGGATCATTAGCATTCCCATTTAACAGGTAAAGAAACTGAGGCCCAGAGAGGTGAAGTAACTTGCCCAAGGTCACACAGCTAATAAGCGGCAGAGTCAGGATTTGAACCAGGAACTTTGGCTCCAGAATCTTGCCTTCAACTACTATGCTATGTTGAAGTAAATCCCCTTCAAATGTACAAATACATTGAATTTCCCCAACAATGAGATTATAATAGTTAGAACATTTTTCAAACTTTTTTGAAAATACGTTCTACCCCAGAACCCAATATACTCTCACATACCAGTACATTGTAAGTGAAAGACAGTTTCCTTAGAAACAATCCTTATGCTTACTACATGTGATAGACCTTGGCGTATTCCCTCTTCTTTTTCTCTTTGCATCTCTTATCCTTTTTTGAAAACAAAACGCAGGCCACAACTTACTCATGAGTCATGATCCACAATTTGAAAAATATTCTTCTTTAAACTACTCTTCTAGTTCACATCTCTGTTATGAACGCTGTTAGTGGTTTGTACTTGCTAAGTTTCCATCCACACACACTACTTGGAGAGTGGGAAAGACTGTTAGATAATTCCTATCAAGCTTATTTCTGTTCAGGAGGTATTCATTTCTCTCCTTGTACTTAATGTCTAATGATGGTACACAGGGGGCTTTAAGACAAATCACTATGCCATTACCTTAGGAAAATCTTCATTCCTTCATTTGTTCATTCACTCATTCATTCATTCAATATATGAGCACCTACTATATGCCAGGCATTGTGCTAAATCAGGAGTTGGCAACTCTGGCTGGCAGGCCAACTCCAGAGCGCCACCTGTTTCTGTAAATAAGGTTTCCTTGGATCACAACCAAGCCCATTCATTTATGTGGCTGCTTTGTGCTTATGGCAGAGTCAAATAGCTGCTACAGAGACTGTGTGGCCTGTGAAGCCCAAAATGTCTCTTAATCTGGTCCTTTATAGAAATAGTTTGCATATTACGGTGCTAGATTCTAAAATACAATGGTATTTTAGGCTGGTCTCTACCATCCTGGATGTTTGAATTGTCCCGTTTATCTTAAACTGGGTTTCAAGCTTGTTTGGCGGGCTTGGAGGGGGAGGCTTCGAGGCTTTTTGCCTCCTTTGCATTGCCTCAGAGAACACCTGTTCACAGTAGATGCTCAGCAGACATTTTTTTCTTATTGAAAATAACAAATTATAACAAAAATAACTTTTTTGTTTTTCGGTAGACCTGGCAGCAGATATGGAAATAAAGCAACCTATCTACAGGGTAGAAAAGAGTTTATTCCTTTAAGATAGCAAAGAGTTTCACTTTACAGATGCTTATCTTCGCTATTATGAGAAGCAAATCGTAATTTTTATTGAGTACCTACTGTGCACGCAACCCTGTGGGTAAAAAAAAAAAGACTTGGTTCTTTGGCACTTGCATCAAAGATGGAAAGAGAAATGAGATACATGCATTTTATAGTAATACTTAATACTTCTGTTTGAGGACCTAGTGTATACTTGGAGATGATTTCATTTAACTACCTTAGAATCTTAAATGTTTGTGTTCCAACAGCTTTTAGCTAGTCACTAATCAATCCCAAGAGTAATTGCTGTGTGCCTGAGTGCATAAACTAATTGTATTTTTCCTTCCTTCCTCCCTCCCTCTCTTCCTTCCTTCCTTCTTTCTTTCCATTTTCCTTCCTCCCTTCCTTTACCAAACTTCCTGTTTTGAGTGTCTCTTATGGTTCAGCACCATAGATGTATTAAAGAAAAGAGTGGTCTTTCCAGTCTGGTGGGGGAGACATAGAAATAAACACATGATTATAACACAGCGCATTGGTAGAGGGATGCTCAGATTGTCTAGTAATACAGAGAAGGTGTGCCAAACAGGGGAAGACTTCCTGGAGGAGGTGACATTGAGTTGAGTCTTAAAAAAGCTCACTGGACAAAGGAGATATAGGATATTCCAGACAAGGCACCAGCATATGTAAAGACTAGAGGTATTTGACAATATGGTGTTTTCAGCAAATAGAACTCAATAGAAACAAGAGCATTGGCCCATCCATCGAAAGGATTTGTGCTTTGATTTTTTGTGTGTGTGTGCCTACAATTCCCTCTCTTAACGTGACTATTAAAAATTCTATTTATTCACTTATTTACTTCTTCACTCATTTATTTAGTCAATTTATTTATTTGTTTGTTTGTTTATTTGTAGTAGGAACAGGTTGTGTGGATCTATTCAGTCTTTTTAACCAAGCTAACCGGTTAGTTGGTTGGTTTGTAGGACATCAGACTGCAACCTTGGCCTGGCCTCTTGGGCAAGAAGCACCCACTGAATAAGCTAGCCTATCCAGTCATACCCAGAAGGAATCTGACCAACGGGGAGAGGTGCAGTTGCTGTTAAGCCAATAAAATTCAAGGCAGTTAAGATGACTGGGTTGTGACACTGTCTCCTTGTAGCAAGATCGATCGCCTGCAGTGGCAGATTGCCCGCTGCTTCCACCTCATGCCTGACCTTTCAATCTGCCTAATAAATCTGCCCGAGCTTTGTTGCCTCCTCTGGTATCAAGAGGGGAGTTTGTATGGAGACCCTTTGGGAATCGATGTCAAACGCTCAGCAAATGTTCTGCTAAGTTAGGTCTGCAGCAGGCTGGAAAAGGAGCAGATTAAAGGAATAAAATATGGCCCAAACAGTTTTGGAGAGCACTAGGCAGCTGGGACTTTGTTCTGTCATTTAAGGTGAGCGTGGGGTCGGCTGATGAATGATAACAATTTTCTGCAGCACGTGGTCTTTTAATCTTCCCAACAGCCTGTAGGAGAAGTGTTAGCTATGATGACTGGAGCAGTTTTTCCCATGTTGTTTTGGGGTCCCAAATGCAGTGTTTAGATTTCATGGATACTAAATCCAATGATATCACAATGCCTATGCAAACAGGACCTGTGTTTGTCTTATTTTGTCTTTGGGTTTTTTTTTTTTTTGCGGGGTGGGCGTGGGGGGGATAAAGAGTGCAAACTTGCTGCTTAAACAAATACGGTGAATTTGTTAGGAGGATGCAAAATATCTGGCAGAACCCAAGAGAGCAGGTGTTACTGGACCCGCTCAGGGACTGCAACCAGGATGTGAAGAGGCATCAACAACCAAGGGAGCCCCTCCCCCAACCCTCCCTTCCTCTCTTGAGCCTGTGGATTCCCCTCCTTGTTCATTTATTCGACTCCCCCCAAATTCCTTCTAGAACCTCTCTGATCCATTAGAGGCATAGGTTTCTTTTAGGGCACAGTTGTTTTGCATTGCAGGCTGGAATTTCCATGTAGAGCCGCATGTCAGCGTTTCTGCTTTTCTGGAGTTTCACTTCACAGCCTCACTGGATGCTGTTGAAGAGGGGAGCACTGTGTACAGAAAATGCTGTTTTTATTACTGAGTCACAGCACATAGCTTATAAGTCCTAAGGAAGCTAAAAAAGAGGCACTTATATCCAGGTTTAAACCAGGAGCTTTGCATATGTATTACAGATCATGATCATATATTAAAGTTATCTGGCAGGACGAATGGGTGTGTCCTTGGCTCTCCCTGGTCCTTGAGTTTGTAGTTACTTCTCTGTCATTCTTCCAAAGGCTCCACCATTCACCCAGACCCTCATATCAACACGTGTCCACCGGTCCCTGATAGGGACCCCACCCTCCCTGTAGCAGGATTTTTGCATTCTTGCCTTGGTATCTGCCCAGTGCTGTTTCCCACACTTGAGATTCCTTCTCTTTTCTTCCATGTATCTAACTCATATATCATTTAAGGTCAAGTTCAAGACCCTCGTCTACCATGTACCTTTCCCTTCTAATACCATCCTTCACAGGTCTTCCTTATTTCAGAACTCATTCAGTAGCCACTCACTTAATAGTTATGTACTGTAGAGGAGTGATGGCCGTTTGTATTAGTTTGCTGGGGCTGCCATAATAAAGAACCATAGACTGAGTAGCTTAAACAACAGACCTTTATTTGCTTACAGCTCTGGAGGCTGGACATCCCAGAGCAAGGTGTCAGAGGGTTTGGTTTCTCCTCTCCGCTTGGCTTGCAGATGGCCTTCTTCTCCCTGTGTCTTTCATCTGTGTGCCCACATCTCTGGTATCTCTTTGTGTGTCCAAATTTCCTTTTCTTATAAGAACAGGAGTCAGATTTGGATTGGGGCCAACCCTAATGGCCTCATTTGTACTTACTTACCTCTTTAAAGGCCTTATTTCCAAATACAGTCACATTCTGAGGTACTGAGGGTTTGGGCTTCAACATAAGAATTTTAGGAGGACCCAGTTCAGCCTGTAACACCAGTGGAGACAGGGCTGAACTAGAGAAAAAGTGATCCTTGTTCTCTTGTTGTTTGGCAGCCTGGTAGAAAAGATGAAACTGAGCAGGATGCAACGGGGCCCTCCTGGGTACAAAAGCCTTTCCTGTCTCCTGTTTCTTATTTGTAGGAAAAAGGCTTCAGCCTCCTAGACCTTCCCTGAGTTCCAAAGGGCAGATTCAAACAGTTCCTAAGTAGGGGATGGAGGGAATGCAGAAACAAAGAAGAAACAATAATGTATATCCCAACAAAGGATGTACATACAATGTGTCTCCGAGTTCTTCTATATGAACTAGGGCCTCCACCCAGGCAGAGGCTGGTAACTTCTGGCTGAACGTAAGCAGGAGGAACCCAGACTGGTTGGAACCTGAAGGCTGATGACTGAGATTCCAGGAACACCACCTTTGTTACCTCACCACCAACCAATCAGAAGATGGTCACACCCTGTAGCCCACACCCCAAATTTTGCCTATACTTTTCCTCCCCCCCCCCCCCCACGGCCCCATTCCGGCTTTTTGAGCATAAGCTGGCGGTTCTCTTTGCTGGACCCTTGCAATAAACCTTTCTCTACTCCAAACTCCGACGTTTCAGTTTGTTTGGCTTCACTGTGCATCGGGCACACAAACTTGGGTTCGACAACAAGGACAGATATGAAACCACCATTTCCGTGAATACATAATTAATTACCATGTGGGATGATCCAAGAAGCAGAATTCGTGGTACTTGAAAAGGTAGTCTGGTGTTGGGGGCAGGTCAGGAAGGTCCCCTGAGAAAGTGAGATCTGAAGGGTGGATGGATGGGAGTTAGTCAGGTGAAGAGGGAGGGTCGAGTATTCCAGACAGAGAGATCAGCCTTTGTGAATGCCAAGCAGCAGGGAAGAACATGACATATACAAGGAATTGAAAGAAGCCATTGTGGCAAGGAGTGAGTGGTGGGAGAAGGCACCAGAAAGCTAACGGGGCCAGATTACACAAGATACTATGTGTTAACATCCTCATTTCAGTGCTCAGGCATCCTGCCTCGGACTGTTTAAAATGTGTTTGTGTGTGGAGGAGGGGTGGCAAGTATCTTTTGCTTCTCTTTATGATCCTTTAGTGGGGAGAGCCTTTTGACTCTGATGCCAAAAGCTCAGCTCCTCTGTACCACCAGCGCAGAATCAAATCTTGGAGACAGAGTTTTGGGTGAAGTAGAAAAGGAGAGCTATATTACTTTGCCAGGCAAGGGGAGACACAGCGGGTTCCTGCCTCGAAAAACTATATGTCCCAACCCAGGAGGATTTGATGAGGAGTTTTATGACAATACTTCCCAAGGGTGGGGTTGCTGACAACATTAGGGTGTGTGCAGGGTCTCAGATGGTCGGGTCTCCTAATCTTGATGAGCGTTTTTGGTCCCTTTAATCTTGCCACAGGTGGTTTCCTGGCTGCTCCTCCCTTGATTAGCAACTGTTCAAATCTGCCCTTTGGAACACAGGGAAGGTCATGGAGGCTAGAGTCTTGCCTACTAGAAATGGGGGACAAAAAGGCCTCCATGCCCGGGAGCCCCACAGGGCCCCGATCGGTTTCAAATCCTTTATAGTCTCCACAGCGTGCAGGAGAGGGCTGGGCATATAGTAGGTGCTCAGTAAATAAATTAAGTGGGTGTAATGAGAAATGAGATAGAAGCACTCTTATTTGTCGAAATAGGGGCTGACCCAATCTGGAGAGTGTTTCTCCCAAAGGCTCTAGAAGGTGAGGACTTTTGGTAGTATGATGCCACCTAGTGCTCCTTTTTATTAGAACAACAAAGGGGAGCAGGGTGATGGGCAGTCTTCTTCCATAATCTAGGAAACTGGAAATGAAGCATTTTCTTGCATCAGCATAAACTAATTTGTCCAGGCGCCCATCGTCTCATTCACTCATCCAGCCTTGTTGATGTCCACATGCATCTCTTTCCTGTGAGTCGAACATGTCACGTTCCTTTCTACCTCCAATGGTTCCCTGATTTCCCATGTTCCGTCTTTCTGTCCCCACATCATAAGTAATACTCTCAGGAATCAGAGTCTAGATTCCCTGAGCCACCCGTAGTGCTTGCTGTCAAGAGGGCCTGTTGTAAATAATACTATCACATCATGTTAGAATTAATTGTAGATTTTCCTTTCTCTCTTTTCCCCAAAGCCAGATTGTGAATGCAAAGGGGAGTGACTCTGCTTTAGTCACCTTTGTGGTTCCTGTGGCCAACCTTGTGCCTGCTAAAGTGTTTTCCGGACTGAACTGCTGTCACCCTGGCAGTCATCCACTTGTGAAACGTCCCTTAGGAAATGGGGAGACACATAGCCCCACAATTGACACCAGGAGAAGATATGCGTGGCCAGGGCCCTCTAGGTCTTTCTTTATGGCCACGTACCTTCAGGAGTGTTATGGAGTCTCTCTGGATCATGGTGGTCCCACAAGCTGGTCCCGGTGTATAATCAAATTTTCTGTAAACACACAGAGCAGCCTGAGTCGTGTTTCCTGCTCCATCTTCGCCTCGTTTCTATTAGCTTGGCTTAAAGTTTGGTTCAACCTGCTTCTCCAGCTTCATCTGCCATCTCTTTCACCATTTTCCTGCACATTATGCCTCAGTCATATTTTTATTCTGTTTGTCCCAGATATACAGTCTCTGTTCATGAATGAGATATTGTACAAATGTTAATTTTCCCCAAATTAATTCATAAATGCAATGAAGTTCCAATTAATATTTCTCATGAGGAACCTGGAAAACATCCTGAAAATTATATGGGATAATAAAGATTTATGAAGAGCCAATGCAATTTTGACAGCGCAGGGATGAGAGTTCTGCCCTTTAACCATGATGACTGGCTACAAAACCATAGTAATAAAACCCTGTGGAACTGGCACAGGACTAAACCAGAGAGCTCGCAACAGATCCATTTATATTTGGGAACAGAGATGTTGAAAAATGGGCTCACTCCATTGAGAAAAATAAAATTGGATCCTTATCTCACACCACATACAAAGGTGAACTCCAGAAGGATTACAGAACCAAATGTGAAAATGTACAATTATTAAGCTAACAGAAGAAAATGATAGAGAATACCTTTATGACCTTGGGGTTGAGAGGAACTTAATAAATTATACTAAAAAAGCATAAAAAGATGAAGGGCTATAAAATTAAAGATTATCGTTCTACAAAGGACATCACAAGCAACGTGTCCAGTCTTTGAAAGCAGATTAATATCTAGACTTTACAAAGACCTTTTGCAAACCAAACAGAAAAAGACAATAGAGAAATAGACAAAGGCTATAAATAGACAATTCACAGAAGGGGACCCCAAGTGTCTTATGAATGTATGAAGAAATGCTCAATTTCACTCATAGTCAGAGAAATGCAAATTAAAACAAAAATGTGTCGACAGGACTTCCATGATACCGACAGAAATTTAAAAATTGGCTAATCAGATGAGTCAGTATTTGTAGGGCACTGAGAACAGTATCTGGCACTTAGTAAACACTACCTGACTGTTTATGAATACATAAACTACCACATGCTGGCAAGGATGGGAGCTGGGGACAGAAACCCTTATACTACATGCTGGAGCATGGTGTAGTGCAGCAGTTCTGGTGTGCCATCTGGCAGTACTTGGTGAAGTCAAGTACCCAGGGCTTCCACCAGGCTACTAGGTAACTTTATGCCATGGGAAAATACCGTCCACCACAGTGTGAATTTGAAGAATGCATACCCTCTGGATGGTCACAGCCTGTAGGTTCATGGCTTGACTAAGGGACAAAGCTTTTGTGGGAACGAAAGGACATGTCTTCCTCCAGCAGGGCACATGACGTGGGCAAGGGGGTAGGGTCTGTTTTTCTGCCCCCACTGGCCCTCTGGCTGGATGTCATTGTGCAGGACAAGTTGAATTTGATGGCCCTGTGCATCCCCTATGGTTTTAACAATTTCACTCATAGGCATATATTTCAGAGGAGTTTGTACACAGGCCCATGAAGGACCACTGCCAAGGATGACCATGGCTGCATTGTTTGTGGTATTGGAGAGGTGGAGTCAGCCTTGGTATCCAGCACTTGGAGGCTGGAAGTAAAAGGTGTGGATATTCCACACGGAAAGCTATGCAGCAATAATTAGCTGGGATTACAACTGAAACAGGGGTAGAGCCTTAAAAAGAATGTTGAGTGAAAACAGTAGAAAACAAGATGATCCCTGAAGTCCAATACCATTATTACAATTTTAAAAAATGCATTTATGGAAAACGCTATATATTTTTCAAAAATATATATCCAAGCACAGTAGCATGAATTCCTATGGGGGCTGAGGATGAAGCATGGGAGTAGGGGTGAGGAAAATGAGAAAAAAGAATACCAGAGAGGCATCTTTAAAGAGTTTAATTACTCCAACTCTGCACCTGAAGTCTAAACGGGGTGGAGGAGGAGGGAGAGGGAGGAGGCAAGGGAGGAGAAAGGGTCTTTAGACATGACCCCCAGATACAGGCAGATTTTCACGATGTGGCTCCACATACGACCTCTGCACCCTATTTCCCTCACCACTAGTGGCTGAACCCTTTGGGGGCAGGGTCTGTGTTTTCTCTACCTTAGTTTTCCTCGTGTCCTGCACACAGTAGCTGCGTCGTAAGGGTTGGAATTGACTCGAACTGGGATTATTTCCTCTTCCCGTGGCCGAGTCACTTTGTGACAGAGGGCAGAGGGAGGCTGCCAGTCTTTCCTTCATCCAGAACCCTCTGATCCACATCTCCTTCTAAGCGTCAGTCCCTGGTACTCCGTTATCTGCTTCCGGGTCGTGCCCTGCCTCTCCTTTCTCGGGTGTTTCTAACTTCTGCGAACACCCTGGGACTCCTCCCAGCGGCCCAGAGGCACCGCCCCTCATCTCCCTGGCCCCACCCTTTACGGGATATTTGCGTGCGACTCTGAGGAACACCGCCCCGGCGCCGGCCTCGGAGGCTCCACCCCTTTCGAACATTCGCTAGGGCCTCCAGAGGGCATGGCGGTTGCTCGGAGACCGGAGGACGCGCCGAGCGGCGGGTTTCCGCCCCCTGCAGGAGATAGAAATAACGTGGCGCC